>NC_054490.1:29320786-29989268 GCF_017639515.1 Carcharodon carcharias
TTGCATACAGAGAACTAGATTTGTTGAAAAATATTGCAATAAGCAAATTGAAGGCTCAGTTCATCATTAAACGTTTGGGAATGTGCACATGTTAGAAATAGAGATATGAATTCAGATCGACAGTAAAATTTATTGGAGTTTGATGAAACTCTTTGTATTTGGAGAACTTGTACTGTCAATGAAAGAGCACGTAACGCAATCAGCGAATTTATTGAAATGGGAGATTTTGTAAATTCTACGAAGGAGATATATCTATAGCTGTGGAAAATTCTTGCATTTCCTCAATGCCAGAAATTGACAGTTTGATTCATGCAGACAGCAAGGTTTGTAGGATTTGTTGGATATGCAGAAATTGAAGTTCCGGTGAACCTGCAAATGTGCTGAATCTAATACAATGCTGGAACCTGAGAATTTGTTAGGTACAGAGATTTAGATTTGCTGATGAAGGGAGAAATGGAGAAATTGTAGGTTCAAGTGAATGAGGATCATCTGGAATTGAAATGATTATTAAGAATAGTGTGCTTTATGTAGAAAAGCAGTGGTAATTAATGCAGATGGCGAAGTTGATGGAAATGGACAAACTAGTACAATCAGAGAAGGAGCAGAACCTACAACCAAAGGATATAATCAAAATAGAATATATTAGCAATATGGGAAATGCGAAATATTTGCAGACTGAGAAGATGCAAGAAGTTGACTAATTTTTTGAAATTGGCATTGGTCTTTGTATACAGACTTTGTGGGATATGGAGAAAATGAATTTGCAGTTAATGCGGAGAACCTGGAATTTTGCTGAATGCAACAAATTGCTGGAAATTGAGAATTTGACAGTTGCAGAGATTTGGATTTGCTAATAAAGATAGTAATTGAGAAAGTGTATGTTGCGTTGAATGAGAAGGAGCTTGAAATCAGGAGCTTTTTCGAAATACATACATTTGTGCAGCTAGTCTGCAAAATGTATTAGAGAAAACGATGTATATGGAAATGGTGAAACCTGTACATTCAGTGAATGATCAGAAGCAAAACGAAGAGAATATCATGGAAATGGTAGATTTTGCAAAATATGAGAACAACAACTATCTGCAGATAAATAAATGCTACAAATGATCAATTAATACAATTTGAAATTCTGCTTCATACAGTGAGCTAGGTTTGCTTAAATTGGAGAGATTGAGTTGAGATCAATGCACAGAAGCTTGAAATGTGCAGAATTTGATTCATTGCTAGAAAATGAGTTTTGCTGCATACAGAGAACTAGATTTGTTGAAAAATATTGCAATAAGCAAATTGAAGGCTCAGTTCATCATTAAACGTTTGGGAATGTGCACATGTTAGAAATAGAGATATGAATTCAGATCGACAGTAAAGTTTATTGGAGTTTGATGAAATTGTATTTGGAGAACTTGTACTGTCAATGAAAGAGCACGTAACGCAATCAGCGAATTTATTGAAATGGGAGATTTTGTAAATTCTACGAAGGAGATATATCTATAGCTGTGGAAAATTCTTGAATTTCCTCAATGCCAGAAATTGACAGTTTGATTCATGCAGACAGCAAGGTTTGTAGGATTTGTTGGATATGCAGAAATTGAAGTTCCGGTGAACCTGCAAATGTGCTGAATCTAATACAATGCTGGAACCTGAGAATTTGTTAGGTACAGAGATTTAGATTTGCTGATGAAGGGAGAAATGGAGAAATTGTAGGTTCAAGTGAATGAGGATCATCTGGAATTGAAATGATTATTAAGAATAGTGTGCTTTATGTAGAAAAGCAGTGGTAATTAATGCAGATGGCGAAGTTGATGGAAATGGACAAACTAGTATAATCAGAGAAGGAGCAGAACCTACAACCAAAGGATATAATCAAAATAGAATATATTAGCAATATGGGAAATGCGAAATATTTGCAGACTGAGAAGATGCAAGAAGTTGACTAACTTTTTGAAATTGGCATTGGTCTTTGTATACAGACTTTGTGGGATATGGAGAAAATGAATTTGCAGTTAATGCGGAGAACCTGGAATTTTGCTGAATGCAACAAATTGCTGGAAATTGAGAATTTGACAGTTGCAGAGATTTGGATTTGCTAATAAAGATAGTAATTGAGAAAGTGTATGTTGCGTTGAATGAGAAGGAGCTTGAAATCAGGAGCTTTTTCGAAATACATACATTTGTGCAGCTAGTCTGCAAAATGTATTAGAGAAAACGATGTATATGGAAATGGTGAAACCTGTACATTCAGTGAATGATCAGAAGCAAAACCAAGAGAATATAATGGAAATGGTAGATTTTGCAAAATATGAGAACAACAACTATCTGCAGATAAATAAATGCTACAAATGATCAATTAATACAATTTGAAATTCTGCTTCATACAGTGAGCTAGGTTTGCTTAAATTGGAGAGATTGAGTTGAGATCAATGCACAGAAGCTTGAAATGTGCAGAATTTGATTCATTGCTAGAAAAAGAGTCTTGCTGCATACAGAGAACTAGATTTGTTGAAAAATATTGCAATAAGCAAATTGAAGGCTCAGTTCATCATTAAACGTTTGGGAATGTGCACATGTTAGAAATAGAGATATGAATTCAGATCGACAGTAAAGTTTATTGGAGTTTGATGAAACTCTTTGTATTTGGAGAACTTGTACTGTCAATGAAAGAGCACGTAACGCAATCAGCGAATTTATTGAAATGGGAGATTTTGTAAATTCTACGAAGGAGATATATCTATAGCTGTGGAAAATTCTTGAATTTCCTCAATGCCAGAAATTGACAGTTTGATTCATGCAGACAGCAAGGTTTGTAGGATTTGTTGGATATGCAGAAATTGAAGTTCCGGTGAACCTGCAAATGTGCTGAATCTAATACAATGCTGGAACCTGAGAATTTGTTAGGTACAGAGATTTAGATTTGCTGATGAAGGGAGAAATGGAGAAATTGTAGGTTCAAGTGAATGAGGATCATCTGGAATTGAAATGATTATTAAGAATAGTGTGCTTTATGTAGAAAAGCAGTGGTAATTAATGCAGATGGCGAAGTTGATGGAAATGGACAAACTAGTATAATCAGAGAAGGAGCAGAACCTACAACCAAAGGATATAATCAAAATAGAATATATTAGCAATATGGGAAATGCGAAATATTTGCAGACTGAGAAGATGCAAGAAGTTGACTAATTTTTTGAAATTGGCATTGGTCTTTGTATACAGACTTTGTGGGATATGGAGAAAATGAATTTGCAGTTAATGCGGAGAACCTGGAATTTTGCTGAATGCAACAAATTGCTGGAAATTGAGAATTTGACAGTTGCAGAGATTTGGATTTGCTAATAAAGATAGTAATTGAGAAAGTGTATGTTGCGTTGAATGAGAAGGAGCTTGAAATCAGGAGCTTTTTCGAAATACATACATTTGTGCAGCTAGTCTGCAAAATGTATTAGAGAAAACGATGTATATGGAAATGGTGAAACCTGTACATTCAGTGAATGATCAGAAGCAAAACGAAGAGAATATCATGGAAATGGTAGATTTTGCAAAATATGAGAACAAACAACTATCTGCAGATAAATAAATGCTACAAATGATCAATTAATACAATTTGAAATTCTGCTTCATACAGTGAGCTAGGTTTGCTTAAATTGGAGAGATTGAGTTGAGATCAATGCACAGAAGCTTGAAATGTGCAGAATTTGATTCATTGCTAGAAAAAGAGTCTTGCTGCATACAGAGAACTAGATTTGTTGAAAAATATTGTAATAAGCAAATTGAAGGCTCAGTTCATCATTAAACGTTTGGGAATGTGCACATGTTAGAAATAGAGATATGAATTCAGATCGACAGTAAAGTTTATTGGAGTTTGATGAAATTGTTTGTATTTGGAGAACTTGTACTGTCAATGAAAGAGCACGTAACGCAATCAGCGAATTTATTGAAATGGGAGATTTTGTAAATTCTACGAAGGAGATATATCTATAGCTGTGGAAAATTCTTGAATTTCCTCAATGCCAGAAATTGACAGTTTGATTCATGCAGACAGCAAGGTTTGTAGGATTTGTTGGATATGCAGAAATTGAAGTTCCGGTGAACCTGCAAATGTGCTGAATCTAATACAATGCTGGAACCTGAGAATTTGTTAGGTACAGAGATTTAGATTTGCTGATGAAGGGAGAAATGGAGAAATTGTAGGTTCAAGTGAATGAGGATCATCTGGAATTGAAATGATTATTAAGAATAGTGTGCTTTATGTAGAAAAGCAGTGGTAATTAATGCAGATGGCGAAGTTGATGGAAATGGACAAACTAGCACAATCAGAGAAGGAGCAGAACCTACAACCAAAGGATATAATCAAAATAGAATATATTAGCAATATGGGAAATGCGAAATATTTGCAGACTGAGAAGATGCAAGAAGTTGACTAATTTTTTGAAATTGGCATTGGTCTTTGTATACAGACTTTGTGGGATATGGAGAAAATGAATTTGCAGTTAATGCGGAGAACCTGGAATTTTGCTGAATGCAACAAATTGCTGGAAATTGAGAATTTGACAGTTGCAGAGATTTGGATTTGCTAATAAAGATAGTAATTGAGAAAGTGTATGTTGCGTTGAATGAGAAGGAGCTTGAAATCAGGAGCTTTTTCGAAATACATACATTTGTGCAGCTAGTCTGCAAAATGTATTAGAGAAAACGATGTATATGGAAATGGTGAAACCTGTACATTCAGTGAATGATCAGAAGCAAAACGAAGAGAATATCATGGAAATGGTAGATTTTGCAAAATATGAGAACAAACAACTATCTGCAGATAAATAAATGCTACAAATGATCAATTAATACAATTTGAAATTCTGCTTCATACAGTGAGCTAGGTTTGCTTAAATTGGAGAGATTGAGTTGAGATCAATGCACAGAAGCTTGAAATGTGCAGAATTTGATTCATTGCTAGAAAAAGAGTCTTGCTGCATACAGAGAACTAGATTTGTTGAAAAATATTGCAATAAGCAAATTGAAGGCTCAGTTCATCATTAAACGTTTGGGAATGTGCACATGTTAGAAATAGAGATATGAATTCAGATCGACAGTAAAGTTTATTGGAGTTTGATGAAATTGTTGTATTTGGAGAACTTGTACTGTCAATGAAAGAGCACGTAACGCAATCAGCGAATTTATTGAAATGGGAGATTTTGTAAATTCTACGAAGGAGATATATCTATAGCTGTGGAAAATTCTTGAATTTCCTCAATGCCAGAAATTGACAGTTTGATTCATGCAGACAGCAAGGTTTGTAGGATTTGTTGGATATGCAGAAATTGAAGTTCCGGTGAACCTGCAAATGTGCTGAATCTAATACAATGCTGGAACCTGAGAATTTGTTAGGTACAGAGATTTAGATTTGCTGATGAAGGGAGAAATGGAGAAATTGTAGGTTCAAGTGAATGAGGATCATCTGGAATTGAAATGATTATTAAGAATAGTGTGCTTTATGTAGAAAAGCAGTGGTAATTAATGCAGATGGCGAAGTTGATGGAAATGGACAAACTAGTATAATCAGAGAAGGAGCAGAACCTACAACCAAAGGATATAATCAAAATAGAATATATTAGCAATATGGGAAATGCGAAATATTTGCAGACTGAGAAGATGCAAGAAGTTGACTAATTTTTTGAAATTGGCATTGGTCTTTGTATACAGACCAGTTTGCAAACTTTGTGGGATATGGAGAAAATGAATTTGCAGTTAATGCGGAGAACCTGGAATTTTGCTGAATGCAACAAATTGCTGGAAATTGAGAATTTGACAGTTGCAGAGATTTGGATTTGCTAATAAAGATAGTAATTGAGAAAGTGTATGTTGCGTTGAATGAGAAGGAGCTTGAAATCAGGAGCTTTTTCGAAATACATACATTTGTGCAGCTAGTCTGCAAAAAGTATTAGAGAAAACGATGTATATGGAAATGGTGAAACCTGTACATTCAGTGAATGATCAGAAGCAAAACGAAGAGTATATGATGGAAATGGTAGAGTTTGCAAAATATGAGAACAACAACTATCTGCAGATAAATAAATGCTACAAATGATCAATTAATACAATTTGAAATTCTGCTTCATACAGTGAGCTAGGTTTGCTTAAATTGGAGAGATTGAGTTGAGATCAATGCACAGAAGCTTGAAATGTGCAGAATTTGATTCATTGCTAGAAAAAGAGTCTTGCTGCATACAGAGAACTAGATTTGTTGAAAAATATTGCAATAAGCAAATTGAAGGCTCAGTTCATCATTAAACGTTTGGGAATGTGCACATGTTAGAAATAGAGATATGAATTCAGATCGACAGTAAAGTTTATTGGAGTTTGATGAAATTGTTTGTATTTGGAGAACTTGTACTGTCAATGAAAGAGCACGTAACGCAATCAGCGAATTTATTGAAATGGGAGATTTTGTAAATTCTACGAAGGAGATATATCTATAGCTGTGGAAAATTCTTGAATTTCCTCAATGCCAGAAATTGACAGTTTGATTCATGCAGACAGCAAGGTTTGTAGGATTTGTTGGATATGCAGAAATTGAAGTTCCGGTGAACCTGCAAATGTGCTGAATCTAATACAATGCTGGAACCTGAGAATTTGTTAGGTACAGAGATTTAGATTTGCTGATGAAGGGAGAAATGGAGAAATTGTAGGTTCAAGTGAATGAGGATCATCTGGAATTGAAATGATTATTAAGAATAGTGTGCTTTTTGTAGAAAAGCAGTGGTAATTAATGCAGATGGCGAAGTTGATGGAAATGGACAAACTAGTACAATCAGAGAAGGAGCAGAACCTACAACCAAAGGATATAATCAAAATAGAATATATTAGCAATATGGGAAATGCGAAATATTTGCAGACTGAGAAGATGCAAGAAGTTGACTAATTTTTTGAAATTGGCATTGGTCTTTGTATACAGACTTTGTGGGATATGGAGAAAATGAATTTGCAGTTAATGCGGAGAACCTGGAATTTTGCTGAATGCAACAAATTGCTGGAAATTGAGAATTTGACAGTTGCAGAGATTTGGATTTGCCAATAAAGAGAGTAATTGTGAAAGTGTATGTTGCGTTGAATGAGAAGGAGCTTGAAATCAGGAGCTTTTTCGAAATACATACATTTGTGCAGCTAGTCTGCAAAAAGTATTAGAGAAAACGATGTATATGGAAATGGTGAAACCTGTACATTCAGTGAATGATCAGAAGCAAAACGAAGAGAATATCATGGAAATGGTAGATTTTGCAAAATATGAGAACAAACAACTATCTGCAGATAAATAAATGCTACAAATGATCAATTAATACAATTTGAAATTCTGCTTCATACAGTGAGCTAGGTTTGCTTAAATTGGAGAGATTGTGTTGAGATCAATGCACAGAAGCTTGAAATGTGCAGAATTTGATTCATTGCTAGAAACTGAGTTTTGCTGCATACAAAGATCTAGATTTGTTGAAAAGCATTGCAATATGCAAATTGGAGGCGCAGTTCATCATTAAACGTTTGGGAATGTGCACATGTTAGAAATAGAGATATGAATTCAGATCGACAGTAAAGTTTATTGGAGTTTGATGAAATTGTATTTGGAGAACTTGTACTGTCAATGAAAGAGCACGTAACGCAATCAGCGAATTTATTGAAATGGGAGATTTTGTAAATTCTACGAAGGAGATATATCTATAGCTGTGGAAAATTCTTGAATTTCCTCAATGCCAGAAATTGACAGTTTGATTCATGCAGACAGCAAGGTTTGTAGGATTTGTTGGATATGCAGAAATTGAAGTTCCGGTGAACCTGCAAATGTGCTGAATCTAATACAATGCTGGAACCTGAGAATTTGTTAGGTACAGAGATTTAGATTTGCTGATGAAGGGAGAAATGGAGAAATTGTAGGTTCAAGTGAATGAGGATCATCTGGAATTGAAATGATTATTAAGAATAGTGTGCTTTATGTAGAAAAGCAGTGGTAATTAATGCAGATGGCGAAGTTGATGGAAATGGACAAACTAGCACAATCAGAGAAGGAGCAGAACCTACAACCAAAGGATATAATCAAAATAGAATATATTAGCAATATGGGAAATGCGAAATATTTGCAGACTGAGAAGATGCAAGAAGTTGACTAATTTTTTGAAATTGGCATTGGTCTTTGTATACAGAACCAGTTTTGCAAACTTTGTGGGATATGGAGAAAATTAATTTGTAGTTAATGCGGAGAACCTGGAATTTTGCTGAATGGAACAAATTGCTAGAAATTGAGAATTTGTTAGGTGCAGAGATTTGGATTTGCTAATAAAGAGAGTAATTGTGAAAGTGTATGTTGCTTTGAATGAGAAGGAGCTTGAAATCAGGAGCTTGTTCGAAATAAATACTTTTGTGCAGATAGGATGCAAAAAAGTATTAGAAAAGCGATGTTTAGGAAATGGTGAAACCTGTACATTCAGTGAATGATCAGAAGAAAAACGAAGAGAATATCATGGTAATGGTAGATTTTGCAAAATATGAGAACACGAACTATCTGCAGATAAATAAATGCTACAAATGATCAATTAATACAATTTGAAATTCTGCTTCATACAGTGAGCTAGGTTTGCTTAAATTGGAGAGATTGAGTTGAGATCAATGCACAGAAGCTTGAAATGTGCAGAATTTGATTCATTGCTAGAAACTGAGTTTTGCTGCATACAAAGATCTAGATTTGTTGAAAAGCATTGCAATATGCAAATTGAAGGCGCAGTTCATCATTAAACGTTTGGGAATGTGCACATGGTAGAAATAGAGATATGAATTCAGATCGACAGTAAAGTTTATTGGAGTTTGATGAAATTGTTTGTATTTGGAGAACTTGTACTGTCAGTGAAAGAGCACGTAACGCAATCAGCGAATTTATTGAAATGGGAGATTTTGTAAATTCTACGAAGGAGATATATCTATAGCTGTCGAAAATTCTTGAATTTCCTCAATGCCAGAAATTGACAGTTTGATTCATGCAGACAGCAAGGTTTGTAGAATTTGTTGGATATGGAGAAATTGAAGTTGCGGTGAATGCGGAGAACCTGCAAGTGTGCTGAATCTAATACAATGCTGGAACCTGAGAATTTGTTAGGTACAGAAAATTAGATTTGCTGATAAAGGAAGAAATGGAGAAATTGTAGGTTCAAGTGAATGAGGATCATCTGGAATTGAAATGATTATTAAGAATAGTGTGCTTTATGTAGAAAAGCAGTGGTAATTAATGCAGATGGCGAAGTTGATGGAAATGGACAAACTAGACAATCAGAGAAGGAGCAGAACCTACAACCAAAGGATATAATCAAAATAGAATATATTAGCAATATGGGAAATGCGAAATATTTGCAGACTGAGAAGATGCAAGAAGTTGACTAATTTTTTGAAATTGGCATTGGTCTTTGTATACAGAACCAGTTTTGCAGACTTTGTGGGATATGGAGAAAATTAATTTGTAGTTAATGCGGAGAACCTGGAATTTTGCTGAATGCAACAAATTGCTAGAAATTGAGAATTTGACAGTTGCAGAGATTTGGATTTGCTAATAAAGATAGTAATTGAGAAAGTGTATGTTGCGTTGAATGAGAAGGAGCTTGAAATCAGGAGCTTTTTCGAAATACATACATTTGTGCAGCTAGTCTGCAAAAAGTATTAGAGAAAACGATGTATATGGAAATGGTGAAACCTGTACATTCAGTGAATGATCCGAAGCAAAACGAAGAGAATATCATGGAAATGGTAGATTTTGCAAAATATGAGAACAACAACTATCTGCAGATAAATAAATGCTACAAATGATCAATTAATACAATTTGAAATTCTGCTTCATACAGTGAGCTAGGTTTGCTTAAATTGGAGAGATTGAGTTGAGATCAATGCACAGAAGCTTGAAATGTGCAGAATTTGATTCATTGCTAGAAACTGAGTTTTGCTGCATACAGAGATCTAGATTTGTTGAAAAGCATTGCAATATGCAAATTGAAGGCGCAGTTCATCATTAAACGTTTGGGAATGTGCACATGGTAGAAATAGAGATATGAATTCAGATCGACAGTAAAGTTTATTGGAGTTTGATGAAATTGTTTGTATTTGGAGAACTTGTACTGTCAGTGAAAGAGCACGTAATGCAATTTATTGAAATGGGAGATTTTATAAATTCTACGAAGGAGATATATCTATAGCTGTCGAAAATTCTTGAATTTCCTCAATGCCAGAAATTGACAGTTTGATTCTTGCAGACAGCAAGGTTTGTAGAATTAGTTGGATATGGAGAAATTGAAGTTGCGGTGAATGCGGAGATCCTGCAAGTGTGCTGAATCTAATACATAGCTGGAACCTGAGAATTTGTTAGGTACAGAAATTAAGATTTGCTGATAAAGGAAGAAATGGAGAAATTGTAGGTTCAAGTGAATGAGGATCATCTGGAATTGAAATGATTATTAAGAATAGTGTGCTTTATGTAGAAAAGCAGTGGTAATTAATGCAGATGGCGAAGTTGATGGAAATGGACAAACTAGCACAATCAGAGAAGGAGCAGAACCTACAACCAAAGGATATAATCAAAATAGAATATATTAGCAATATGGGAAATGCGAAATATTTGCAGACTGAGAAGATGCAAGAAGTTGACTAATTTTTTGAAATTGGCATTGGTCTTTGTATACAGAACCAGTTTTGCAAACTTTGTGGGATATGGAGAAAATTAATTTGTAGTTAATGCGGAGAACCTGGAATTTTGCTGAATGGAACAAATTGCTAGAAATTGAGAATTTGTTAGGTGCAGAGATTTGGATTTGCCAATAAAGAGAGTAATTGTGAAAGTGTATGTTGCGTTGAATGAGAAGGAGCTTGAAATCAGGAGCTTTTTCGAAATACATACATTTGTGCAGCTAGTCTGCAAAAAGTATTAGAAAAACGATGTATATGGAAATGGTGAAACCTGTACATTCAGTGAATGATCAGAAGCAAAACGAAGAGAATATCATGGAAATGGTAGATTTTGCAAAATATGAGAACAACAACTATCTGCAGATAAATAAATGCTACAAATGATCAATTAATACAATTTGAAATTCTGCTTCATACAGTGAGCTAGGTTTGCTTAAATTGGAGAGATTGAGTTGAGATCAATGCACAGAAGCTTGAAATGTGCAGAATTTGATTCATTGCTAGAAACTGAGTTTTGCTGCATACAGAGATCTAGATTTGTTGAAAAGCATTGCAATATGCAAATTGAAGGCGCAGTTCCTCATTAAACGTTTGGGAATGTGCACATGGTAGAAATAGAGATATGAATTCAGATCGACAGTAAAGTTTATTGGAGTTTGATGAAATTGTTTGTATTTGGAGAACTTGTACTGTCAGTGAAAGAGCACGTAATGCAATTTATTGAAATGGGAGATTTTATAAATTCTACGAAGGAGATATATCTATAGCTGTCGAAAATTCTTGAATTTCCTCAATGCCAGAAATTGACAGTTTGATTCATGCAGACAGCAAGGTTTGTAGAATTAGTTGGATATGCAGAAATTGAAGTTGCGGTGAATGCGGAGATCCTGCAAGTGTGCTGAATCTAATACAATGCTGGAACCTGAGAATTTGTTAGGTACAGAGAATTAGATTTGCTGATGAAGGAAGAAATGGAGAAATTGTAGGTTCAAGTGAATGAGGATCATCTGGAATTGAAATGATTATTAAGAATAGTGTGCTTTATGTAGAAAAGCAGTGGTAATTAATGCAGATGGCGAAGTTGATGGAAATGGACAAACTAGTACAATCAGAGAAGGAGCAGAACCTACAACCAAAGGATATAATCAAAATAGAATATATTAGCAATATGGGAAATGCGAAATATTTGCAGACTGAGAAGATGCAAGAAGTTGACTAATTTTTTGAAATTGGCATTGGTCTTTGTATACAGACCAGTTTACAGACTTTGTGGGATATGGAGAAAATGAATTGGTAGTTAATGCGGAGAACCTGGAATTTTGCTGAATGGCAACAAATTGCTGGAAATTGAGAATTTGACAGTTGCAGAGAATTGGATTTGCTAATAAAGATAGTAATTGAGAAAGTGTATGTTGCGTTGAATGAGAAGGAGCTTGAAATCAGGAGCTTTTTCGAAATACATACATTTGTGCAGCTAGTCTGCAAAATGTATTAGAGAAAACGATGTATATGGAAATGGTGAAACCTGTACATTCAGTGAATGATCAGAAGCAAAACGAAGAGAATATCATGGAAATGGTAGATTTTGCAAAATATGAGAACAACAACTATCTGCAGATAAATAAATGCTACAAATGATCAATTCATACAATTTGAAATTCTGCTTCATACAGTGAGCTAGGATTGCTTAAATTGGAGAGATTGAGTTGAGATCAATGCACAGAAGCTTGAAAAGTTCAGAATTTGATTCATTGCTAGAAACTGAGTTTTGCTGCATACAGAGATCTAGATTTGTTGAAAAGCATTGCAATATGCAAATTGGAGGCGCAGTTCATCATTAAACGTTTGGGAATGTGCACATGGTAGAAATAGAGATATGAATTCAGATCGACAGTAAAGTTTATTGGAGTTTGATGAAATTGTTTGTATTTGGAGAACTTGTACTGTCAGTGAAAGAGCACGTAATCAGCGAATTTATTGAAATGGGAGATTTTATAAATTCTACGAAGGAGATATATCTATAGCTGTCGAAAATTCTTGAATTTCCTCAATGCCAGAAATTGACAGTTTGATTCTTGCAGACAGCAAGGTATGTAGAATTTGTTGGATATGCAGAAATTGAAGTTGCGGTGAAGCTGCAAATGTGCTGAATCTAATACAGTGCTGGAACCTGAGAATTTGTTAGGTACAGAGAATTAGATTTGCTGATAAAGGAAGAAATGGAGAAATTGTAGGTTCAAGTGAATGAGGATCATCTGGAATTGAAATGATTATTAAGAATAGTGTGCTTTATGTAGAAAAGCAGTGGTAATTAATGCAGATGGCGAAGTTGATGGAAATGGACAAACTAGCACAATCAGAGAAGGAGCAGAACCTACAACCAAAGGATATAATCAAAATAGAATATATTAGCAATATGGGAAATGCGAAATATTTGCAGACTGAGAAGATGCAAGAAGTTGACTAATTTTTTGAAATTGGCATTGGTCTTTGTATACAGAACCAGTTTATCAGACTTTGAGGAATCTGGAGAAAATTAATTTGTAGTTAATGCGGAGAACCTGGAATTTTGCTGAATGGAACAAGTTGCTAGAAATTGAGAATTTGATAGGTGCAGAGATTTGGATTTGCCAATAAAGAGAGTAATTGTGAAAGTGTATGTTGCGTTGAATGAGAAGGAGCTTGAAATCAGGAGCTTTTTCGAAATACATACATTTGTGCAGCTAGGCTGCAAAAAGTATTAGAAAAGCGATGTTTATGGAAATGGTGAAACCTGTACATTCAGTGAATGATCAGAAGAAAAACGAAGAGAATATCATGGAAATGGTAGATTTTGCAAAATATGAGAACAAACAACTATCTGCAGATAAATAAATGCTACAAATGATCAATTAATACAATTTGAAATTCTGCTTCATACAGTGAGCTAGGTTTGCTTAAATTGGAGAGATTGAGTTGAGATCAATGCACAGAAGCTTGAAATGTGCAGAATTTGATTCATTGCTAGAAACTGAGTTTTGCTGCATACAGAGAACTAGATTTGTTGAAAAATATTGCAATAAGCAAATTGAAGGCGCAGTTCATCATTAAACGTTTGGGAATGTGCACATGTTAGAAATAGAGATATGAATTCACATCGACAGTAAAGTTTATTGGAGTTTGATGAAATTGTTTGTATTTGGAGAACTTGTACTCTCAATGAAAGAGCACGTAACGCAATCAGCGAATTTATTGAAATGGGAGATTTTGTAAATTCTACGAAGGAGATATATCTATAGCTGTCGAAAATTCTTGAATTTCCTCAATGCCAGAAATTGACAGTTTGATTCTTGCAGACAGCAAGGTTTGTAGAATTAGTTGGATATGGAGAAATTGAAGTTGCGGTGAATGCGGAGAACCTGCAAGTGTGCTGAATCTAATACATAGCTGGAACCTGAGAATTTGTTAGGTACAGAAAATTAGATTTGCTGATAAAGGAAGAAATGGAGAAATTGTAGGTTCAAGTGAATGAGGATCATCTGGAATTGAAATGATTATTAAGAATAGTGTGCTTTATGTAGAAAAGCAGTGGTAATTAATGCAGATGGCGAAGTTGATGGAAATGGACAAACTAGCACAATCAGAGAAGGAGCAGAACCTACAACCAAAGGATATAATCAAAATAGAATATATTAGCAATATGGGAAATGCGAAATATTTGCAGACTGAGAAGATGCAAGAAGTTGACTAATTTTTTGAAATTGGCATTGGTCTTTGTATACAGAACCAGTTTTGCAAACTTTGTGGGATATGGAGAAAATTAATTTGTAGTTAATGCGGAGAACCTGGAATTTTGCTGAATGGAACAAATTGCTAGAAATTGAGAATTTGTTAGGTGCAGAGATTTGGATTTGCCAATAAAGAGAGTAATTGTGAAAGTGTATGTTGCGTTGAATGAGAAGGAGCTTGAAATCAGGAGCTTTTTCGAAATACATACATTTGTGCAGCTAGTCTGCAAAAAGTATTAGAAAAACGATGTATATGGAAATGGTGAAACCTGTACATTCAGTGAATGATCAGAAGCAAAACGCAGAGAATATCATGGAAATGGTAGATTTTGCAAAATATGAGAACAACAACTATCTGCAGATAAATAAAATGCTACAAATGATCAATTAATACAATTTGAAATTCTGCTTCATACAGTGAGCTAGGTTTGCTTAAATTGGAGAGATTGAGTTGAGATCAATGCACAGAAGCTTGAAATGTGCAGAATTTGATTCATTGCTAGAAACTGAGTTTTGCTGCATACAGAGATCTAGATTTGTTGAAAAGCATTGCAATATGCAAATTGAAGGCGCAGTTCTTCATTAAACGTTTGGGAATGTGCACATGGTAGAAATAGAGATATGAATTCAGATCGACAGTAAAGTTTATTGGAGTTTGATGAAATTGTTTGTATTTGGAGAACTTGTACTGTCAGTGAAAGAGCACGTAATGCAATTTATTGAAATGGGAGATTTTATAAATTCTACGAAGGAGATATATCTATAGCTGTCGAAAATTCTTGAATTTCCTCAATGCCAGAAATTGACAGTTTGATTCTTGCAGACAGCAAGGTTTGTAGAATTAGTTGGATATGGAGAAATTGAAGTTGCGGTGAATGCGGAGATCCTGCAAGTGTGCTGAATCTAATACATAGCTGGAACCTGAGAATTTGTTAGGTACAGAAAATTAGATTTGCTGATAAAGGAAGAAATGGAGAAATTGTAGGTTCAAGTGAATGAGGATCATCTGGAATTGAAATGATTATTAAGAATAGTGTGCTTTATGTAGAAAAGCAGTGGTAATTAATGCAGATGGCGAAGTTGATGGAAATGGACAAACTAGCACAATCAGAGAAGGAGCAGAACCTACAACCAAAGGATATAATCAAAATAGAATATATTAGCAATATGGGAAATGCGAAATATTTGCAGACTGAGAAGATGCAAGAAGTTGACTAATTTTTTGAAATTGGCATTGGTCTTTGTATACAGAACCAGTTTTGCAAACTTTGTGGGATATGGAGAAAATTAATTTGTAGTTAATGCGGAGAACCTGGAATTTTGCTGAATGGAACAAATTGCTAGAAATTGAGAATTTGTTAGGTGCAGAGATTTGGATTTGCCAATAAAGAGAGTAATTGTGAAAGTGTATGTTGCGTTGAATGAGAAGGAGCTTGAAATCAGGAGCTTTTTCGAAATACATACATTTGTGCAGCTAGTCTGCAAAAAGTATTAGAAAAAACGATATATATGGAAATGGTGAAACCTGTACATTCAGTGAATGATCAGAAGCAAAACCAAGAGAATATAATGGAAATGGTAGATTTTGCAAAATATGAGAACAACAACTATCTGCAGATAAATAAAATGCTACAAATGATCAATTAATACAATTTGAAATTCTGCTTCATACAGTGAGCTAGGTTTGCTTAAATTGGAGAGATTGAGTTGAGATCAATGCAAAGAATCCTGAAATGTGCAGAATTTGATTCATTGCTAGAAACTGAGTTTTGCTGCATACAGAGATCTAGATTTGTTGAAAAGCATTGCAATATGCAAATTGAAGGCGCAGTTCTTCATTAAACGTTTGGGAATGTGCACATGGTAGAAATAGAGATATGAATTCAGATCGACAGTAAAGTTTATTGGAGTTTGATGAAATTGTTTGTATTTGGAGAACTTGTACTGTCAGTGAAAGAGCACGTAATGCAATTTATTGAAATGGGAGATTTTATAAATTCTACGAAGGAGATATATCTATAGCTGTCGAAAATTCTTGAATTTCCTCAATGCCAGAAATTGACAGTTTGATTCTTGCAGACAGCAAGGTTTGTAGAATTAGTTGGATATGGAGAAATTGAAGTTGCGGTGAATGCGGAGATCCTGCAAGTGTGCTGAATCTAATACGAAGCTGGAACCTGAGAATTTGTTAGGTACAGAAAATTAGATTTGCTGATAAAGGAAGAAATGGAGAAATTGTAGGTTCAAGTGAATGAGGATCATCTGGAATTGAAATGATTATTAAGAATAGTGTGCTTTATGTAGAAAAGCAGTGGTAATTAATGCAGATGGCGAAGTTGATGGAAATGGACAAACTAGCACAATCAGAGAAGGAGCAGAACCTACAACCAAAGGATATAATCAAAATAGAATTTATTAGCAATATGGGAAATGCGAAATATTTGCAGACTGAGAAGATGCAAGAAGTTGACTAATTTTTTGAAATTGGCATTGGTCTTTGTATACAGAACCAGTTTTGCAAACTTTGTGGGATATGGAGAAAATTAATTTGTAGTTAATGCGGAGAACCTGGAATTTTGCTGAATGGAACAAATTGCTAGAAATTGAGAATTTGTTAGGTGCAGAGATTTGGATTTGCCAATAAAGAGAGTAATTGTGAAAGTGTATGTTGCGTTGAATGAGAAGGAGCTTGAAATCAGGAGCTTTTTCGAAATACATACATTTGTGCAGCTAGTCTGCAAAAAGTATTAGAAAAACGATGTATATGGAAATGGTGAAACCAGTACATTCAGTGAATGATCCGAAGCAAAACGAAGAGAATATCATGGAAATGGTAGATTTTGCAAAATATGAGAACAACAACTATCTGCAGATAAATAAAATGCTACAAATGATCAATTAATACAATTTGAAATTCTGCTTCATACAGTGAGCTAGGTTTGCTTAAATTGGAGAGATTGAGTTGAGATCAATGCACAGAAGCTTGAAATGTGCAGAATTTGATTCATTGCTAGAAACTGAGTTTTGCTGCATACAGAGATCTAGATTTGTTGAAAAGCATTGCAATATGCAAATTGAAGGCGCAGTTCATCATTAAACGTTTGGGAATGTGCACATGGTAGAAATAGAGATATGAATTCAGATCGACAGTAAAGTTTATTGGAGTTTGATGAAATTGTTTGTATTTGGAGAACTTGTACTGTCAGTGAAAGAGCACGTAATGCAATTTATTGAAATGGGAGATTTTATAAATTCTACGAAGGAGATATATCTATAGCTGTCGAAAATTCTTGAATTTCCTCAATGCCAGAAATTGACAGTTTGATTCTTGCAGACAGCAACGTTTGTAGAATTAGTTGGATATGGAGAAATTGAAGTTGCGGTGAATGCGGAGATCCTGCAAGTGTGCTGAATCTAATACATAGCTGGAACCTGAGAATTTGTTAGGTACAGAAAATTAGATTTGCTGATAAAGGAAGAAATGGAGAAATTGTAGGTTCAAGTGAATGAGGATCATCTGGAATTGAAATGATTATTAAGAATAGTGTGCTTTATGTAGAAAAGCAGTGGTAATTAATGCAGATGGCGAAGTTGATGGAAATGGACAAACTAGCACAATCAGAGAAGGAGCAGAACCTACAACCAAAGGATATAATCAAAATAGAATATATTAGCAATATGGGAAATGCGAAATATTTGCAGACTGAGAAGATGCAAGAAGTTGACTAATTTTTTGAAATTGGCATTGGTCTTTGTATACAGAACCAGTTTTGCAGACTTTGTGGGATATGGAGAAAATTAATTTGTAGTTAATGCGGAGAACCTGGAATTTTGCTGAATGGAACAAATTGCTAGAAATTGAGAATTTGTTAGGTGCAGAGATTTGGATTTGCCAATAAAGAGAGTAATTGTGAAAGTGTATGTTGCGTTGAATGAGAAGGAGCTTGAAATCAGGAGGTTTTTCGAAATACATACATTTGTGCAGCTAGTCTGCAAAAAGTATTAGAAAAAACGATATATATGGAAATGGTGAAACCTGTACATTCAGTGAAAGCTCAGAATCAAAACCAAGAGAATATAATGGAAATGGTAGATTTTGCAAAATATGAGAACAACAACTATCTGCAGATAAATAAAATGCTACAAATGATCAATTAATACAATTTGAAATTCTGCTTCATACAGTGAGCTAGGTTTGCTTAAATTGGAGAGATTGAGTTGAGATCAATGCAAAGAATCCTGAAATGTGCAGAATTTGATTCATTGCTAGAAACTGAGTTTTGCTGCATACAGAGATCTAGATTTGTTGAAAAGCATTGCAATATGCAAATTGAAGGCGCAGTTCTTCAATCAACGTTTGGGAATGTGCACATGGTAGAAATAGAGATATGAATTCAGATCGACAGTAAAGTTTATTGGAGTTTGATGAAATTGTTTGTATTTGGAGAACTTGTACTGTCAGTGAAAGAGCACTTAATGCAATTTATTGAAATGGGAGATTTTATAAATTCTACGAAGGAGATATATCTATAGCTGTCGAAAATTCTTGAATTTCCTCAATGCCAGAAATTGACAGTTTGATTCTTGCAGACAGCAAGGTTTGTAGAATTAGTTGGATATGGAGAAATTGAAGTTGCGGTGAAAGCGGAGATCCTGCAAGTGTGCTGAATCTAATACGAAGCTGGAACCTGAGAATTTGTTAGGTACAGAAAATTAGTTTTGCTGATAAAGGAAGAAATGGAGAAATTGTAGGTTCAAGTGAATGAGGATCATCTGGAATTGAAATGATTATTAAGAATAGTGTGCTTTATGTAGAAAAGCAGTGGTAATTAATGCAGATGGCGAAGTTGATGGAAATGGACAAACTAGCACAATCAGAGAAGGAGCAGAACCTACAACCAAAGGATATAATCAAAATAGAATATATTAGCAATATGGGAAATGCGAAATATTTGCAGACTGAGAAGATGCAAGAAGTTGACTAATTTTTTGAAATTGGCATTGGTCTTTGTATACAGAACCAGTTTTGCAAACTTTGTGGGATATGGAGAAAATTAATTTGTAGTTAATGCGGAGAACCTGGAATTTTGCTGAATGGAACAAATTGCTAGAAATTGAGAATTTGTTAGGTGCAGAGATTTGGATTTGACAATAAAGAGAGTAATTGTGAAAGTGTATGTTGCGTTGAATGAGAAGGAGCTTGAAATCAGGAGGTTTTTCGAAATACATACATTTGTGCAGCTAGTCTGCAAAAAGTATTAGAAAAACGATGTATATGGAAATGTTGAAACCTGCACATTCAGTGAATGATCAGACGCAAAACGCAGGGAATATCATGGAAATGGTAGATTTTGCAAAATATGAGAACAACAACTATCTGCAGATAAATAAATGCTACAAATGATCAATTAATACAATTTGAAATTCTGCTTCATACAGTGAGCTAGGTTTGCTTAAATTGGAGAGATTGAGTTGAGATCAATGCACAGAAGCTTGAAATGTGCAGAATTTGATTCATTGCTAGAAACTGAGTTTTGCTGCATACAGAGATCTAGATTTGTTGAAAAGCATTGCAATATGCAAATTGAAGGCGCAGTTCTTCATTAAACGTTTGGGAATGTGCACATGGTAGAAATAGAGATATGAATTCAGATCGACAGTAAAGTTTATTGGAGTTTGATGAAATTGTTTGTATTTGGAGAACTTGTACTGTCAGTGAAAGAGCACGTAATGCAATTTATTGAAATGGAGATTTTATAAATTCTACGAAGGAGATATATCTATAGCTGTCGAAAATTCTTGCATTTCCTCAATGCCAGAAATTGACAGTTTGATTGTTGCAGACAGCAAGGTTTGTAGAATTAGTTGGATATGGAGAAATTGAAGATGCGGTGAATGCGGAGATCCTGCAAGTGTGCTGAATCTAATACATAGCTGGAACCTGAGAATTTGTTAGGTACAGAAAATTAGTTTTGCTGATAAAGGAAGAAATGGAGAATTTGTAGGTTCAAGTGAATGAGGATCATCTGGAATTGAAATGATTATTAAGAATAGTGTGCTTTATGTAGAAAAGCAGTGGTAATTAATGCAGATGGCGAAGTTGATGGAAATGGACAAACTAGCACAATCAGAGAAGGAGCAGAACCTACAACCAAAGGATATAATCAAAATAGAATATATTAGCAATATGGGAAATGCGAAATATTTGCAGACTGAGAAGATGCAAGAAGTTGACTAATTTTTTGAAATTGGCATTGGTCTTTGTATACAGAACCAGTTTTGCAAACTTTGTGGGATATGGAGAAAATTAATTTGTAGTTAATGCGGAGAACCTGGAATTTTGCTGAATGGAACAAATTGCTAGAAATTGAGAATTTGTTAGGTGCAGAGATTTGGATTTGCCAATAATGAGAGTAATTGTGAAAGTGTATGTTGCGTTGAATGAGAAGGAGCTTGAAATCAGGAGCTTTTTCGAAATACATACATTTGTGCAGCTAGTCTGCAAAAAGTATTAGAAAAGCGATGTTTATGGAAATGGTGAAACCTGTACATTCAGTGAAAGATCAGAATCAAAACCAAGAGAATATAATGGAAATGGTAGATTTTGCAAAATATGAGAACAACAACTATCTGCAGATAAATAAAATGCTACAAATGATCAATTAATACAATTTGAAATTCTGCTTCATACAGTGAGCTAGGTTTGCTTAAATTGGAGAGATTGAGTTGAGATCAATGCAAAGAATCCTGAAATGTGCAGAATTTGATTCATTGCTAGAAACTGAGTTTTGCTGCATACAGAGATCTAGATTTGTTGAAAAGCATTGCAATATGCAAATTGAAGGCGCAGTTCTTCATTAAACGTTTGGGAATGTGCACATGGTAGAAATAGAGATATGAATTCAGATCGACAGTAAAGTTTATTGGAGTTTGATGAAATTGTTTGTATTTGGAGAACTTGTACTGTCAGTGAAAGAGCACGTAATGCAATTTATTGAAATGGGAGATTTTATAAATTCTACGAAGGAGATATATCTATAGCTGTCGAAAATTCTTGAATTTCCTCAATGCCAGAAATTGACAGTTTGATTCTTGCAGACAGCAAGGTTTGTAGAATTAGTTGGATATGGAGAAATTGAAGTTGCGGTGAATGCGGAGATCCTGCAAGTGTGCTGAATCTAATACAAGCTGGAACCTGAGAATTTGTTAGGTACAGAAAATTAGATTTGCTGATAAAGGAAGAAATGGAGAAATTGTAGGTTCAAGTGAATGAGGATCATCTGGAATTGAAATGATTATTAAGAATAGTGTGCTTTATGTAGAAAAGCAGTGGTAATTAATGCAGATGGCGAAGTTGATGGAAATGGACAAACTAGCACAATCAGAGAAGGAGCAGAACCTACAACCAAAGGATATAATCAAAATAGAATATATTAGCAATATGGGAAATGCGAAATATTTGCAGACTGAGAAGATGCAAGAAGTTGACTAATTTTTTGAAATTGGCATTGGTCTTTGTATACAGAACCAGTTTTGCAAACTTTGTGGGATATGGAGAAAATTAATTTGTAGTTAATGCGGAGAACCTGGAATTTTGCTGAATGGAACAAATTGCTAGAAATTGAGAATTTGTTAGGTGCAGAGATTTGGATTTGCCAATAAAGAGAGTAATTGTGAAAGTGTATGTTGCGTTGAATGAGAAGGAGCTTGAAATCAGGAGCTTTTTCGAAATACATACATTTGTGCAGCTAGTCTGCAAAAAGTATTAGAAAAACGATATATATGGAAATGGTGAAACCTGTACATTCAGTGAATGATCAGAAGCAAAACCAAGAGAATATAATGGAAATGGTAGATTTTGCAAAATATGAGAACAACAACTATCTGCAGATAAATAAAATGCTACAAATGATCAATTAATACAATTTGAAATTCTGCTTCATACAGTGAGCTAGGTTTGCTTAAATTGGAGAGATTGAGTTGAGATCAATGCACAGAAGCTTGAAATGTGCAGAATTTGATTCATTGCTAGAAACTGAGTTTTGCTGCATACAGAGATCTAGATTTGTTGAAAAGCATTGCAATATGCAAATTGAAGGCGCAGTTCATCATTAAACGTTTGGGAATGTGCACATGGTAGAAATAGAGATATGAATTCAGATCGACAGTAAAGTTTATTGGAGTTTGATGAAATTGTTTGTATTTGGAGAACTTGTACTGTCAGTGAAAGAGCACGTAATGCAATTTATTGAAATGGGAGATTTTATAAATTCTACGAAGGAGATATATCTATAGCTGTCGAAAATTCTTGAATTTCCTCAATGCCAGAAATTGACAGTTTGATTCTTGCAGACAGCAAGGTTTGTAGAATTAGTTGGATATGGAGAAATTGAAGTTGCGGTGAATGCGGAGATCCTGCAAGTGTGCTGAATCTAATACAGTGCTGGAACCTGAGAATTTGTTAGGTACAGAGAATTAGATTTGCTGGTAAAGTAAGAAATGGAGAAATTGTAGGTTCAAGTGAATGAGGATCATCTGGAATTGAAATGATTATTAAGAATAGTGTGCTTTATGTAGAAAAGCAGTGGTAATTAATGCAGATGGCGAAGTTGATGGAAATGGACAAACTAGTACAATCAGAGAAGGAGCAGAACCTACAACCAAAGGATATAATCAAAATAGAAGATATTAGAAATATGGGAAATGCTAAATATTTGCAGACTGAGAAGATGCAAGAAGTTGACTAATTTTTTGAAATTGGCATTGGTCTTTGTATACAGAACCAGTTTATCAGACTTTGAGGAATCTGGAGAAAATTAATTTGTAGTTAATGCGGAGAACCTGGAATTTTGCTGAATGGAACAAGTTGCTAGAAATTGAGAATTTGATAGGTGCAGAGATTTGGATTTGCCAATAAAGAGAGTAATTGTGAAAGTGTATGTTGCGTTGAATGAGAAGGAGCTTGAAATCAGGAGCTTGTTCGAAATACATACATTTGTGCAGCTAGTCTGCAAAAAGTATTAGAAAAACGATGTATATGGAAATGGTGAAACCTATACATTCAGTGAATGATCAGAGGCAAAACGCAGGGAATATCATGGAAATGGTGGATTTTGCAAAATATGAGAACAACAACTATCTGCAGATAAATAAAATGCTACAAATGATCAATTAATACAATTTGAAATTCTGCTTCATACAGTGAGCTAGGTTTGCTTAAATTGGAGAGATTGAGTTGAGATCAATGCACAGAAGCTTGAAATGTGCAGAATTTGATTCATTGCTAGAAACTGAGTTTTGCTGCATACAGAGATCTAGATTTGTTGAAAAGCATTGCAATATGCAAATTGAAGGCGCAGTTCTTCATTAAACGTTTGGGAATGTGCACATGGTAGAAATAGAGATATGAATTCAGATCGACAGTAAAGTTTATTGGAGTTTGATGAAATTGTTTGTATTTGGAGAACTTGTACTGTCAGTGAAAGAGCACGTAATGCAATTTATTGAAATGGGAGATTTTATAAATTCTACGAAGGAGATATATCTATAGCTGTCGAAAATTCTTGAATTTCCTCAATGCCAGAAATTGACAGTTTGATTCTTGCAGACAGCAAGGTTTGTAGAATTAGTTGGATATGGAGAAATTGAAGATGCGGTGAATGCGGAGATCCTGCAAGTGTGCTGAATCTAATACATAGCTGGAACCTGAGAATTTGTTAGGTACAGAAAATTAGATTTGCTGATAAAGGAAGAAATGGAGAAATTGTAGGTTCAAGTGAATGAGGATCATCTGGAATTGAAATGATTATTAAGAATAGTGTGCTTTATGTAGAAAAGCAGTGGTATTTAATGCAGATGGCGAAGTTGATGGAAATGGACAAACTAGCACAATCAGAGAAGGAGCAGAACCTACAACCAAAGGATATAATCAAAATAGAATATATTAGCAATATGGGAAATGCGAAATATTTGCAGACTGAGAAGATGCAAGAAGTTGACTAATTTTTTGAAATTGGCATTGGTCTTTGTATACAGAACCAGTTTTGCAGACTTTGTGGGATATGGAGAAAATTAATTTGTAGTTAATGCGGAGAACCTGGAATTTTGCTGAATGGAACAAATTGCTAGAAATTGAGAATTTGATAGGTGCAGAGATTTGGATTTGCCAATAAAGAGAGTAATTGTGAAAGTGTATGTTGCGTTGAATGAGAAGGAGCTTGAAATCAGGAGCTTTTTCGAAATACATACATTTGTGCAGCTAGTCTGCAAAAAGTATTAGAAAAAACGATGTATATGGAAATGGTGAAACCTGTACATTCAGTGAATGATCAGAAGCAAAACGAAGAGAATATCATGGAAATGGTAGATTTTGCAAAATATGAGAACAGCAACTATCTGCAGATAAATAAAATGCTACAAATGATCAATTAATACAATTTGAAATTCTGCTTCATACAGTGAGCTAGGTTTGCTTAAATTGGAGAGATTGAGTTGAGATCAATGCACAGAAGCTTGAAATGTGCAGAATTTGATTCATTGCTAGAAACTGAGTTTTGCTGCATACAGAGATCTAGATTTGTTGAAAAGCATTGCAATATGCAAATTGAAGGCGCAGTTCTTCATTAAACGTTTGGGAATGTGCACATGGTAGAAATAGAGATATGAATTCAGATCGACAGTAAAGTTTATTGGAGTTTGATGAAATTGTTTGTATTTGGAGAACTTGTACTGTCAGTGAAAGAGCACGTAATGCAATTTATTGAAATGGGAGATTTTATAAATTCTACGAAGGAGATATATCTATAGCTTTCGAAAATTCTTGAATTTCCTCAATGCCAGAAATTGACAGTTTGATTCATGCAGACAGCAAGGTTTGTAGAATTAGTTGGATATGGAGAAATTGAAGTTGCGGTGAATGCGGAGATCCTGCAAGTGTGCTGAATCTAATACAAGCTGGAACCTGAGAATTTGTTAGGTACAGAAAATTAGATTTGCTGATAAAGGAAGAAATGGAGAAATTGTAGGTTCAAGTGAATGAGGATCATCTGGAATTGAAATGATTATTAAGAATAGTGTGCTTTATGTAGAAAAGCAGTGGTAATTAATGCAGATGGCGAAGTTGATGGAAATGGACAAACTAGCACAATCAGAGAAGGAGCAGAACCTACAACCAAAGGATATAATCAAAATAGAATATATTAGCAATATGGGAAATGCGAAATATTTGCAGACTGAGAAGATGCAAGAAGTTGACTAATTTTTTGAAATTGGCATTGGTCTTTGTATACAGAACCAGTTTTGCAAACTTTGTGGGATATGGAGAAAATTAATTTGTAGTTAATGCGGAGAACCTGGAATTTTGCTGAATGGAACAAATTGCTAGAAATTGAGAATTTGTTAGGTGCAGAGATTTGGATTTGCCAATAAAGAGAGTAATTGTGAAAGTGTATGTTGCGTTGAATGAGAAGGAGCTTGAAATCAGGAGCTTTTTCGAAATACATACATTTGTGCAGCTAGTCTGCAAAAAGTATTAGAAAAACGATGTATATGGAAATGGTGAAACCTGTACATTCAGTGAATGATCAGAAGCAAAACCAAGAGAATATCATGGAAATGGTAGATTTTGCAAAATATGAGAACAACAACTATCTGCAGATAAATAAAATGCTACAAATGATCAATTAATACAATTTGAAATTCTGCTTCATACAGTGAGCTAGGTTTGCTTAAATTGGAGAGATTGAGTTGAGATCAATGCACAGAAGCTTGAAATGTGCAGAATTTGATTCATTGCTAGAAACTGAGTTTTGCTGCATACAGAGATCTAGATTTGTTGAAAAGCATTGCAATATGCAAATTGAAGGCGCAGTTCTTCATTAAACGTTTGGGAATGTGCACATGGTAGAAATAGAGATATGAATTCAGATCGACAGTAAAGTTTATTGGAGTTTGATGAAATTGTTTGTATTTGGAGAACTTGTACTGTCAGTGAAAGAGCACGTAATGCAATTTATTGAAATGGGAGATTTTATAAATTCTACGAAGGAGATATATCTATAGCTGTCGAAAATTCTTGAATTTCCTCAATGCCAGAAATTGACAGTTTGATTCTTGCAGACAGCAAGGTTTGTAGAATTAGTTGGATATGGAGAAATTGAAGTTGCGGTGAATGCGGAGATCCTGCAAGTGTGCTGAATCTAATACAAGCTGGAACCTGAGAATTTGTTAGGTACAGAAAATTAGATTTGCTGATAAAGGAAGAAATGGAGAAATTGTAGGTTCAAGTGAATGAGGATCATCTGGAATTGAAATGATTATTAAGAATAGTGTGCTTTATGTAGAAAAGCAGTGGTAATTAATGCAGATGGCGAAGTTGATGGAAATGGACAAACTAGCACAATCAGAGAAGGAGCAGAACCTACAACCAAAGGATATAATCAAAATAGAATATATTAGCAATATGGGAAATGCGAAATATTTGCAGACTGAGAAGATGCAAGAAGTTGACTAATTTTTTGAAATTGGCATTGGTCTTTGTATACAGAACCAGTTTTGCAAACTTTGTGGGATATGGAGAAAATTAATTTGTAGTTAATGCGGAGAACCTGGAATTTTGCTGAATGGAACAAATTGCTAGAAATTGAGAATTTGTTAGGTGCAGAGATTTGGATTTGCCAATAAAGAGAGTAATTGTGAAAGTGTATGTTGCGTTGAATGAGAAGGAGCTTGAAATCAGGAGCTTTTTCGAAATACATACATTTGTGCAGCTAGTCTGCAAAAAGTATTAGAAAAACGATGTATATGGAAATGGTGAAACCTGTACATTCAGTGAATGATCAGAAGCAAAACCAAGAGAATATCATGGAAATGGTAGATTTTGCAAAATATGAGAACAACAACTATCTGCAGATAAATAAAATGCTACAAATGATCAATTAATACAATTTGAAATTCTGCTTCATACAGTGAGCTAGGTTTGCTTAAATTGGAGAGATTGAGTTGAGATCAATGCACAGAAGCTTGAAATGTGCAGAATTTGATTCATTGCTAGAAACTGAGTTTTGCTGCATACAGAGATCTAGATTTGTTGAAAAGCATTGCAATATGCAAATTGAAGGCGCAGTTCTTCATTAAACGTTTGGGAATGTGCACATGGTAGAAATAGAGATATGAATTCAGATCGACAGTAAAGTTTATTGGAGTTTGATGAAATTGTTTGTATTTGGAGAACTTGTACTGTCAGTGAAAGAGCACGTAATGCAATTTATTGAAATGGGAGATTTTATAAATTCTACGAAGGAGATATATCTATAGCTGTCGAAAATTCTTGAATTTCCTCAATGCCAGAAATTGACAGTTTGATTCTTGCAGACAGCAAGGTTTGTAGAATTAGTTGGATATGGAGAAATTGAAGTTGCGGTGAATGCGGAGATCCTGCAAGTGTGCTGAATCTAATACATAGCTGGAACCTGAGAATTTGTTAGGTACAGAAAATTAGATTTGCTGATAAAGGAAGAAATGGAGAAATTGTAGGTTCAAGTGAATGAGGATCATCTGGAATTGAAATGATTATTAAGAATAGTGTGCTTTATGTAGAAAAGCAGTGGTAATTAATGCAGATGGCGAAGTTGATGGAAATGGACAAACTAGCACAATCAGAGAAGGAGCAGAACCTACAACCAAAGGATATAATCAAAATAGAATATATTAGCAATATGGGAAATGCGAAATATTTGCAGACTGAGAAGATGCAAGAAGTTGACTAATTTTTTGAAATTGGCATTGGTCTTTGTATACAGAACCAGTTTTGCAAACTTTGTGGGATATGGAGAAAATTAATTTGTAGTTAATGCGGAGAACCTGGAATTTTGCTGAATGGAACAAATTGCTAGAAATTGAGAATTTGTTAGGTGCAGAGATTTGGATTTGCCAATAAAGAGAGTAATTGTGAAAGTGTATGTTGCGTTGAATGAGAAGGAGCTTGAAATCAGGAGCTTTTTCGAAATACATACATTTGTGCAGCTAGTCTGCAAAAAGTATTAGAAAAACGATGTATATGGAAATGGTGAAACCTGTACATTCAGTGAATGATCAGAAGCAAAACGAAGAGAATATCATGGAAATGGTAGATTTTGCAAAATATGAGAACAACAACTATCTGCAGATAAATAAAATGCTACAAATGATCAATTAATACAATTTGAAATTCTGCTTCATACAGTGAGCTAGGTTTGCTTAAATTGGAGAGATTGAGTTGAGATCAATGCACAGAAGCTTGAAATGTGCAGAATTTGATTCATTGCTAGAAACTGAGTTTTGCTGCATACAGAGATCTAGATTTGTTGAAAAGCATTGCAAAATGCAAATTGAAGGCGCAGTTCTTCATTAAACGTTTGGGAATGTGCACATGGTAGAAATAGAGATATGAATTCAGATCGACAGTAAAGTTTATTGGAGTTTGATGAAATTGTTTGTATTTGGAGAACTTGTACTGTCAGTGAAAGAGCACGTAATGCAATTTATTGAAATGGGAGATTTTATAAATTCTACGAAGGAGATATATTTATAGCTGTCGAAAATTCTTGAATTTCCTCAATGCCAGAAATTGACAGTTTGATTCTTGCAGACAGCAAGGTTTGTAGAATTAGTTGGATATGGAGAAATTGAAGTTGCGGTGAATGCGGAGATCCTGCAAGTGTGCTGAATCTAATACATAGCTGGAACCTGAGAATTTGTTAGGTACAGAAAATTAGATTTGCTGATAAAGGAAGAAATGGAGAAATTGTAGGTTCAAGTGAATGAGGATCATCTGGAATTGAAATGATTATTAAGAATAGTGTGCTTTATGTAGAAAAGCAGTGGTAATTAATGCAGATGGCGAAGTTGATGGAAATGGACAAACTAGCACAATCAGAGAAGGAGCAGAACCTACAACCAAAGGATATAATCAAAATAGAATATATTAGCAATATGGGAAATGCGAAATATTTGCAGACTGAGAAGATGCAAGAAGTTGACTAATTTTTTGAAATTGGCATTGGTCTTTGTATACAGAACCAGTTTTGCAAACTTTGTGGGATATGGAGAAAATTAATTTGTAGTTAATGCGGAGAACCTGGAATTTTGCTGAATGGAACAAATTGCTGGAAATTGAGAATTTGACAGTTGCAGAGATTTGGATTTGCTAATAAAGATAGTAATTGAGAAAGTGTATGTTGCGTTGAATGAGAAGGAGCTTGAAATCAGGAGCTTTTTCGAAATACATACATTTGTGCAGCTAGTCTGCAAAAAGTATTAGAGAAAACGATGTATATGGAAATGGTGAAACCTGTACATTCAGTGAATGATCAGAAGCAAAACGAAGAGAATATCATGGAAATGGTAGATTTTGCAAAATATGAGAACAACAACTATCTGCAGATAAATAAATGCTACAAATGATCAATTAATACAATTTGAAATTCTGCTTCATACAGTGAGCTAGGTTTGCTTAAATTGGAGAGATTGAGTTGAGATCAATGCACAGAAGCTTGAAATGTGCAGAATTTGATTCATTGCTAGAAACTGAGTTTTGCTGCATACAGAGATCTAGATTTGTTGAAAAAGCATTGCAATAAGCAAATTGAAGGCTCAGTTCATCATTAAACGTTTGGGAATGTGCACATGGTAGAAATAGAGATATGAATTCAGATCGACAGTAAAGTTTATTGGAGTTTGATGAAATTGTTTGTATTTGGAGAACTTGTACTGTCAGTGAAAGAGCACGTAATGCAATTTATTGAAATGGGAGATTTTATAAATTCTACGAAGGAGATATATCTATAGCTGTCGAAAATTCTTGAATTTCCTCAATGCCAGAAATTGACAGTTTGATTCTTGCAGACAGCAAGGTTTGTAGAATTAGTTGGATATGGAGAAATTGAAGTTGCGGTGAATGCGGAGATCCTGCAAGTGTGCTGAATCTAATACAATGCTGGAACCTGAGAATTTGTTAGGTACAGAAAATTAGATTTGCTGATAAAGGAAGAAATGGAGAAATTGTAGGTTCAAGTGAATGAGGATCATCTGGAATTGAAATGATTATTAAGAATAGTGTGCTTTATGTAGAAAAGCAGTGGCAATTAATGCAAATGGCGAAGTTGATGGAAATGGACAAACTAGCACAATCAGAGAAGGAGCAGAACCTACAACCAAAGGATATAATCAAAATAGAATATACTAGTAATATGGGAAATGCGAAATATTTGCAGACTGAGAAGATGCAAGAAGTTGACTAATTTATTGAAATTGGCATTGGTCTTTGTATACAGAACCAGTTTTGCAGACTTTGTGGGATATGGAGAAAATTAATTTGTAGTTAATGCGGAGAACCTGGAATTTTGCTGAATGGAACAAATTGCTAGAAATTGAGAATTTGTTAGGTGCAGAGATTTGGATTTGCCAATAAAGAGAGTAATTGTGAAAGTGTATGTTGCGTTGAATGAGAAGGAGCTTGAAATCAGGAGCTTTTTCGAAATACATACATTTGTGCAGCTAGTCTGCAAAAAGTATTAGAAAAACGATATATATGGAAATGGTGAAACCTGTACATTCAGTGAATGATCAGAAGCAAAACCAAGAGAATATAATGGAAATGGTAGATTTTGCAAAATATGAGAACAACAACTATCTGCAGATAAATAAAATGCTACAAATGATCAATTAATACAATTTGAAATTCTGCTTCATACAGTGAGCTAGGTTTGCTTAAATTGGAGAGATTGAGTTGAGATCAATGCACAGAAGCTTGAAATGTGCAGAATTTGATTCATTGCTAGAAACTGAGTTTTGCTGCATACAGAGATCTAGATTTGTTGAAAAGCATTGCAATATGCAAATTGAAGGCGCAGTTCTTCATTAAACGTTTGGGAATGTGCACATGGTAGAAATAGAGATATGAATTCAGATCGACAGTAAAGTTTATTGGAGTTTGATGAAATTGTTTGTATTTGGAGAACTTGTACTGTCAGTGAAAGAGCACGTAATGCAATTTATTGAAATGGGAGATTTTATAAATTCTACGAAGGAGATATATCTATAGCTGTCGAAAATTCTTGAATTTCCTCAATGCCAGAAATTGACAGTTTGATTCTTGCAGACAGCAAGGTTTGTAGAATTAGTTGGATATGGAGAAATTGAAGTTGCGGTGAATGCGGAGATCCTGCAAGTGTGCTGAATCTAATACAAGCTGGAACCTGAGAATTTGTTAGGTACAGAAAATTAGATTTGCTGATAAAGGAAGAAATGGAGAAATTGTAGGTTCAAGTGAATGAGGATCATCTGGAATTGAAATGATTATTAAGAATAGTGTGCTTTATGTAGAAAAGCAGTGGTAATTAATGCAGATGGCGAAGTTGATGGAAATGGACAAACTAGCACAATCAGAGAAGGAGCAGAACCTACAACCAAAGGATATAATCAAAATAGAATATATTAGCAATATGGGAAATGCGAAATATTTGCAGACTGAGAAGATGCAAGAAGTTGACTAATTTTTTGAAATTGGCATTGGTCTTTGTATACAGAACCAGTTTTGCAAACTTTGTGGGATATGGAGAAAATCTTTTTGTAGTTAATGCGGAGAACCTGGAATTTTGCTGAATGGAACAAATTGCTAGAAATTGAGAATTTGATAGGTGCAGAGATTTGGATTTGCTAATAAAGAGAGTAATTGTGAAAGTGTATGTTGCGTTGAATGAGAAGGAGCTTGAAATCAGGAGCTTTTTCGAAATACATACATTTGTGCAGCTAGTCTGCAAAAAGTATTAGAGAAAACGATGTATATGGAAATGGTGAAACCTGTACATTCAGTGAATGATCAGAAGCAAAACGAAGAGAATATCATGGAAATGGTAGATTTTGCAAAATATGAGAACAACAACTATCTGCAGATAGAGAAAATGCTACAAATGATCAATTCATACAATTTGAAATTCTGCTTCATACAGTGAGCTAGGTTTGCTTAAATTGAAGAATTTGGAGAGATTGAGTTGAGATCAATGCACAGAAGCTTGAAATGTGCAGAATTTGATTCATTGCTAGAAACTGAGTTTTGCTGCATACAGAGATCTAGATTTGTTGAAAAGCATTGCAATATGCAAATTGAAGGCGCAGTTCATCATTAAACGTTTGGGAATGTGCACATGGTAGAAATAGAGATATGAATTCAGATCGACAGTAAAGTTTATTGGAGTTTGATGAAATTGTTTGTATTTGGAGAACTTGTACTGTCAGTGAAAGAGCACGTAATGCAATTTATTGAAATGGGAGATTTTATAAATTCTACGAAGGAGATATATCTATAGCTGTCGAAAATTCTTGAATTTCCTCAATGCCAGAAACTGACAGTTTGATTCTTGCAGACAGCAAGGTTTGTAGAATTAGTTGGATATGGAGAAATTGAAGATGCGGTGAATGCGGAGATCCTGCAAGTGTGCTGAATCTAATACATAGCTGGAACCTGAGAATTTGTTAGGTACAGAAAATTAGATTTGCTGATAAAGGAAGAAATGGAGAAATTGTAGGTTCAAGTGAATGAGGATCATCTGGAATTGAAATGATTATTAAGAATAGTGTGCTTTATGTAGAAAAGCAGTGGTAATTAATGCAGACGGCGAAGTTGATGGAAATGGACAAACTAGCACAATCAGAGAAGGAGCAGAACCTACAACCAAAGGATATAATCAAAATAGAATATATTAGCAATATGGGAAATGCGAAATATTTGCAGACTGAGAAGATGCAAGAAGTTGACTAATTTTTTGAAATTGGCATTGGTCTTTGTATACAGAACCAGTTTTGCAGACTTTGCGGGATATGGAGAAAATTAATTTGTAGTTAATGCGGAGAACCTGGAATTTTGCTGAATGGAACAAATTGCTAGAAATTGAGAATTTGTTAGGTGCAGAGATTTGGATTTGCCAATAAAGAGAGTAATTGTGAAAGTGTATGTTGCGTTGAATGAGAAGGAGCTTGAAATCAGGAGCTTTTTCGAAATACATACATTTGTGCAGCTAGTCTGCAAAAAGTATTAGAAAAACGATGTATATGGAAATGGTGAAACCTGTACATTCAGTGAATGATCAGAAGCAAAACGAAGAGAATATCATGGAAATGGTAGATTTTGCAAAATATGAGAACAACAACTATCTGCAGATAAATAAATGCTACAAATGATCAATTAATACAATTTGAAATTCTGCTTCATACAGTGAGCTAGGTTTGCTTAAATTGGAGAGATTGAGTTGAGATCAATGCACAGAAGCTTGAAATGTGCAGAATTTGATTCATTGCTAGAAACTGAGTTTTGCTGCATACAGAGATCTAGATTTGTTGAAAAGCATTGCAATATGCAAATTGAAGGCTCAGTTCTTCATTAAACGTTTGGGAATGTGCACATGTTAGAAATAGAGATATGAATTCAGATCGACAGTAAAGTTTATTGGAGTTTGATGAAATTGTTTGTATTTGGAGAACTTGTACTGTCAGTGAAAGAGCACGTAATGCAATCAGCGAATTTATTGAAATGGGAGATTTTATAAATTCTACGAAGGAGATATATCTATAGCTGTCGAAAATTCTTGAATTTCCTCAATGCCAGAAATTGACAGTTTGATTCTTGCAGACAGCAAGGTTTGTAGAATTAGTTGGATATGGAGAAATTGAAGTTGCGGTGAATGCGGAGATCCTGCAAGTGTGCTGAATCTAATACATAGCTGGAACCTGAGAATTTGTTAGGTACAGAAAATTAGATTTGCTGATAAAGGAAGAAATGGAGAAATTGTAGGTTCAAGTGAATGAGGATCATCTGGAATTGAAATGATTATTAAGAATAGTGTGCTTTATGTAGAAAAGCAGTGGTAATTAATGCAGATGGCGAAGTTGATGGAAATGGACAAACTAGCACAATCAGAGAAGGAGCAGAACCTACAACCAAAGGATATAATCAAAATAGAATATATTAGCAATATGGGAAATGCGAAATATTTGCAGACTGAGAAGATGCAAGAAGTTGACTAATTTTTTGAAATTGGCATTGGTCTTTGTATACAGAACCAGTTTTGCAAACTTTGTGGGATATGGAGAAAATTAATTTGTAGTTAATGCGGAGAACCTGGAATTTTGCTGAATGGAACAAATTGCTAGAAATTGAGAATTTGTTAGGTGCAGAGATTTGGATTTGCCAATAAAGAGAGTAATTGTGAAAGTGTATGTTGCGTTGAATGAGAAGGAGCTTGAAATCAGGAGCTTTTTGGAAATACATACATTTGTGCAGCTAGTCTGCAAAAAGTATTAGAAAAAACGATATATATGGAAATGGTGAAACCTGTACATTCAGTGAATGATCAGAAGCAAAACCAAGAGAATATAATGGAAATGGTAGATTTTGCAAAATATGAGAACAACAACTATCTGCAGATAAATAAAATGCTACAAATGATCAATTAATACAATTTGAAATTCTGCTTCATACAGTGAGCTAGGTTTGCTTAAATTGGAGAGATTGAGTTGAGATCAGTGCAAAGAATCTTGAAATGTGCAGAATTTGATTCATTGCTAGAAACTGAGTTTTGCTGCATACAGAGATCTAGATTTGTTGAAAAGCATTGCAATATGCAAATTGAAGGCGCAGTTCATCATTAAACGTTTGGGAATGTGCACATGGTAGAAATAGAGATATGAATTCAGATCGACAGTAAAGTTTATTGGAGTTTGATGAAATTGTTTGTATTTGGAGAACTTGTACTGTCAGTGAAAGAGCACGTAATGCAATTTATTGAAATGGGAGATTTTATAAATTCTACGAAGGAGATATATCTATAGCTGTCGAAAATTCTTGAATTTCCTCAATGCCAGAAATTGACAGTTTGATTCTTGCAGACAGCAAGGTTTGTAGAATTAGTTGGATATGGAGAAATTGAAGTTGCGGTGAAAGCGGAGATCCTGCAAGTGTGCTGAATCTAATACGAAGCTGGAACCTGAGAATTTGTTAGGTACAGAAAATTAGATTTGCTGATAAAGGAAGAAATGGAGAAATTGTAGGTTCAAGTGAATGAGGATCATCTGGAATTGAAATGATTATTAAGAATAGTGTGCTTTATGTAGAAAAGCAGTGGTAATTAATGCAGATGGCGAAGTTGATGGAAATGGACAAACTAGCACAATCAGAGAAGGAGCAGAACCTACAACCAAAGGATATAATCAAAATAGAATATATTAGCAATATGGGAAATGCGAAATATTTGCAGACTGAGAAGATGCAAGAAGTTGACTAATTTTTTGAAATTGGCATTGGTCTTTGTATACAGAACCAGTTTTGCAAACTTTGTGGGATATGGAGAAAATTAATTTGTAGTTAATGCGGAGAACCTGGAATTTTGCTGAATGGAACAAATTGCTAGAAATTGAGAATTTGTTAGGTGCAGAGATTTGGATTTGCCAATAAAGAGAGTAATTGTGAAAGTGTATGTTGCGTTGAATGAGAAGGAGCTTGAAATCAGGAGCTTGTTCGAAATAAATACATTTGTGCAGCTAGTCTGCAAAAAGTATTAGAAAAAGCGATGTATATGGAAATGGTGAAACCTGTACATTCAGTGAATGATCAGAGGCAAAACGCAGGGAATATCATGGAAATGGTGGATTTTGCAAAATATGAGAACAACAACTATCTGCAGATAGAGAAAATACTGCAAAAGATCAATTCATACAATTTGAAATTCTGCTTCATACAGTGAGCTAGGTTTGCTTAAATTGAAGAATTGGGAGAGATTGTGTTGAGATCAGTGCACAGAAGCTTGAATGTGCAGAATTTGATTCATTGCTAGAAACTGAGTTTTGCTGCATACAGAGATCTAGATTTGTTGAAAAGCATTGCAATATTCAAATTGAAGGCGCAGATCTTCATTAAACGTTTGGGAATGTGCACATGGTAGAAATAGAGATATGATTTCAGATCGACAGTAAATTTTAAGGAGTTTGATGAAATTGTTTGTATTTGGAGAACTTGTACTGTCAGTGAAAGAGCACGTAATGCAATTTATTGAAATGAGAGATTTTATAAATTCTACGAAGGAGATATATCTATAGCTGTCGAAAATTCTTGAATTTCCTCAATGCCAGAAACTGACAGTTTGATTCTTGCAGACAAGCAAGGTTTGTAGAATTAGTTGGATATGGAGAAATTGAAGATGCGGTGAATGCGGAGATCCTGCAAGTGTGCTGAATCTAATACATAGCTGCAACCTGAGAATTTGTTAGGTACAGAAAATTAGATTTGCTGATATAGGAAGAAATGGAGAAATTGTAGATTCAAGTGAATGAGGATCATCTGGAATTGAAATGATTATTAAGAATAGTGTGCTTTATGTAGAAAAGCAGTGGTATTTAATGCAGATGGCGAAATTGATGGAAATGGACAAACTAGCACAATCAGAGAAGGAGCAGAACCTACAACCAAAGGATATAATCAAAATAGAATATATTAGCAATATGGGAAATGCGAAATATTTGCAGACTGAGAAGATGCAAGAAGTTGACTAATTTTTTGAAATTGGCATTGGTCTTTGTATACAGAACCAGTTTTGCAAACTTTGTGGGATATGGAGAAAATTAATTTGTAGTTAATGCGGAGAACCTGGAATTTTGCTGAATGGAACAAATTGCTAGAAATTGAGAATTTGTTAGGTGCAGAGATTTGGATTTGCCAATAAAGAGAGTAATTGTGAAAGTGTATGTTGCGTTGAATGAGAAGGAGCTTGAAATCAGGAGCTTTTTCGAAATACATACATTTGTGCAGCTAGTCTGCAAAAAGTATTAGAAAAAACGATATATATGGAAATGGTGAAACCTGTACATTCAGTGAATGATCAGAAGCAAAACCAAGAGAATATAATGGAAATGGTAGATTTTGCAAAATATGAGAACAACAAATATCTGCAGATAAATAAAATGCTACAAATGATCAATTAATACAATTTGAAATTCTGCTTCATACAGTGAGCTAGGTTTGCTTAAATTGGAGAGATTGAGTTGAGATCAATGCAAAGAATCTTGAAATGTGCAGAATTTGATTCATTGCTAGAAACTGAGTTTTGCTGCATACAGAGATCTAGATTTGTTGAAAAGCATTGCAATATGCAAATTGAAGGCGCAGTTCTTCATTAAACGTTTGGGAATGTGCACATGGTAGAAATAGAGATATGAATTCAGATCGACAGTAAAGTTTATTGGAGTTTGATGAAATTGTTTGTATTTGGAGAACTTGTACTGTCAGTGAAAGAGCACGTAATGCAATTTATTGAAATGGGAGATTTTATAAATTCTACGAAGGAGATATATCTATAGCTGTCGAAAATTCTTGAATTTCCTCAATGCCAGAAATTGACAGTTTGATTCTTGCAGACAGCAAGGTTTGTAGAATTAGTTGGATATGGAGAAATTGAAGTTGCGGTGAATGCGGAGATCCTGCAAGTGTGCTGAATCTAATACGAAGCTGGAACCTGAGAATTTGTTAGGTACAGAAAATTAGATTTGCTGATAAAGGAAGAAATGGAGAAATTGTAGGTTCAAGTGAATGAGGATCATCTGGAATTGAAATGATTATTAAGAATAGTGTGCTTTATGTAGAAAAGCAGTGGTAATTAATGCAGATGGCGAAGTTGATGGAAATGGACAAACTAGACAATCAGAGAAGGAGCAGAACCTACAACCAAAGGATATAATCAAAATAGAATATATTAGCAATATGGGAAATGCGAAATATTTGCAGACTGAGAAGATGCAAGAAGTTGACTAATTTTTTGAAATTGGCATTGGTCTTTGTATACAGAACCAGTTTTGCAAACTTTGTGGGATATGGAGAAAATTAATTTGTAGTTAATGCGGAGAACCTGGAATTTTGCTGAATGGAACAAATTGCTAGAAATTGAGAATTTGTTAGGTGCAGAGATTTGGATTTGCCAATAAAGAGAGTAATTGTGAAAGTGTATGTTGCGTTGAATGAGAAGGAGCTTGAAATCAGGAGCTTTTTCGAAATACATACATTTGTGCAGCTAGTCTGCAAAAAGTATTAGAAAAACGATGTATATGGAAATGGTGAAACCTGTACATTCAGTGAATGATCAGAAGCAAAACGCAGAGAATATCATGGAAATGGTAGATTTTGCAAAATATGAGAACAACAACTATCTGCAGATAAATAAAATGCTACAAATGATCAATTAATACAATTTGAAATTCTGCTTCATACAGTGAGCTAGGTTTGCTTAAATTGGAGAGATTGAGTTGAGATCAATGCACAGAAGCTTGAAATGTGCAGAATTTGATTCATTGCTAGAAACTGAGTTTTGCTGCATACAGAGATCTAGATTTGTTGAAAAGCATTGCAATATGCAAATTGAAGGCGCAGTTCTTCATTAAACGTTTGGGAATGTGCACATGGTAGAAATAGAGATATGAATTCAGATCGACAGTAAAGTTTATTGGAGTTTGATGTAATTGTTTGTATTTGGAGAACTTGTACTGTCAGTGAAAGAGCACGTAATGCAATTTATTGAAATGGGAGATTTTATAAATTCTACGAAGGAGATATATCTATAGCTGTCGAAAATTCTTGAATTTCCTCAATGCCAGAAACTGACAGTTTGATTCTTGCAGACAGCAAGGTTTGTAGAATTAGTTGGATATGGAGAAATTGAAGTTGCGGTGAATGCGGAGATCCTGCAAGTGTGCTGAATCTAATACATAGCTGGAACCTGAGAATTTGTTAGGTACAGAAAATTAGATTTGCTGATAAAGGAAGAAATGGAGAAATTGTAGGTTCAAGTGAATGAGGATCATCTGGAATTGAAATGATTATTAAGAATAGTGTGCTTTATGTAGAAAAGCAGTGGTAATTCATGCAGATGGCGAAGCTGATGGAAATGGACCAACTAGCACAATCAGAGAAGGAGCAGAAACTACAACCAAAGGATATAATCAAAATAGAATATATTAGCAATATGGGAAATGCGAAATATTTGCAGACTGAGAAGATGCAAGAAGTTGACTAATTTTTTGAAATTGGCATTGGTCTTTGTATACAGAACCAGTTTTGCAAACTTTGTGGGATATGGAGAAAATTAATTTGTAGTTAATGCGGAGAACCTGGAATTTTGCTGAATGGAACAAATTGCTAGAAATTGAGAATTTGATTGGTGCAGAGATTTGGATTTGCCAATAAAGAGAGTATTTGTGAAAGTGTATGTTGCGTTGAATGAGAAGGAGCTTGAAATCAGGGGCTTTTTCGAAATACATACATTTGTGCAGCTAGGCTGCAAAAAGTATTAGACAAAACGATGTATATGGAAATGGTGAAACCTGTACATTCAGTGAATGATCAGAAGCAAAACGAAGAGAATATCATGGAAATGGTAGATTTTGCAAAATATGAGAACAACAACTATCTGCAGATAAATAAAATGCTACAAATGATCAATTAATACAATTTGAAATTCTGCTTCATACAGTGAGCTAGGTTTGCTTAAATTGGAGAGATTGAGTTGAGATCAATGCACAGAAGCTTGAAATGTGCAGAATTTGATTCATTGCTAGAAACTGAGTTTTGCTGCATACAGAGAACTAGATTTGTTGAAAAATATTGCAATAAGCAAATTGAAGGCTCAGTTCATCATTAAACGTTTGGGAATGTGCACATGGTAGAAATAGAGATATGAATTCAGATCGACAGTAAAGTTTATTGGAGTTTGATGAAATTGTTTGTATTTGGAGAACTTGTACTGTCAGTGAAAGAGCACGTAATGCAATCAGCGAATTTATTGAAATGGGAGATTTTATAAATTCTACGAAGGAGATATATCTATAGCTGTCGAAAATTCTTGAATTTCCTCAATGCCAGAAATTGACAGTTTGATTCTTGCAGACAGCAAGGTTTGTAGAATTAGTTGGATATGGAGAAATTGAAGTTCCGGTGAACCTGCAAATGTGCTGAATCTAATACAATGCTGGAACCTGAGAATTTGTTAGGTACAGAGAATTAGATTTGCTGATGAAGGGAGAAATGGAGAAATTGTAGGTTCAAGTGAATGAGGATCATCTGGAATTGAAATGATTATTAAGAATAGTGTGCTTTATGTAGAAAAGCAGTGGTAATTAATGCAGATGGCGAAGTTGATGGAAATGGACAAACTAGCACAATCAGAGAAGGAGCAGAACCTACAACCAAAGGATATAATCAAAATAGAATATATTAGCAATATGGGAAATGCGAAATATTTGCAGACTGAGAAGATGCAAGAAGTTGACTAATTTTTTGAAATTGGCATTGGTCTTTGTATACAGAACCAGTTTTGCAAACTTTGTGGGATATGGAGAAAATTAATTTGTAGTTAATGCGGAGAACCTGGAATTTTGCTGAATGGAACAAATTGCTAGAAATTGAGAATTTGATAGGTGCAGAGATTTGGATTTGCCAATAAAGAGAGTAATTGTGAAAGTGTATGTTGCGTTGAATGAGAAGGAGCTTGAAATCAGGAGCTTGTTCGAAATACATACATTTGTGCAGCTAGTCTGCAAAAAGTATTAGAAAAACGATGTATATGGAAATGGTGAAATCTGTACATTCAGTGAATGATCAGAAGCAAAACCAAGAGAATATAATGGAAATGGTAGATTTTGCAAAATATGAGAACAACAACTATCTGCAGATAAATAAAATGCTACAAATGATCAATTAATACAATTTGAAATTCTGCTTGATACAGTGAGCTAGGTTTGCTTAAATTGGAGAGATTGAGTTGAGATCAATGCACAGAATCTTGAAATGTGCAGAATTTGATTCATTGCTAGAAACTGAGTTTTGCTGCATACAGAGATCTAGATTTGTTGAAAAGCATTGCAATATGCAAATTGAAGGCGCAGTTCATCATTAAACGTTTGGGAATGTGCACATGGTAGAAATAGAGATATGAATTCAGATCGACAGTAAAGTTTATTGGAGTTTGATGAAATTGTTTGTATTTGGAGAACTTGTACTGTCAGTGAAAGAGCACGTAATGCAATTTATTGAAATGGGAGATTTTATAAATTCTACGAAGGAGATATATCTATAGCTGTCGAAAATTCTTGAATTTCCTCAATGCCAGAAATTGACAGTTTGATTCTTGCAGACAGCAAGGTTTGTAGAATTAGTTGGATATGGAGAAATTGAAGTTGCGGTGAATGCGGAGATCCTGCAAGTGTGCTGAATCTAATACAAGCTGGAACCTGAGAATTTGTTAGGTACAGAAAATTAGATTTGCTGATAAAGGAAGAAATGGAGAAATTGTAGGTTCAAGTGAATGAGGATCATCTGGAATTGAAATGATTATTAAGAATAGTGTGCTTTATGTAGAAAAGCAGTGGTAATTAATGCAGATGGCGAAGTTGATGGAAATGGACAAACTAGCACAATCAGAGAAGGAGCAGAACCTACAACCAAAGGATATAATCAAAATAGAATATATTAGCAATATGGGAAATGCGAAATATTTGCAGACTGAGAAGATGCAAGAAGTTGACTAATTTTTTGAAATTGGCATTGGTCTTTGTATACAGAACCAGTTTTGCAAACTTTGTGGGATATGGAGAAAATTAATTTGTAGTTAATGCGGAGAACCTGGAATTTTGCTGAATGGAACAAATTGCTAGAAATTGAGAATTTGTTAGGTGCAGAGATTTGGATTTGCCAATAAAGAGAGTAATTGTGAAAGTGTATGTTGCGTTGAATGAGAAGGAGCTTGAAATCAGGAGCTTTTTCGAAATACATACATTTGTGCAGCTAGTCTGCAAAAAGTATTAGAAAAACGATGTATATGGAAATGGTGAAACCTGTACATTCAGTGAATGATCAGAAGCAAAACGCAAGAGAATATAATGGAAATGGTAGATTTTGCAAAATATGAGAACAACAACTATTTGCAGATAAATAAAATGCTACAAATGATCAATTAATACAATTTGAAATTCTACTTCATCCAGTGAGCTAGGTTTGCTTAAATTGGAGAGATTGAGTTGAGATCAATGCACAGAAGCTTGAAATGTGCAGAATTTGATTCATTGCTAGAAACTGAGTTTTGCTGCATACAGAGATCTAGATTTGTTGAAAAGCATTGCAATATGCAAATTGAAGGCTCAGTTCATCATTAAACGTTTGGGAATGTGCACAAAGTAGAAATAGAGATATGAATTCAGATCGACAGTAAAGTTTATTGGAGTTTGATGAAATTGTTTGTATTTGGAGAACTTGTACTGTCAGTGAAAGAGCACGTAATGCAATTTATTGAAATGAGAGATTTTATAAATTCTACGAAGGAGATTTATCTATAGCTGTCGAAAATTCTTGAATTTCCTCAATGCCAGAAACTGACAGTTTGATTCTTGCAGACAAGCAAGGTTTGTAGAATTAGTTGGATATGGAGAAATTGAAGATGCGGTGAATGCGGAGATCCTGCAAGTGTGCTGAATCTAATACATAGCTGGAACCTGAGAATTTGTTAGGTACAGAAAATTAGATTTGCTGATAAAGGAAGAAATGGAGAAATTGTAGGTTCAAGTGAATGAGGATCATCTGGAATTGAAATGATTATTAAGAATAGTGTGCTTTATGTAGAAAAGCAGTGGGAATTAATGCAGATGGCGAAGTTGATGGAAATGGACAAACTAGCACAATCAGAGAAGGAGCAGAACCTACAACCAAAGGATATAATCAAAATAGAATATATTAGCAATATGGGAAATGCGAAATATTTGCAGACAGAGAAGATGCAAGAAGTTGACTAATTTTTTGAAATTGGCATTGGTCTTTGTATACAGAACCAGTTTTGCAAACTTTGTGGGATATGGAGAAAATTAATTTGTAGTTAATGCGGAGAACCTGGAATTTTGCTGAATGGAACAAATTGCTAGAAATTGAGAATTTGTTAGGTGCAGAGATTTGGATTTGCCAATAAAGAGAGTAATTGTGAAAGTGTATGTTGCGTTGAATGAGAAGGAGCTTGAAATCAGGAGCTTTTTCGAAATACATACATTTGTGCAGCTAGTCTGCAAAAAGTATTAGAAAAAACGATATATATGGAAATGGTGAAACCTGTACATTCAGTGAATGATCAGAAGCAAAACCAAGAGAATATAATGGAAATGGTAGATTTTGCAAAATATGAGAACAACAACTATCTGCAGATAAATAAAATGCTACAAATGATCAATTAATACAATTTGAAATTCTGCTTCATACAGTGAGCTAGGTTTGCTTAAATTGGAGAGATTGAGTTGAGATCAATGCAAAGAATCCTGAAATGTGCAGAATTTGATTCATTGCTAGAAACTGAGTTTTGCTGCATACAGAGATCTAGATTTGTTGAAAAGCATTGCAATATGCAAATTGAAGGCGCAGTTCTTCATTAAACGTTTGGGAATGTGCACATGGTAGAAATAGAGATATGAATTCAGATCGACAGTAAAGTTTATTGGAGTTTGATGAAATTGTTTGTATTTGGAGAACTTGTACTATCAGTGAAAGAGCACGTAATGCAATTTATTGAAATGGGAGATTTTATAAATTCTACGAAGGAGATATATCTATAGCTGTCGAAAATTCTTGAATTTCCTCAATGCCAGAAATTGACAGTTTGATTCTTGCAGACAGCAAGGTTTGTAGAATTAGTTGGATATGGAGAAATTGAAGTTGCGGTGAATGCGGAGAACCTGCAAATGTGCTGAATCTAATAGAATGCTGGAACCTGAGAATTTGTTAGGTACAGAAAATTAGATTTGCTGATAAAGGAAGAAATGGAGAAATTGTAGGTTCAAGTGAATGAGGATCATCTGGAATTGAAATGATTATTAAGAATAGTGTGCTTTATGTAGAAAAGCAGTGGTAATTAATGCAGATGGCGAAGTTGATGGAAATGGACAAACTAGGACAATCAGAGAAGGAGCAGAACCTACAACCAAAGGATATAATCAAAATAGAATATATTAGCAATATGGGAAATGCGAAATATTTGCAGACTGAGAAGATGCAAGAAGTTGACTAATTTTTTGAAATTGGCATTGGTCTTTGTATACAGAACCAGTTTTGCAAACTTTGTGGGATATGGAGAAAATTAATTTGTAGTTAATGCGGAGAACCTGGAATTTTGCTGAATGGAACAAATTGCTAGAAATTGAGAATTTGTTAGGTGCAGAGATTTGGATTTGCCAATAAAGAGAGTAATTGTGAAAGTGTATGTTGCGTTGAATGAGAAGGAGCTTGAAATCAGGAGCTTGTTCGAAATAAATACATTTGTGCAGCTAGATGCAAAAAGTATTAGAAAAGCGATGTTTATGGAAATGGTGAAACCTGTACATTCAGTGAATGATCAGAGGCAAAACGCAGGGAGTATCATGGAAATGGTGGATTTTGCAAAATATGAGAACAACAACTATCTGCAGATAGAGAAAATACTGCAAAAGATCAATTCATACAATTTGAAATTCTGCTTCATACAGTGAGCTAGGTTTGCTTAAATTGAAGAATTGGGAGAGATTGTGTTGAGATCAGTGCACAGAAGCTTGAATGTGCAGAATTTGATTCATTGCTAGAAACTGAGTTTTGCTGCATACAGAGATCTAGATTTGTTGAAAAGCATTGCAATATTCAAATTGAAGGCGCAGATCTTCATTAAACGTTTGGGAATGTGCACATGGTAGAAATAGAGATATGAATTCAGATCGACAGTAAATTTTATTGGAGTTTGATGAAATTGTTTGTATTTGGAGAACTTGTACTGTCAGTGAAAGAGCACGTAATGCAATTTATTGAAATGAGAGATTTTATAAATTCTACGAAGGAGATATATCTATAGCTGTCGAAAATTCTTGAATTTCCTCAATGCCAGAAACTGACAGTTTGATTCTTGCAGACAAGCAAGGTTTGTAGAATTAGTTGGATATGGAGAAATTGAAGATGCGGTGAATGCGGAGATCCTGCAAGTGTGCTGAATCTAATACATAGCTGGAACCTGAGAATTTGTTAGGTACAGAAAATTAGATTTGCTGATAAAGGAAGAAATGGAGAAATTGTAGGTTCAAGTGAATGAGGATCATCTGGAATTGAAATGATTATTAAGAATAGTGTGCTTTATGTAGAAAAGCAGTGGTATTTAATGCAGATGGCGAAGTTGATGGAAATGGACAAACTAGCACAATCAGAGAAGGAGCAGAACCTACAACCAAAGGATATAATCAAAATAGAATATATTAGCAATATGGGAAATGCGAAATATTTGCAGACTGAGAAGATGCAAGAAGTTGACTAATTTTTTGAAATTGGCATTGGTCTTTGTATACAGAACCAGTTTTGCAAACTTTGTGGGATATGGAGAAAATTAATTTGTAGTTAATGCGGAGAACCTGGAATTTTGCTGAATGGAACAAATTGCTAGAAATTGAGAATTTGTTAGGTGCAGAGATTTGGATTTGCCAATAAAGAGAGTAATTGTGAAAGTGTATGTTGCGTTGAATGAGAAGGAGCTTGAAATCAGGAGCTTTTTCGAAATACATACATTTGTGCAGCAAGTCTGCAAAAAGTATTAGAAAAAACGATGTATATGGAAATGGTGAAACCTGTACATTCAGTGAATGATCAGAAGGAAAACCAAGTGAATATAATGGAAATGGTAGATTTTGCAAAATATGAGAACAACAACTATCTGCAGATAAATAAAATGCTACAAATGATCAATTAATACAATTTGAAATTCTGCTTCATACAGTGAGCTAGGTTTGCTTAAATTGGAGAGATTGAGTTGAGATCAATGCAAAGAATCCTGAAATGTGCAGAATTTGATTCATTGCTAGAAACTGAGTTTTGCTGCATACAGAGATCTAGATTTGTTGAAAAGCATTGCAATATGCAAATTGAAGGCGCAGTTCTTCATTAAACGTTTGGGAATGTGCACATGGTAGAAATAGAGATATGAATTCAGATCGACAGTAAAGTTTATTGGAGTTTGATGAAATTGTTTGTATTTGGAGAACTTGTACTGTCAGTGAAAGAGCACGTAATGCAATTTATTGAAATGGGAGATTTTATAAATTCTACGAAGGAGATATATCTATAGCTGTCGAAAATTCTTGAATTTCCTCAATGCCAGAAATTGACAGTTTGATTCTTGCAGACAGCAAGGTTTGTAGAATTAGTTGGATATGGAGAAATTGAAGTTGCGGTGAATGCGGAGATCCTGCAAGTGTGCTGAATCTAATACGAAGCTGGAACCTGAGAATTTGTTAGGTACAGAAAATTAGATTTGCTGATAAAGGAAGAAATGGAGAAATTGTAGGTTCAAGTGAATGAGGATCATCTGGAATTGAAATGATTATTAAGAATAGTGTGCTTTATGTAGAAAAGCAGTGGTAATTAATGCAGATGGCGAAGTTGATGGAAATGGACAAACTAGACAATCAGAGAAGGAGCAGAACCTACAACCAAAGGATATAATCAAAATAGAATATATTAGCAATATGGGAAATGCGAAATATTTGCAGACTGAGAAGATGCAAGAAGTTGACTAATTTTTTGAAATTGGCATTGGTCTTTGTATACAGAACCAGTTTTGCAAACTTTGTGGGATATGGAGAAAATTAATTTGTAGTTAATGCGGAGAAGCTGGAATTTTGCTGAATGGAACAAATTGCTAGAAATTGAGAATTTGTTAGGTGCAGAGATTTGGATTTGCCAATAAAGAGAGTAATTGTGAAAGTGTATGTTGCGTTGAATGAGAAGGAGCTTGAAATCAGGAGCTTTTTCGAAATACATACATTTGTGCAGCTAGTCTGCAAAAAGTATTAGAAAAACGATGTATATGGAAATGGTGAAACCTGTACATTCAGTGAATGATCAGAAGCAAAACTAAGAGAATATAATGGAAATGGTAGATTTTGCAAAATATGAGAACAACAACTATCTGCAGATAAATAAAATGCTACAAATGATCAATTAATACAATTTGAAATTCTGCTTCATACAGTGAGCTAGGTTTGCTTAAATTGGAGAGATTGAGTTGAGATCAGTGCACAGAAGCTTGAATGTGCAGAATTTGATTCATTGCTAGAAACTGAGTTTTGCTGCATACAGAGATCTAGATTTGTTGAAAAGCATTGCAATATTCAAATTGAAGGCGCAGATCTTCATTAAACGTTTGGGAATGTGCACATGGTAGAAATAGAGATATGAATTCAGATCGACAGTAAAGTTTATTGGAGTTTGATGAAATTGTTTGTATTTGGAGAACTTGTACTGTCAGTGAAAGAGCACGTAATGCAATTTATTGAAATGAGAGATTTTATAAATTCTACGAAGGAGATATATCTATAGCTGTCGAAAATTCTTGAATTTCCTCAATGCCAGAAACTGACAGTTTGATTCTTGCAGACAAGCAAGGTTTGTAGAATTAGTTGGATATGGAGAAATTGAAGATGCGGTGAATGCGGAGATCCTGCAAGTGTGCTGAATCTAATACATAGCTGGAACCTGAGAATTTGTTAGGTACAGAAAATTAGATTTGCTGATAAAGGAAGAAATGGAGAAATTGTAGGTTCAAGTGAATGAGGATCATCTGGAATTGAAATGATTATTAAGAATAGTGTGCTTTATGTAGAAAAGCAGTGGTATTTAATGCAGATGGCGAAGTTGATGGAAATGGACAAACTAGCACAATCAGAGAAGGAGCAGAACCTACAACCAAAGGATATAATCAAAATAGAATATATTAGCAATATGGGAAATGCGAAATATTTGCAGACTGAGAAGATGCAAGAAGTTGACTAATTTTTTGAAATTGGCATTGGTCTTTGTATACAGAACCAGTTTTGCAAACTTTGTGGGATATGGAGAAAATTAATTTGTAGTTAATGCGGAGAACCTGGAATTTTGCTGAATGGAACAAATTGCTAGAAATTGAGAATTTGTTAGGTGCAGAGATTTGGATTTGCCAATAAAGAGAGTAATTGTGAAAGTGTATGTTGCGTTGAATGAGAAGGAGCTTGAAATCAGGAGGTTTTTCGAAATACATACATTTGTGCAGCTAGTCTGCAAAAAGTATTAGAAAAAACGATATATATGGAAATGGTGAAACCTGTACATTCAGTGAATGATCAGAAGCAAAACCAAGAGAATATAATGGAAATGGTAGATTTTGCAAAATATGAGAACAACAACTATCTGCAGATAAATAAAATGCTACAAATGATCAATTAATACAATTTGAAATTCTGCTTCATACAGTGAGCTAGGTTTGCTTAAATTGGAGAGATTGAGTTGAGATCAATGCAAAGAATCCTGAAATGTGCAGAATTTGATTCATTGCTAGAAACTGAGTTTTGCTGCATACAGAGATCTAGATTTGTTGAAAAGCATTGCAATATGCAAATTGAAGGCGCAGTTCTTCATTAAACGTTTGGGAATGTGCACATGGTAGAAATAGAGATATGAATTCAGATCGACAGTAAAGTTTATTGGAGTTTGATGAAATTGTTTGTATTTGGAGAACTTGTACTGTCAGTGAAAGAGCACGTAATGCAATTTATTGAAATGGGAGATTTTATAAATTCTACGAAGGAGATATATCTATAGCTGTCGAAAATTCTTGAATTTCCTCAATGCCAGAAATTGACAGTTTGATTCTTGCAGACAGCAAGGTTTGTAGAATTAGTTGGATATGGAGAAATTGAAGTTGCGGTGAAAGCGGAGAACCTGCAAGTGTGCTGAATCTAATACGAAGCTGGAACCTGAGAATTTGTTAGGTACAGAAAATTAGATTTGCTGATAAAGGAAGAAATGGAGAATTTGTAGGTTCAAGTGAATGAGGATCATCTGGAATTGAAATGATTATTAAGAATAGTGTGCTTTATGTAGAAAAGCAGTGGTAATTAATGCAGATGGCGAAGTTGATGGAAATGGACAAACTAGGACAATCAGAGAAGGAGCAGAACCTACAACCAAAGGATATAATCAAAATAGAATATATTAGCAATATGGGAAATGCGAAATATTTGCAGACTGAGAAGATGCAAGAAGTTGACTAATTTTTTGAAATTGGCATTGGTCTTTGTATACAGAACCAGTTTTGCAAACTTTGTGGGATATGGAGAAAATTAATTTGTAGTTAATGCGGAGAACCTGGAATTTTGCTGAATGGAACAAATTGCTAGAAATTGAGAATTTGTTAGGTGCAGAGATTTGGATTTGCCAATAAAGAGAGTAATTGTGAAAGTGTATGTTGCGTTGAATGAGAAGGAGCTTGAAATCAGGAGCTTTTTCGAAATACATACATTTGTGCAGCTAGTCTGCAAAAAGTATTAGAGAAAACGATGTATATGGAAATGGTTAAACTTGTACATTCAGTGAATGATCAGAAGCAAAACCAAGAGAATATAATGGAAATGGTAGATTTTGCAAAATATGAGAACAACAACTATCTGCAGATAGAGAAAATACTACAAATGATCAATTCATACAATTTGAAATTCTGCTTCATACAGTGAGCTAGGTTTGCTTAAATTGAAGAATTGGGAGAGATTGTGTTGAGATCAGTGCACAGAAGCTTGAATGTGCAGAATTTGATTCATTGCTAGAAACTGAGTTTTGCTGCATACAGAGATCTAGATTTGTTGAAAAGCATTGCAATATGCAAATTGAAGGCGCAGATCTTCATTAAACGTTTGGGAATGTGCACATGGTAGAAATAGAGATATGAATTCAGATCGACAGTAAAGTTTATTGGAGTTTGATGAAATTGTTTGTATTTGGAGAACTTGTACTGTCAGTGAAAGAGCACGTAATGCAATTTATTGAAATGAGAGATTTTATAAATTCTACGAAGGAGATATATCTATAGCTGTCGAAAATTCTTGAATTTCCTCAATGCCAGAAACTGACAGTTTGATTCTTGCAGACAAGCAAGGTTTGTAGAATTAGTTGGATATGGAGAAATTGAAGATGCGGTGAATGCGGAGATCCTGCAAGTGTGCTGAATCTAATACATAGCTGGAACCTGAGAATTTGTTAGGTACAGAAAATTAGATTTGCTGATAAAGGAAGAAATGGAGAAATTGTAGGTTCAAGTGAATGAGGATCATCTGGAATTGAAATGATTATTAAGAATAGTGTGCTTTATGTAGAAAAGCAGTGGTAATTAATGCAGATGGCGAAGTTGATGGAAATGGACAAACTAGCACAATCAGAGAAGGAGCAGAACCTACAACCAAAGGATATAATCAAAATAGAATATATTAGCAATATGGGAAATGCGAAATATTTGCAGACTGAGAAGATGCAAGAAGTTGACTAATTTTTTGAAATTGGCATTGGTCTTTGTATACAGAACCAGTTTTGCAAACTTTGTGGGATATGGAGAAAATTAATTTGTAGTTAATGCGGAGAACCTGGAATTTTGCTGAATGGAACAAATTGCTAGAAATTGAGAATTTGTTAGGTGCAGAGATTTGGATTTGCCAATAATGAGAGTAATTGTGAAAGTGTATGTTGCGTTGAATGAGAAGGAGCTTGAAATCAGGAAGTTTTTCGAAATACATACATTTGTGCAGCTAGTCTGCAAAAAGTATTAGAAAAAACGATATATATGGAAATGGTGAAACCTGTACATTCAGTGAATGATCAGAAGCAAAACCAAGAGAATATAATGGAAATGGTAGATTTTGCAAAATATGAGAACAACAACTATCTGCAGATAAATAAAATGCTACAAATGATCAATTAATACAATTTGAAATTCTGCTTCATACAGTGAGCTAGGTTTGCTTAAATTGGAGAGATTGAGTTGAGATCAATGCAAAGAATCCTGAAATGTGCAGAATTTGATTCATTGCTAGAAACTGAGTTTTGCTGCATACAGAGATCTAGATTTGTTGAAAAGCATTGCAATATGCAAATTGAAGGCGCAGTTCTTCATTCAACGTTTGGGAATGTGCACATGGTAGAATTAGAGATATGAATTCAGATCGACAGTAAAGAGGAACAACACCTCATCTTCCGACTAGGGACTTTACAGCCTTCCGGACTGAATATTGAATTCAACAACTTTAGGTCGTGAGTCCCCTCCCCCATCCCCACCCCCTTTCTGTTTCCCCCTTCTTTTTTTTTTCCCAATAAATTATAAAGATTTTCCTTTTCCCACCTATTTCCATTATATAAAAAAAAAAACCCACTAGAGCTATACCTTGAGTGCCCTACCATCCATTCTTAATTAGCACATTCGTTTAGATAATATCACCAACTTTAACTTTAACACCTATGTGTTCTATTGTACTATTGTTGTTGACATCTTTTGATGATCTGCTTCTATCACTGCTTGTTTGTCGCTACAACCACACCAACCCCCTCCACCTCTCTGTCTCTCTATCTCTCCGCCCCCCACACACACACCTTAAACCAGCTTATATTTCCGCTCTTTCCTGGACTCGAACTCAAGTTCTGTCGAAGGGTCATGAGGACTCGAAACGTCAACTCTTTTCTTCTCCGCCGATGCTGCCAGACCTGCTGAGTTTTTCCAGGTAATTCTGTTTTTGTTTTGGATTTCCAGCATCCGCAGTTTTTTTGTTTTTATCTCTAAATAGTCTTTGAGTCATCCTCACCACTTGCCTTTCAACTTCCCTCATCTAAGACATTGCAAATAATTGGAGACCCAGAACTGATCTCTGTGACACCCCATTAGATGTAGGTTGCCACCCTTTAAGTTCAGGCCCCGGCCCCCACGCCTGCCATATTCTAACTCCCAATCTTCTTGCAGTTAAACAATCATCCAGCCATGCTGATATACTACCCTCAAAAAAAGGATCTTATATTAGTAAGAAGACTCATGTGTAGTACATTATCGAACTCCTTTTGGAAATACAAAAGTATGCGTTTTTGGGTCCCCTATACCATAGAATCACAGAATCACACAGAATAGAAGTGGCCCTTCGGCCCGACGAGTCTGTACTGTCACGTGTGAAACTTCTGACCTACCTACCTAATGCCATTTACCAGCACTTGGTCCATATCCTTGAATGTTATGACGTGCCAAGTGCTCATCAGGGTACTTTTTAAAGGATGTGAGGCAAACACTTCCACCAGACGCCAAGGCAGCACATGCAGACTGTCACCACCCTCTGCATAAAACGTTGTTTCATCACATCCGTCCTAAACTTCTTGCCCCTCCCTTGAACTTATGTCCCCTTGTGACTCAACGTTGAAATAAGGGGAACAACTGCTCATTATCCACCATGTCCTTGACCCTCATAATCTTGCCCACCTCGATCAGGTCCCATCTCAGTCTTCTCTGCTCCGACAAAAATAACACAATTCTATCCAACTTGACTTCATAACTTATTTTCTTTTAGCCCAGGCAACGTTCCAGTGGATCTCCTCTGCACCCGCTCCAGTGCAATCATATCATTCCTACAATGTGGCGACTAGAAATGCACACTGTACTCCAATTGTGGATTCAAGAAGTTCCAATACATTTCCAAGATGACCTTGCTATATTTCTAAACTGTGCCTCGATTGAGAAAGGTAAATGTCCCAAAGTTACTTCTTGCCTGTCCCACTAAAATGTCCCTCCACTTTCAGAGATCTATGGACACACACGCAAAGGTCCCTTTGCTCCACAGAATATCCCTGTGCCATGTCGTTTATCGAGTACTTTGTTGTCAAATTACTCCTTCCAAAGTGCAGACCTCACTATTTTCAGGGTTAAATTCCATCTGCCACTTACCTTCCCCTTTCAACATCCGGTCTATAACTTGCTAGCCGAAGACACTGAACTTCACCTGGACAATGTGTGTGTCATCTGCGAATTAAGTAATCCAAACCCTTCCATTCGACCCCCCCCCCCCCCCCCACCCAACATCGTCATCTGTGTCCATTATATAAATAAAAAAAACAATAGTGACCCAGCACAGGCCCCTGTGATACACCATTGGACACTGGCTTCCAGTCATTAAAGGATCCTTCTTTTATCACCCTCTGTCTCCTACAACTAACCAAATTTGAATCTACATTATCAAATTACCATGTGCAACTGGCTTATTTGTATGTCTCCAAAGAGGGACCTTATCAAAGGCTTTGCTGAAACCCATATAAACTAATTAAATGCACTAACCACATCTACACAACTGGTCCTCCCCTCAGAAAAATCAATCAAATTTGATCAAACCATGCTACTCTAAGTGGAGATAGATTTTCTCGTTCAGAATTTTATCCAATTGTTTTCCTACCACTGACGTGCGACTCACTGGCATTTAGTTCCCTGGCTTATCTCCATAGCCCTTCTTGAATGGCAGAACATCATTAGATGTTCTCCAGTCCTCTGGCACCTCCCTGGTTGTGCCTGCTCAAAGAATTCTCATAACTTTGTCAGGCATGATTTGCCCTTCTTGAACCCATGCTGACTCTGCTTGGTTGCATTCGGTTTCTCTAAAAGCTCAGTTATAAGATCGTTGATAAAGTATGGAATTTAAGCTAACTGGCCTCTAGCTGTTCCTGTTTTTTTTTTTCATTCTCGCACTGACGTTCTGAATAAGAACGTTACATTGGCATTGATAACATCTTCTGGGACTTATCTGGAATCTAAGGATTCTTGGAAGAGTTTTGCCAATGCACGCACTATCCATGCAGCTCATTCCTTTTTTTGTACTACTATGTAACCCGTCCAACTCATTAGCCCATTAGTTTCCCTAGTGCTTTTTTCTCCAGTGATAATTTTGTATTTATTTTTCCCCATCTCACTCTCCATCTGCCCACGATTTTTTAGGCTTTAGGAATGCTATTAACTTTTTCTACAGTGAAGACTGATGCAGATTATTTACTCAACTACTCTGCCATTTCCTCGTTCCCCATCATTATTTCCCCAGCCTCATTCTCTAAGGGGCTAAGGTTCAAGTTGATCTCTCTCTCCCTTCATTTGTATACATCTAAAGTGGCTCTTACTGTCCGTTATTATATTACTTGTTAGTTTACCCTTAAAGTTTATTTTCTCCCTCTTTATTTGTTTTTTACTAATCTTTTGTAGGTTTTTAAAATTTTTGCAATCCTCTGGCTTACCATTCATCTTTACCACATTGCATGTTCACCTTATTTCAATTTGGTACTGTTTTTAACTTCCTTGGTTGACAATTGCTGTATAATCGCCTCGCAAATTCTTCTTGCTCACCTCATATTTGATTTGCGCCCTGCACTGTTTTTTTCAATGCCATTATCTGTTGATCATCCACCATTGTTTCCGCTAAGCTCCTTTACCAGTCCAATTCAGTCATCTCTGCTCTTTTGCCTTTGTAATTGCCATGATTTCAGTTTTATTAATTTGTTTCTGACCCAAACTCCTCACTCTCAAATTGATTGCTAAATTCCTCAGTATTATGGCCAGTGTTTCCGAGGGACGTTTTGCTCCAAAGTCATTTATTAAGTCACCCTCATTATACATTCTCCGGTCAAAAATATCATGATCCATAGTGGGATTCATAACATATTGTTCAAGGAAATTGCCCCTAATGGACGCTACCAGTTTTTGCTTGTGGCTACCCCTGCAAATATGATTTTCTAAATCTACATAAATATTCAAATCACCCATTATTAACGTAATGCCTCTTCTACTCTCTTGATGACGGTATTTATTATCTAACCTACAGTATATCCATTGTCATGTGTCCTATTCACTACTCCCACTAATGAATTCTCCTCCAGGTCAAAGTTTACTACACCAATATGGATTCTACATCTTCAAGACCAAGTTCAATTCTTACTATTTGACTTATTCCATCTCGTAGTGACAAAGCTGCACCATTATTCTGTCCTTCGTGATTGTCTTTTCCAAGAGATACTCAACCATGAATATTTAACTCCCTGCTTTGGTCTCCATGTAACTATATCTCTGCACTGGATATACGATCATAACACTTAACCTGTTGCATCCCGTTAATTCATGTAGTTTGTTCCGAATGCTATGTGCATTTTAATAACCAGCCATTAATTTTGCCATTTTACACCTATAATCTCTCCCGCAACTGCCCACCTACCTCCACCACTCCAATCCCAGTCTTATTGGTAGCTGATTTTTTGCAACTTTGTATACTCTGCCCCTGCCTGTCACACACTGAGTATCATTACATAAATAGCTGACCTGCAATGCTGCTATGTCCTTTGCTTCGTAAGCATAAGTGTCCTATCTTCAGAACACCACCGCTGCTCCTCCTGCCCCGCCCTGTCCTGTATTTAATGTAAAAGCCTCTCTACATCTCCAGCATTTTGATTCGACGGGATGATGGTCCCACCACAGTTCATGTGAATCCTAATTCATCAAAACTGTTCACTTCTACGCCAGGTCTGGTACCAACGCCCCATGAACTAAAAGCAGTTTCACGCATACCTATTTTTGAGCCACACCTTTGCTTCATTGACTTTGTTTGCCCTATTCCAATTTCCCCGCGCCTCAGGTAATGAACCCCATGAAAATACGTTGGATGTTCTGTTTTTTAACTTTAGCTGCTCACTGTTCAAATTCTTTCACTGGAGCTCTACTCTAATCCCAAGAATGCCATTGTTAATGACGTGGATGATGACAACTGGATCCATCCCGTACAACTCCAATTTCCTCCCCTGCCCTTAGGTATTTGCCTTAACTCTGCCATCACACAGGCAATGCGGTCTTCTAAACTCACACTCACAACTGCAAAGAACAGTGTCTACACCACCACCCTCAACCAATTATATAGATACCTACCAGTACCACGTTTCTACTTCCTCTACGGCTTCAATATCTCCCTTGAGCACTGCACCGTGGATAGTTCGCACATCATCCCTGCAGTCTCCACCAGCTCCCCAACTAACCCCCCAACCATCACTAGCACACATTTTGCAAGAACCCCGTTAGATTTGTACTGCTTTAGGGGCCGAGACTCCTCCAGTGCTACCCCCTGTGTCCCCATACCTACTTCACATGCAGACATACTCTCCTTTCTCTGATCACAGGACAAATTTGAGTTAACTAATCAGAGGTTGTGACTGCCTCCTGGAGAAAAGTGTCCAGGTACCTTTCCCGCTCCCTGATGTGATGCAATGTCTGCAGCTCGCACTCCAGATCCTGAACTCGGATTAGAATTTTCTCAATCTGTAAACACTTATTACAGTTCTGTTCGCTCTTGATCAGCAGACACAACAGTCCGCAGCAGCGACACATGACCCTACTATTGCTGTCATATTATATTTAATGTATTAATTATTTTTTCCAGTATACCTGCTCATTAAACTTGAAGAACCCTATAGCTATATACACATTATTTTAGTTATTTTACACCAGTATTGATCCTATACTTAACAAAGTAATTTTACAAAACGGGGAAAAAATGTCCAGAGACCTAAACTCAAGCTAAAGATCTTATGTTTACTTCAAAACCGAGAAATACTCCTCAATAAGTCTCAGCAATCAGCTATTCCCCGCGCTCGTTCCCTCCCAAAATCTTTAATGGAAAGTCATCTCTTTCTCTCTCTCTGCATGCTTTCATTATCTCTTTTTTTTCTCACTACTTTTCCGTGAATTCTCGTCTCTCTCTTTCTCTGCCCTCTCTGATGGTCTCTCTCTCTTCATTATTCTCTGCTACTTAATGGTCTCTCGATTAGGTAAGGTTGCACCAACGTAAAGAGTCCATATTGGCGGCGGCACGTCGGCTGGCAACCATCCCAGGCGCACTGCGACTGGCTATTGAAAGTGTTTTATGAAGTTATAGACCTCGTTGAACTCAAATTCCATTCTTGTTCTTGAAGGGCTGGGTCAAAAGAGATTCGGTGGCAAATAAGAATGGATATTTTTCTGATGGCAAAGAAAGGTATACTCCAAAGAAAAATAAAAATAAATCCAACTAGAGGACCCACCATCCGTGGTTAGCGACTGAGAAAGGGATTTTTAAAAAAAAAATCCTAAAGCAATAGCATATAATTGCATGAGGAGAGATGACCAGGCAGGCACTTGGACAAACATGAGAGAATGACAAAAGAGGAGTTAAATCTAGCGTACTGCAGAACACTAGTTAGAAATATAAAGATTATTGTTAAACGTTGCTATAGATGATTTTTCAAGACTTAACAAGTTGTTGATATCGCAGGAAATTACCCTGGTGTTATAATAATGAAAATTGAGATGGCAGATGCATCAAACACATATCGGACGCCTGTCCTCATGAAGGACCATGCAGGTAACATCCCAGAACGAACTGCAAATCAGGAATTGGAAGGGAGGGAAGCATAATTGCAATCAACAGAGAAGAGGCACTTTTGAAATGGTTGGACCTCTGGTCAACATGTTAACAGGCCCTGAAGGATTTTGTCCTAGGTCCTTTAAGGAAGAAATTAGTGAGGAAGTTGATGCCTTGCTTTTAATTTTGCAAAGTTGACTGGATTCGGTCAAGGTCCCATGGGATTGAAAAGAGAATAAGGTTTCTGTTTTAATCAAAAACATTGAGAGACAACAAATCAGGCCGCTAAGCTAAACGTCACTTATAGGGGGAATGTTAGAAGCTATAATTAAATATGCTATAGCGGGACACATTGGTGAATATAGGACAATGAGGCAGAGGCAACATGCTTCTGATAAAAGAAAACCATGTGTATCCAACGCATTGTAATTCTTTGAAGACTTATCATTTGTCTTTTCACAGAATTATTTACGGCAGGAGGCAGTGGAGGACACTTTATTTATATATTTCAGAATGAAATAGATGAATTAGTGACTCTAAAGACGTCGGGGTGTATAGGGAGAGAGCGGAATTATGGTATTTACATATAGCATCAGCCATGAACATATTGAAGGGCGGAGCAGGCTCGGACGACCTAATGACCTTCTCCTGTTCATATTTCCTACATTTGTATGTTGCTTTCTGTTATGGATAAAGTGGAAATGGTCAGTGTATTGTCCCTCAATTTTCATAAGGCATTTGATACGGTGCGACATCAAAGGGTATTGTGGGAATTAAAATGTCATGGTGTAGAGGCAGCTTATTGGTATGGATGGAAGATTGCATAGCTAACACGGAACAATTTATAGGTATTAATGGGCCATTTTCTGGTTGGCAAGATGTAACAAGCGATGTGCCATACGAATAATCCCTAGGATCCCAACTCTTTACAAGTTATAAATATTATCAATAAAAGGACCGAATGTATGGTTGTTACATTTGCTGAAGACAACAAAGATGCAGATGGAAGTCAGATGTGACGTGGGCATATGGAGGCTACAAATGGATATAAATAGTCTATGAATACGGTAGAAGATCTGGCAAATGGAGTACGATGTGTGGAAAAAGTGAAATTGTTTGATTTGGTCTGAAAAATCTGGCCTAATGCATGTATCAAAAAAATGCTAGTTTGCAGTTGCCGCAAGTCATTTGCAATATTAATTGGAGATTGTTCTTTATTGCATGCGGTCTTGAATGCAGTGGCATGGATGTTGTGATTTATTTATACAGTGTATTGTTGAGACCACATCTGATATACTCTATATAAAGCACATGACGCCTGATTAAGGAAGTATGTCAATGTGTTGGCAACAGTTCAGAGAATGTTCACTGGACTACTAATTGGAATTGGCGTGTTGTCTTATGAGGAATGAATCGGCACGTTAGAATTGTATTCTCTCGAGTTTAGAACAGGAAGAGGCGACTTTTTTGAAACCAATAAAATCTTAACGGTTAATGACAGGGTTGACGTGGGAAGGATGTTAATTCTTCATGGAGAATCTAGAAATATCGATCACTGATTGAAATAGGCTCTTGGGCATTTAACAGAGAGAAGTGGGAGAATTTTTTTTCAAAAAGCTCAGAGCTGTTGGAGTGATTTTTCTTTAGAAAACGGTTGTGACAGGGCACTTGAATATTTTAGAAGCAAACCTAAACATTTTTCTTGATAAACATAGTTGTGAAATGTTATCGGATTAAGGCAGGAATTTGTAGCTCACGCTTAAATCGGTTTAGCCAAGATCTTATTGAGTGTCTGAACAATATGGAAGGGGCGAGTAGCCCGCCCTAAATCTTAATTTGCATGTTCCTACGTATGTTGTAGTTGACAACTGTGCCACCGACACCAAAGTCCTCTCAAAGCGTGGTTAGTGAGAAAAGTCCAGAGACACTTATCGTTCGATAAGATTCATCACCTAATTCTATTTTTCATCAGAACCAAGCCGGACTGACCCTTGTTTCAGGCATATTTAGTCTGTTGAACATCCATCAGTATCGTATGGAAAATCCATTCTATTTTTCTCTGGATGTGTTCGTAGGCCAGAAAACCTAAGTCTAATCGTGCCTGGAAAAAAAAATTCAACTTTTGCATTTGTTGCTTTCCCCAAATGCTTCTGCCGCCGTCCTTCTATGTTGTAGAGGCCTCAGGACTACAAGGTGTTGTGTTCATGACTTCCTACTGGTCATCTTCTATCTGGTACACGCTGTTGAAAGAGTGAACCTGTGGTGGACGGAATGATTGTATAAGGACTGGCTAATAAAACGGGCTGTTCTATCCTGTAGATTGTTAAATTCTTGAGTGTTATTGCAGCAGCATCGATACAGGCATTTGGAGTTTTCAAATGGGTTTGAACTGTCAAGTGGCAGGTATGGTTCTCTCCATAGAATGCAAGGCATCTCCAACAAGAGAGCATGCAACCAATGCCCTTTTGAAAGTTTTTGGCATTAACATCGCTAAATATCACAATGTCAACATGCTGATTGTTACCATTGGGCAAAAACTGAACTGGTCTAGCCATATAAATAATTTGGTTACAATAGCAAAAAATGCTGGAAACGCAGAGCAGTTGAGAATATGGAGATTGACTAACTCCACTCCTGACTCCTCAAAGCCTATCCATCATCGACAAAGCACAAGTCAGGAGTGTGATTGAATGCTTTCCACTTGCCTGGATGGCTGCATCTCCAACAACACCCAAGAGGATTGACACCATCCCAGACAAAGCAATCTGCTTGATTGGATCATCATCGGCAAACATTAACTCCCTCCAGTAACTCACGCTGGCAACTCTGTGTACAACCTACAAGACGCAGTGCAAAAACTCAATAAGGCTCCTTAGAAAGCATCTGCAAATCCCAAGTCCTTTAACATCCAGAAAGGCCAAGGCAACAGACATATGGGTACACCATCTGGAAAATTCCGTCGAAGCCACTCAGCATCCCTTCTCTGAATTATTTTGCCCTTCCTTTATTGTCGATTGGTTAAAATCCTGGAACTGTCTCCCAAAAAGCTTTGCTGGTGTACATACACTGCAAGGGCGGCAGCCGTTGCAGTAGGCAGCCCACCCTCGCATCCTCAATTGCAGTTAAGTATGGGAAATAATTGTTGGCCTAGCCAGCGATGCCAAAGCAAAATGAATTAATATAAAAAATGCCACCGCGGCTTGATATTAAAGGCTGAATGAATTATATGCCAGGCCAATGCGGTTTCTAGCTGATGCTGATGTCCTATATCGGCTCAATGCTCCATGAATTTAAGCTTTCAGACATCCAGCAACACTGATAAAATTACAAAGCTCTTAAAAAGTTAACTTGGAAAATTTTGTGTTATGTTTCCCTTCTTAATTTGAAGAACACTTCAGTGTCCAGTCTAAAAATCAACGATATTTCTCAATATGTTATCTATATTTCAGTGTATAATGAATGTTTCTGGACAATAATCATAAAATAAAGTTTAACAGATTCCTTCCACCTTTTTACTTTTTTTGTGTGTGCATTGGCTTCCTTTAAATGCATTGTTCTAGTAAATAATTTAGTCCTGAACCAGAAATGCTTTGCAAATAAAATTGTTTTATTGTGGAATTGAAGAGATAGAAGTTAATCACAAATTTGGACTCTGAAACCAGACTGATATGTTTAAAGTTTCAAGCAATGGAGGAAACAAATGGCCAGGACATATCTACTTGACGAGATATACACTGATGTAAGGATTGTTGCTTCATTGAGTGACCGGAAATTGAGAGAATATGTAATTAATCACAATGGTATAGAAGCTGAAGATACACAGAGAAGAAGTTTCAAGAACTAACATGAAATACAGCTCGATCAATTATTGAGACACACTTGCTCGAAAGGAGATATTTTTGGAACAACCGTAGTATTTGGGGCTGCAGGTATTGGAAAGCGGACCATGATACAGAATATAATCATTGAGTGGGCCACAGGGAGATTAAACCAGGAATTTAAATTTGTCTTTCATTTTAAATTCTCACAATTAAGTTTCATTTGGGTCAGGACAACTCTCAATAACCTGATATTGAATTCTTACCCTTAATTCGAAAATATTTTGGAAGTTGTGTGGAAGCATCCTGGAAGCATTTTGTTCGTTTTCGATGCATTAGACCAATTTGAGAATTTCATGGATCTCGCCGAGTTTTAGAGATATAGAGAAACCAAATATTTAAGTTTCAAGACAGAAACGACTGTTCGGTTACGAAAATGTTTGTTCGCTCATAGTGGGATAGTTGCTGAATGATTGTTCAGCATTGATAACAAGGGGTCCTTGGAAACTGGCGGAACTATCAAAGGCAAAAGTAAATCTAACATGCCAAATCTTGGATTTCACCGCAGAAAAAATAAAACAATACTTCCGTTGTTCTTTTAGAGATGAACAGTTTGCTGTGAATGCCATCTAATACATTAAGCAGAATGGCACATTATATTCTTTGTGCTATACCGCATGTACTGCTCGGTTCTCTCCTCGTTATTAGATTCAGACCCAACACAAAGAGCGGAAGGGGGGCCCTTTGACGTCACACCCAGCACACGAGCATTCTCTGCTTACGTAACATGTCTTTTATCGATCTGCGGCTAAGATATGGAAAACTGTCGTGGCAAACTGCTGAAACTCGGCGGGTTGGTTGACACGGGAATTGGCAGCAAAACCATTTTATTTGATGCAGGCCACGTCAGTCGTCACGGAGTCGAAATTTCCGATGTTTTCTGTTCCTTTATTATGTAGTTTCAACACAAAGATCCGCAGAATGCCGAATATACCTTCTGTCACTCCGTTGTGCAAGCTTTTGCTGCTGCCATTATGAAAAGTCTAAGCACAACGAAAGAAGACCTGGTAAGATTGCTCCATGATGGATGCACATGCAGTGACAACAGAATCGAATTGTTTTCACGGTTCCTTGTTGATCTTTCTTCACGAAATTCAATTGATCTGCTTGTTAGAACATTGGGTGAATTCCCTTCTGAAGCAACCCCGTGTGTGTCAAGTTGGCTCGTAGAAAATGTCGAGGGACGTGATCGGAACCTGCAAGATGTGCAATGCATACGTACATTCTTAAGGCTATTGCCTCGTTTTATGGAATTTGAAGATTAAAGAAAACTGATGATTGCTGCACTAACAGCGATAAAGATCGTAATATTCAACCAGTGTTGTCTTAAATCTCCTGACTCTCCAGTCCTGTCTGCTGTATTTGTAGCCATTGGACAGATAGAAGAGCTGAATCTCAGTTCTAGTGGTAACAATGATGAAGGCAGTCGTCATCTGGGTCCCGTGCTGCAAAAATGTAAAATACTCAGGTAATTCTAATTAATTGTTAGATAACATAACAAATGCTGCGCAATATTATTAATGAAGTGCAAAAAATATTAAAACGAGAATATTGTGTCGGATAAATGTCTTTGGGGTAAATGTAACGGTAATAGATGGTCTTAACTACCTGCTGGTGATCTAGCTGACAATTCTGTTCTGATTATTTACTTTGAGTAAATTGTGTTTTTTTTTTCACATTGCGTTGAATCTATTGCACTCATCGCGCACTGAAAATCAAATCAATAATTGAGATATATTATCTTCCAACTAAATATTACATAGCAAAACATGGAATTGAAAGAATGTTGTTTATCAGAATCATACAATCCAAACAAGGACTGAAGATGTTAAGACCATCATGCCCTTACTAGCTTTATGGAAGAGCTATCTAACTCCTTCCAATTTTCCTGATGAACCTGCAATGTTGTCCCATGAAGCAATTATGCAATCCCCGTTATAAACTTGTTATTTTTTCAGCTCCCAATGAACTTACAGAAACCGCATTCCAGGTCACAGCAAGTCGCTCTTTATTTGTTTCTTCATCTTGCCTCCGAAATTCCTGACAACAATGCTAATCAATTCTCACCGGAACATTGTCAGCAAGGACCCATCTGCATTTTTTTCCGATATTTCATGCAAAGACATTTGTCATGTCTCCAAACGCCTGTCATCCCGATCGCCCAAGGCCGAGGTAAAACCTGGATGCAAGTCGGGACACTGCAAATGCCCTGTCACACAAGCTTACATGTAAATTGCCCAGCAACGTTGGGTTTCTGCTCCTACAGTGTCTGCAAGAAGGTCTCCGACTATTTTCAGACTCGGATAATTTTATCCTCTCTACTGACATTAACAGTTAGCCAGGAAACGTTGAACAGAGAAAAACATAAACTCATCTAACTATTGGGCAAATCCAGAACTGACGCCCCAGTGTCATGCTGACCACCAACTACATACCTGATGACATTCACACCCCTTGTCGTCCCTAATACCACGTCCAATCTCTTAAATATCCTTCTGAACTATCGACCATGCCGCTCGATGGCATTCGACTACCGCTCTGACTGCATTGACACACCCCTCCACCCGCTAACATGTAGCTAAGTGCACTGACTCAAAAGTTTCTCCAGAAAACCGACTAATCCGCAAATACCTGACTACAAGCGCCGAGCCCAGAAATAACGCCCTTAACCAACATAGTTATTTAGAAAAGAATCGGACATTAACAATCGACTCTCCAAGAACATTCAACCATCCCTACCCGATTTGCCCCGCACATGCGACAACCAAACCTTACTTTCCCGACCACAGCTGACTTCACCTCATTGAGAATTTGGCTACATTTGGCCTGCCGACCACACTCCAATCACATGACTACCACGAACCAAGCAAACAATCCCAGGCGGGGCCTAGCTACTAACCCATTTAAGCAGTATACACAGTTATCCATATGGCCAACTAGACAGCTCCCAAATTTAAGCAATTCACACACCAACATAAATTGCATATCCATCTTATGCAACTAACCACATCAAACAATTACAAACATACCCACCTTAAAAGCATAGTTGCCCATTTACTTCAACAACCTCTTCCCTCGTCCAAATTCAATCTACTCACCTATTCAGTTATCTACCTATCCATTTCACACACCAGCCAACCACTCCCACCCTACTCATTTAACCACATAACCTCCTCAATCAACTTACTCCCTACGGAAGAAACAGCCCTTAACAATAAACATCTTAACCACTTGCCAACCCTACACTCCCACCCAGCTACCCAGTTAACCCACCATATTTCTACCCACCTACATGTCAACGCAGGTTATACAGCTACTCACCTACGCTGCCTATCTTCCTAATTACTTGCATCACCCGAAAACCCACCCACTCATTCACACAATCCTCCATTCACCCATTCAGTCATTCATGCACTGTCTTTCAAACTGAACATTTATCTTTCCCAGACGAAAGCAAAGGGCTGGAAAACCTTACTATGCTCAGCTTCATAGAAATTCCCTAATGGACGTTAGGCTCCGCAATTCGGGGCCCAACAGTGCCGAATCAAAGTGGAGTAGCATCAGTTCTCGGAATTTTGGTGTTATAAACGAGATCTATGACGGCAGCTTGAAAGGCCCAATGGCCTACTTCTGCTCCCATATCTTACGTCCGCTTGTCTTTGGAAGATTCAGGCTTATCTTTTTTAAGATGACCGGTTTCGCTGTTCAGGTATCTGCAACAGAAGTGTCCAAGTTTCCGACTCGTGCTCAGAATTGCACATTTGTGTGGAGCGTCTAGGGAAGCAGGACCACTCCCACGGCTGTGTGCACAGTATTTCCCATAATTGTTATCTTGCTTCAAGCGTCAAGTCTCCATCGATCCGGAGGCTAGAATCTCTGGATAATATGTGTTTTTTTTTACGTTATAATTGTTCTGTCTTTTTTTGCCATTTCATTTACTTGTGTACAGCCTCAACGATTATAAACTTGATATTCTGGAGTGAATCGGCTTCCTGCAGTCCTACAGAACATTCATTGAAAAATAGAGCTACTGGGGTAAGTACTATGTTTAATGTATTGATCAGCGAAACTGTCAATGTATTTGTGGAAAGGCTACTTATTTCTGAATAGCGTTAACATTTTTTTTTTGTCAAGCTATGTTATGACGAAAAGAAAAATGATGTGCGGCTGAGCTCAAATATTCTGACATTTTAATTCCTGCTATTTTTAAATTCAAATATAATCATTTACAATATGATGTTTATTAACGTGCGAGCACCTGCGTTGGCTGTATCTAATCAATGCTTATATTTTGATTTTTACAGGTGACAATCTAACCACCTTACAGATAAGTGTGAAGAAAGTCTATTATCTATTAATTAAATATTCATTCAACAATGAATTGCGCCTTTATCGCTTTGCCTGGATGAACATATTTTCAAAATCAATAAAGTAGGATTTGTGTAGAATTTCTTTCCTCCACATGAAGAAACAAATTTGTTTTGAATACCCTTGATAATATTGCAATTGATAATTAATTTTATAATACATTATTGATTATGTTTCATTATTGAAACACTATCCCAGCATTGCAGAAGAGCAAATTCTGAATTTGGCCAATTCATCTGCACTTTCAATTGGAAATATGAAATAAAGTATTATTTGTCAATATTTTACTTATCTAAATATTCCAATATATCATGAATGCTATCCGGTGTAGTATCATTCACGTTTCTATCAAGTGGTCGGGACGGTTGGGAAGGGTGTTGATGGATGAGGCGGAATTAATAGATGGTTTAATGTCACAGCCAAGAGACTGGGGGAAACGCTGTGTCAAGATTTAAAAACAAAACAAACAAACAGAAAAATCGGGCAACAGTGACATTCTTTAAGACCCAGGGTGGTCTTGACCGGATCAATGTGGAGAGGATGTTTTCTGTCGTGAGGGAATCCACATCTAAGCATCATTAAAAAAAGAACAATTGTCCCCGTTCATTAAAATATAGGTGATATTTTTTTCTCTCTCAGGGAGTTATGTGGCTTTGGAAATCTCTGCCTAAAAAGGCAGTGGAACAAAAGTCTTTGAATATGTTTTAATATAAATTTAGATGGACTGTTGTTCAGCAATGCTGTGAAAGGTTATAAGGATAGGAGAGAGTGTGGAGTTGATTTTAGAATCAGGTCAGCCATCATTTCATTGAATGGCGGAGCAGGCTCAAAAGGTCACTCCAGCCATTCATTCCCACGTTTGCATGTTCGGATGCTGGTATATTGCAGCAGCCATGAAAATAACGAAATTACTTAAATAATCCAAATCATGCAGCGATTAACATCAAATTCAGTGATGGGCTAAATTAAATTAACGCTTCCTCTACATCATCGAGGAACAGGAGTGCTGTGTTTACCGTCGAATATCATCACCGACACTGCTGAGTTGAATGAAACATCCATTATTCAATTGTCATAAGATTTATCAAAATAGAATTGAAATTTCCACTCCAATAAAATTATGGAAATGTAGAAACATTTTCAAAATGAAATTGTATTGTTTAATTCATTAAAGGAATATGGACTTTGCCACTATACTAGCATATATTGTCCATCACAATTTTCTGTTGAAAAGATGGTGATGACCTGTCCTCCTGAACCGCTACATCCCATGTGATGTATGTATAGCCAACCTGCTGTTACAAAGTGAGTTCCAGGATTTTTACACAATGCCAGTGAAGGAACGGCGCTAAATTTCTAAGTCAGGACAGTCAGTGACTTGGAGGGGAACTTCGAGGTGGTCTTTTTACCATCTTTCTGCTGCCCTTGTCTAGAAAGGTTTAGGGGTCATAGGTTTGGACGATGGTGTCGAAGGAACCTTGGTGAATTCCTGCAATGAATCTTGCAAATAGTAAACACTGCTGCTAATGTGCGTCCGTGGCAGAGCAACTGAATGTTTGTGGATGTGGTGTGATTAAATTGGGCTGTTTTGTCCTGGACGCTGGCAACCTTCTTCAGTTTTGTAGCAGCTGCACTCACCCAGGCAAGTGGCGATATTCCAGCAGACTCCGGTGCATTGTGGTTTTATTCTGGTAGCCAGGACTTGAGCTGCCGCTGCTCGATTCCTAATCTCTGAGCTGCTCTTGTAGCCGCAGTAATTATACGGCCGGTCCAGTTCAGTTCTTTGTGAATATTAACCCCCAAGATGTTGATCGTGGGGGATTTGTTAATAGTAACGCCATTGATGCTCAAGGGGCGAGAGTTGGATTCTCTTTTGTTGGAGATGGTCATTGCCTGCCACTTGTGTGTGAAGAAATTTACTTGCCACTTGTCAGCCCAACCCTGAAAATTGTCCAGGTCTTGCTGCGTTTGGAAATTGACTGCTCAGCATGTGAGGAGTCACGAAAGTTGATGAGCATTGTGCAATCATGAGCGAACATCCTCGTTTCTTACCTTATGATGGATGGAAGGGAATTGGTTGTGCTCAATAACACTACAGCCAGCAGAGAGTTTTCCCACTTATTCCAGTTGACTCTAGCTTTGTAACGGCACTTTGATACCACATTCGGTCAAATCCTGCTTTGAGTTCAAGTGTTGTCACTCTGCCCTCACCTCGGGACTTCAGCTTTTGTTTCCCGTGTTTGTATGAAAGCAAGAATGAGGCCAGAAGGTAAATGGCCTTGGGAGAAATCAAATGGGCAACGTTGGGCACGTTATTGTTATGCAAGTGCCGCTTGATAGCGATAGGTGACTCATTCCATTACTTTGCTGATGATGGAGAGTATTAGGATGATAGGCGTTAATTGGCCAGGTTGGATTTGCCCTGCTTTTTGTGTACAGGACATATCTGGGCAATTTTCCATAAAGCCGTATAGATGTGTTCAATGTAGTTGTAGAAGTGGACATAAGTAAAAATAATCAAGTGGAGGAATGTCAGATCGAAGAATTTTGGAACAGGTCAGGCACGGATGTGCAGAACGTGCAGATTGGAGAAACAAACAATATAAGCCCTTTACATCAGCAATGTTTTGGATACAAAAGAACCACTTTATCATATGTAGACAGACGGGCCCTCTACAGCTAATATTCCCTAACATAAATATCTAACAGAATTTAAAATAGAGGGAAAAAGTTCTGATATTTGTTGCACATTTTTTCCTTTGCACAAACATGTTGACGCTGGCTAGGCGAACAGGTATTCCTGACCCATATTTGCCCTCGTTCAGCGGGCATTCAAAAGTCAACCATGTTGTTGTCGGTTGGTAGTCACGCGTAGGCCAGCAGATGTTCTTCCCTAAAGGACCCTCGTTAACCAGTTGGATTTGCGTTGCATTCGGCCATGGCTTCATGGTCATATTCAGACGTTTAATTCCAGATTTTTATTTAGTTCAAATTTGACTATGTCCCATGTTGGGATTTCAACCTGTGCCCCCAACGCATTATGCTGAATCCCTGGGATATTTTTGATCTGATGATGCCACTATGCCACCGCCTCCCCCAAAAATCTGGTAAGACAGATAAAATAAGGAGTGCAGGGTGAACTTAAAAAACAGGCACAAAGCACGGAGGCTAAGCAAACACAGCATATCATCAAGATGATATACTACAGCAAAAGGTGAAATGTTGTTTACTGATATGGAAATTCAGTGGTGCTGCAAGAAGGACATGTTTTGGAAGCTAACCATCTTGTTTCATCAGGAAAGACGCATTAATACAAAATTGCAAAGGAATCAACAGTTTTTAATGCCCGTGAAATGGTGCTGTCTGATTGTACGTCTAGCCTCAATCAGGGTGTTGCTATGGTGAATGTGCCAGGCAATTAATGTTCCACGTGATTGTCAATGTTTAAAGCCTGTTCATGCTTCTTTGCCTGCAGAGGACTGTTCCCTGTACTCACATGTTGAAGATTGTAGGAAATGGAAGGAAACCACAATGTGTGGTTAACTGAAAATCTTAAATTGCTTGTTGGTGCAATAGATAACACACTCGGCTTCTTCAGAAACGGGCTCCAGTTGCAGAATTACAGCTAATATTCGACATTCTGTTCCCATTTTCGCAAACATGGGCGATTTGAGTAGAGCCTGCACTCTGTCTTTTGTAGCAAGCCAAAGAGACATGACATTTGTTTTGATCAGCCAGACGTTGGGGCCAATGTGTTGCACTATAGCAGCATTGAAATCATTTTACCACAACAGTCACTTGTGTGGTGGGCAGAACTTCTCCCAGCTTGATGACAAAATCCCAGCAGTCGAAAACTGGTCAGCACCAGAATGAAACGGCGACATCGATCTGTTGCTCAAACTGTTGAAACCACGTTCGTACTTCCACTCCAACGTCAAACACCACCAGCGAAATTTAAGGCAGGCCAAGCATTCCTCATTTCAAAAAGTAGTGGCCAAAGGCCCACTCCTAGGTGTGTGTAGTCGACACTGAGCAACGATAATGCCGGGACACTCAACATCTTACAAGATATATGTAATGAAGATATTGCCATCATGTTTGCTAGCTGGACTCAGAGCTTTGACTGCTTCCATGACAGTGTAAAGAGAGACAAGCTTACAGAGCATGTTGACTCAAGAACGCAAGTGAAAGTAACCTTGTATTTGACAGCATTAGAGAATACATTCCTGCAGTTAGCAGCCTATATGTGTAGAAAAAGCAGGTCGTTCATCCACTTTATTTCAAGGGGAGTTTTCAGCGAGAGATAGGACACATTCAGGTATAAAGTGACAGACTTCACACACAGAAGCATGGAGAACAATTGTTCTAGATGCATTGTGCATGGTGAAGCCTCGAATAATCAGAGTGCCTTCCTCCAATCATCACTCTTTGGCTATGTAGTATATGTTGTTTTGCCGCTTGGAATTTGGCATTCGAGCCTCTGTCCTGATGCGTACATGGGAAAGAAGCCTTATAGTATGTCTCTTTTTTCCGCAACAAAGGGACGAAAAATGAATAAATAAGAACATTGCCTAGTAGAGGTAGTGGATCAGACTTCGATTCTGAACACGTGCTTTGCATCTGACTTCGCAAAACGAGAGGAAAAATATAATGTTGCGCTAGAGGAGCAGAAGTAGTGGGAATGGTAAACAAATGGATAGAAATGAGCGGTTAGTTCTGTTCCCTCAAGGAAAGATTCCAGATCTGCTGATTGCCATGCAATGTCGACTACTTTGCTGAGTGAATTTCGAGTAGACAATAAAGAAATGCGGATAATCATCAGGAAGTCACTGATGGAGTTGACATATCATCAGACTGAAGATTGCAAATGTTGTCCGAGACGTGAACACACAAAGTAACGAAATAGGAGCAGAAATTGACCATTCGGGCCATAGAGCCTGCTCCTTGATTCAATGAGAGCATGTCTAATCTGTTTTTATTACTAATTGCACACTGCCACCAACGCCCCAGGTCCTTTGATCGCTTGACTCGCAAGAATCCACCTACATTCCCAATAAACTTATCTAATTGCCCCACGTCCAACGTTTTCTGTGGCAAAAAGCTCCAAAGTCGCACAACACTCGGAGAGAAAAAATCCTCATCCCTGTCCTAAAAGGTGCCATGTCGTGATTTGGCGATGATAAATATTATGCCCTTTTGAGCAAAAGAGAGAGGTTGATAAACGTGTTAACTGCAGGATAGCAATCATTCGCTGTCGTGAGGGATGCAAAAGACCTTAAATACAATACTAATTCAATTACTGTGAAGAGCGGGATAATAAGGATTTGGTAATGTGAAACAAGTTGAATTTGCTGACTAAGTTAATTGATGAAGTAGCGGACAGCATAGCTGATAGCAGTGGAGTAAATGATTACATGGCCTTGCAAGAAACCATCTGATTTAGTCCCAGATCACAGATGTTTCGAAGAGTGTAGACTCTAAACAGTACAAGGTCGTTCTTAGATATAGTTCATATTTGGGTACGTTAAGTACAAAACAAACATTGGTCAATCGGTGATTTTCAGATTGGAGGTAAGTGTTCCATCATGTTAGTAAGTTTATTAAGACCATTGCATTTGTTGTTACATAACAATGAGCTGGACACGGCTATTGGTAATATACTTTGGAAACATTGCTGATGGGAAACTTAACAACTTTGGAAGGTATAGACACATTGTACGCAAACATCAGTTGCATACATGCAGATGAAGTTAATGTGCCATCATACAGATAATGCAGTTAAATGCGAAGAAGTATGCAAAGCTTTGATCTTTGTAAAATAATTAATAGAATTTCAAGTGAGGAAATCATACTCATTTTTATTTTTATAAAACCATCAGTCGGCCAAAGATGGTGGAGTGTGCACAATTCTTTGGCACAGAAGAGAAAGGATGTCAAAATTTTCATGAGTCTATTTAATATTACGATCTGCAATAATGGTTATTTGTACATGATGTGACATAACGCTTTTCTGCGACCCCAAACGCATCCTGCTGTCTCAGAAATTATCACGATCTGCCATTGCAGTGCCTTGTGGAGTAGTGAAACTTAATCCATCCTAAACCGACAAAAACAGCCACGTTATGTCTACCCATTGTTTTGATCTGTTTAGCACCAAAAGCAAAATGCAACAGCAGAAAATCTGTTTAGTGCCGATCCTTACACTGGCATCTGCTGAAAGCAAATAATGAGTGATGATGCACCTCCACAGCTTCTTGAAAAAGGAGACGACACAAGTGGCAGAGACGTAGACTTTTCAGGTGATATCATGTCTTTTGTGCTGTCAATAATCAAGCCAATGAATCTCGGTGACTGAAACATAAACAAAAATTTCTGGAAAATCTCAGCAGTTCTGACAGTAACTGTCGAGAGGAAAATAGTGGTAAGAGTTCCCGTTATCAATAGTTAAGTCACTTTTGCATCATCCAATTCTTGCCCAGTTTCCCACATCTGGCAGAAAACTATCTTATGGCCATTTTCATTAAGCCCCCAAACCCCAAGGCGAAGATTCACCCTGAAATGGGGCAATAAAGATTCATTGCCGACTTTTAATATCCTGACCTATTTCCCATTGCACCAAATTCAAATTCGATCCATGAGAAAAATAAGCATATAGAGGACGGGTATCTAGATACAATCTGTAACACTTGATAGTAAATGGCATAGCAGAAAGCGACACAGACAACATCAGATATGCTAATATAGTCTTAACGACTATTGATAATTTAACTTGGCATCTTTTTCAAGTGTTATGCTGGTGCAGTGCATGAGGATTCTAAACATATTTTATCTAATCGAGGCCGCAATCAACGTTCAATGGGTTAGAGAAAAAAAATACCTTTGCTCTGCATGCATTTCTCCACATTTTTTCTGACTTTGTATGATTTCCTAAAATGGGAGTTGGTACAACGAAAATGTTAACGAATATATTCACAGGAAAAAAAAACATTCAAAGCGATTTAAAAGGCTCTATTTATTTATGTAACAAGTTTAAAATATTGTCACAAGCCACAAATACAGTCCCTTCCAGTTCTTATTTCACTCCAGCTGCGAAAGAGTAACTTCTTGTCTATTGTCATAAGTTATGTGGTTGTGCTACCGACATTCAGCCAAAAGTACACATATGTTAATGCATCCACTACATACCGTAAAATGCTGTGCATGACATAATCTTAAAGTGTTAAGCAAATTATAAGTAGCATCAACAGATATACAATAGTGTACATGGGCAATAGAGACATCTAAAGTTAAATGGACGTAATGACCATGAACAAAAAAGGCAGTTGGTCAGCACACCAATGGATAAGCAGGCATATGCATAATAACTATTCATGATTCGGCTTACATTTATTTTTCTTTCATAAATTATTCTAATGATTTGCCCAAGAGTTCTAAGTACGTCATCCAAAATATTGTCCATAACTTCAATTACCCGGATCCATTTGCTTCATTTTTATATTATAGTGAATGACAATACTGGATCTAGAACCACAGATGAAGACGCTGCTGACATTCAGCAATAAAAATGTGTGCAATTGCTTAAGGAAAATCATCTTCCAATTTTTGATGAACCGATGGACTGTGACAGTGGAACTTCCCTTGCCAACAAGACTTACAGTCAGCCAGAACGTAAGGTGTGTTTGACATAATTAAAGATGGACTATTTCTTACCCTGCATTTGCACAGAGCAGCTATCTGTTACTTTAAGATAAACAGTATGATTAAGTCTTTCAGTAATTTATTTCCTGTGGAATGTTGTCTACAAATTGCAATTATTGTACGGACGATGTGACACTGTGCGAAATTTTGCATGGGAGGAACAAATGATTTTTGAATTTTCCACTTCCTGACTGATTTTTATCAGCCTCTCGGGTCGTAATTTTAAACGGTTATTTAGTCCCTAATATAATGTGTTACCATTTTGTGAACTGAAAGGAGAACTTTGCAAAAAATAGCATTTGGCCTAATTCATCAGAAACAGCCAGTGCACTTTGCTGTTCATGCATTTGTATTTGAAATGCAGGTCTGGAATTCAAAACAAAATATTACTGATATCCTAATTTAAAGATCAGATGTTTTAATACCAATTTTTTTGTTATTTTATCAAATCATAAATCTAAGTTGCAAAAGCTTACTATAAAATTAGGACACATGATTTTTGGATACTAAATGAATAGTTTAGTGGTCATATTACTTTCGACTTTTCAATTAAAACGCCTAAACTGCATCTGCCTCTGCACCAATAATCCCAAAATATACCTTGAACATTTAACATCGACGTCAAGCAAATATATTTCATTACATCTGCATTCTATCTGCCAATAAGTGAGTGTTATATTGCATATGAAGGCTCGCATCAATCCTCAATAGTAATTTATTTCTTGTATAACTACGCAAACTGTTCCCTGTTTCCACTAATGTGAATTTCGGATTTGCATCCAAGCTTCTATTTCTAACAATATTTTGTCTAAAACATTGGAAGTGGAATTCACTTGGGCTCCAATTTATCCCATATTGGGGTTACTCTTATTGATAGGGAGCAGCTGATAAATGTTTCTATATCATGTTCTCGATATCAAAATCAATCAAATGTGGGGAACTTCAGGTGACTTTAGATATTGCATACCATTTAAGCAACTCCACATGCTTAACGATGCCTGCTTGAGCAATCTGAAGAAATTGCCAACAGATAGATTACCTGGTGCTAAATGAAGAAGCGTGGGAGATCAATAGTGATAGCAAATTAACTAGTTAGTGGCTGCTATTATGGACAATATGGCAATAAGATTATATGTTGCGTCCCTAATGCCAGAGTCTAATATTGCACTGACAGAATGCCCTGAAGAGAGGGAGGTGAGCAGCCAGATGTCGACATCAATCACTTTGGACGGTCCCAAGAAATGAAGAGATCAAAGAAATACAACGAATAGCAGCAAGTGTAGACAGTATGGCCCATCGAGCCTGCTCCGACATTCACGGCAATCATGCTGACCTTGAGTATTAATTCCAGCTTTCAATGCATCCCGTATTCCCTTTGATGATCTTAGAAGCCAAATATCTATCTATGCCAAGGTTACATTTATTCAACGACGGATCATCAGCAACGTCCTGAGATAGAGAAATTTAAGCATTCATTGCCCTCTGATTGAAATAATTTCTCCACATCCCAGTCGTAAATTATGAGCTTCCTAACCTGAGATTGTACCACCGTGTTCCAGATACCTGCACTTATGGAAACAATTGACCTGCATTGAACTATTGATCTCCCTTCGTAGCCTTTTCTGTTTCAATTAGAGTACCTCTCATTATTATAGTCCTTTGAAAATATAAATCCAGTTCAGTCAGCCTTTCATCATTGGACAGCGTTTTTCACTGCAGGTAACAATTTAGTGAACCTTTGCTGAACTAAATAAATGCAGTGCACATATATCCGCCTGCAAAAAGCAGACAAAATTGCATGCAGTGTCTGAGATGTGTCTCATCAAAGCCCTGTGCAATTTTAAAAAGAATTATTTATCCCTCTACACCAATCCACTTGCAATAAGTTTCAAGATATGATTTACCTTTATAACTGATTGTTGCACTTGATGCTCACTTTCTATGCTCTTTGTACGAGAATACCCGTCGTTCTTCTGAATTACCCCAATTGTATACACATAAAACACAATCTATCGTCTTGTTGACCAATTCATATCCCATTGCAGCCTTTCTGTGTTGTGCTCAAAGCTTTCTTTTCTACATAAGTTTGTATCTACATACAACTTAGAACAATTAATCTACAGCATTTCTGTTAAGACATCAATGTAGATGAGAAATAGCTGAAACTCCACGAAAGATCATTGCAGTAATACTTAACTGCTTAAAATAAACCTATCATTTGCTTACGGCCTGCATAGCTCTCTCGTAGCACCACTCAGATTGCAATTTACCTAACCAACACAACCATGAGTTAATAGTATATAACAAATCGGAATTTACAGAAATATAGGATGAAAGTGAAATCACTGTTCGAGTTGATTTTTGGGTACGATTATTAACCGTTGAAGATATCTCAGACCAATGTGCTTATGCATTATCTGCTGGTTCCTAATTCTGGAAATAATGGATGTAGAGCTGGAACTTCCGAGCTCCCAAATGCCCTTTTGGGAGTTTGGGAGAGGGGGTGGGGTCATGGCAAAAAAGGGCTGGGCAGTCCCTCTCGAAACTTCACAGATAAGAGCTTGCATGGCAAATGACTAGAAATGCTAACTTAGTCTGGGCCATTGCCTTTTGATGGGAGCAATCATAAGATGCGAATAAAATCTCTGAATAAGGATGATAGCAGCAGTACGTCACTAATAATTAGCCTGGAAAAAATAGAATAATTTAAACCTCTTCTAAAATCTTGGTAGGCATTGTAAACATCCAGACAAACGTTGCACGACAGGCTGCTCAGATGAATAGGAGGCTAGGAGGAAAGTGGAAATGCTATCGTGGTAGGGAATTCCATATTTCGCTGAGCGTCTCTGAGGTTGTAGACTTGATTCCAGACTAATTTGTTACCTCCCTGGTGCCATTTGCAAGGATGTCACTGAGCAGCCGCATGACATTATTTTAGGGTTGGTGAACAACCAGAGGCTGTGTTCCACATTGGGACCAATGGCATCGTTAGAAAAGGGGAGGAAACCCTGGAAGCCGCTTTCAGAGAGTTGGGAAATGAATTGAAAACATGCTCCACACGTGGCTGAAGAAATTGAGAGCTTTTGATTTCTGAAGCGGTGATATCAGTTTAGGGGAATGAGTAACCAGGAAATGGCGAGGTGGTAGTATAGTGGTGTTGGTACTGGAGTAGAATTCCTGAGTTCCAATGTAATGGACCGAGGACCATGAGTCCGAATAGCCCCAAGGCAGGTAATGAAATGACAATTCAACATAGAAAACTTGAAGGAAAACCCTGAGGATATCCTTGAAAGCATTGCCGACCAGCGTAAAAGCCCATCTGCCCATTAGGGAAGGAAATTTACCGCCTTTACTTGTTCTGGCCTACATGCGACTTCAAACCCACGGCAATGTGAAATACCCTCTGACGAGGGATAATTATGGGTGGGTAATGAATTATAGCCTACACAGTGACGCCCAGATCCCATGAATTATTAAATAAAAATGGATTGGAAACGCCCTTAAAAGGCTTGGGACTAGTGCCGTTGCTGGCAATTTTGCTGTGGACTAATATCCGACACATTTCACGCCCTCCCATCCTAAACTTAGAATTCTAAAAGAAATAGCTGCAGATGTACTAGGTTTGCTGGCTATGATTTTCCAAAATTCCTCAGATTCGGGATGGGCCCAGCAGATTGAAATATGTTAAATGTTGCACGATTTTTCAAGGAAGGGCTGAGATCATGGAAAGGGATCTTTAGCCCAAAAAACTTTGTTAATGGCCTTTTAATAATGAACATAAAATAATATGGTTTTATTAGTGCAACGCAATTAATTTTTTTGAAGTGTGAATGTTTTGATGAGTTTTGTGCTTATTTAAAGGACAGGGAAGATAGCCTGACTCTAGTTGGTGTACTGAACCTGGACTTCCAATTCTTATTCAATAATCTGCAATAACCCTTTGTGATTGAAAGGGAAAAGTCCTCATGCCTATCAGGGTTAAATAAAAAAACGCGCACGCTTCTGGAATTGCTTAACTGCAGGATGTAAACAAAACGACATAAAAGAGGTATTTCGAGTTGCAGCCTGTCACGAGTAGTCCCAGTATAAGCAATTAGAAATTCACAATTATTAAAAAGGCCGCCTCTTCCACTAATGGATTTTGCACGAGGAAAATTATGAATTCCTGCGATTTCAAATTCGGTTTTTTTTGGCTTTACAAGCTGCTGACGGCCGAAAAAATGTGTCGCCAGTACATGAACAGTGGGCAAATTACTCAGAAGGTGGCTTTTCGTCGACTGTCCCCTTCAGCAGCAACAAACTTTGCACTTAGATTTTGAGAAATCTCTATTCACATGACGCAACTATGCAACTATAATTATAGACATTGACAAATATATTTTTTTTTTTACCAATCATCCCTCAATACTCATCATCATTCATTGCCTGCAAAAACATTTTTTTTTAAATTTTCAAAGCGGCAGCCCTATGCCTTTTACTGTGAGATTCTGGATGATTATTTCCGAATATGTTAACAGACAGTCCTTTACTCATGGTGGTTACCTGCAATCGATACAACGACTGCATCTCTCTGCTCACACTAACTCCAAATCTTGGATTTGTAGCTTTCCTTGCATAGGGACTTTCAAATTTTATCCAAACGCTCTATTCAATGACGAACATTTGCAGAGTATTTAATTTGCCAATCCAGTCCCATTTGAGTTCAGTTCTGTTAGTCATGCTGCGCTTTTATACCCTCTGCGCTACCTCTTTTGCAAAGAAATTTAGATCCGCACCATTGATGGGGCCGAGAATCAGTGAGATGCATTGGAAGCAGACACTGCCCCGCCCCACCAGCTTCCGTATTTCTTGGGGATTTGCAATTATTGATCATGTGTCAAGTACCCTGTTTTTCTTTTGCAGAGATCTCTGCACATTTCTCCTGTTGGATGTCACAGATGATGTCTATCATGTTTTGTTAATCTCTCACTTCGCAACGATAACAATTGTAAAAGCGATTATTAGGAAGCCAATATGTATTCCAAGTTTAGTATCAGCAGGAACAGATGTGATGTATCCAAGGATGCAGAGGCAAGTAAGGGTGGAAGTTTCGGAGCCAGTGGTCACACTCGTCATATCTTTCTTCGATGCAGGTGTTGAGTAACAAGACTGGAGAGTTGCAAGCGCGACAGTCTTGCCAAAAAAAGGTGGGAGGAATTTTCTGCAAATTCAGGCCGAATAAACTAATCACGGAGGTGGAAAATCTTTTTGAACCTATTACTCGGGCAAAATAAAGAAAAATAAAACAAACAAAAATAGTAAATTAAATTGTTTTAACGAGACAGAATATATTAATATACGGTATTCGTGAAGGCAAATCACAATTAATTAATTGGATTATGTAAGTTTGCGCAGAGGACTTTGGTGTGCCATACGAATGATGCGCTCTAAACTAGCGAAAAGATTGTACGATAAAAAAGCGCTTATTAGTTGTTTGAGTAAATCTGATGGCCGTGGAATGAAACAAAGACTGGCATCATTTCTGCAAAGCTGGTAGAATGAAAGGAAAAAAGCTTTTTTCCTTTGGAAGCCTCCAAACACCAACCACCCTGCATCCCATACCCACACCCACCCGGGTGCCAGATGTCAGTATTAGAGCTACAGTTTGTTTTTAATTAAAAAAGAAATGACTGAGAAATGTGGGGAAAAGGAGGAAATAATTGAATTCGCCGATGAAACAAAACTGGGCATCATGGTTATCTGTGAGTATATTCAAAGTGGAAATTAACAAACCATAGAGCGTTAATACATGCTTAGTATAGAAGCCAATGCATTGTAAAGTGTAGTGTTAAATTGTGTTAGGGAGAATGAAGAGAGGCAATATACATTTTTTATTTTAATTTCTCAAAAGACTAAAGTCAAACGAAACTCTAACTGATGCACGCAAAAATATTTGAGGCTGGAAGTGAAGATTGAGTAATTGTTTAAAAATTGTATCGTTCCTCAGCCTGCGACATTGTTTTTGATACAATCTTCCTCATTCCAGAATTTGGAGCAGTGAATTAATTTAGGCTGCATTTGGTCTGAAAATTTAAAACGATCATATCATGCTCTTGGTTCTGCTATTCTTCAGTGTTATTATACATTACATGCCCCGTTTCAGTTTGTGCAGTGGTCAATGTTCATCTCTGGTTCGGGGTTTAAGATCGTATGTACGAATTTTACATCAAATCCCCGTTATTGCAATGGAACAAGCGAATAAGCAAGATAAGAGAAACTCTGTTTCCTGGAAGCACTCCAAGCCCAGTTATAAATAAATGATCGACCGAACAACATTCTTCAATGTGTTCTTCTTTGTCAAGCTATTATGATCGCACCTAGGTTCATTTCGCCCTTATCTGTCGCCATCACCGTTTGATTTCTTGAATATGAACAGTTTCTCTTTTTAAAGCTGAGATAGTGAAAATTAAGTCCAAAGTTATCTAACGCTATTCTTGCAGAAACAGAGTCAAGAAGAAGATTATCCGAAATAAATTTTGCGCGATCCGGATAGTTGCACTGACATTAAACACAAAAAAAAAGTGCATGATGATATTCTTCAGCAGCTGCATGACAGGAACAGGAGAAAATGACAGAAGCCCGCTAAGACCCGGTGAGATATATTTTTCAAAGTAGAGCTGATAAACCTGCAATATATAAGCTCTATCCAGTAACTCAAAAAATGCTACTTCAATGTCTTCTCATTCCATTGTGGACTGTCAATACTTCGATCCCACTGGGGTAAATTATAAAAGTTAAAGTTTAAACACAAAGTTGATTATAATACGTATGCCCAGTTACTTTGGCCTTTGAAATGTATTGTGGCACATGGCGTCCTGCTTAATTCGATCTACTGAACTAATAATTGTCACAGGAACAATTGCAAGATGTCAGAATTGATAAATTCTTAAAAAAGACTTAATTGAATCAGAGAGCCATAGATTTATCATTTCTTCTCCTGAGTCTACAATATGTTCAAGATTTTTCGTTATTTATTCAAAATTATACCTCACAATTTTGTCATCGGAGCTTTTCTCCATCTTCTACCATACCCTAGACCCACTGCGTATCACTTTGCTCATTGTCCATCCTTATCAGGGGACAACCACCGTCCAAATCATTTTCATATCCCAATATTGTCCCTTCCGAGACATTCAATATTAAAATGGTCTCCATATCAAGTATCAGTCGAGGCTCAGCAGATATGAGCATCTTGCTGGCGTGATGTCAAATGGGCCTGAAACCCATTATGTTCTTCTCTCAGGCTCTCTAGGCATACACACTTAATTCCCAGCTGAAATGTTATCTTGGATGGTCGGAACAGGGCAGTAGCAAATCGAACAGAAAGACAACGTGACCAATGGAAATACAACGGGAGGAATTAAACGTGCTTCCCATTCCTTTGAATGCGTTTAGCATTATATCATGAAGAAATTATCCTAACCTTCGGGTTCAGCAGGCAGGAACCATAAGCTAGTGCAATGTTAAATAAGTCCTCAATTCCGCTTTAAGCCTTCAGCATGTATTAGATTCATGAGGAGGGATATGGTGCATACAGAAATCTGCCGCTTTGTCCAGTACACCCAAGTTTGGCTTAGATTGATGGCAGAAACAGTTAGCTAGATAGTTGGATACATATAAGTATATATAGAGAGAGATAGAGAGAGAGAGAGAGAAAGAAAAACAACCATCACGCTCACAAACAACCACACAGACAAGCAAAAGATATTCAAACATTTATTTCTCGCACAGTCTAAAAGCAGCTCAGACTCAGCAGGTGACAACATCTCATTAATTTGACCCAACTGAGACCAGAGTCGCAAGATTGCAATATTCAAGGCTTTCTGACGACACTGGGTCATCCCAGGATGGAATTTGGGTGTAGATAATGCAACATGGGGGATAGAACATCGGAAATATTCGTCAAAGCGATAAATTAAAATTAAAATCGGTTGAGGAATAAATGGGCTGCCTGTTCCATTACCAACCCCGCATCCGCATTCTGTGGCGGCCAGCTAGATAAAGATTTTATGCAAATGTTGATGATTTGATAGATCTAAATTTAAGGATTTAACCTGCAGAAGGTTTATGATGAGAAATCGACTACATACAGGGAACTTTCTGTTGGTTCATGAGTTAAAGTAAAGAAATGCATTTCATCTGCATTTCCCCCAACTTAGAATACTGCAATCGTTGCTACCAATGTGGTCTCCTCTACATTGGAGAGACCAAATGTAAACTGGGCGACCGCTTTGCAGAACACCTGCGGTCTAAACGCAAGAATGACCCAAACCTCCCTGTCGCTTGCCATTTTAACACTCCACCCTGCTCTCTTGCCCACATCTCTGTCCTTGGCTTGCTGCATTGTTCCAGTGAAGCCCAACGCAAAAGAAAAGTCAGGCAGGCAGGGAGATAATTTTAAACACAAAAAAAACTGCGGATGCTGGGATTCCAAAACAAAAAACAAAAACATAATTACCTGGAAAAACTCAGCAGGTCTGGCTGCATTGGCGGAGAAGAAAAGAGTTGACGTTTCGAGTCCTCATGACTATTCGACAGAACTTGAGTTCGAGTCCAAGGAAGAGTTGAAATATAAGCTCGTTTAAGGTGTGTGTGTTTCGGGGGCGGAGAGAGAGAGAGAGAGAGCTGGAGTGCGGGTGTGGTTGTAGGGACAAACAAAGTGATAGAAGCAGATCATCAAAAGATGTCAACAACAATAGTACAAAAGAACACATAGGTGTTAAAGTTAAAGTTGGTGATATTATCTAAACGAATGTGCTAATTAATAATGGATGGTAGGGCACTCAAGGTATAGCTCTAGTGGAGGTGGGGAGAGCATAAAAGATGTAAAAAAAAATATATATTTTTTTATAATGGAAATAGGTGGGAAAAGGAAAATCTATATAATTTATTGGAAAAAAAAAGAAAAGGAAGGGGGATACAGAAAGGGGGTGATGATGGGGGAGGGGGCTCAGGACCTAAAGTTGTTGAATTCAATATTCAGTCCAGATGGCTGTAAAGTGACTAGTCGGAAAATGAGGTGTTGTTCGTCCAGTTTGAGTTGGGCTTCACTGGAACAATGCAGCAAGCCAAGGACAGAGATGTGGGCAAGAGAGCAGGGTGGAGTGTTAAAATAGCAAGTGACAGGGAGGTTTGGGTCATTCTTGCATATAGACCGCAGGTGTTCTGCAAAGCGGTCGCTCAGTTTACGTTTGTTTTTTCCAATGTAGAGGAGACCACATTGGTAGCAACGAATGCAGTAGAGTAAGTTGGGGGAAATGCTAGTGAAATGCTGCTACACTTGTTTGGGCTTGGGTCCTTGGATGGTGAGGAGAGAGGAAGTGAAGGGGCAGGTGTTGCATCTTTTGGGTGGGCATGGGGTGATGTCATAGGAGGGGGATGAGGAGTAGGGGGTGATGGAGGAGTGGACCAGGGTGTCACGGAGGAAGCGATCCCTACGGAATGCCGATAGTGGGTTGAAGGGAAGATGTGTTTGGTGGTGGCATCATGCTGGAGTTGGCAGAAATTGTGGAGGATGATCCTTTGAATGCGGAAGCTGGTGGGGTGATAAGTGAGGACAAGGGAGTCCCTATCATGTTTCTTGGAGGGAGGAGAAGGCGTGAGGGTGGATGCGCGGGAGATTGGCCGGAAACGGTTGAGGGCCCTGTCAATGACCGTGGGAGGCAAACCTCGGTTAAGGAAGAAGGATGACATGTCAGAGGAACTGTTTTTGAAGGTAGCATCATCGGGACAGATGCGACGCTGGCAAAGGAACTGAGAGAATGGGATGGAGTCCTTACAGGAAGCGGGGTGTGAGGAGCTGTAGGCGAGATAGCTGTGGGAGTCGGTGGGTTTGTAATGGATATTGGTGGACAGTCTATCACCAGAGATTGAGGCAGAGAGGTCAAGTAAGGGAAGGGAAGTGTCAGAGATGGACTACATGAAAACGTTGGAGGGGTGGAGACTGCAAAAAAAATTAAGAAGTTTTTCCAAATCCCGATGAGAGCAGGAAGCTGCACCGAAGTAATCATCGATGTACCAGAGAAAGAATTGTGGAAGGGGGCTGGAGTAGGACTGGAACAAGGAATGTTCCACATACCCCATAAAGAGACAGGCATAGCTGGGGCCCATGCGGGTATCCATAGCCACACCATTAATTTGGAGGAAGTGGGAGGAGTTGAAAGAGAAATTGTTCAGCGTGAGAACAAGTTCAGCCAGACGGAGGAGAGCAGTGGTGGATGGGGATTGATCGGGCCTCTGTTCGAGGAAGAAGCTAAGGGCCCTCAGACCATCCTGGTGGGGGATGGAGGTGTAGAAGGATTGGACGTCCATGGTGAAGAGGAAGCGGTTGGGGCCAGGGAACTGGAAATTGTTAATGTGACGTAAGGTGTCAGAGGAATCACGGATGTAGGTGGGAAGGGACTGGACAAGGGGAGAGAGAAGGGAGTCAAGATAACGAGAAATGAGTTCTGTGGGGCAGGAGCAAGCTGAGACGATCGGTCTACCGGGGCAGTTCTGTTTGTGGATTTTGGGTAGCAGTTCGAAGCGGGCCGTCCGAGGTTGGGCGACTCTCAGGTTGGAAGCTGTTGGAGGGAGATCCCCAGAGGAGATGAGGTCAGTGACAGTCCTGGAAACAATGGCTTGATGTTCAGTGGTGGGGTCATGGTCCAGGGAGAGGTAGGAGGAAGTGACTGCCAGTTGATGCTCTGCCGCCGCGAGGTAGAGGTCCATGTGCCAGACAACAACAGCACCACCCTTATCAGCGGGTTTGATGACAATGTCTGGGGTGGACCTGAGAGAATGGAGTGCAGTATGTTCAGGGAGAGACAGGTTAGAATGGGTGAGAGGAGCAGAGAAATTGAGATGACTAATGTCGCGCCGACTGTTCTCAATGAATAGATCAAGAGAAGGTAAGAATCCAGAGGGAGGGGTCCAGGTGGTGGGAGGATATTGGGGATGGGTAACAGTATCCATTGAACTGGGAGAGGACTCCTGCCAAAAGAAGTGAGCCCGGAGACGAAGACAGAGGAAGAAGAATTCAGCATCATGCTGAGCCCAAAATTCATTTAGGTGAGGACGTAAGGGTATGAAACTATGTCCTTGGCTGAGCACTGAAGGTTCAACATCGGAGAGGGGAAGGTCATTGGGTATAGTGAATACACGGCTGGGGTTGGGATTGGATGATGGGGTGGGGACGGAGGGACAGGCCGGGGTGGAGGGTCCTAGATGGGTGTTGGTGTCGATGAGTTGTTGGAGCTTGCGTTCCTTAGCACTTGAGAGAAAGTGAAAAAGTTTCTTGTTGAGATGTCGGATAAGCCGAAGGATAAAATGAAACTGGGGGCACCTGCAGCTTTGAAAAAGGGTACGGCGGTGCTGCGGGAGGGAGAGGTCGAGTGTGTTCATATAGCGGCGCATGGCTCTGAGTGTGGATTTCAGAATGTGACGGGAACAGCAGTCCAAGAAAAGTTTTGTGTCCCGCAAATAGCTGTAATCGTGGGTGGGTTCGAAACATGAGGGTTGGAATTTCAATTGAAATCCACGTGGGGTAAGTCGGAAATGGAGACACTCACTGAGAAAGGAGATGTGTCTGTGAAAGCGGGCTTTAGTAAACATATTGTCAAACACCAGGAGGGAAATGGAAAGCAAGGAAGGTGAGCAGGGCAATAGACAGGATTGGATACCTTGTCGCAGAATAGAACAGAACTTCTTGAAGGAGGTAGGCATTTCTTGAAGAGCAATGGCAGTCAATTAAACACAGAGATAAAAACAAAAAATGGATGCTGGGAATCCAAAACAAAAACAAAAACAGAATTACCTGGAAAAACTCAGCACGTCTGGCAGCATCGGCGGAGAAGAAAAGAGCTGATGTTTCGAGTCCTCATGATCCTTCGACAGAACTTGAGTTCGAGTCCAAGAAAGAGTTGAAATATAAGCTGGTTTGAGGTGTGTGTGTGGGGGACAGAGAGAGAGAGAGAGAGAGAGGTGGAGTGGGGGTGTTGTTGTAGCGACAAACAAGCAGTGATAGAAGCAGATCATCAAAAGATGTTAACAACAATAGTACAAAAGAACACATAGGTGTTAAAGTTAAAGTTGGTGATATTATCTAAACGAATGTGCTAATTAAGAATGGATGGTTGGGCACTCAATGTATAGCTCTAGTGGGGGTGGGGAGAGCATAAAAGATGTAAAAAAATATATATTTTTTAATAATGGAAATAGGTGGGAAAAGGAAAATCTACATAATTTATTGGAAAAAAATAAAAGGAAGGGGGAAACAGAAAGGGGGTGGGGATGGGGGCGGGAGCTCACGACCTAAAGTTGTTGAATTCGATATTCAGTCCGGATGGCTGTAAAGTGACTAGTCGGAAGATGAGGTGTTGTTCCTCCAGTTTGCGTTGGGCTTTAGTGGAACAATGCAACATGCCAAGGACAGACATGTGGGCAAGAGTGCAGGGTGGAGTGTTAAAATGGCAAGCGACAGGGAGGTTTGGGTCATTCTTGCGGACAGACGGCAGGTGTTCTGCAATGTGGTCGCCCAGTTAATGTTTGGTCTCTTCAATGTAGAGGAGAACACATTGGTAGCAACGAATGCAGTAGACTAATTTGGCGGAAATGCAAGTGAAATGCTGCTTCACTTGAAAGGAGTGTTTGGGTCCTTGGACGGTGAGGAGAGAGGAAGTGAAGGGACAGTTGCTGCATCTTTTGCTTGGGCATGGGGTGGTGCCAGAGGAGGGGGTTGAGGAGTAGAGGGTGATGGAGATGTGGACCAGGGTGTCCCAGAGGGAGCGATCCCTACAGAATGCCGATAAGGGGGGTGAAGGGAAGATGTGTTTGGTGGTGGCCTCATGCTGGAGTTGGTGGAAATTGTGGAGGATGATCCTTTAAATGCGGAGGCTGTTGGTGTGATAAGTGAGGACAAGGGGGACCCTATCATGTTTCTGGGAGGGAGGAGAAGGCATGAGGGCGGATGCGCGGGAGATGGGACGGACACGATTGAGGGCCCTATCAACGACCGTGGGTGGAAAACATCGGTTAAGGAAGAATGAAGGCATGTCAGAGGAACTGTTTATGAAGGTAGCATCATCAGAACAGATGCGACGGAGGCGAAGAAACTGAAAGAATGGGATGGAGTCCTTACAGGAAGCAGGGTGTGAGGAGCTGTAGCCGAGATATCTGTGGGAGTTGGTGGCTTTGTAATGGATATTGGTGGACACCAATATCTCTGTCACCAGAGATTGAGACAGAGAGGCCAAGTGGGCCGTCCGAGGTTGGGGATTATTTGGGCTTGCGTTCCTTAGCACTTGAGAGAAAGAGAAAAAGTTTCTTGTTGAGGTGTCGGATGAGCCGAAGGATAAAATGAACCTGGGGGCACACTCAGTGCCATGCGCCGCAATATGAACACACTCGACCTCTCCCTCCAGCAGCACTGGCGTATCCTTTTTCAAAGCTGCGTGTGCGCCCAGTTTCCTTTCATCCTTTGGCTCATCCGACCCCTCAACAAGAAACTTTTTCTCTTTCTCTCAAGTGCTAAGGAGCTCAAGCTCCAACAACTCATCGACACCAACACTCATCAAGGACCCTCCACCCTGGCCTGTCCCTCCGACCCCACCCCATCTTCCAATCCCAACGCCAGCCGTGTTATCACTATACACCCTGACCTTCCCCTCTCCGATGCTGAACTTTCAGTGCTCAGCAAATGATTTAGTTTCATATCCTTACGGCCTCACCTCAATGAATTTCGGGCTCGGCATGATGCTGAACTCTTCTTCCGCCATCTTCATCTCTGGGCTCACCTCTTTGGGCAGGTGTCCTCTCCCAGTTCAACAGATCCTTTTACCCATCTCCAATATTGTCCCTCCAACTGGACCCCTCCCTCTGGATTCTTACCTTCTCTTGATCTTTTCATTGAGAACTGTCGGCGCGACATTAGTCATCTCAATTTATCTTCTCCTCTCACCCATTCTAACCTGTCTCTCCCTGAACTTACTGCATTCCATTCTCTCAGGTCCAACCCTGACATTGTCATCAAACGCGCTGACAAGGGTGGTGCTGTTGTTGTCTGGCGCACTGACCTCTACCTCGCGGAGTCTGAGCGTCAACTCGCAGACACTTCCTCCTACCTCTCCCTGGACCATGACCCCACCACTGAACATCAAGCCATTGTTTCCAGGACTGTCACTGACCTCATCTCCTCTGGGGATCTCCCTCCCACAGCTTCCGACCGGAATAGTCGCCCACGCTCGGACGGCCCGCTTCTATCTTCTACCCAAAATCCACAAACAGAACTGCCCCGGTAGACCGATCGTCTCAGCTTGCTCCTGCCCCACTGAACTCATTTCTCGTTATCTTGACTCATTTCTCTCTCCCCTTGTCTAGTCCCTTCCCACCTACATCCGTGATTCCTCTGACAACTTACGTCAATCAACAATTTCCAATTCCCTGGTCCCAAACACTTCCACTTCACCATGGACGTCCTATCCCTATAAACCTCCATCCCCCACCAGGATGGTCTGAGGGCCCTTAGCTTCTTCCTCGAACAGAGGCCCGATCAATCCCCATCCACCACTACTCTCCTCCGTCTGGCTGAACTTGTTCTCACGCTGAAAAATTTCTCCTTCAACTCCTCCCACTTCCTCCATATAATACGTGTGGCTATGCATACCCGCATGGGCCCCAGCTATGCCTGTCTCTTTATGGGGTACGTGGAACATTCCTTGTTCCAGTCCTACTCCGGCCCCCTTCCACAACTGTTTCTCCGGTACATCGATGGTTACTTCGGTGCTGCTTCATGCTCTCGTCGGGACTTGGAAAAACTTTTTAATTTTGCTTCCAATCTCCACCCCTCCATGATTTTCAGTTGGTCCATCTCTGACACTTCCCTTCCCTTCCTTGACCTCTCTGTCTCAATCTCTGGTGATAGACTGTCCACCAATATCTTTCACAAACCCACCGACTCCCACAGCTATCTTGACTACAGCTTCTCACACCCCGCTTCCTGTAAGGACTCCATCCCATTTTCTCAGTTGCATCTGTTCCGATGATGCTTCCTTCAAAAACAGTTCCTCTGACATGTCCTCCTTCTTCCTTAACCGAGTTTTTCCACCCACGGTCGTTGACAGGGCCCTCAACCGTGTCTGGCCAATCTCCCGCGTATCCGCCCTCACGCCCTCTCCTCCCTCCCAGAAACATGATAGGGTCCCCCCTTCCTCACTTTTCACCCCACCAGCCTCCGCATTCAAAGGATCATCCTCCGCCATTTCTGCCAAATCCAGCATGATGCCACCACCAAACACATCTTCCCTTCACACTCCCTAGCGGCATTCCATAGGTATCGCTCCCTCCAGGACACCCTGGTCCACTCCTCCATCACCCCCTACTCCTCTACCCCCTCCTATGGCACCACCCCATGCCCACGCAAAAGATGCAACACCTGCTCCTTCACTTCCTCTCTCCTCACCGTCCAAGGACCCAAACGGTCCTTTCAAGTGAAGCAGCATTTCACTTGCATTTCCCCCAACTTAGTCTACTGCATTCGTTTGTCCCATTGTGCTCTCCTCTACATTGGAGAGACCAAACGTAAACTGGGTGACCGCTTTGCAGAACACCTGCGGTCTCTCCGCAAGAATGACCCAAACCTCCCTGTCCCTTGCCATTTTAACGCACCACCTTGCTCTCTTGCCCACATGTATGTCCTTGGCTTGCTGCATTGTTCCAGTGAAGCCCAACGCAAGCTGTAGGAACAACACCTCATCTTCCGACTAGGCACTTTACAGCCATCCGGACTGAATATTGAATTCAACAACTTTAGGTCGTGAGCTCCCTCCCCCATCCCCACCCCCTTTCTGGTTCCCCCTTCCTTTTTTTTCCCAATGAATAATATTGATTTTCCTTTTCCCACCTATTTCCATTATAAAAAAAAACATTTTTTTCATCTTTTATGCTCTCCCCACCCCCACTAGAGCTATACCGTGGGTGCCCTACCATCCATTCTTAATTAGCAAATTCGTTTGGATAATATCACCAACTTTAACTTTAACACCTATGTGTTCTTTTGCACTATTGTTGTTGACATCATCTGATGATCTGCTTCTATCACTGCTTGTTTGTCCCTACAACCACACCCCCACTCCACCTCTCTCTCTCTCGCTCTCCGCCCCGCACACACACACCTTAAACCAGTTTATATTTCAACTCTTTCTTGGATTCGAACTGAAGTTCTGTCGAAGGGTCATGAGGACTCGAATCATCAACTCTTTTCTTCTCCGCCGATGCTGCCAGACCTGCTGAGTTTTTCCAGGTAATTCTGTTAGGTAGATTATTTTATTGGCTAACTAATTTGTTTAATGTCGTGAGAAGTTTCTTAGCATCTTCTTTGCAAATATTCGTCGTTATTGTAACTTTTCACGTTGATTGTATAAATTTTACTTTATAGTGTGTGATAACTGTTTTAAGAGGCAGTGACACTTAGCATCCCAATGATTGAGCAGCGCAGAGGGACAGAAAAATTATCGCTTTGAAGAATCTGTGAGCAATTTCAGTGCCAATAAGTTTCAAGAAAATTTATTGAATAAAATAGAATATGAGGTACGTCTGACATAACTTGAGTTATATGTAACTTAAAGACGTTATAATTGACTATCTCTCTGATGCTTAAATATAAACATATTTTGTTATACTCTTTCTCATGTTTGTTCCCTGAAAAATGCGAATTCTAGTGTGCAATGGTTACTCAGCACAACATACAATCTGATAATTTATCATGATGTTAAATGATGGTCGCTGAGAATATAATTTGACCAAGTTCCGCTGGATAAATATTAGCAACTAATTTCTCACCACCCCACCACCCAACTCACCAACACCAAAATTTGAAGTTAAAAGGAATCAAAAATAACAATTCTCTGATATTGATATTTGGATGACATTTCAGTTCATCAGACTGAGCGACTAATTTAGACGACTTTCCTGTTCATCACACAGAGCGACTACATTCTGATATTCAGCAATCAAAGTTTGGCAACAAGATTGTTTATATATATATTAGTAAAGACATAGCGTGCAATTGGTATCGGATTGCTAACAGTTTGGTTAGAAATTCGGAGGAGTTGCAATCACAGCCTGAATATCACTTCGCACCGTTTGCCTTAAAGGATAATTCAGCTGCACCCTTCTCATCCATTGTTGCTCTTCGGGCCTCAACAATGAGCGCCGTGAAAGGTGTTCCTAAAACCTTCTCTCCAATGTAAAAGAGTCAAGTGGAAGGAAGCAATTGCTTCCTTTCACGGCAGTAGCTGTTCTATCGAGTGCATTGTTGTAGTTCCCAAACACTTTCAGAATCTAGGGAGATGTATACTGTATACATTAATCGGGTAGGACTGGGATCTGGTGGCTGGTTTCAGGGTGTCATTGTGGGGGCTTGTGGGCAGGGAGGCTGGATAAGATGGGCTGTGGGGTCGTTGGCGGCTGAACATTGAAGTGGTAAATTGTTCAGTAGGGGTGTTCTGGGTATAGTCTGGAGTTGGCAGTGCAAGACGGAGCTGGAGCGGTTGTTGGTGTGTTTCGCTGTAGTGAGGGGATGGAAGAGTAATCGGGCGCATTGCCTTAAGTGAGTAGTGAGGTTTTTTCGAGTGTATGGAACTATCCGGGTGTCTGGCTGCAGGCACGGGGTGTCAGACTGGTGATCATTTTTTTGGAAGTGTGCTCGGGTGTTCCCATAGTGGTGTATGGTGGTGTGTGTAGATGCCTAATATTTAGGAGTGGTTGTAGTTCTTGCAACATTTCCTGGCTGTTTTCTTTTCTGGTTAGACGTTGAGAATCATCCAAATCTCCGAGTTAAGTTGGAGTATGAAATAGTTCCTAGTAGAGCGTGATTGGCAATCAGAGGTGTGAACTGCCCGGACAATGTATGCAGTAATTGGGAGGCTAATTCTGATCCTCAGAATTTTTTTGGAAATCTTGGAAGAATGTTGCTGAACAAACGCAGAGAACATTGTGTGTAAACTGTAAACACAAATAGAAAAACATCAATCAAGCAGGAATAAGGAGCCTTATCCCAACATACAAAAAATATGAGATGATCTCAATACCCGACAATGAGGTGTTTGAATGTAAACCATTCCAGTACCTCAGCAATTTCCTTATGCACAAACAATCCAGAAAAAAAATGCAATTTGCAATAATTTTCTTCCACTCTAACATTCAGGTTAGGCATGAGAACCTTGTGAAGGAACAGTCGATGTGTAGCCAGGCACACCACACTCCAAAGTAAGTGGCAGATGTGACCAAAGGAAAGTCCATGATTTTATCCACACCCCACCCAGATGCCCGTCACATTGTAAGCCAATCAATCTCATTGGCACTTTCCTTTATCTTCCATGAGATATTCCATTCTCCAGATTCGATGGAAAATCCATGGAACATCTTTTTCTGACTCGGATGATTGAGACAAGGATCCAAATCCTGTGTTTAAAGTTGCCTTCCGAGATGGTTTTCCTCTGGGTCCCCGAATACACTCAAACTTCAACTTGCACGTATACTTTCATAACTTTGGCCATGCCAACATAAAACAGCAGCTCCAAATAGCTCCACAGTAAGGAGTGAATAAACTTCATCTTCCTCCTCAGATCAGCGTGCTTCTCTAATGACAATTTGCTTCTAGTCTACTGTTTGCATCCCTGTCATTAATTTGGAGCCTGTTTATTTGCTGTTTACTTGCAAATTTACTTTAGGAGAGCATTTCCTGATCCCTGTACTTGTCAAGTGCCTCGGCCTTTCTGCGAGAACATCTTTCTGTTCCCATATCTGTTTTGGAACGGGCCCCCTGTTCCCTTCCTCTGTCCTGCCCCCTTGGACACACTCAGCACAATGATACATTGCTCCAAGGAAAATGACTAGCAGTTTTGCGCAATTCCAGTGTTTTACATATTTTCTTCAACGCAGGCCCATAGGGCCACTTGCCGACCAAAAGAGTGAAAAACTAAAACAATATATGCGCATCAGTGGCTAGTTACTGCCGGCGCATAAGCGATGCATCCTAGCTCTGTGAAAACCAAACAGCAAATAACACATGCACGGCCAATTCCCTATCTCTGTGCCAAGTATTCTAGTTTCTAAGCAATAAATTTATGCAACCTGTGAAAACAGAAAGACTTATCATTTCATCTAGCGCAACATGAAAGCATTTTGTTAGCCTTGGAACTAAGTCATCATTTTATAATTCCATGCCTCCAGCCCTACCGCTTAGAGTGCATCTGTTACATCAACTCGAGCGACTAATCTCGCGCATTTGATGGTATCCTAGTTATATTAAATTGTTATCAATGAAGGAAAGAGCCTGGACAATTAAATTTAAGTAAGCTACCCTTCATGTGCACTGATCATTCTCAATACATTATATCCATTTTCATTAAAATGTTTTGGCGATGAAGACATTGCAGCAATTGAGCAGTATTGTGCAGTACAAAATGTACTTAAAATAGTCGGAGGAAACTTTAAGTTCATTAAATCGAATTGCATTGGTTAATTACAGCCAGAGCTGCTAAGCCAAATAGAAAGAAATAAGAGAGGCTCTGACCATCATATGCAATCCTCCTCAGTAGAAGATGACTGGTGTACTGTAAAAAAATGTACCCTTTTGACACATCAGGAGGAATCCAACCCTGGTTTTCAGTCTTTTTAGCTAAACTTCGGATGTTCAGAAAAGGTTCGACGGGGCATCATTGATAAACGCTTAGACAAACACAGATCGAACAAGAACTGTTAGCATTTGTTTGTAAAGGGTCGTTCATCATGATTACCTTGATATCCTAGTTAGCGAAAGGAATAAGGGCAGTAAATGAGAGCAATATTATTGATGGGATCAGCAGGGATTTTACAAGGTCAATTTACAAGTTATCACATGTCGTACTGTAAAAACACAAGCAAAATAAAATAACAACTGATGGAAAGAGAAGCAGGAAGTTCTACATGAAAATCTCAAAGTAGCAGGAAACAACATGTAATGGCACAATACATAAAAAAAAAACTTACATTCATAGAGAGCAATTCATTTTTCAAAGCAATTTGCAGGCAATTAGTTACTATTGACGTGTAGTCGTTGTCATGTGGGAATCAATATCCAGATACCATACTGTGATCATGATCATTATTTTTTTTATGATGTGGGCTGAGAGAGGAATATTGGTCAGGACACCTCGGTCAACTTCCATGCTATTCATTGAAATAGTGCCATTTTAACTTTCACACACACCGGAGTAGTTTAGAGAGGCCTCGGTTTGAATTGTCATCCAAAAGGAAGTGCAATATTCCCTCAGTGCATTTGTGGTTGAAGAGCAAAGCACCTGACTGCATAAGAAAGGATAGAGTATTGAGAAGAGCAGAGTAACCAAAGGGCATTCCTTGGCACTACCTGAAGGTCCACGATGCATAGCATGTAACAGACAGAAGATTATACTAGTTCGGTACAAAACAGTAGCTGGACGACAGGCAATAATATAATGTGTTTAGTGGTTAGGCTGTGGCTTCGTGCTGATCTCACTGGACTTGTAAAACAGACAGCCACTCTAATGCTTTGGGAGTATAGATGAAATCCAGCCATTGCAGCTGGTGGACCTAAAATAGTAAATGAGGAGCATAAAGCTAGCATCAGTAATGTTGATCATGAAATTATCATTGATTATCTAACAAAATACCCGTCGTTCACTGATATATTTTAGTGATAGAAATGACTCACCCTTTCTCTGTCATGACTACATATGACTCCAAATCCAAGTAATGTGCTTGACTCTTAGCACCCCACAGAAATGGACTATCAAGCCATTACATTCTTCGGCAATTAAGGAGGGGCAATGACGCCTACATCCCACTAAAGTTTTAAAACAAAACATCAGCGTTGGTACAATGAAAATTTAGAGAGTGCTGCCAGGAGTTGATATTTTTTAGCTATTAGAAATTTAATAGAAGCTGCGTTCCTTTAACCAGAGGAGGCTGATGGGTACAGTTAATTGATATGTGGAATTTTGGGGGCAGTCCTAGGAAAGGAAATAATTCATAGAAACATCAATCTGCGGGCAATATATATTTAAATAAATGATTAAAAGATAGGTAGGGATTCCTTCCAAGCCAGAGGCTAATCTGGCTTTGCTACTCACAGCATTGGAATTAATGATATCTTTGAGACATTCGCTGAATTTTCTTAAATACATGTAAATTCACTTGTAGTGAAGTAACCTATCAGAGTGCGAATTATGAGCATGAAAGTCACAGTCGGCTGCGTAACTCTTTTGCAAGTCGTATATGACATGCTCTCTATCTTTGATTTTCTTTATTTCTATGATGCATTGCAATTCAGTATTTTATTACTCATCCCAATTTTAGAAATGATTTATCCCAGAATGAACTAATCAAATTTTTGCAACTACATCGACTCCAGTTTGAAGTAAATACTCTTATCAAACACCTTCCTTACGTTTGTTGCTTGCTGTTTTGTCCAAATAACCTGCCTTACTAGTTTTTTTTCCACCGAAGATATGTATTGCCACCCTGGGATTTCTCATTGTGGGCTGCTGCATTTGCGGAGGGAATGTGTGGCATAGCAAACTCCTTTAGCAAAATCTCAGGTGCTTCATAAGTATTGAACTTATGGATGTATGAGCTCTGAATGCAATCTTACAGTGATGCCTCAAATCACATGTCCTTGCTGCATCTTGTTTTGTTCTTCAAATTACCTTCAATCCTTCATTAGCATTAAAACGAGAGGATAAGTTGTTGATAGTGAAGTCTTGCATTCGTATCACACACTTTGTAACATATGTCATTATGCTGTTTATGAATTTGCAGCGACTCATTCACAATTATTTTGCGATTTTCAAAGCCTTTCAATTTTTTCACATGGTTCCCTAATGCTTGTTTTTTAGAAAATTCATGAACTTTGGTTAAATAATCGACTAAGCGAGGATCCAGAGCTCCTTTCCATTAAATTATTTGAAAGAGGAGACAAGCTGGCTTAAAGGTAGTCGAATGCTTTTCAGAAAATTGAAAACAGGAATCTGAAGTTGAAAGACATACAGAAGAAAGATAAAACAATGTACCTCATTGGCAATAAAGTGATTTTGAACTTTACCCACAGATATAATGCAAATTGACAACAATTGTCCAACCATGCATATGATACTTCAAAGCGCTAATCAGTGTACACATAACTCTCATGAAAGTACAAGGAGCCCATAGGTAATTTTGAATGTAAAGATAAAGCTCAGATGTTACCTAGTATATTTCAAACTCACGGATTAGTGAAGAGCGAGAGGCCAAAAGCATAAGGTATTTAGGCATCCAAAAATGGAACTCAGGACAAAGCATATTTAGTCATCGATTTGTGAAATGTTATTAATTGGTAAACTTCGCATGTCATGGAAATGACATAAAAAGGCTGTGTTAAAAGGGTCAGATGAATAAGTGACAATGCATTGCATATAAATAGTGCCATGGAGATTTTCCGCTGTATGGCCAGTTTTTCTTTCCTAGATGCATTGCTATATTTTGTAACTGAATGTTGCACAAGTTATGTTTTCACATGATTGTGCTGCCTAGGTTAATTAAATTGAAGAAACATGAGCAAATGAAACAGAAAGGAAGGACTGATGAAAAGTCTCAAATGTACACGTGACAGAATAAAATAAGAGATTAGAAGCAGCGAAATAGACTTCCTGGGCCGCATGTCGCTTTATTATGCTATGTTTTTCTATGTCAGCCTGTTGTATTCCATATAGTTTCGCAGGTACGCTGACAAAGGGGTTACATTTGAGGAGGAATGGGGTGGAAACCAGATATTCACATTTCCTTGATGCTATGAAACATGTGCGGAATTAGTTTCTATTGAAGCCAAAGGAAACAATTATTGTCCCAGCGTGTCCTGAATGGCAGCTAGCTTCCTGAGTGCTCTTTGATGTTGCAAGTATTAAGGCAGCTGACGCTGAATTTAAAGAAAAAAGTTTAAGAAAACCCCATAACAGTTCATTTATGTGAGGAAATTCGTTTCATTAAGTTCCAGTTTACTCGATCACACAATACATGGTGGTATGATTTGTACGGTTCCAGAATTTGTGCATGGTATGTAATGCTCTCTGCAGGTGTACAATGGCTTCCATATTTAATTGTTTTCAGCAGTATTTTATTACCTTCCGGTTAAATAAAGTAAAAGTATTCTAAAATATCCAACATATCAGCGGTATATTTTACAAGGTTAAGTGAGGATATAGGTACAGTATTCCAGGAGGAAGACTGCGTGATATTGGACGGGATAGTCATAAAGAGGGAGGAAGTACTCGAAGGGTTAAAATCCTTGAAAGTTATTAAGTCACCAGGGCCAGATAGATTGTTTCGAAAGCTGCTGTCAGAAGTCAGGGAGGAGATTGCAGATGTTCTGTGGATGATATTATAATTTTCATTAGATTCAGGTGAGGTGCCGGCGGACTGGACAAACACAAACATAGCTCAATTGTTTTTAAAAGGCATCAAAGGAAATACCAAACATTTATAAGCCAGTTAGTCTTACATCGGTGATGAGCAAATTAGTAGAATCATTCCTGAGAAATAGGATTAACTGTCATGTAAAAAGACATGGACTATTCAGGGATGGTCAGCACGGATTTGTTAAAGGAATGTCTTGCCTCACAAATTTGCTTGAAATTTTTGAGGAAATAACAAGAATGATTGATTAGGTTAGTTCAGTGGTTGTTGTGCAAATTGATTTTAGCAAGGCATTTGTCAAGGTCACACATGGCAGATTGGTCAGGAATGTAAAAGCCCATGGTATTCAGGGTAATGTGGCAAACAGGATAAGAGGTTGGTTTTGTAACATTTTAAAAGGGTAATGGTCCATGGATGCCCTTGCGAATGGGAAATTGTCTAAATTGGAGTTCCAAAAGGCTGGCTGTTGGAACCCTTGCTGGTTGTGTTTTATATTAACGATTTGGCCGTGAAAGAGGGGAGAACGATCGTGAAATTTGCAGATGAGACAAAGATTGGCCAAGGAGAGGATGGTGTAGAGGATAGCCATAATGTCCAAACAATATAGATGTGCTGGTAGTGTACGCGGTAAAGTGGCTGATGGATTTTAACATAGAGAAGTGTGAGGCCATACATACAGGGAGGTCAAACATTTACAAGGATAACAAAATACATGGGAACATATTAAGAGGGTAGATGAAGTGAGACACATTGGTGTACACGTAAGCACGTCTCTGAAGGCAGTAGTTCAAGTCGACAAGTTTATAAAAAAAAGCATTGCAATGATCTTCTTCATTTGCATTGGTAGCGAATATAACAGTAAGGAATGATGGAATTATATAAAACACTGCTTGAGGCCAAAACATTAAAGGATGGGCGTGATAGCTCTGGAGAGATTGCAGATGAGGTTAACAATAATGTTGCCAGTGTTAGAAAAGTTTAGCTCGGAGGAGTGATTGCGAATTTTGGGGTTATTAACTACAGCTGGAAAACGGCTGAGAGGTCACTTGACTGAGGTGCACGGAATTGTGCTGGGAATTGTTAGAGCGGGCAGAATAAAATTGTTACCCTTGGCGGTTCAATTCCAGAACCGGGGACTTAGATGAAAGATAAGTGGCAGAAGGTGTACGGGGGACATTTGGAAGACCTTTTTTATGCATTCTATTCAGTGTCTGGAATTCGCTGCCCAAGTTAGTGGTAGTGGCAGAAACTCTAGGCTCTTTTAAAGATTACATTGATATGTAACTTAACTGTTGTAAGCTGCAGGGCTATGGGCCAAGAGCAGGAATGAGGGATTAGAAAGGGCATCTGGATGTCCTAGAGCTGACATGGACAAGGTGTGCTGAATGGCTTCCTTGTATGCTGTAAACCTTCTATGGTTCTTTGGTTCTATGCAGTCGCACAAAATATTGGACGATCACCTCACGGCCAGTATAGATCTGTTGTCTCTTTTTACGTCTTGCTTCCCACTATGCAGGAGAGTATGATGTGTGTGCTAAAAGTTGCAAAACGTGTCGTAATTCACCTATGCAAATGTTCGGTTAGTGATGGTTTATTACCATGCAATTATGGATAGTGGTGTCCGTGTGTGTTTTTGTTTGTGTGTGTGTGTGTGTGTGTGTGTGTGTGCTTGATTGTTTTAGGGTGGAAGTCTGAGCAATTGGTCTTCGATTTGGATGCTCAATTTCTACAGCTACTCATTTCCTTTTGAGATGGCCTAAATAAACATGGGGTATGAATTAGTATTAGGAGTCAACCCAGTGCAAAAAATTCCTCTTGTAACTCTAAACCCATATACAGTTCTTTTTTCATCAATTGAACTGCCTATCGGTGTTGGCATACACAGGCGGCCGGTGAGATACTGTATGTTTTGCTGGCCATATGTTATGTTCTGTTCATTATGAGATCATGTGTCATGTATCAATGATTCTGAATTTATGATCAATTGCAAACAGTAATAAAAGATAGTGCATATTTCAGATTATTGATAACCAATTAATAAGGCAGCGAAGTGATGTGGAATAGTAATAAAGTAGATTGAAATCGGTTATATCCTGCCGTTGCTGGATAGTTTTTAGCTAAATGTTCAAAGCAGGAGTGGAATTAAATTGTGCTTTTTTCTGAATTGGTTAATTAATTAGAGGGGCAAAATTGTTGGTTCTTGAAAGTATGGATGCAATTTTACCCCGCAGGATCTTGCGCAGATTTTCACATCCCTTCATGGCGGGGTCGGGGCTGTAAAATGCGGCGAGAGGTTCAAAAGTCAATTGCATTCGGCGGGACCAGTATATGCCATCAGATGGGAGGGGCCATATATATTCCGTCAGGAAACCGAATCTCCTTTCTCTAATGGGACATGTGACTGTGTATGATATGGATGGAGAACGTAATTGTGGAATCATTGAAAACAAAGCTGTCGAACATTTTTGAAGCTACGCACTGAAGTTTTGAAAATAGATTTGTCCAAAGACAGGTGCCTTTGCTGAACGTCTCCCAGTTTATTGGACACACACACATACACACACACACACACACACACACACACACACACACACACACACACGCACAAACAGTATTCTTCAGGGAATGCCATAATATTCCAAAATATACATAAATGTGCATATATATATATATATATGTATATATGTACATATATATATATATATATATATATATATAACACACATTTTCACCTCCTTCAACAGAGAAAGAAGAAACTTCATATTTGAAAAACACATTTTCAATTTTTCAACACATTTCATATTACTTATTAAACTTAACAAATATACTACTATGCAATTGTGTACGTGCATCAGACATGAAAACCTGTCTAATTATTTTGGATGAATAAAGTTAATTTCAATCCATTCTCAATTCTCGAATTTTCAACTCATTTTGAACCGAAACTTTCGATAAGACAGCGACAGTTATATTCTCTCGTACAGCCATATGTGTGATTTTTTTTTCAGCTGAATATTGCAATAACACACTAGACTGGTACAGCCTAGCTTTTCCTTTTAATCTCGAAAGTTTTTCCAGAAACTAGGATTGTGAGCGGTTTGTGATCCTCTGAGAAAAAACAAGTTTTCAGTATGCACTACAAAAAGTCGCAACGCTAACACAAAACTTAGAACCTTTTTTTTGTATAGTTAGGAGTTTCTTCTGATGCACGCTCTAATTCATTGAGTAATGTCACATTGGTTTCTCAATGCGAAGTTCATCTTCCTGCAGCAACATAACGACAATATGACCTCATGGGTGTCAACAGCCATTTTAAAATTGTTGGTATAATCAGGTGTGCTAAAAAGGGTGTAGTTGTCCAAAGCTATCCAATGCACTCTGACAAATCTGTGTTCATTTGAATGCCCTGATCTTTTTCAATAATCAGTGAAACAGCTATACTATTGAAATTTGTTAGAAAATTCAAAGAAAATGCACTTATGCCCAGGAATCCCAAAGCGCCCCTTTGAATATTAGGCCCTTAATAAATTTTCATTTCACGTTTCAGAGGGCCAACAGACTAGGTCCAACATTTCGGCCAACACATGTAATAATTGCTTTTAAAAATTCACTACTATCAAAATTTATTGCCAAATTATTTTCCTGTCATCAGTTAAAAAGCTCCTTGAAGTGTTGTAGATGACACCCCGCGTCGCAGCCCCATATTTGACTGAATACTACAAAGTCATCTGCAGAGAGTACAATTCTACAGTCCTTCAATCACTGTCTTCATTAACCTCTGAAGTATCGTCTATGAATTCTTCAAACCTATGGCATTACTTCCCACTGTTGGAAAGCATCCGGCGTCACCAAATCTTACTCCCCATTTCCTGTTTCAGACAAGTGTACTTAATAGTGTCCTCGCAGTGAGTCATATCTTGGGATTAACGCTGACAGTCCCACATGCTCGATTCAAATCACCAGTCGTGGAATAGGATATGTACCAGCCATTGTTACTCCATTAACATTCCGGTAATCCGCACCTGTCCTTTGTCATTCATCCGGCTTTGGCACCATTGCAATGGGCGAATATCAGTTACATTGATTGGGCTCGATTATGTCATACACAAGCACAAATTCAACTTCTCTCCACACTCGAGGCCATTATCCTCGACTTAATCTGTTTGGGTATGGCCTTCTTGAAGAAGAGTCGTTATATCAACATCATGCACAGATATGTAGGCTTTCTTCCGGGTCTGAGTCCAAAAACGGCTTTGTGTGATTGCAAAAGTTCTTGTAAGTCACTTCGACAAATGTCTGGAATGTAATTTATCATTATATTTATATTTCTAAGTACTTCTTCATTAGCCAATGTAATCAGTCAATTTCAGAATTTCTAATTTATGTTCCTATTAACTTATTAATCACTATCAGTATCCAGTTATGCTTATCTTATAATGCAAAGTATCCATTTAGCATGCTTGCACGGCACATTTTCTGACACATACTTCTCTCTTGGATATTAACTTCATAGTTCCACGCGCTCAGACTATTTTGAACCTGTTAATATCAACTAAGCATTGCTTATAACGGCTGTCCTTACAACGGCAACAATGCTAACACCCTGTCCCCAGGCAGAGAACAACGAGCCTTAGACCTTTTGCAGCAATTTGATTTCATCATTTAATGTGATATCATTAAAAGTTCCCTAACTAGTTCACATGACCTACTCAATCATTCCCTGGATTTAGTCACATAATCCGGGAAATGTATTTCAGGCTTTTACTTACTAATTTCTCCTGAATCAATTTTAAATGCCATCTTACTTCATGATTATCAGTTACTTGGAAAGGACTGAAACCTATTCATTCATTAGGGGCGCCCCTAATATCAAGCCACAAGAATCGAATCATTCTATTACAATCACGTGGGTTGGCTTGACTACGTGCATCAGATCACAGACCTCCAACTGTCTCTGCTATTTTTCACCAATGATTTCAAAAGCGCAACAGTCGCATATTCTACTCCTAGAAAGGTATTAGCAACTGCCATCAAACGACTTTTAGAGCATTCCACGTATATCTCTAGAGTTCCGAATGCTCCTGGCAGTCATATCCATTGTATGTACAAAATGGAAATCAAACAAGGAAACATAACATCCCGCAAACACTTCACAAATTTTTAGGCCTTCAGCCAATGTTATTCGCTGTGCAAGCTATATCCCAGATGGAAACATTGCTAACTGATCGCCCTTTTTTTGTATTTTCTAAACAAAGGTAAATTACGAATCCCAGAGGCACTGAATCAGTCTAATAATCTCAGGGTTTCATATTTAACATATTTATTAGCAAAAAAAACTTGTGCACACAAGTTTAAAATTACACAGCATGACAGTCTTACAAAACATATACACCCCCCAAAAAACACTTGGTCAAAACATATAAGTAAACTCGTTGGTAAAAACTTCCTTATTGATTCCTAACCCTGAAAGTCTAATAATATCACCACAGCAAAAATGCTTTCACTTTAGCAAAGCGTATACCACCTGAATTTTAATTCTATTTCACTCTGCTGTGGAAACAACACAAATTCAGAAACAAACTGAACTTGAGACTGGGTGGCTGTTGAAAATGCGCAGCTTTTCTCAGCACAGAGTGAGTCTCAGAACATTTGTCATGCCTAGCCAAAACAACTCAACTAAACATATTTTCTTGAAATATCCTCTTCCCCTTTGAATTGGAACTTATTTGTTCTAAGAACCTCCCTGAACTCAATGTACCCAAATTGTTAGAATCATTTAGGTATTATGATTGCTGCTTCCTTCGGGTAAAATAATAAATTAATATAGACCCAGTTATGCTTCCGATTAATTGTATTAGTTTCACCATGTTTAAAAAAAATTGATCATATCCAATATTTAAGCTTCTGAAAGCCCTTCCAGAAAAAAAAAAAATCTGATATAGCGGTTCATGCAAGCAAAGTATATTGTTGTTCTCTTGTATTAACCTGGTTAATGCATTCCAAATTTCCTCATCATTGAAACTTGATTTGTTAATTGTTACTTGATGCTCCTCACTGACACACGTGCAAGTTTGTTCCAATTGACTTGGGGTTGTGTCGGCTCTCAGCACAAGCACATTTGAATTTATTTAAAGAAATGAACTCACCCACCCTTCTATGTTTCCTGACTCTCAACCTGTTTCTAAATCAATTTGTTGAGATTGAGCTCTGATCTTCTGTTTGAACTGACTAAGCGATTATCCACTATTTACAAAACTGAATCGTTTATTTCTTACACGATTTAATTAACTGGTCGATTCTTCCTAATTTTGCATAGGTAACATTTCGTTTATTTGTCCTGATTATTGTTCAAATTTCAGTATGGTGAAAAGCAGTTAATATAACTAAATGGAACATAATAAAATTGTAAGGCTTCAAATCTATGAGGCAATTAGATATATATATTTATATTAATGAGCCCAGTCCGCTTACAGCCAGTAATGAGTGCTAATCAGTTGAAGTTCACTGCTGAGCGTTTAACATATTTTAGATGAAAAAGTTCATTCACGTGAAGCCACCATGCCTCAGAATTGGAAGGTGGGATCTGGCAACAGGATAACGTTCCGACACGGCAAAGCAACCTGTTATTTGTGAAAAAGTGGTCGAGGTAAACACCATGCCTGATAACACAAGCGAATAGCCCCAGAAGCCATCCGACTGGAAAATGTCACCCGAAAGCGGGGAACTGGTTTAAAAAATGGGATTGGTTTTCTCAGCTGATCAGAATCCCAAAGACATAAACAATATTATTGCAGGAACTGAGAGAATCACGATGCTGCCTTTTGAGATGGTTGCAGGCTAAGTCACAGACCTAAGGGGGCGTATGTCCGATGAGTTTACTTTTATCTTGAATTGATATTTCCTTTAGTAATTTATGAAGTATTTTAGATGCATTTTTCATACCTACGGCATTACATCCTATTGGTTGAAAGCATCCGGCGTCAACAAAGCTGATATCTCTTTTGCCGCTTCTGACCAGTGTACTTAACAGTGTCCTCACAGTGAATCAATTTTTGGGATTAAGGTTGAGTGTCCCACAAACTCGATTCAAACCATCAATCGTGGAATATGGTATGTACCCACCTCTGTTACAGTGTTTACTTTCCAGTAATCAATACATGTCGTCCCTCCGGCTTTGGTACCATTGCAATGGGCAAATTTAAGTTGCTTGGATTGGGCTCGAAATTAAAATTGTCGAGGACAAATTCAACTTCTCTACTCACTCGAGTCCATTTTCCTGTAATTAATCTATATGGGTGTGGTCTTAATGAAAATTAATTCCCCAAATCATTATCATGCAAAATCATGTTTTTTTTTTTTCTTTCCAGGTCTGATTCCACAAACTGCTTTGTGTGATGGCAACAATTCTTGTAAAGCACTTGCACAGTTTTCTTAAATGTAATGTAACATCACATTTAAATTTTGATGTAGTTTTTCATTGGCCAATATAATCAGTGGGAAGTCCATTTCAGAATTGCAAATTTCTGCTTCTTTCCCCTTACGTACAATTACCAGTATCTATTTCTGCTTATCCTATCTGGCAAAGTACCCTATTAGCATTTTCGCAAGGCATATTCTTTGACACTTCTTCTACCTTGGGCATCAAATGCGTAATTCCACAAACTCAGTCTCTTTTCAACCTCTTAATAACAAATAAATCTAGCTAATAACCGTTATCCTGACACCAGCAACAATGCTAACACCCTGTCCCCTTCGGCATTAACAGGGTAATTCGTCACACTCGGACTCTTTTCAACCTCTTAAGATCAACTAAACCTTGCTTATAACTGTTGTCCTCAACCGGCAACAATGCTAACACCCTGTCCTCAGGCCCTTTGACCTTTTGCCCAAATTTGATTTTATCATTTAATGTGATATCTTTTTAAATTCCCTAGCTAGTTTACATGCCCTACTGAATCTTTCTCTGAATTTAGTCACATAATCCTGGAAATGTGTTTCAGTGCGTTGATTTACTAATTTATTCAGAATCAAGCCCTCTTGCTTCAGTTTTATCAGTAAATTGGAAAGGACAGAACACTATTGATTCATTAGGGGCGTCCTTAATAGCAAGAAAGAAGAATCAAATCTGTCTATTACAATCACTTGGGTTTTCTTGAACCTTGCATGTCCAGCATTTTTCAAATGGAGATATATACTTTTCTTCCTCCACCTGTGGTTCTAGATTTCCTTCTTTAACAGACTGATGTTCTTTTGCTGGTTCCTTGTTACTAACACTTTAACCATTATTAATTTTCTTATACATCCAATTCATTAGCTGAGTGCCACATGATCTTAATCCAGCATGTAACCATAGTTTGAGCTATGATAATTGTCTTGAATTTGTGCATCAGATGATAGTCCTCCGAATATAATGCCACCTTTACCATGACAATTCTGATCCACTGTGATAGTTTTATGAGCTTAATTGCATTATTCCTAGATTGTCTTAACCAGATCTGACATGAAATTTGACCGCTGATCAGATTGTATTTATTTTCCTAACCCATGTCATGCAAATAATTTGGTCTTCTCCTCCACAATCAACTTTGTTGTACTTCTCGCTGGAGGTTTTGATTCTGGAATTCTCATACGCACATCCATGAAAGTCATGAAATAGTTATTTCAATTTTTAGACTGATGGAGTGGTCCTCCCCAATAAACAAAGATCCTGATAAAAGTTTCCTTAAATGCTAGAATTGGAATAAAAGGCGCCGCTTAAAATACTGTTTGAGATCTCCATATCAATTAACATTTGTTACATGTTTGATATAACTTAACTACATATTTAGGTTATCGAGGTCAATAGATTTGTTTTTTTTTTTTGGTTGCAACTTTGCTTGAGTTTTCCTAAATCATAAATGCTGGTTCCCAGATGTTATCACCATTTTATGCAATATCGCCCACTGTTTTGACATGAAGTGGTCTCCATTTCTTCTTTATGTCATAGTTTTCTAGTAATTAAACCGGGGAAGCTTTTGCTTCAGAAAAAAAAAAACTGTCGGTTATAACAGCTTTAAAAGTGCATTCTGCTGCTGTTACTCCACTCACATTGGGGAAAATAATAATTCATGTTCATGCTCTCTAACGTCCACTTCTGAGTTTTATATTGGAAGATAGATCGGCCAAAATGATCATGGGTCTCCCCTAATTGTATTTTATACTCTTCCCCTTGCTGTTTATTTTTGTTTGTCTATGAGCTCATCACTTCACGATCTGGAAACAACCAAGAATATTATGATTGTAAAGCCTCTGTTTATTGCATGTATAAGGTACCATAACACCACTAATCAAAATCAATACTTTTAATCCAGCTATGATATTTCTTATAAAAATTCGAACGTCTGTAATGGGCAATTTCTCTACTATTGCAGAGTCATGTCTCCTGATTTAAAATCGCTTATTTTTGGTTTAACTTACTTTATCTATCGCGATGTCGCTGAATTTCATCGCCCCACACCCCTGCCAATTTCTCCCTCACTACCACCCCCCCCCACCCCCACTCCCCACCTCCCCCCCGGACACCCGGTCACCAAAATCATGTATTCAATTAGCTCACACTTTCTCCTAAAATAGCACTATGATCCGCAAATGGCACAATGCCATAACAGTAATGAATAGTTATTCCTTGCATTGTTAAAGTCTTAACGGTCTTTTTTGTTCTTCCAGTATCACAAGGATATATATACCTTGCTGTGCCAAATGTCATCATTAAAAATCTTTGTAACTTGTTATTCCGATCTTTCTTGGGTAGGCTGTGAGCGCATTCCCAAGTCTCTACCAAAGCGGACTCCTAATTTTTGACCATTGTAAAGGCTTCTAGACTGCCTTAGACTTGTGTCTCAGTGCCTAGAGAACTTTTGCTTCTCGAATTCTTCTGCGTTTCTAACATTGCAATGGGTTCAGCTTTTTACCTTTGATAGCATATTCCTGCATTTCCAGCATTTTTCAAATTGTGACATATATTTTTCTTCCTCCAACTATGGGTTCTAGATTTCCATCTTTAGCTGCATGAGGTTCTACTACTGGCTCCTTGTTCTTAACGCTTTTACAATCATTCATTTTCATATACACCAAATTCATTAGCTGAGTGCCATTTGATCTTTATCCAGCACGTAACCGTAGTTTGAGCTATCATAATTATCGGCTTAGTAAGCATTTTCTTTGATTCCTTTAAAGTTGTCTTAAATCTAAATATGTATTGAAACTTATAGCAATATGGATTAAAACTCTGTAAATTCCTGATTTTGTCATTTTTTTTTCACTCCTAAACTTCAACCGGGACAAACTCCTAAGCAGTTGTGATGACCATTTTTAAAGCTTCATAGTCTGCTCATTGCACCTCTCATAATCTGGCTTCACATTAATTGCGATACCTGACAAAACTATAACAGTAATGATCAGACAGTTCTGGTATATTTCCCTTTCCTAGTTATCTTTTCAAAGGAGGTCAAATATATTTCAACTCCATGTTTTTTGTGAACTGAGGTACGAACCAAAGATCCTCAGTTGAACCCAATTCCTCAAACAAATCAAATTCACCAGCTGAATCTTTACTTATCCCCTTTTGTTTTACTTTATTCCAACCTTTTACCTAACCAGGAGATACTGCCTGGGCTCCGTTACCCTCTGATGCCCAAACTCAAGCTATCACCTTTTAACTTATTGCACACTGTTTCTTTCTATTTATTCCTGCTATTTATTTCATCGAATATTTGCATTTCTATTTATTTTAATTTGGCACTAACATTTTTAACTCCACCTCTCTTCCTTACGTTCGGTTTTAACATTTCTCTTTTTTTTTCCCCTTTTTTCTCCCAATGCTATTATTTAAATCCTTCATTCCTTCTCTCATTCCTTCAGTTCACCTTTTTGCCTTGTCCTCTCTCTATGTCTAAGAAGCTGCTTCATTTGCAATTGAATTCATTCTACCTCCGTTTTGGGGCACACAGAATTTTCGTCTCTTTAAATGGTGGCAAATAATTTGATCCAAAACCGCTCTGCAGGTTCTCAGCTTGATTTCTGCCAAAGATTCCAAATGCTCAACAGTCTCATATTCTACTTCCAGAATGGTATTAGCAACTGCCGTCAATCTAGTTTTAGAGCGTTCAAGACAAATCTCCCTAGTTCATCATGCTCGTGCCAATCATTTCCGTTGTGTGCACAAACTAAAAAGCAATCAACGAAATATAACATCCCACAAACAGTCCGCAATTTTTTTATGACTGCAGCCAATGTTATTCGCTGTGCAAGCCATATCCCACATGGAAACATTTCTAATGGAACGTACTTTTTCTGTATTTTGTAAACAAAGAGACATATATGAATCCCAGAGTCATGGAATCGGTCTAATAATCTCAAGTTTCTTAGGTAAAATATTTATTAACAAGAACATTTAACTAATGCACAGAAGGTTAAATTACACAGCATGAAAGTCTGACAAAACTGTTGCACCCAAAAAAAAAACACACTTGGTCAAAACACACATGTAAACTCGTTGGCAACTGCTCCCTTAAACATTCCTAACCCTGAACGTCCAGTAATATCACCAAAGGCAAAACTGTCGTCAATTTAGTATAGCCACAGCATACTATAATTTAGTATACCCAACGAATTTTAATTCACATTCACTCTGCTATGGAAACAACGGAAGTTCAGAAATAAACTGAACTTGAGACAGTGTGTCTTTCGAATATGCACGGCATTTCGCAGCACAGAGCTGGACTCTGTACAGTTCTCTTGCATAGCCAAAACAACTCAACTAAGCATTTCTGTAAATATCCTTTTCACCTTTGCATTTGAACGCCATTGTTCTAAGAACATCCCGGAAATCAATGTTCCCAAATTGTTAGAATTACTTAGGGATTTAGATTGCATTTACCTTCGGGTAAAATAAATAAATAAATGTATACACCCAGTTATGCATCCGATTAACTGAAATAATATCACCATATTTAAAGAACATTAAAAATAACCAATATTTCACCATCTGAAATTCATTCAAAAAAAAATAACAGATATTACGTTCAGACAAGCAAAATCTATATATTTTCCCCATGTACTAAAATGGTTTTATTTAGACATTCCAAATTTCCACATTATTGCAATTTGATTTTTTAAACGTTACTTTATGTTCCTCACTGACAGACCTGCAAGTTTGTTGCAATTGACATGGGGTTGCGCAAGCTCTCAGCGCAAGCATATTGGAATTTATTTTTAAGAATGAACTCCTCCACTCTTCTATGGGTCCTGACGGCAAGCAGGGTTCTTAATCAATTTCTTTAGATTGGGCTCTGTACTTCTATTTGAACTGATTGAGCGATTATCCATTGTTTACAAAACAGAATCCTTTATTTCTTAAACGGCTTAATTAGCCTGTTGCTTCTTCTCCAACTTGTATAGGTAACGTTGCATTTATTTGTCCTCTTTTTGTCCAAAATTCAGTATGATGGTGAGATGCTAATGCTGGAATATAATGAAAATTGTAAGGCAACAATTCTAAGAGGCAATTAGATTTTATTTTAAATGAGCCCAGCCAGCTTGCAGACCGTTACATGAGTGTTCATCGGTCGAATTTCACTGCTGATCACTTGATCTCTTTCAGATCAATAAACTGATTCGTGTGGAGCCACCAAGCCTGAGAACTGGAATGTGTGATCAGGCAACAGTAAAATGCCATCAGGCACGGAAAAGCAGCCTGTTATTTGTGAAAAGGGGGGCAAGGAAAACACCATGCCGGATAACACAAGCGAATATCCCCAGAAGCCATCTGCCGGACAATGTCACCCCAAATTGGGGAACTGGTGAAAAAATGGTATCAGTTTGTTCGGGTGAGCGGATCCCAAAGAAATAAACATTATCATTGCAGGAACTGACAGGAGCACCATTGAGCTGGCTGGAGGCCAAGTCACAGACATAAGGGAGAGCATGTCCAGTGAGATTAATTTTATGTTTACTGGATACTTGCAGTAGTATTTTATAAAGCATTGTTGATGCATTTTGCATACTACGCCATTACTGCCCTTTGATAGAAATCATCCAGTGTCACCAAAGCTGATACCTCTTTTGCGCCTTCTGACAAGTGTACCGAACAGCGTCCGTGCAGTGAATCAAATTTCGGGATTAATGCTGACTCTCCCACAAGCACGATTCAAACCACCAATCGTGGAATAGGATATGTACCCGCCTTTGTTACTCCGTTAACTTTCTGGTAATCAATACGTAACCTTTGTCATTCATCTGGCTTTGGTAACATTGGAATGGGAGAATTTCAGTTACTTTGATTCGGCTAATTTAGTCATTCTCAAGCACAAATTCAACTTCTCTCCGCACTTAAGTCCATTTTCCTGGATATAATCTTCATGGTTGTTGCCTTATAGAAAAGTAATCCCACCTATCATCATCATGCAAAGTTATGTTTGTTTCTTTCCATGTCTGATTCCACAAACTGCTTCGTGTGTTTGCCACAGCTCATGTAAATCACTTCAACAGTTGTCCGGAATGTACATTATCATCACATTTACATTTTTACGTACTTCTCCATTGTCCAATGTAATCATTGCGAATTTATTTTCAGGATGTCTAATTCTGCTACCTTCTCCTTACTTCCCACTACCAGTATCGTTTTTCTGCTTATCCTATCTGGCAAAGTACCCACTTAGCATGTTTGCATGGCCATTCTTTGACAATTCCTTTTGGTATTACCTGCATAGGTCCGCACACTGAAACTCTTTTCAACCTGTTAATATCAACTAAACCTTGCTTATTAGGTGGTCTTCAAAACAGCAACAATGCTAACACCCTGTCCCTGGGCACAGAACAAGAAGCCTTTGCTCTTTGGCCCAAATTTGATTTAATCTCTTAATGTGATAGATTTACAAGTTCCCTAGCTAGTTCACATGACCAACTCAATCTTTCTCTGAATTTAGTCATATAATCTGGCAATGTGTTTCAGCGCTTTGATTTACTCATTTCTCCTGAATTAATTTGAAATGCACTTTTACTTCATGTTTATCAGTTAATTGGAAAGGAGAGAATCCTATTAATTCATTAGGGGAGCCCCTTATAGCAAGCAATAAAAATCGACTCAATCTATTACAATCACTCGAGTTGTCTTGAAGTATGTAAATCAGATCATAGTCCGCCAAGTATAATGACACCTTTATATTGAACATTCGGATCCACCGTGATAGTTTTATAATCTAACTTTCGTTATTGCTAGACTGTCTATTCTTTACTTGCCAAATAAGCTATGGCATGACCTTCGACCGCTGATCCGAATGTATTTATTTTCCAAGCCAATGTCATCCAAATAATTCGGTCTTCTCCTCCATAATAAATGTTGCACTTCTCCCTGGAGTTTTTGCTTCTTGAATTCTCATTGGCACATTCCTAAGTTTCGTTATACTGTGATTTCAATGTTTAGACATATGGAGGGGTACTACACATTCTTCGAATTCACCGTTGAAAGGTTCCTTAAATGCTAGATTTGGAACTAAATGTGCAGCTTTAATTATTGTTTGAGATCATCATATCACCTCACATGTGTTACATGGTTGACAGAATTTAACTACATTTTTATGATATGGAAGTCAATAGATTTTTTTGTTGTTGCATCTTTGCTTGAGTTTTCCCAAATTGAAAAATGCTCTTCCATTGATATTTCATGAGCATCTCCCAAAATTCCATTCTGGTACCCATATGTTATCGCAATTAGATGCAATAACTCCCGCTGCTGAGACATGAAGTGCTCTCCACTTCTTCATTAACGGATTGTTATTACGGTAATGAAACTTTGGAATTTATTCAACTTTTGCTTCTGAAAAAGGCTATCTGTTTTGGCAGCATTAAATTTTCATTCTGATGCTGTAAATCCAATCACTTTGAGGAAGTTAACGATTCATCTTCATCCTCTCCAAGGTCTATTTGTGACTTATATTGTCAAAGAAAGCTTCTCCTAAATGATTATGAGACTCCCCGAAATGGATTTTATACTCTTCCCTTTTCTGTTTAAATCTCTCTGTCTATGAGCTAGTCACCACACAAACTACCCGGAATATTATTTCTGTAAAGCCTCTGTATAGTGCATTTCAACGGATAATTTTAGTCCAGTAATAACAATGAATATTTGTGATCCAGCTTGACATTTCTTATAATAATCCGAACCCCTGCGCTAGGCAATTTCTCCACTGCTGTAGAATTCACCTATCCTGATTTCAAATTGCGTGTTTGTTGGTTTAATTTAATCTACCTATCGAAAAGGCATTGACTTGCATTACCCATCCCCTCCACCCACCACACCCCCACCACCCCCGCCCGCTCGCCCCCATCATGTATTCCAATAACTAACACTTTCTAGTGCAACAACCATCATGGCCAGCAGATTGCAAGATGCCATAACAATAATGAATGGTTTGTGCAAGCAGTTCTTAAGATCTTAATGGTCTTGTCTGTTCTTCCTGTCTGCGAAGGATAAACTTTCCCATGGCATATGCCATCTTTAATAATCTTTGTAACTTGTTCTTCAGAACTTTCTTAGGTAGGTTGTGATCGCATTCCCACCTCTCTACCAAAACTGACACCGATTATCAAGCCTTCTGAATTGCCTTACAATGGCTTCTCAGAGCCCACAGAACTTTTCCTTGTCGAACTCTTCTGAGTTTCTATCACTGCAATAGGTTCCGCTTAAATGTTCAAAAGCTTGTCCTTGCATTTTTCGAATGGTAACATATTAGTTTTATTCCTTCACATTTGCATTCTAGCTTTCAGTCTTTAGCATGCTGAGGTCCTTTAGCTGGCTCCTTGATACTAACACTTTTCCTATAATTAATTTCCATATACGCCCAATTCCCTAGCTGAGTGACACATGATCTTTATCCAACAAGTAATTGTAGGCTAAGCTATCATAGTTATCGGCTAAGTAAGCATTTCCTTGATTTTTTTTTTTTAAACTTTTATTTCATCTAAATATATAATAAACTTACAGCGATATGGTTTCAAACTCTGAAATTCCTGATTATGTTGCTTTCTTGCACTTTTATACTTCAACCGGGAAAAACTCCTAAGCAGTTGATATGAACTTTTTAACAGCTTTGTAGTCTGCTGATTGCTTCTTCGATAATCTAAGCTCACATGAATTGCCATACCTGACAATACTATCCATAACATTAAAGATCAAACATTCCTGGGCTAATTCACTTTTCCAACCATCTTTTCAAAGGAGGTCAAATATATTTCAACTCCATCGTTGTGAACATAGATACAAACCGAAGATCCTCAGTTGAAGTAAATTCCTCAAAATCACCAAAGGCACCATCTGATTCATTGTCTATTCTCTTCTGTGTTCCCTTATTCCAAGCTATTGCCTCACCAGGGCTTAAAGACTGAGGACACTTCCCCTCTGATATCTAAAATCAAGTTTTCATATTTTACCTCATTGCACACTTGTTTTGTTTTTCTATTTTTTGCTGCTTTCTGCCATTTAAAACAAAATATAAACAATATTTTTCTATTTATTTCACTTTGTCTCTAATCCATTTGCTCCATTTTATTGCTTTTGTTTTGTTTTACCATTTCTCTTTTTGTTTTCCTTTTTCTCCCAATGCTATTCCTTACCTCCGAATTTCCTTCCCTCTTTCCTCCAGTTCAGCTTTTTGCCTTGGCCAGTCTCTTTGTATGCCAAAATCCTTCATTTGCAATTAACTTCATTCTAATTTCAGCTGGGGCACACATAATCCTCGTCTCTTTGAATGCTGGCAAATAATTTTAACCAAACCTGCCTTACAGGTCTACACTTTCATTACCGCATGCACTTTACTTACTAATTTTCTCAGTTTTTTTTGCCAAAGAGTTCAAAATCGCAACAGTCACACATTCTACTCCCAGAAAGGTATTATCAACTTACGTCATACTACTATTAGACGACTCAACACAAACGTCCAGAGTTCCGAATGCTCCTGGCACTCATGTCCATTGTATGCACAAACTGGAAAGCAATCAGCGAAACAAAACACCCCGCAAACAGTCCACAAATCTGTTATGACTGCAACCAAAGTAATTCACTGTGTAAGCCATATCCGAGATGAAAACATTTCTAACTGAACGTACTTGTTCTGTATTTTGTAAACCAAGGAACATATACAAATCCCAAAGGCCTAGAATCAGTTCAATAAAATTACTTCTTCATAGTTAAAATACCTATTAACAAGAAGAAAATACGTATGTACAGAATGTTAATATTACAAGCATAACAGCCTTACAAAACATTTACAGCCAAGAAAACCTACTTGGTTAAAGTATACAAGTAAACTCGTTGGCGAAAAGATGCTTATGGTTTCCTAACTCTGAAAATCGAGGATTATCACCAAAGTCAAAACTGCTGCCGATTTAGTAAAACGTATACCACACGAATTTTCCATCTAATAAACTCTGTTATAGAAACAATAGAAGTTCAGAAACAAACTGTACGTGAGACTGGTTAGCTGTTTAAAATGCAAGGCTTTTCTCAGCACAGAAGTAGTCTCAGGACAATTCTCTTGCACAACCAGCGCAACTCAACTAAACATATTTCCTTAAATATCCATTTCCTTTTTGAACTCAAATTGCATTGTTTTAAGAACCTGCCTGAACTCAGTATTCCCAACAGCTTAGAATCGACTAAGTATTCTGATTGCCTCGAACTTCGGGCAAATTAAAGAAATATATAGAAATAGACTCAACTATGCATCCGATTAATTGAAATAATTTCATCATGTTTAAATAACATTAATGATATCAAATATTTCACCTTCTGAAATTCATTCCGGAAAAAAAAAAAATCAGAATTTGCTTTAATAAAAACAAAGTATATTCCCGTTCTTTTGTATTAACCTGGTTTTATTCTAATATTCCAAATTTCAACATCATTGGAATTTGATTTGTTAAACTTTACTTTCTTTTCCTCACTGACACATCGAGAGGAGGGGCACTCCGACAATGATTGCCATTCACCGCAAGATCCATGGCAAGATGCTTTACGATCAGTATTTTCAGTTCCAGAGTCCCTTTGCTGAGTATGTGAATGACCCTGAAGAAAAATGGAACTATTGTTCCATTGATCTGTTGTTCTCGCAAGTCACCAAGCGATAGGTCGTTTCAATTTAACAACGTAGGTACACAATTAAAATGTGCAATATGAACCTACAGAAATAAGTAACAATCAAAAATACTGGAAATAATAGCAGCTAGAAAATTCATCACTAATCCTTAACTGACTTGCGCAGTTTGTCTAACAAGTATGGATTTTGTAAAAACAATAACTTAGGCACCATAAACGTATCTATTACATCATTGCATATGCAGTGTGCAAAACATAGCAACGAACGGAATACCTGCCTTATATTTCATTGATGCTTGATGTAATGACTTTGCATTATATCTCCAGCATGTGAGGCAGCTGATTACATAAAAAACGGAAAGACAAAGCCTCCGAATTCATTTTAAATAAAATAAGCGCTAGTGGGGAGATTTAGTGCAAATAACATGTGGAGTATTTAGGAAGATGCACGGCACGATTCCGTGAGAGGAATACTGAGAGAGAGAGAACATAAAGGTATGATCCAGTTCATTTGTGCTCCATCTAAATTTGCGCACATATTAACTCTCTGAGTACCATGCAATTGATTGCAAATTGGAATAATCTATTTCACAATTGAATGCAAATTTCAAGATGTAACACCGCCAGTGATAGGGAGAAAAAGGTAAGTAGGTGGTGCTTTAACATTGCATCAAACCTCTGTTCAGTCGATATAAAAGAATTAAACTGTACTTACATTGCGGATCTCATATCTCTTATAGCCCCAATGCTGGGTGAAAATAGAGGACCAAAGATCGACAGATTCATTCTAGTTTAATAAAATATGTACATATATAGGCACACAGAAAAACGAGTTAGTGGGAGGGTTAAATACATTGAAAGCACCAAAAATGATCATTAGTTCATTAAATGAAAGAAAAACAAACTTGGACAATGGTTTCAAGGGGGGATGGGGTGGCAGCTAACGGGAAGGAAGCGCTACCAATCACAACATGGCAGCTGGTGCAGTATGAAATAAATTAATAAATTTAGAATATAAACCAACATCATATATCGTAATAATACATCTGCCTGACTGAAGGAAATCTGCTATCCTTACCGGGCCGGGCCTGCATGTGACTACAGATACAGAGTAATATCATTGATTCCAAGCTGTTATCTGAGATGGCCAATTGGGGAGGGGGAAGTCATGCTCACCTTGCCGGTGACACCTACATTTCGTGGAAGGAAAAATAAACATGCTGCTGTACATTTTGTGGCTTTAAGAGCAAGTGCATCTAATGTTAATCAAATATTTGCTTGGCGAGATTATATTTTTAATTATTTTCCAGCGATCCAGAACAAGTATAAACAATGTATTGTTCAATAACCTGATAGCACAAATGTGATTTCAAGGAAATTGACACAAACATTTCCTCTCGAACAATCGTATACAAACGTTGTGCTAACTCTAAGCTCTCTGGACCACACTACTGTACATAGGGAAATGTGGACAATATTTAGCAATCACAAACAATTGCAACTAAACAACTTATTACTCCGAAAAAAAACAGTGAAGGTTTATCAATTATTCGCAAATATTTCCAGCAGACCAATTGGGCCTGAAACTTCTTTAGTAGCAGGTGCTGCCGGAAACGGTAATATTATTGTGGTTCCGGAGATCGCACATGACTGGGCCGAGGGAAAAATATATCCACGTTTCGAGGTTTTTTTTGTGTTCAATTTTCGGGTGTTACGTGCAAAACATATGAAACACGTCTTGAACCACTCGTTCTCGAATTACATAGTTATTTTGAAAATTGCCTTAAGCGCTTGGGAAAGATCCATTCGGTATACTGTTTATTTTGCACGATTTAGACAAATATGACGAGACAACTGTTGTTTTTTTTTTCTAATAAGCAGATGAAGGAGGCTGCCAGACATCAATGTTACCAATGTTTTAAATGTGATGTTGTCCGAGGCCTGGTCCAGGGGACTTTGCTGACAGGCTATTCTGTTTTGCTCACCAGCCGACCTAATGCGTTCGCATTACTTGATGAATCACACATAAATTGCTGTACGGAAATTCTCGGTTTCCCACTAGAAAGAAGAAAACATTTTTCTCGAATTTTTTTCCGGTTTGACAAGGTGGCAGACGATGTTTTTGAATGCATTTCACAAAACGACGTCATGAACTCCATGTGCGCTAGTCCCTTTTAATCCTTGGCCATGTGCATTACCTTGGAACCCCTATTTAGAGGAGAAAGGGGAATACAAATGCAGATCCCTGCAACTAACACCCAGTTGCTTTCAAACTTCCTGATGAACGGATAAGAAATATACGGCTGTAATATTGAAAGGGGGGAAAATAATATATCAGAGATGGACGTTAACTCAAGTTTACACAAAGTTATGGAGGTGGCCCATGAGGGGTTCAAAACAACGAAATTATTCATTATTATGATTTTCATTATCGCAATCTGCTACCTTCATACCTTACTTCAGGGCATTTTATTCAAAATCTGCATCAAGACAGATCTTCCGGGAAATTGGCATAAGTCTTCACTCCCCTTCAGTTGCAAGCATTTCTCGCCGCCCTCTTAGTGGTCCACAAACTTAAGAAAGAAAAATTGTGACTTATCATACAACAAGCTAGAAATAGCTGTGGTGGAACCTTTGAAATATGCCATCGTTTCCTGACTGGACTCTCTTCTCTGTATTTAAATTCAGAGTTGACCAACATGTTGGCCTATGCTGATCGGTTAGCAATCGACGAAGTTACAAACTGGCTGAAAGAAGATCTGGAAAGAAGCAATAAAAATATTGACCTACAGGATCAGAAGGTATAACTTCTCTCCAGCATCCGTCAACTGTATGAATTCAGGAACTCAGGACTCATGAGCCTACTGTCTACCTCTACAAAGAAGATTAATCTATCTAGGTTGTATCTAACTCCAGTTGATTGCATGGTCCTTGCAACACTCCTGGTAATTTGCCGCTTTTTTGACGAAGTGGATTTGACTCAGTGTTCAATACAAAATGAAGAGATTGAGAGGCTATCAGGACTTTTACATAAATACAAATGTTTGATCTATATATGTTTTAACTCAGCTCTAGTTGGTTAACATCCACTCTGAAATGTTTTTTTCTCCCGCTGAGAATGCACCCTTTGAGGTATAATTTTGCCAAACCTCTGATTAACCGGATATTTAAAGAGCAATGCAAGTCCCCTTTTTTCAAAGATTACCTAAAAACTCTAAATGCATGTTATTATGATAGCAGTTCCTTCTAACTTACCTGAAAACTTAGCTTCATGTTTTCCGTCTCTGAAACAGGAAGTTGGCAATACCGTGAGAACAATTTACAACATCATTCTATAAGATTTTTCATCGTAATCGAACGATAGAAGGCGGGCACCCTGGTTTAGTTGGGCTGCAATGAATATGCTAATATATACCTCAAATTATCCCACAAACTTAAAATCGCCTCCCCTGACTCTAATAGATACATAACATCTTCCCAAGCTGTATTATCAAGTTGTCGAACAATAGTCTAATAGGATTTCCCATTTTCCCCATATAATTTCCCTAGACATTTATAAATCTCAGAACTTTAAATCCTCTCTATGATTAATAAATGGGATGAACCTAATACTATGGATAGTCCGTGCATTTTATATTTAGTTTCATTTTTTTTTTCATTGGCGGTCTCCACAGAAGAGTAAAACTCTGTAGCGATAGCTCTAGTGGACATTACGTCTTAAACGATAATCAGAAATATTACTTCATACCAATAACATCTATGTTTCCTGAAATTGTCTACTGCGGAACTTTAAGAAATCCTGCATGCCATTTATTATGTTATTACGTATCAACTGTGTTCATTTATATTACAGAATGATTTAGATATGCTAATTGAATAAATGAACAAATGTATCGAAATTGTGTCATGTGGCTTAGGAAAATGTATTGCAGTGGGCATGAGTTTATAACTTGTGTTCACATCAGGCTTTCACACTTCATTTACACTATCGCTCAAGTCAAGTTAATTCCCTTTATTAAACTGTTCGTATTTATTGTCAAACGTTTCACATTCAGGATTGGCCATATTGCATTCGTCATTGACTCCATAGAGATCGTTATTTCTGTTAGGCAAAAAGTTGAACTCCACAGCAACATATGGAAAGGTTGCGACTAACATCAAAAAACTAAAATCTACATAGTTCAAAGCAAAATCAACAGGCAACGAATGCATTAAACTAAATAAAAAGTAATTTTGCATGAAATAAATAACGCCACCTAAATATGCCTTACAAAGTTCCTTGTTTTTGCCAATAGGCAATTCAGCAATGTAAAAGGAACAGCCCCAACTTGATACCTGCTGTGCAAGGTTCTTTCACTTTACCGCATTCCATCATGTCAAGTATTCTGTTGTCCAATCTTTATTGTTCCACTCCGCCCAAGGTTTCCACAAACGATTCAGCAAGGTGCTAACTCAACGAAAAATCTCCTTCCCCTTCAGGCCACAACGTCCCTGGTGATCCATAAATCCAGATATCGATGTAGCAGACACATTATCGGTTTAATAGGCGCTTCAACTCAGTTCCAACACAAAGCTTTAAATCTGACTCGAAATACTTCTCACACAATAGCCAATACAAATATACGATCAAACGAATTTGGATTAGGAGTAGGACATTTAACTTTATCGAGGCTGCGCCTCCAATCAATATGATCATGGCTGTTCCAAATGTGGACTGAGGCCCACAATCCGTCTGCAGCCTATAATCATCGACTCACAGAATCTTTTTACATCTGCCTGAAATATATGCTGTGACCTTCTCTCCAGCGGCCTCTGTGATAGAGAATTGTAACAGACTCGAAGAACAAAAAAGAATGCTCATAGCTTCGTCTAAAATGAGAAACAGCTATTGTTGGCAATGTTACAGCTCTTTCTATTCTCTCACATACTGGGAAACATCACTTCAGCATCCAAAACGTCAAGAGCTCTCAGGAAGTTATATACATCAGATGATCACTCCACATTCCAAACCCCAATAGATAACGGCCCATCCTGTGCACTTGTTCCTCATATAATCATCGCCCACTCACAAGTATCACTTAGCTGCATCTTCGCTGAACTGCTTGCATTGATTTTTTATTCATAAATAGGGAGATCAAAACTGCACGGTGTAATCCAGATAGTGTCTCAGCAACGCCGTTGAACGAAGTTAACAGGATGTCCAACACGTTTTCCTCAATTTTCGTTGGAAAGCAAAACAGCTTCCGAATTGGCTTGCCACACCTATATATATATATATATATATATATATATATATATTATTATTATTTATGTATTGGGACACCCAAATTACCTTCTTCCTTCCAGTTCTGCGAGGTCACTCTCTTTAAATCGGAGTGTGTACTTCTATTCTTCCTTACAATGGGCAGGATCACATTTCCCACATTGTACCCCATCTGCCAACGTTTTCAAACGTACTTAAGCTATCTATTTCCCTTTGCTGACTCTTTATGTCCCCCACAAAACTTATTTCAAAAACATCTTAGCGCCATCCACAAATTCTGCAACCAAACATTTGGTTTCTTCATCAAAATAACAGATATAAAATGCAAATATTTGTGGCCATAGCTCTAATTCCTTTGGATCTCCACTCCACACTTATTTTTGTATAAAAATCTCCCCTTATGCATGCTCTTTATTCCTCATTAGTCAAGTAATCATTTATTCAAGTTAAGTATAGTACATTAACAGTTCCAGCTTTTTAATTCATGGAAATCATTTTGCTTTTGACTATGCATTTCTTCAAACTTAAGTGGTAAAGACGAAGATATCTCCGGAACACCTCCAAAGAACCCCGCAACCCCTCCCCACGCCCCCAACGCCCCCGACCTAACCCACCACCAAAATACACCCCGACCCCAACTATCTCTCCCAACCTCACTTCCATTTCCATACATAACTCTCTTGTATATTCAAGCACTGAGGACAATTCTAGCAAAATTAACACCGACTTTTCATGTGCAGGCTAAATGAAAACGAAATGTGTGATGAAGGATTAAGAAGGCTGCCTGCAAATCTGATGAAACAGGATTGCAAAACTTGAGAAACTAGAATAAGTAGAACTAATGTGAAAAAAAAAACTGTGATACAACAAAACGCACCAATCAGTGTTCAGAATTTTACAATAAAACGAGGGATAATTTCCAGATTTGAAAAATTCAAAACTTGCATCACAAAATGTAAAAAGTCCCGAATAGATCCCAAAATCATTTTAGCAGAATTTTTTACTTAATCTTAAGTAGTTATGAGATTCATGACTTTTCTCTAGCTGAAATTATCCAGGATAATAGAGACTTCCAAGTGGAACACGTAACGCAAAAAATATTAGAAAGAGTGGTTGGGTAGATATTTAAAATAATAAAATGAATGATCATATCGAACAGGAAAACTGGCTTAGATCTGTTTGCGTTACAGTCTAATAATTCATGATTTACTGCTTACATTTGCCCTGACTGCCAAAAATACAACTCTCCAGCTCAGTCTGCTCCTAACTTTCTCTCCATTTCCCACGCTATATCTAATAGGAATTTCCCTACTCACTGTTTCTCTCTCTCCCTGAGCAACACCCCCCGCCAAATTTTCCCTGCTTTTTCTGTCCCATACACATACTCTTTGAGTCTCCCATAAAATATTCTGTTCTCTCAATCTCTCGTTTCATGTTCGGTCTCTTTTATTTTCACCCGATTACCAGTGTGAGTTTCACAACACCCTGCCTGGCCAGATCCACTGTTAATCTCTCAGACCCCCTTTCAGCTCAGTAACTCTCTTTCTGGCCCCCTTTATTCAATGCAGGTTATTTTTAATCAAGTGTTCCGTTTATTCTAAACAGCAAATTAACTTGTTTCAACCTTGACTCTGGAATGGGGAAATTTGAACAAATGGACCAATTGCCCAGTTGGAGACCTGACAGGACGAACAATCAAGGCTGAGGACACCTTTCCAAAGCCCATAAACCTGAGAATAAAATAATCTGAGACTGCTGCGCAAATCATTGACTCTCAGGACAATAATACTCCTAACTGATTCTTGAATATATCTGACAATCCCCTTTCCTGCAGCATAGAATTGCAAATACCATGTAACCATGAAAGATAAAAGTGCTCTTCATTCCTGTCCCCCAGAAGAGGAAAGCTTCCGATTAGCATTTATCTTGTTATTCTCCCTCCGAATCGTATATGGATCTAAGCAATCATCTTAAAAATTTTAAAGTCCAACGGCACAATAGAAGATGCAGTTGCAGAACCAATCTAATCAACCTGTTCTTAAATGTCCCCAAACATGCATGTCACTTCTAAAATAAGGATATCAAATTTGTACATGGAACTCGAGGTTTGTCATCAACAATAGCCTCGAAAGTTGTTACACGACATTCACATCATTATAAAGGCCAAATTTAACTTTCAATCCTAATTACTTGCAGTACGTGAATGTCATGCACAAGGTCACACTTTTTCCTCCATATTTTATGTTATGACGTTCAATTCTCTCAATCTGCTTTAGTATTTCCCCACCGAAGTGGAGAACATCAAATCATTCCATTTTTATCTAGACTGTTCTGTAATCACTTAAACTCGTTGCAGACAGTTTCTACAATCTTCCTAACTTGCGTCCCTCCGTTTCCATACATTGAATCCAAATTTCAGTAAATATACATTGTCCCTTCCTCAAAGCCACGTATGTCATCAGCAATTGAGGCCAATTCTCCTGCTCTATGTCACACTGCACTTGTACCATTATGTTAAGGTACAAATTATCCATTTACTTTGGACTTATGCTTCATTGCAGCAAACTTTTCATCCCTGGGAATGTATTATCAGCACCCCTAATAGGCCTTATTTTCTGCAGGAATATCTCACATACCACATAACCTAACATGATTTGGAAACATAACTATACTCCAAGTAATTTTTCTCCTACATATACACTGCTGGTTCCATCCTAAAATACCCCCAATAAATTATTCAAATAGTCCTCCCTTTATATATTTTCGAACTAATTCCTTAATAATGCGCTATAGCATGCTCCCAAATGGCAAATGTTAGTCTAACTGTCCTAAATTGTATCACTATCAAGGACCTTCATGTCTTGGAGATTTTGATTTCATTATCTTCAGCGATCAAATCAGGATCATGAGATTATTGAAGAATACAACGAAGCCATCTGATATGCAACCACTTAATTTAAGACTCTAGTGTACAAGCTCTCAGATCTACGCTATTTATTAGCCTGTCGTCTCGCAACATTCGTCCTATTAAAGTAAATGTTTTAAATTCCTCATAGTAACAGGGCAATTCTGTATACTGAACTAATTTGTTGTCTGAAACTATGCAGTTCAAGCATTTTTTTTTTCCTTTATCGTTCATCTAATTTATAACTCTCGATATACTCGGTTTTCCAAAGGAGCAATGGGAAGAAAACCTTTCCATTTCTCATCTGTCATGATGTTCAAAATTATTTTGGAATTATCTGTATGATTATCTAAAATTACTCAGGATTTTAACATAAATACCTGAGGATTTTGCATTTATGTACGAATCCTGTCAATTTCTGGATTCCTTCGCTTTCTATTAAACAATGAGTAGAAATCCGAACATGTCGGAAAAGGAGAGTAGAAGTGACCGCCTGGGGGCAGTTGAGATTGATAAATTATTCAGAAGCAGTTGCAATAAAAAAAAAGCTTGTCAGGAACGTCGGTAGTAACAGGTTAGGCTGGAATCGGTAAATCCATAATGGTGAAGGAGATTGTCCTGGAATGGGAAGCAGGAAAAACATGTGAACAGTTCAACGTTGTGTTTCTTTTCAAATTCCGTGACTTGAGTGTCGCAAAAGAGAAGACAATTCTGAAACAGCTGCTGCTACCTTCATATAGTTATTTAAGCAATAACCAGGGGACACATATTAGACTTGTCAAGACACATGTTCCCTTCAGGAACGACCAACTGATATTTGCTTGAAAACTATGTGTAAATGGTTTACCAGCTGCAAATCTATGGAAAGTCGGAGAAACAGATGGAATAAATAGCAGCTATAACAGTTAATACGTTAAATAAGGAGAGTGGATGAAGACATGTTGACATTTCCTCTCACCAAATCATTTTTTTATTAAAAATCATTTCAAGCATTATGATGTGAACTATATTTAATTAACAAAATTTCTGCAAATTTCCTTTCATAATTATCTTATTAATATTATTATAATAGGCCAAGTTTATATGCAGACTTTTCAGTTATCTCAGGGCTTATCGCTGAACTGCATTCCTCTTTTTTCCCTCAAACTTATAACCCTTATTTCATGGGAGTCAAAACTTCAACGTCTTGAATACAATCAGCGTCTGAGCATCTACAGATCGAGGTGGTGTTGGAGGAGTGGGTTGATAAGTAAGAACATACATAGCTAAGTATGATTTCCACCTCAGTAAAATTACTATTGCCTCTCAAGTTCCAGAATACACAAACAGGTGAAACAAAAACTGTGGCGATGGCCTAAAAATGTGGCGATCCATTCAGTTCAGAGCGACATGGAATGTTGCAAACGGGAGGGGACGTAGGATTTCACAGAATATATTTGCCACCTCTCATCAATAATGGCTTTCCTCTGGCTTCACCTGACTTAGCTGGGCTTTCGAAGAAGTTAAGTACACCAACGAACTCGGTTTAAAAAAAAACAATTTTTATTTTGCAATTAAAATCTAAATGATAGAAATGTTAAGGTATTATGCAACTTTGAGAAGAGAAGGATGAATTGGTCAATAAATATAAATATGCAGTTATCAGTAAACACTCTATAGTGATTAACAATCGTTTGTGGATTGCTGGCGAACATTGAAGAAGTGATCTTCCCATGTTTCTGTTGCTCTTGCACTTAGTGTATGGAGATATCTGAAGGTAGATAATCACAAGCATTACCTAGTTAACAAATTATTTCTGTTGGGGTAACTGGCTAGAAGAAAAACAGCGTATGACCATTAAAAACGTTCATATCATATTCAATACAATATAAACAATATAACTTGGATTGGATATGTAGACTTCATAAGGGACAGGTAAGGAATACGATGGTGAATAAGGCAATGTTGGGAGCAGTAGCTATAATATAAGCTATATTGTAAGACAGGGAACAAATCAGGAGATTATGAGGCCATGCAGGAAAAGACACTACATTAATCATGGGTGACTTTTAACTTCATTCATATTGGGAAAATCTAATTTGCGGAGTCAGAAAAAAACAACAATTCGGTTGGCGTTTTCAGCAAATGTACATTAACAATATTTTGAGCATGCAACCCAGAATCAGACTATTTTGGATCTGGTAATGTGTAATGAGGCTGGGTTAATAAATGATCTCACAGTGCAAAATCCCCTATGAAACATTGACCATAACATGGTATAATTTAGCATTCGGGCAGTGCGTGAGAAATCTGGTTTTGAACCAACTGTGCTAATCCCGCGTAAAATTCGTTAAAAGTGGATGAGGGCAGAGTTGCGTGGAACGGACTGAGACATGAGTTTGGAAATGACAGTTGATGAACAATGGCAGACGTTTAAGATAATGTTTCTTGACTCATAAGAAAAGTATATCCTAAATGGGGAAGAAGGGTTCTAGGAAGTGGACAAAGCAAAGTTGTTAAACCAAGGAAGTTAAGGATAACCTCAAATTGAAAGAATTACAAAACACAAATGTTGCACATATTATTTGGAAGCTAGATGATTGGGAAAGTTTTCAAGAACAACAGGCAATGAGCTAAAAATATAGAAGAGGGAGACAGTAAAGTTTGGGGATAAACTAACAAGTTATATAACAAAAACAGGACAATAAGAGCTGCTTTAAAAATATAAAAGGGAAGAGAGAGGAAAAACTGAACATAGGCCATTTAGAAAATGAGGCTGGGGGAATAATAATGGGTAAGCAGGAAATGGAAGTGGAGTTGAAAAAAAATGTTTTTAATCAGACTTCACGTTAGAAGGCATTGATAGATTTACAAAAAGAACTAAATAATCCAGGCGAATTAGAAGGGAGCGATAAATATAATGGCGAGCATTACAGAAACATTTAGTAGGGAAACGAACGGGCCCAAACCGAATATATATGCGGGACCAGATAGGCTACATTCTAGGATACTAAAGGTAAAAGATACACGGATAATGGATGCCTCAGAAGTAAGCTTCCAAGAATCATTTGAATCAGGGAAATCTGCAAAGGATTTGGAAAATGCCAATATAATATTCTTATTCAAAAAGGGAGGAAGACATAAACATGTAACTGTCGGCCGGTTAGGTTAACATCTGTCATTTGTCAAATGTTAGGGTCTATTATAAAGGGTGTACTAAGAGGCCATTTAGAAATTCATAACAATAATGAAACAGAGCCACCATGGCATCATGAAGGAGAAATCAAGTCTGAGAAATGTCTTACAATTCTTTGAGTGGGTAACAAGCTGGATGGATAAAGGGGACCAGGCGATATAATATATTTGAATTTTCATACAGAGTTCGATAAGCATCAGACATATTTGCTGTCTTAATAAAGTAAGAGCCCATTGCATTGGATTTAGTATATTAGCATGAATAGAGGATTGGCTAACCAATAGAAGGCAGTAAGTTGGGACAAGGGGGCATTTTCAGGATGGGAAACAATAAATAATGGATTGCAACAGCATATTGCCGGGGGCACACATGTTTACAAGATATATTAAATGTCTTGTATGTGCAAATTGAAAGAAGTTTACCCAGGTTTGTGAGTGGCACAAAAATAAGTCTGAAGGTCAGTGGCCAGCATAAAACTACTGAGGGCAACAGGCAGGTTAAGCTAATGGGCAAAAACTTGGCAGACTGTATATTATGTGAGAGAATATGAGGTTATTCAATTTGACAGGATGAGTAGAGGAGCTGTATATTATTTAAAATAGAGAGCCTGCAGAAAGCTGCATCACAGAGTGATTACAGGATCATCGGCAATGATTCAAAACACTAGCATACACATTCTTCAGGTAACAGGGAACGCAAATTGGATGCTGGCCTTTATTAAAAAGACAATTTAGAAAATAAAAGCCGGGAAGACCTGATAAATCTCTACAAGCCGCGAGTTTGACCACACCAAGCATATTCTGAATAGCTTTGGCCCTCTTATCAAAGGGAATATATACAAGCATTGGAGGCAGTCCATAGAGTTCTCACGAGATTGGTCCCGGGTATGGAGACAGTTTCTTAGAGAGAATGAGAGGCGTCCTAATTGAAAAATATATGGTTATTTTGGGGCTCGACGCGGTAGATGCTAAGAGGTTGTCTCCACTTCTGAGTGAATCTTGTAGCGGAAGTTTCCAAAAGTCCAAATAATCAAGGGGAACGGGGAGCGGTGATAAATACAATAGCCAGAACTACACAAAATGTAGTAGGAGAATTAATGCAGCTGACGGCCTTTATGTCCCCTGGATATGCATCCTGTGCATTCCAATGATATTAAAGGATATAGCTACAGAGATAGTGGGTGCACAAGAAGTGATCTTCCAAGGCTCTTTACATTCTGGTCAAGCCACAAAACGTTGGGATTCTAGCAATACAACAGTCTTAATCAAAAAGGGAGGACGACAAAAAATAAAAGGTAACTATAAGCCAGTCAGCATAAAATCTCTCATTGAGTAAATATCAGACTGTATTACAATGGGTGCAACAGCAGAGCATTTAGAAAGACATAATACATTCAAACAGAGTCATCATGGATTCATGAGTGGGAATCGTGACTGGGAAATGTATCACAATTATTGGAGGAGGTGACAAGCCGGTTAGCTAAAGTGGAATCGCAGAGTAACGGGTCGCTCTTTTAAGACGGAAATAGGGAAGATTTGTTTTCTTTCAGCGGGTAATAAATCTGTGACATTATTTAGAGCAGAGGGCTGTACAGGATGGCTCGTTAAGCATATTCAAGTTTGAGGTGGACAGTAAGGGCATCGACGGTTATTGGAAAAGACAGGAAAGTGGAATTGAAAATTATTAGATGATTTATGATGTCATTGAATGGCCGAGCCGACATGATGGGCTAAAAGACCTATTTCTGCCATTATATCTTACCCGCTTCCGATTCTCATTATGCTGTATTTACTCATAACTGTGACATTATTTAAACAACATGTGATCAATATCAGAAAAGGTACGTAATATAAAGAATGCTCTTAAGGCCACCGAGGAAAGGTAACAATGCACCTTAACTTGCAACAAAAATCAAATGCACGATTCCTGATGTTTTGCCTGACCTAGTTTTGCACCAAAGCTGCCCTGTTTGAACATAGGCAGTGCTTTTCATTGTTAAGAATGGAGGAAATCATCTGGAAAATTTCTCAAGATACAGGGTAATAAATTACACCTACATTCTGAACGAGATGGCCGGCAGCATGATGGTAAATAGATGCAGAAACAACTGTCCTTGAATATGTCGCTGACACATCCAGACTTCAGAGCCACTTGGGGCCTGCATGCAAGTCAACTCGCAGGAAGCAAAGAAATGCAAATCTGGAGGATTCAAGGATATTCTGATATTCTCCCCTACTGTATGGCCCTGGCTGTAATTAAAATGTAAATATTAAGAGACAGTGAAAGTCACAGAAGTGGAAGGAGGAAATTGAATAAGACAAGTGGGAGCGCTTTTATGGGGAGGATTTGTGGGGGTGGTGTGGTGGAGGATCAGTAGCAGGGGGCAGGGACATCGAGGAGTGGTCTGGGTGTTGTAAGGTTTCGCATATAGGGTGGAGAGGGTTACAGAAGTCATGCTATGGGGGAGATCGGGAGGAATGAAGATTCGGATGTTCGCGTGTGCGGGGCAAGTGTGGAGATTGGGGGGTTTGCTGTTGTTTGAGGTCCAGTTTGGGGAAGTTGGGGTGCCAGGGATGATGGAATACAGGTAAAGTAGTGGGGTGTGGGGTCGTGCTAGAGCTTTGCTCCATAAGGACGAATTGGTGGGGCACTCGGATGTTCAGTTGTGGAGTGCGGGGATCTGACGGCATTATTATTGGGGCCAAATTGTCGAGGGAGTCTTTGAATCAGAAAATTCCATCTTTCGCAAACTGGCAGCTGATGGCAATTTGAACGTTGGGTTAAATGTGGAAGGAGATCCCGGTTGCAGTGGAGTGGAGGAGAGGTGAGGTAATGGGTTGCAGTGGTCTGGAGTCAGTGTGTATTGCGGAGTTGGAGATCAGGGTTTTTGGCCTTGAGTGGTTACAGGGAGGCGTGTGGAGTTGAATTGATTGTTGGCAAAAGATGTCCAGAAAAAAACTTTTCTCTCCAGACTTTTTTTTCTTAGTAACAGTGTAACCTTCGAGGAGCCATCCAATGCTTGTGATTTATCGTTATTTTCGAATGATTCCCAAAGGAGGGCCATTGTCCACGATGATGTCAGCATTCATGGGCATTTGCCATGGAAACCCTTAACTTGGAACCTCATGACATGTGACCAACTACATCTCAGGTATACCACCCACGCCCTACACACACACCTCTGTATCCCCTCTCCACAACTTCTCCCCCCATTATCCCCTCCCGAAATAGCAAATCCCAACGCTTGCAGCATGTCAGATACGACTTTAACTGTAATAGGACTTGTGCCAAGAAATATAAAACACTTCAAAACAAAACACTGAAGAATATTTAAGTTAACTTGATGCTGCCCTTTGTTACAGAAACATATTCAACTGTGAATACACTTGTAAAATAAATCACACCTTATATACAAAGATGTTGTTTGTAATAGTGTAACAGAATTTCTGACATATGTGGTTGCAAAGGACATTAAAGTTGACTGTTCAACAATATAAGCTGGGTCAAGGGCACCGAATATTATTTGTTTGTGTGGCTAAGGCAGAACCTGGGAGACTTTTCAGCGTTGTCCCACTCTTTCAAAGAAAGTCTTTTTTTTTTTGAAAACTCATTTGATGTCAATCATGAGGGCATTCTTCATGATAGATTTGATTATAAAGAACTGGCAGCTCAGGGCGAAGAACCGTACTTTGCAGCCAGTCAGGTATTTGGAAAATAAGTCTGTTCTGTTCTGTTGAAGGAGATGTGGTATGCACTAAACCTCCTCTTCCTCAAAATAGTATCAGCGGAGCATTTGCACTTAATAATGAATGTTGATGTGGTCTTGCTTTTTTTCATCTAAACGATGAGACCTTCAAGACTACTGCACTGGAGTGACAATCTGAACTTTATTGCGGCGACAAGTTGCTTTGCATTTCAAGTTCACGAATGCTTGGATTAAAGCGAGCGTTCACCCAATTGAGGCAAACGCAAAAATAAAGTTTAACATATAGAGAACATGATTTCGAGCCGGGATTTAGGATTTTTTTTCAAATTTAGACGCTGCCCCCTCCCATACTTCTAGACATTAACATCGCTGATAAAGAGTCTGAGATCCCAGCTCGTCTTTCCTCTCTTTCATTTAGCGTTGTTTTTGACAGCAGTGAAATTTAAAAAAAAAATCAGTGGAAGTTTCAACCTATCTTTTTGAGGTGATTCATTCAATGTCTTGTGAATTTTCACCTTCCCTGTATTCATATTCCTAAAATTGATAACGGTGTAATGTATGACTACATATGTTAAAGCAGTTTAACGTTGGAATTTAAAAGTAGTGCTGCAGTCTAAACCTTCCTGTGTCTGGTATACCCCTAACAATAGTTAATGCCCTCAAGGTAGCTTGGGTTGGAAATGAATAAGTCCTTGCCTGCGGCAACAATGACCCAAGATGAAAATCAACCTGACATGCTCACCAATTGATGAAGGAGCTCTTCCCAGCCGACTGGTTGCCCATCAGCATTACAGTTATCATCTTCCTTGGAGCCAAGAGCCTAATTCCAAGAGGCTTGCAATATCCAGCAGGCCTACCGAGAGCGAAATACATCTTATTCAAATGGATTCATTTCTTATGCATTAGGCAATATTTTAACTTCAATCAGAAATGTGAGGTTAGTCGCCAATTTTATAACACAATCAAATTATTTTCCCATTGAAATCACTGGCAAGTCACTCGGTACGTTTTATTGTATATGTCCTCAAAAAACTAACGTATGCCAAAAGGCAAAAGTGAGATGGACGAAATATCTACGCTAAATTGACTTTATTGTTGCAGATAAGACATTGATTGACACATAAAAACGTTGAGAGAACAATTTCATTCATGAACACTGACAAAAATGGACGATGCCGAATTGCCTGTCAGATTCCCAACCAACTGAGTGTTGCCCTTTAATAAGTAGCACAAGGAGGAAAGGCATGCATGAAATAACAAGTAATCTCGAGACAAAACAAGTGAACTAGAGGAGAGAGAAACAGACGGCGGTAAATGTAGCGATGTACAAAGGTACCCTGGGCAGAATTTCGTTTCATTCTCTTGTTCACTGAAATCAATTTGAATGAATTTGTTTCTAAATCTTGGCCTTCGAGTTTGTGGACGGGTTGATATGCAATTTGCTGCTATAGCCCTGGAAACATAACTACAGAATGATCCACTGCTGCCAATTTCTCCACTCACTCTGTGAATCTAATTCTTTTTAGTATTCTCATTAATCAAGTTTGTCGAAGTTCTTCACATATTGAAAAGTTTAGCAGGCACAAATGCTTCGCAAATACATCAAGATACAGGCGATGTAAGGTGAGAAGACAAAATGGTCGCAGGTCGATGATGATGTGAATCAGTTGAGGTAATTTAATAACTTCTTTAAAAAAGAGTCGAGAACAATTTGAAAAGATGTGAAGCCACACATGTATCATATGTACGCTGTTTTGGACCCCGTATGTATGGAAGGAACACTTTGGAATTGCTTTGTGCAGCATAAGGGAATTAAATTGTGTCTAGTAATGCATTCAACGAGAGAAGATTCAGAGAAAATTGGTTATGAACTCCCTATGGCTCAGGATGTGAGAGGTTAACTTAAAAAAACATGTAATTGCTGAAGTTTCAGAGCGTAGAAGCCGAAGGTTCGTTCCCGCAATTGTGTAATAATCTGCATAGGTCCACGGTGTGAGGACGTTGAGATCTATTTTTTTGAATTAATAATGAACAAAATATTCCACATTGTTTTGGTGTATCATTTACATTGTCTGCTCTAGAGAGTTGTGGCTTCTCTATTTTAGGAGTCTGTTTAAGGCTGCTATAAGCAATTTCACGGCTATTTGCTCACCCTATAAACACTACTCTCATTCCCGCACTCCAAACATCCCATGCACAGTTGTTAACTCTTGAAGCATAATGCCCATTACATCACTGTGTAATGCTCATTGATATTTCCGCACATTTAAATCGTGCTTTGATCCATATTATTTCTACGAACATTACTCAGATCCAATGTGTTTTGAGCAAGAAGAACGCGCAAAGATGTAGTATAGAAAAGGCCTAGCAGTCAGCAAAATCTTGCCGAAAGTAATGTCACAAAGTTGAATTGATGGCAGTCTTCGTGAAACCCGAAGCCATGTGAATCAAAAGCAGCAACATAAAGCTTCCAGTTGCTCTCTTTTGCACGCATACTGCAGAAACAGTGATGCATGCTCTAAACATGTAATGAAAATACATTTCACCCATGTAGTTATGAAAATTGCATCTAGTTGCTTACCGTGTTTTGATTAAGTGTAGTGCAAGTGACATTCTCTGAGGATGCTCTCATTAACGGAGGGACTGAAACATTCGGATTTACAGTAGATCTTAGCCTGAGGATTCCCAACATTTTGCCGGCTCTTTGCACCACGGCTTGCTTCACACAAGCCAGGCATACGCATGCGCTCAGCTGAACAGGCTGCAATAAAGGCACGTTACGTAATGTTGAATTATTCCTGTGTGAGAGACAAAACGTGTATGAGGATTACTACATTTTTTTTTCACCCGTCTGTGTCCGTTTGCAATTGAATTAGTTGACAGTCTGCTCTAATTTAATTTGCACATTCAATTTGATAAAAATGTTTTCAGAAGGGTTTAACAATCTTTTCATAGTTATATATGAGGCTACATTAAAAAAACTTTGGTGAACACAATTTGATCGGAGACCAAAAGTAACATTAATAAAATCAAATAAATCGGTCAATTTGATCAGTACTGTGCCTTAAAAGGTGAGCGTTGGTGATTAAATAGATATATATCATCATTCATTAACGAGTAATAATAAAATTACTTGCTAATATTACGGTCATGAGGGCGATGAATTTAAACAGCCCTGACTTTTTCTTCTCACACGAGTCCCTAAACGAAATGTTGACATTGATTTCTAATTTTCCCCCTTATAACTGGTGGCTTAGATTCACCAACCCGCCAGTAAGGAGTGACACAATCCTCTATTAATAAACGCAAAACAAATACGAGTAAAGGTGAAAAAAAAAGGTTGTTTCATTTTTACAGGCGCACACATCATGGTCAGGGGTTTCACAACATGTTCCCCTATTGGCGCTCAATAATAGAACAGCTATAAGGGGGGGAATTATTACAGCACAAGGGCACAGCAATAACAAACGTTATGTTTCACGTGAATCCAGACAGAAGAATCAAAGGGCCAATGGCATACAGCATTATATATCAGCAGGCTGAAATGTTGCAGGGTTCTGCGACTTCCCAGAAGAGATTGTTGCCCCGATAGAAGAAGGGACACAGAGATGAATGAGTTGACTGGCACAGATATAGCAGCGCTGATCTTCGAATATCATACAGTAAATATGGATGCCAGGTGATGCACCCGGAAAAAAACGCTCTTCCTGCTGCTACCTATTAGCTGGTGAAATGCTTAACTGTCTGATTTTAGTCCCACACGACTTCACGACAATACCTCCAGTTTCGATCAGCTTGTGGGGACTTCATATGAAATGCACCCACCTGTTGTTGAAAAGAGGAATCAGGATCACTTTTACCGCTGATGAGAAAGTGTCTGCATGGGCCAGAGCTTTCTCTTAAGAATGCAAATGATTTTGTTGCATGTCTTTTGAATTTGATTTTCTGCAGTCCCTTTGGGCATTAGTGCTTATCTGAAGGGAAACATGTACCCGTTGTATTCTGAAAGTTAGAAATGCCATTGGCATGAATCATGGCCTGTGTGGCATGACATAGTAAAGCTTTTGCACGATACTATTATTGATTTGATTATTATTGATAACAATAATAATTAAAACAACGATAATTATAAAATTAATAATAACAATTTCACAAAGTAGCCAGGTTCACACTGAAATATATGTTTTCAATCCTGCCGTTTGGATGATAGACATCTCCCGCATTGGAGAACAATAATAAATTAATTTCGTTTCATTTCAGATAAAAGCAAAATGATGCAAGTACTTGAAACCTGAAACAACAGCTAAAATGCTGGAAAAACTCAACAGGTCTGACAACAGTTGAGGAGAGATAAACAGATTTAACATTTCGGGTCCGCATAGATCTTTTTCAGAGGTGTAGAAAGGCTAAATGGCTTGGAACTTATATTGTTTACGGCCCTGGAACAGGTGAAGTGGTTCAGAAGGCCAGCGGTGTGACGTGTGTGTGTATGTGTGTGTGTGTGTGTGTGTGTGTGTTGGGTGTGGGGGGAGGGGCTGGTTCTGGGGCATCAAAGGTCAGATTGGCACAACAAAATGACAAATGGAGTGTTAATGGTCGTGGAAAGGGTTATAAAATGTGCTGATAGTGGTAACGTTTATTGATTCTTTTACCCCCTTCTAATCCCAAATTCATATTCCATATTCGATCTTTTTTCATCCCACAACCAGCCCCTCACCCAACCCCACATCCACTAGGGTCATCTGTTCCCTGACCAAGTTTTTATTTTCAGACTGATTGCCCTTGCTCTGCTGATATCAAATTTGCTTTCTGACCATAATGTCAGTATCTACACCTGAAATTGGGTTAGTCTTTAAGGGTTGGGATGCAGGAAGATGCCAGCTCCACCTTTCAGTAAAGTCATGGATGACCTGTTTGTGTTTGAGTTCTACGTTACCATCTGCCCCTGATAAACTTTATTTGCTTTGATTAACAAGAATCGATCTCAAAATAAAAAAAAAAAAATCTGCTGCCCTAATTCCACTGCCTTCTCAGGCAAAAAATTGCAAAGTCTGGCAACCCTCTGAGAGAGAAAACAAACTCTTCTCACCACTGTTGTATAAGGGCGACAGCTAACTTGAGAACAGTGCCCCCTTGTTCTGGATTTGTTCTTTAAATTTGGAGACCTAAATTGAACCCCAATTTCAGATGCAGACTCACGAATGTCCAGGATAACTGAAGCATAATATCTTTAGTTTTCTGTTCAATTCCTCTCCAAAGAAGGATCACATCCCATAAACCTTGTTGATTAAAAGCTTCTTCTGCAAACTCACTTTTCTGTGACTAATGCACCTCCGACTTTTGCTGCCTTTCTCTCTTTAAGGAACAGTCTGCTTTATTTTTTCCTTCCTACCAAAGTGAATAGTTTCACTTTTCCCAGCTTATTTTGGATTTGTTAGATCCTTTCCCCCTCCCTCAACGTATCAATATCCCACTGCAAATTCCTCATGTCTTCTTCACAACCTCCTTTGCTATCTTGTTTTCTGTTGTCTGAAAATTTATCTAAAATGCCTTCTCACCGCTCATTAAGTAATTGATGTAAATTGCTAAAAGGATGAGGTCTCAGCCCTGACCTCTGCAGGACTCGACGCTTCACTTCTTGTCAATCAGGCAAAAAACCAGGAGCACATGACGAAACATCCAAACATTTAAATTTGGAACAGGAGTGGTCCAATCGACTCCTCAAATATGTTTCAATGCACCTCATTCACCTCAGTTCAACTTGATCTTCCCATTCCTCCTTACCCACGATAGTGTTCCACTTGCTTGTTAACCATGCACCTATCTAGCTGTGACTTTAGAAAAAAAAAGGATCTGTTTCTACTGCATTCAGTGGAAAAGTTCTAAAGTCTTAAGACCCTCGCAGAGGAAGCATTTTTCCTCATCTCTATCTTAAATGAGCAACCCTAATTTGAAGGCACTGACAACTTGTTCTAGATTCTGCCACCAAATGAAACATCATCTCCACATCATCCCTGACAAGACCCCATGTGATCTTCAAGATTTCAATTCAGTCAGCTCTTCGAAACGCAAACAAAACCTGCCTAACCTTTCCTCAGAAGGCAACCCACCTGTTCCTGACATTAGTGTAAAAAAAACCTTCTCTGCACATTCTCTGTCTTCTGCCAGCCGGGTAACACCTTGCCTGCTAGACCATGCTGTGGCACCTTATCAAAACATTTCTGGAAATCCAAGTGCGCTACGGCCATAGGCTCTTTCTGATCTACATTTATTAAAGAGAGTTTTCATTTCACGAAACCATGATGCCTCTTCGAAATTAACTTATTTCTCTTAGTTGCCGGCCACTTAATCGTCTTTTTTCACCGACTCTAGAACCTTCCATTCCTGGCCTTCAGGCAAAGGCCTCTCCTGGAAGCATACCGGAAACTCCATACAGTCACTGTAGCTTGGCAGGGCGTTATGAATTTTTAGAAGGTGGGTGTTCACTCAGTTTGATCCGCTTGCTGTTCTACATGATGCTGGGTGAGAATGGGGCCTAGTCTGGTTGTTGTAATTATGATGCTCAGTTGCATATCATGTTCAGTGTCCACTCTGCAGTGGCCAGATTTGCTCACCTCCAGATGGCTTATCCACTGGGTTCGGTTTCATGCTGCCTCTTTCTGGGCCAATTCAGGAGCTTTTATGTTGCACATTTAAAATCTTCATATAGTTGCCAGTGAGATCAATTATTGGCTTCCTGGCTAGGGCGTTTCTTAACTTTGGATAGGTCACTGTCCAAACAGCTTCAATGACAACTTGAACATCACGGTCCCCGTGTGAAGGTGTTGATCTTGCTACCCTCCCTGGAGCGTTCCAACTGGGGATAGGTTTGCTGATAGATTTGAGAACTCCATTTATCCCAATTCAATGTTATAAATCAGGTTTCTGCCAGCCATACGTCAGGCATGTCCTTAAACATTTTCATTCATTGTTCAATAAACTGTCATCTTTCAGGCTCTTTACCTACATCGTTCTTCTATGTTTCTAATTATTTCCTTGCTATAGGGCGTCCCTGGCTCCAATTTGATGTTGAGTTTCGCGGGGAATCTAATTCAGATTCTAGCGGATCCATGGATGCATTTTAATTGTACTACTCTTGTTTAAACTGTGCTACATTCGAGAAGCTACTGTTCGAGGTCTATTGGTTTTATTAAATCTTTTTGGCAATCTTGAACTTTTCTACACTTGTGCCCGAATGCCACTTTCTTCTGCTTGCTCTTGGCCTCACTTCTTTCACCTGACTGCTAGGCAATTCCAATAGCTGGCCGTTTAACTATCCATAATGTGGAAACTGTAAGATCAAAGTCAATTTAGTGTTCCTAGCAACTTGGTTATGTCTGCCTCTAAAGGCGATCTTAGAGGTATATAAAACACTTGAATATAATTACATGCAAAACTATCAATATTTCTATGGATGTGTGATCTAGCATGGAGGGTTATTTTTTCCTAATATAGAAATAGGCAATATGCAATGTTTTTCCAGCGAATTGTAAGAGACTGAGAATGGGATAAATTTTGTGAGATGTTTGATGACTGTAACTCAGTTAAGAAGGGAATTTGCTTGATCATTGTTGCACAGGAAAATAAATCTAATTGGAAAAAATATTTTAGGTGTACGTTGGGCATATGAGCTATTGTTTGAAGTTGACCCCATGAATGTCTCATAATGACATACATCCAAAATGACAATTTTTTTTTACACTTAGCAACTGTTGCGATGACATATTGAAAAACAAAGCGTTTTTCTTAGATTTCATGGTTATGCGCTCAAAGTTCTAAAGATACACATATATTTCTAAGAATTTCTGGCTACTGCACAATTCCAAATTTTGAACTTTTCATCACGGACAAATTATCTGTCTGTTGGCAATTGTCTGGTGTTTCATTTTTGAACTCAGGGATGGAAGGATAATTTGCATACGGCTAACGAGAGGAATTTGAGAAGCAATGTTGACATTTGCTTGAAATATTTAACCACTGAAACGTGATAAGTAGGCATATTAGAATTACAAAAAAGGGAAGCAGCTTATGTATTTATTTTTATTTCTTGTTACTCTATGTGTATCTATCTACCTCTGTCTCTCTCTCTCTATCGTTCCATTAGTTTACATCTATCCACTTATCGCTCTATCTACCTATGTTGGGGTATATATATCTCTATATGTATCTATCCATCTCCCTAACTATCTATCTATCTATCTATCTATCTATCTATCTATCTATCTATCTACCTACTAATTATATATATATCTATCTACTTATCTATAGATCTATCTATTAATCTATCTCCCGACATACGTCCCCTATCTATCTACAAATGTACATAGCTACCTCGGCCTACCCTTCAGAATAATTATGAGCCTACTTAGTTCCCCCTCACTTTAGTTCAGCTGATCATTAACCTCCTCAGATCTGCTGCCTATGACAATTACTTCCTCAGTGTATGCTTCAAGAATGCAGTGCACCTGCCCATTAGAAAAGATCAATTCTGGATTGCCAGCAATTCTGACTTAGCCAATAACGCCCACATCACAGGGAAGAATGAAAAAAAAAACACTGTCCCAGCAGTCTATTGCCGTGGGGAAAGCGTTGACGGTTTATGCACGTCTTTTAGACAAAGAATCAGATGACCATCACTGTGAAATAATGTTGCCTTTAATGCCTGTGACTTTGTAACAGGTATGTCAAGCATAGATTTTGACATTTGAACAACTAAAACAGTCAGATATTTGGCAAATTTGCCAGAGAAAATGAAACGCTGTCTTCGTGGCTGTGTAGATTAATAAAGTTTTTTGAATAATTTAATAACTTTTGGAACGTGATTCCAGTGCAAGAGTTAAGCAAGAAGTACCCGCCAGGGAATAAGAGCCATTTTGGGAGAAAGTAAAGTTTGTAAAATATACAATGCCGCAAAAAATGGCAGAAGACAATGAACTGATTCACACAGATATAAGAAAAAAAAGGACCCAGTCCAGGAACCCACAAGTATGTTTTATGATTTTGATCAGATTCGTAGCAAACATAAGGGCGCAGGCATTCTGGTTAGTCAGGTGAGAAGTCTTTTGGATAATTCTGATTTGACTTGACTTACACATTAGTTCTGCGTAAAAAAAAATATATGCAAGATCTGGCATTGGGAAATAGAACCAATTATGTAGCTTTGTAAAGTTGCAGAATATCCCTTCAAATAATACTGCATAGGGAAATGAAAGCCTATCACAAGCTGACATGTTTTCATATGTTTGCTCATGGAGAATATTTGGGGATATTACACTGTAAATTCTTCCTTTCTCTTGATAGTGTGGCACAAATGTTGATTGCTGAGGCAGGAAAGTTGTTAGTAATCAACAAATATACAATATTAATCCAGTCACTGATGAAAGCAGGTCAAATGAAACTGTCTGCAAGTAAACTGAAAAAAATCCTCGCTGCATAAATAAGAATTTACTGATTTCATTGCGAATTGTTTGCACAGTCCTCTCAATAATGACACTTTGAAATTTGAATATGCTAAAGCCCGTGTTACTGTTCATTATTAACATGTGGGTTTGCTACATTGGAGATTACTTGGTTGCCCATGAGCTTTTGAAGCCTGCAGTGATTTAAGGAAATCCTGCTGAAAGTGATTTTTTGCAAAGATATTTCTGGGTTTTGAACAAAATTAAATGATTATGTTGTTCAAACATGATGGTTAAATCGATAGTATAACTATTGTTGTTCTGAAACTGTCAGAACTCCAGCCTGCTATTGTTTTGCTACGCACTTTACAACATAAGGCTAAGGTGCAAAACGGGAATGAAATTTTGAAAATTTGCCAAACAGCCTGAATTAATAATGTAGACAAAACACATGCAAAATTAAGAAAACGAATGATGAATGAAAGGAAAGTCATGCTTTTAATGAGAATGGGGAGACAAAAAAGGAATATGTTCAATGTTAGCGCTTCAAAGCACAGGAACGATTAGGACTCCCGGAATGTAGCTTGGAACATCAGAAAGTGGAATTGACAATGTATGTCAAAAGTGAATTGTACAAAGTTCAATTTCACTGGAATTTAGTGGCAGTGCAGAAGATAAGGATAACCTGTGAACTGAATACAAGTGACTATCAAACTCCCTTAGCTAATAAAAACAATAAGTGAAAAAAGTGGTGAATTTTTAAAGCAGCATGAGAGGACTTTACTCGTCGTGAATATTATCCTTTATTGAATTATGATGGGTTGAATGATGTTCTGTTTCACGACAATTCTGATGTTTATTAGGCTGTAACGTGTTTCAGAGATTTAAACATAAAAGGAAAAATGCTGCAGAACAGAGAGAGAATTGATATTATGAGTTAGAAGATGAGCTGTATGTTTTGGTGTCTTTTCTTTTTTAAGAAAGGTGAAGGCTCTCAAACTACCAACAAAACCAAGTGGCATTTTTGTGTACGGCTTCAAAATAGAAGTGGAAGTGCCGAAGTCCAAAGTGGATGAACGAGTATGACAGGGATATATATTTTTTTTTAAGTTCATAACGGCTATCGCCCCTGCTCAGATGCATTGCCGGGAATTAGAAATATTGTTCATGGCAAAATTAACCAGACTCTACTACGGAAGCTACTTGGATACATCACTGCATTTAGTTTACTTTTTTACATTTTTATTCGTAGCTCTTCATACTGAAGGCAACCCAAACGTGAACTTATTATTGTTTGGAATCTATCGATGCAAGATGCATAAAAAAAAATAACAAGCAAAGAAAGGATCAATTCTCCATCAAAATACTCCCCAGAGCTCTGCGTAAAGTAAACTAAATGCAGTGATGTAACCATTTATTTTTAGACAGTCTGTGTGCAGGGGAAAAAAAAAACAAAGTTTTCTCTGAGTGCAAACGTTTCAGTTTGGCAGTTTGCGAACAGGTACTGTGTTCAATTAGTTCTCTGACTGTAGATAAAAAAAAACAAACCTTGGAAATGCAAAGCTAATATACAAATATCAATTGAGAACATGGATGAATTGAAAAACAAATACAAGATTGAAATAAATAAAGTTAACCAGTAGTTAAAAAGCTTTTGTTTGTCAAAAGATTGAGTCTCTAAGAAACCTCGAATTGTTTACCGTGAAGCCGTCATGATTGGTTGGTTGCGATTAAACATTAAGGTCTTCCCAATTCAATACGTTTCATTGTAAAATGTGCAAAATGGACGGGCGTGATGTAATCTCTGCATTATACAGCAGCATAGTCGTTGGGATGCTAACAATGTTAATATCTGTTCCCTTTTGATAGGACTGCGGATAAAGTCCTGACTCCAGTCAGAATGTTTGTTTTTCTTGGACGAGCTTCCAATGTATTTGGGGAAGGGTGTATTTTCTTTTTGTGTGATGGCCTTTTAAGAACGCAGAGCTCTGGGGAGTATTTTGATGGAGAATTGATCCTTTCTTTGCTTGTTATTTTTTTTTATGCATCTTGCATCGATAGATTCCAAACAATAATAAGTTCACGTTTGGGTTGCCTTCAGTATGAAGAGCTACGAATAAAAATGTAAAAAAGTAAACTAAATGCAGTGATGTAACCATTTATTTTTAGACAGTCTGTGTGCAGCGAAAAAAAAAGTTTTCTCTGAGTGCAAACGTTTCAGTTTGGCAGTTTGCGAACAGGTACTGTGTTCAATTCGTTCTCTGACTCTTGAACAGACACTACTTTAACGTTTGCATTATACATTTGAAAAGAGCACAGCACAGAAGTCAGGGAGACTTGGGGTTTGTTGATTGATCAATTGCATTTTTCCTGTTTCAGTTTTGCAGGGATGCCCAGCTCTTTCGAAGGTGTTGAATAAGGGATTAAGTGCAGATTATGCAACATCCAGACTGCTGTGACCCGAGTGTGATAGCATTCGTTGATATGAGCCTTGTGAGTGGTAACCTTGCCTGAGGACCACAAATGGAATCTGTCTGCTAGCTGGGTGCGATTCCCGGGTGGAAATGATTGATTTGTGAAGGGTGAAACGATACATTGCAGTTTTCAAGTTTCAAAGATTCTATGGAGCACCATATTTGTTCAGCAGGTAATGCGAGTGCCCATAACTACGTGTGTCATATCTTTGTTGCACGAACATTAAATAACACATTTTGATTAGAAACGCTGCTTACTTGTTTAAACTGTGCTTGAATCAGAGGATAACATGATTGTTACAGCGCAAAATGACAATTGTATCTGCACAGGCTCTCCGAAAATACATTGTAACTTCATTCCATCCAGCCGCTTTTCCTCTGTAAATTTACACGTTGCCCAGACAATCATATAATGCCCTCTGGAATGCCTCAATTTAATCTGACCACCAGTCCTACCCCACACTTTCAGGCACAGCATTCGAGCCTAGGACCACATGTTCAGTGAAAAACGATTATTAATTTCAGACATTACATTGCACCATTTGTAAATCACTTTAACTCGGTGCCCTTTAGCTCTCGATCGCTTGCAGAGTGGAACATCTCTCCCAGCTATGAAAAACAGAAAGCTAATGTACAAATGTTAGTCAACAACACGGAAGAACTTGGAAAACAATAGGGTATTGGAAATTATATTAATTTACAATGGTGAAAGAAAGTGAATCAACCAGTATTTAAATAATTTGTGTTTGCAAATTATTGGATCTATAAGAACCTACAAATTGTTTACCATGACGTTTGTCACGTTTGGTCGGTTGGTTACCATCAAACCTCATGCCGTTTCCAATTCACATTGTTTAATTGTAAAATATGCACAATTGTGGGATGGAGATGGGAGAGGGGGAGGTAATCTCTGCAATATATAGCAGGATAGTCGTAAAGCTGTTAACAATCTTAAGATATGTTGATCATTTATAGGGTTGCGATGAGAGCCCTTACATCATTCAGATTTTTTTTGTTTCTCACAGACGGGGAACATAAAGCTTCCAAGGTATTCGGGAAAGCATGCATTTTACTTTTCATGTAATGGTTTTTAAGAAGAAAATCAGCTGGGGATTACCCTTTCGATTTCCATCAATTGTGAATACCTATATCAATATTTGAATACCTTCGCCTCCTCCACTCCAAGGAAAACATTCCCAGGTAATCTAATGTATCTTCATAACTCAAGTGTCTCATTCCTGTATAGAACCTTGTAAACCTATTCCGAGCTCTCTTTAATGCCATTACATTTTTCACATAATGTTTTTCCCAGAAGTGTATACAGTACTCCAGCTGAGGCCTAGCTACTGTCCTCTTTAAGCTCAGCATAATCTCGCTACTTTTGTATTGCTCTCTCCAAAACTCCTGCTTCCTTCAATGATTTATGCAAATATACACCCAGGCCCCTCTGCACGTGCACATCATTTGAAATGTACCCTTTGTTTCATATTGTCCCTCTATGTTCTTCCTATCAAATTAAATTGCCTAACACTTCATTGCATTAAACTTCCTTTGCCATGTATGAAACCACTCCATCAACTCGTATATGTCCTTTTGGAATCCTATACATTCCTCTTCATGCTTTACATTGCTTCTAAGTTTTTATGCTTTCGCAAAATTTGAAATTGTCACCTGAACAACATAGCCTTGATCATTATTATATATTAGGAAATGCAAGGGCCCCAATACCGACTCCTAAGGAACTCCATTTGAAACCATTCTCCGGCTCAAAAAACATCCATTGGTCATTCGTCTCTGTTTCCTATTGCTCAGTCAATTTTGGATCCACTTTGCTTTTGTCCCTTTTATTACAGGAGCTACAAATTTCCTCAGAGGTCTCTTGTGTCGCATTACATCAAACACCATTTAGAGGTCCATGTCTACCACATCAACAGCATTTGCTAATTTTAGTTGTTTTCTTTTAAATGAGTTGTGTCCAGGGACTTCCATGTGATTGGTTTCATGGTGATTGCTTTCACATCAGAAATAAGTTATCGGGAATTGTAACAGCTGTTGAATGCAGTTTTTTCATGTGTTGTACATGCACATGATTAAAAGGCATTTGATAAATCCGTGCGTATCAATTTAATTGAAACAGATGGGATGACGTTGCCTTAAAATGACAATGGTGACATGGAATGCAACTGGCTGTGGCAGATCGTTCCAACATATAGAAACATGGCAAAATGCTAGCACAATATGAACCTTGCAGAATTTAGTCTGGAACTTGCCAGATTGTGCCAACAGGTAAACATCTGGAAGTATTCCAACGGTGTTAAATCAAAGAATTCTTAGCGAGAGCCTGAGAAATTGTACTGTCTCACAAGCATCTCATAAGATCTAGATGTATCTTGATAGTCTATGTATATGTTGCCTGACTGCTTCAAACTTCTACCCTCCGCAAACATTTAGCAGGATCCGAATCCAATGTTTGTCACGAACACACCTGGGTAATTTCTGATACATTGTGAACCAACCAACTTTTCTACAGCTTTCTTCCAGATCCAACATGATATTACCTGTCATCTTTTTAACACCAACGCTCACTATGTAGTATATTATTGTTTGTATGATATCAATTAATTACATTTGGTAACGTAGGAGCCATTGAATTATCTTACCGTTACAAGATATTTTTACTCAATCGACACCAACACTATGTATGTACAATATGCTGGTTAAACTAGTTATTTTCAACCTTGCTATTAGAACTTTTCTTGGGATGAGCTTCTATTTACATACCTGCATCATGATTTCGACCTCTTATTTTGACGTAAAACAACGTTGCTGATTGCTCCTCTGCCTCGAATTACCTCTCTCGAACATTCGCTTCTGTGCCTTTAAAACAAAGCGACACTTGTCAGTTCTTACGCAAGCCAAGCAGGACCACCTAGCAATAACGTTCACAAACTTGAAGTCTTTCCAAACTGCAGCCCCTGCTAATGACCAACGAAGCACCCCATTGAACCTTTGCTGGATGAGCACTGTTGTATTACATTTCAAGAAAAATCTTAATGTTGGAATACAAAATTTTTTTCCGGTTCCTGTAGAATCTCACCCTTCCATAATTATGTTATCTTCTCCAGACCTATATCAATAACGTGATCTCAGTATTCTCAGAATTCTGGCATGTTCATCATTCCCGATTTACATCTCTCCATGATTTCGGACATGTATTCATCTCTATAGAATTCAATCTCCAGATTCCATTACTACCTCTAATCGTCTTTCTCCAGTCAAATTAAAATAAGGCAAAGATCTCCTTTTTTGCTGCATCAGTGTCATATTTTGTTTGATAACACTTTCGTCTGTATTTTAACACAATTGTTTGTTTTTGTGTCTTGATGTTGTTAATTGACTGTTAAAACTCACCCAGACCCTGTCGCTTCATGAAAAATCTTGAAAACTTGACACCATTTGAGATGTAATTTCCCTGTGCATATTTACGTCTCTTACGAATACCCCACATTCCATGGAGATACACAGTGCAGCCATGGCACACTTGTGCTGGAGACAGTGAATGTCAATGGTTGGAAATAGCGTGTTACTCAAGTGGGGTTCTCCGCAATGGATGATATCGATTTTCATGAAATTCTTTGAAGACACAGCCATGTGGGAATATTGTCATAATTAAGCTATGAGCTAGGACACGATTTCGGTGGTGGTGGTGGGGGTGGGTGTCAAGGGGTTAAATGTCAGGTTTTCTGTGGCAGCATGTATTGAGGTTGCCCATTTTAGATTATTTTATTGGTGTTGGACAGAAACTTGATGTCTGTCCAAGCAGCGAACGGAATGACATTAAGTGTCAAAAGGAACTAGTATGACTTTGATTTTTTTCTTGACATGGCATTGCTCTTGTTTTGTGTGAAACATTTTTTCTTACATTTCTCTAAATCTTAAATGATATACAGATATGCTTCCTAAATGTACACATAGATTACTTCACGATTTGAGGTCCTTTTAATATAATGGGTACATTTCACTGCATAATGCAATTTGACAGATGATACACCATAGGCTGCCAGCGAAGCAGCTGGAAGATGGCTAGTGCTCAGGCTCTGCCCCAAACAACATCCGCAGTGAAATGTTGGGGCTGAGCTGATTTTCCTCGAGCAATCAAACCTTTTTTTTCTGCCTTTGTAATAAGCATGATTCAGCAACAAAAAACGTTTAGCACTTATTGTCATTGCACTAACAATAATATCACAATAATCAATTGAAGGCCCTCTGGACCAACCGCTGTCTTGGTACAAGGGACACTAACTCCCACCTTACCTATATAAACCTTGAGTGTTGGCAGTGGCGTACATGAAGTCTATCGTGCGGCTTGGAGCCGACTGCTCCTGAGGGAACCCTAGCTGACTGCATTGATTGCCCCTTGATAGCATTTTAAAGCTAATTTTCATTATGTTCTTGATAACAGACGCTAAATATTTTGGGTGACAATTTTGTTGTTCAGGTTTGTCCTGCTTTTACTGGACATTGGGTTTTTAAATAATTTTCCACAACGTCGGTTATTTCCCTTGTTTATCTGAATTCGGACAGCTGCCCGAGTGTCGTAGATATTTTTTGGGACCCTTAACAGTTGGTACATCAAGTTCTGTCAGAGAGTTCTTGACACGTCGTTGTCGAATAAGAACAGGCTAATCTTGACATCACAGGTAGCCTTGATATATCATAGACTCGGCACTTCAAGCAATAAATAAGCCCGAATGCTGGATCTTTGTTTTGAACGAACGTGCTGATATCTGTTTAATATTCCTGCACCATTTGCTTATTCAATGAGACAGGGATGATTAATGCCATCTGATCTTTTGATTGTCTGGTCAATCAGTTGTGTAAACCATGCTGTTTCGCATAGTTTATTCTTTGTGAATGTCATCTCTTTTTTGAAGGCCATAATGTTCTCAGTGAAGTCAGTGGATGATACATGATTGGGAGGAAGAGTGGTTCTGTGTGTGAGTGCATGAGAGTACGGTCAGGTGAGAGTGTGTGTGAGCCATGCAAGATCATGGAAAGGGAGAAGAAACCGTCCACACGATGAAGGATATATATTGATAGCCTGGTGGCTTCGTGAAAAATCTGTAAGCATCATTCATATCTGACAGTTTCCTGTGACAACATAAAGTGAACACAAGGGTTAGCATGAACTTGCTGGACCACAAAAAAATTCATTACTTTTCAGAAAGTGAGGAGATTTTTCACGCCATACGTAACTTGGTAAGATTCTGCTGACCGTAAAACACGGTACATCTATTGTCAATACTCACTAGGGATACTGCACGGTAACTTCTAGCCCCATTTCTCACTGAGCCAAATGAAAAATGAAAAGTTTAATTAGACCCTCAGTTGCCACATTTCTAACTAACTGTTAAATTTAGGTCAACAGAATACGAATACCATGTTTGTAAACTTAACAGGTAAATAACTAATTATTAAACCAATCTGGTTTCATCAGTAGCAAAATAAGGAAACACGAACTGCTAACTTTTAACTCTTTAACTTAAACCCTTCTTAACCACTATGCACAAACACTCACAGACACAAATACATACAGGACATAGAAAACATCGAATTTAAGGGTGAACTAGAGCTGGGCAATAGCACCAAACAGTAGCACAGATGTATATGGTTTGATTTTCATTGTTGTCTTTCCACATTCCTGGCAACCAATTGTTCATGACACGGGATGGCATTCCAGCGCTTTCAGCCATCAGGTTACTGGCTGAAAAAATAATTTTTGTTATCTCTGCTGCTGATTTACCCCTTTTTGGAGTGCCAAAGCTTTTGTTTCAGGGAGAGTGCAGGTTAGAGAAGTATAAGATAGCTAGCCTAGTGGCCATCCTGCAATACTGCAAACACGAGAGGTCGAGGTTTTCGGTGTGTTCCCTTTGCAGGCTAGCATCCCCCTACTGACAGTGCCTTCGTCAGCTGATCAGGAGTCAATTACAATGCTGATCCTAGGCAGTTATTCTTATTTTGGGAATTAATTGGAACAATTTTGTCCAAAATGTCCGTTCTGTTCCAGGAGATAGGAATGTTGAATATTCCACAACAAAGACCTAGTAAAACTCAGTAGGTCGGGCAGCATCGGTGCAGAAGAAAAGGGTTGACGTTTTGCGTCCTCATGACCCTTCAACAGAACAATGTGGATGCAAGGAAAGGGGTGAAATATAAGCTGGTTTAATGTATGAGTGTGTGTGTGTGTGTGTTGGGGGGGGGGGAGTTGGGGGGGGAGTGAAGTAGAAGGGGTGTTGTGGTTGTAGGGACACGCAGGCTTTGATGGAAGCAGATCATCAAAATATGTCACTGACAAAAGAAATAAAGAACACTTAAGTGTTGAAGTTGGTGATATTTTCTAAACAAATGTGCAATTAAGAATGGATGGCAGGGCACTCATAACATAGCTCTAGTGGGGGTGGGGGGAATTTAAAAGATGAAAAAAAATAAAAGTACAGGAAATAGGTGGGAGAAGAAAAATCTATATAATTTATTGGAATAAACAAAAGGAAGCGGGATGAAACAGAAAGGGAGTGGGGATGGAGGAGGGAGTTCAAGATCTAAAGTTGTTGAATTCAATATTCATTCCGGAAGGCTATAAAGTGCCTAGTTAGAAGATGAGGTGCTGTTCCTCCAGTTTGCGTTGGGCTTCACTGGAACAATGCAGCAAGCCAAGGACAGAAATGTGGGCAAGAGAGCAGGGTGGAGTGTTAAAATGGCAAGCGGAAGGGAGGTTTGGGTCAATTTTGCGGACAGGCCGCAGGCGTTCTGCAAAGCGGTCGCCCAGTTTACGTTTGGTCTCTCCAAAGTAGAGGAGACCGCATTTGGAGCAATGAATACAATAGACTAATTTGGAGGAAATGCAAGTGAAATTCTGCTTTTCTTGAAAGGAGTGTTTGGTCCCTTGGACAGTGAGGAGAGAGGAAGTGAAGGGGCAGGTGTTACATCTTTTGCATGGGCATGGGGATATGCTGTAGGTGTGGGTTGAGGAGTAGGGGGTGATGTAGGGGTGGACCAGGTTGTCCCGGAGGGAACGATCCCTACGGAATGCCGACAGGCGGGGTGAAGGGAAGATGTGTTTGCTGGTGGCATCATGCTGCAGTTGGCGGAAATGGTGGAGGGTGATCCTTTCAATTCGAAGGCTGGTGGGTGAATAAGTCAGGACAAGGGGGACCCTATCATGTTTCTGGGAGCGAGGAGAAGGCATGAGGGTGGATGCACAGGAGATGGGCCGAACACGGTTGACTGCCCTGTCAATGATAGTGGGTGGAAAACCTCGATTAAAGAAGAATGAGGACATGTCATAGGAACTGTCTTTGAAAGTAGCATCACCGGAACAGATGCAACGGAGGCGAACGAACTGAGAGATAGGGATGGAATCCTTATATGAAGCGGGGTGTAAGGAGCTGTGGTCGAGGTAGCTGTGGGAGTCCGTAGGCTTGTAATGGATATTGTTGGAGAGTCTATCACCAGAGATTGAGACAGAGAGGTCAAAGAAGGGAAGGCAAGAGTCAGAGATGGACCACGTGAAAATGATGGAGGGGTGGAGATTGGAAGCAAAATTAATAATTTTTTCCAAGTCCCGACGGGAGCCTGAAGCAGCACCAAAGTAATCATCGATGTACTGGAGAAAGAGTTGTGTAAGGGGGCCGGAGTTGGACTGGAACAAGGAATGTTCCACATACCCATAAAGAGACAGGCATAGCTGGGCCCCATGCGGGTACCCATAGCAACACCTTTTATTTGGAGGAAGTGAGAGGTGTTGGGGGAGAAATTGTTCCATGAGAAAACAAGTTCAGGCAGACGGAGGAGAGTAGTGGTGGATGGGGATTCCTTCACCCCCCACGTCGTTATTCTGTAGGGATGGTTCCCTCCGGGAACCCTGGTCCACAACTCCATCACCCCCTACTGCTCAACCCCCACATTTGACACCTCCCCATGCCCACGCAAAAGATGTAACGCCTGCCCCTTCACTTCCCATCTCCTCACTGTCCAAGGGCCCAAACATTCCTTTCAAATGATGCAGCATTTCACTTCCATTTCCCCGAACTTAGTCTACTGTATTCACGGCTGCAATGCAGTCTCCCCCAAATTGGAGAGATCAAACGTAATCTGGGCGACCACTTTGTAGAACATCTGCGGTCTGTCCGCAAGAATGACCCAAACCTCCCTCCGGCTTGTCATTTTAATGCTCCACCCTGCTCTCTTGCCCACATGTCTGTCCTTGGCTTGCTGAATTGCTCCAGTGAAGCCCACTGCAAATTGGAGGAACAGCACCTCATCTTCTGACTAGGCACTTTACAGCGTTCCAGACTAAATATTCAATTCAACAAATTTAGGTCTTGAGCTCCGTCCATCGCCACCCCTTTTCTGTTTCTTACCCCTTCCTTTGTTTTTTTTTCAATAAGTTATATCGATTTATCTTTTCCCACCTATTAACATTACTTTTATTTTTAAAAAAATACTTATTCTCCCCCCACCACCACTAGAGTTATAACTTAAGTGCCCTACCATCCATTCTTAATTAGCACAATCGTTTAGATAATATCACCAACTTCAACACCTGTGTGTTCTTTTGTTCTTTTGTCTGTGACATCTTTTGATGATATGCTTCCATCATTGCTTGCTGTCCCTGCAACCACACCAACCCCCTCCAATTCTCACCCCCACCCAACCACACCCCCCCCCCACCCCCCACCCACACGCCACACACACACGCACCTTAAACCAGCTTATATTTCACCCCTTTCCTTGGATTCATCTAGTTCTTTTGAAGGATCATGAAGTCTCTAAATGGCAACTCTTTTCTTCCGTCCCGATTCTGCCAGACCTGCTGAGTTTTTCTAGGTAATTCTGTTCTTGTTTTGGATTTCTAGCATCCAAATGTTTTTGTTTTTATCTTTGAATATTCCACACCCTGTTCCAGTGAACATATCTTTCAGCTGCAGTCATGATTTTTTTCTTTAAGCCATAGTCCAATTTCAAAGCCAAAATTCACGAAATAAATATGTTTTGTCTATACTATAATGATATTATAAACCCCATGTCAACCTTGCAGGATACAGGCACAATTTGAAAACCTATGCAAACGTGATCGGATCCTGGCCCAGTGGAACGACATGCAATAATGCTCAACAGATCCAGAAACCTTGCGACATTCCAGGCATGATTCATGGAATATGGATTATGTTAAAACTCCATTCAATCCTGAGACAATTTGTATGCTTTGTAAAACAATATGTACAATAAGACAGGCACACACACAATCGCTCAGTAGCTCTCTCTCTCAGACACACCTACACACAAATACACACACGCACACAAACTCACTGAAACACAAAAACTCAATTGGCAGGTTTTTCACGAAACATCTTCAGTAAATATCTTATTGTTCCCTCAGTGGAACACTTATAGATAATAGCCATATAGAACTGAGGTCACTCTGTTGTTCGTGCCGTTTTGCAGTGCACAGCAAGTTCAGTAATAAAGTGTGTCTGGAAATTAGAGCAATTTTTTTTTTTTGAAAGTTGGCCAAAAAACTAATTTACTTCCTAATCCGACAACAATGTTGTAAAACGAGACAGTTAAAAAATACACATTTAATCAGACTACTTTCAAAAGCACCAGAGCGTTGAGAGGCGGGTGCAGAACAATGGGAGAAGAGTTGAGCTGGACAGAGGTGTTAGCGGAGGGAGTAAACGGTGTATTATGATCTTGCCAGCTGTAAACGTGATCTCAACGTGCATGTAACTTGCTCCTTCCTGGTTTGTCTGCGGATTCAACATATCTTGGAATAATTGCAAGAGCTCATGCCTTTGCAAATCATATCAGCATCCTACCAGATGAATGGAGTTTTTTCAGTATATTTTTATCCTTAACAGATTTGTATAATATCTACTTGCATCAGGTTAATTCAGTGGTGTATGGGCCCTTGCATAGTATTGAAAAACTAATGTAGTTAGAGGGAATCATACTATATTTGGGAAATGACTTGATGTGTTGATCTTTCAAACCACAACAATATTATTTGATAAATTTTCCATGTTAACAATTCTTACTATGTTTACAATTCATTTAGGAATTCTCCGCTCTACTCTGCCTTCCATCTATGAAAACATGAAATTAAATATGAAGATCTATCTTCCCTGGGCAGGTCGGTACTGCAGCTTTACACCTCCTCCACAAACACATCTGAAATCGTCGAACTGACGCCCGTAATTCAGACTTTCTGCCCAAATCAATGTTTGAAAGTTAAAGCAGCTCATGGTTAAAACTCGTGAAGCTCTGCCAGCTGGCTGTTGGTTGAAGGCTCACACCCGGAAACAACTTAGCATCAGGGCAAGTCCAGGAAATAGCAATTTCAGGAACATAGAAATTCAGGTTTAAAGATAATGATTCCCGCGTATTTAACTTCTGATAATTCTGAAATAAACTCGGCAATAAGTTCCAAACTCCAAAACTTATTGTAGACTAGACAGAACTGGAAATAAATTTTGAAGAACAATATTTTCTGTCTAATTTGACGCCACATTCCTCACAACCATTGTTTAACCCTGAAATTCTGTGTGATGCACAACAGCTCGTTCAATGTCTTGAGTAACAAAACAGTGAATATATTCATTAAAAAGGATGCTCAAACCTTCCGGTGCCAGATTCATTATGCTGAAACTAGGAAGTATATGCTTGAACAATGTCATGTGTGATGGCATCGACATAAGAGTTGGTCACTCGAGTTGTTCCACAAATTCTTTGCATCGCTGGTGATTTCCTTTATCGACTATTGATCATTACCATGGATAACCTCATTTAAAAGACATTTGGCCATCTATGTTTGGGAAAATACAAATGTTCAAAATCCTTAACTTCGTGTCCGACCGGAAGATCACACTCCCATTGTAACCTCTATTGTGCATCGCCAATCAAAGACCTACTGTTTTCTTTTCCTTTTGCCTTGCCATCCGAATCCTTAAAACCAATCGCATTTTTATATTTCTTCAGTTCTGAAGAAATTTCGCAGCCCTGAAAAGTTAACATTCGTTTTGTCGACAGTTTATGTACGACCAGCAGAATATTCTCAGCATTTTCCATTTTTACAAATCAGTTTCGACGAGGTCACACCTGGTGTTATGTGTGCAATTTTGCTCAACATATATAATCAAGGGTGTAATATCTTTAAAGGTGGTGTATGGACTATTCATTGGATATTTTCCTCTCATTGAATGTGAATTAAGATAAGAAGCTGAAAGCATTCGGCTTCAGGGGAATGAAAGATGCTCAAATTGAAACAAGTAATGTTCTGAATGGGCTTGCCAGAGTAAAAAAATGAGACGCTGTTTCCCGTAGCCGGGCACAGACTCAAAATTAGGGGCTATGATTTCAAGGTGATAAGACAATAAATTTCTACACTCAGTAGTTTGAGAATATCTTCAGTTTCCTGCTCCAGAATTGTATTGATCTTCTTTACTTTAATTGACTACATTTCGGAATTAGATATTTTTGTTTCTTTTCAGGAAAGTGCCGCCCACAAGAGCTGCAACCAGTCTAATGAACCAACAACTCTTATGGTCCCAGCAGCATCAGGCAAAATTTATTGCCACTGCTGGGACCACACACAGTCTAGAGGTAAAGGAAAATGGCTCCACTGAATAACGCTCAGTTTTAAACTAATGTTTTAGTCAAGATTGCTCATGAGTATTGGTATGGGGTCGGGAGATGGGGATGGTGCTGGTGCGGCGGGGGGTCAGTCGCATTTTTTACAGGCCGAGTGCAGGCGCAGAAATAATAAGGCCAGAGCTGCCTCGATGGATCAGGCGAACCCTCAAACAATGTATAAACTCTAAAAAAAAAGAAAAAAGTTGTGAATGGTGTTAATCCGAAATAAGAATCAGAAATTTCTGGAAGAAACACAGCAGGTCTGACAGCTTCTGCGGAGAAAGAAAGAAAGTTAATGTATCGAGCCCGTACGATTAATTCTAACTGAAGATAAGTCAAAATACGGTTTTCCTGGAGGGTGGGGGGTGGGGGTGAGATGTGGTTTTGGGGTGTTGTTGGTGGTGGAGCATCGAAAACAGGGTGGAAAGTCATCGATTGACATTCATGTCATGGATACAAGACAAAATGAGTATCAATGGCAGTGGTGAAGACTAAAGCAGATGCTAATAATGGCACAAGAAGTGAAAGCAGATTATGTTATTAGCAGAACATGTGTCAACACTATTTTAAATAACTCATAAAAAAGAAGTGAAGGTGGTGCTGTTCATCGGAGTTGTTGGTGGGGACGTGGGGGCGATGCTGTTGGGGGAGCGCATTCGTAGGCGGAAAATTGTAAAAAAAGAAAGGAGAGAAAATGAATAAATGAATCAACATGATTTTACTTAAAAACTATAACATATTAACATGAACATAAAAAGGGGGTGAAGCCAGTGGAGAGAATTCATTGTCTGAATTTGTTTCACCGAATGGTAACAAGGGGAATTGCCCTAAGAGCAGGTGCCATCATTTCATTTAGCTTTGGACCTCAGTGGCAATTGCAGCTGGCCAAACGTTGGTATGTGGGCATCAGAGCAGAATAGTGTGTTGAAATGCAAATGAAAGAAAGGTATAGGTCTTACTTGCGGACAGACCAAATGTGTCCCACACTCAGTTGACCACTGCTTCCTACATGTCCTTCAGCTGAACTTTTAGAGTTGTGCATTGGCGACCAGCCTTGCGCCTTCCCCCAGCCTTACATGTTATTTGCTGCAAAGAGATAATCATGCCCTTGAGTGCACTTCAGCTATGGACTCAGGCGGCCTTACCCACCCACCATATCATGAGGCACAGCTAGCTGTGGACCTGTAAGCTTCAAGCTGAACATTAGACTTTGTTATATCCTTGTCTTATCAAAATCAAACTCCTGCCTTGAAGTACTCCGATGGAGGCCCTAAAATGCGCGCATAAATATCGCAAATCAAAGGCTGAAATTTTACTCTTATCATGCAGGCTTGTTCAGTAGACTTTTGAGCTGCCAGGAAATGCGCCTTGAAACGCGATAGAGAGCCCAGCGCTATTTCCATCTAGCTGGCCAATTAAGGGCCACCATGGACGAACGATGATTTCCAATGGGCGTGAAGGGACTGGTGGTGGTTGTGACCTTTGGGCAGCCGGGTCAAAAGCGGCACAGTTGCCCTTTGAAGGCTTCCGAGGAAGACCATGACTTCTGCTCACAAACAATGAAGAAATCGTAGTCGGGAGTGTAGGTCCATTTGGCACTCGGCCACCTGGTTTCATTATGATTGCCTCGTGGTCCTTTTGGAGAAGGTAGCTGCCAGGCGGAACAGGCGTGTCCACAGAGAAGGAAGTGGATTCCACTTCACAAAACAAAATGAGCTTGCGATGATGTATCAAATCAGGTCAGCAGCCATGCCATTCTGCTGCACAAATGGCTGTCTTGATGCAGAAGCATTAACAAACATGCTGCAAATGCCGAGGATAAGTATCGAGATTACATGAATCGGTATCGTGAAATTTTAAGCAGTGGCCAGCCAGCAGCCTCCGCCGTGGAGATCAGATGTGTTGGAGTCGGAGTGCCAGCACTAAATGATGCCTAAACTGTCCAAGCGGGTGAGTTCTGGCTGTTTGGCCTTAGTGACTTGCGATTCGAGGGCCATGACACGGATGTGTTCTGCAAGGTGTTCCTCAGGAGAATTGGCCAAGTTGCAATGACGCTGAATGTTGAGAGTGGGCAGGAGATGACCCAGAACTATACTGAAAAGACACGGACGAGACGACGCCCAATAAAATTTCTTGTCCTAACCAGCTGAGAGCAGCATGCCTTAGAGCTTGGTAGGTGACATGCACCTCGGTGAAATGATCTGGGAAAGGCTAGATGGCATTTACAGTGCAGTGCGCAAACGTGAGAGTTTCGGATAGTGCAAGCATTCTTGTGTTGTCCCAGCATTTGAACACGGAAGGGCAATGACACTTGATGCATATTCCCATTTTCTCACCAGGGCACATGCTATGCACAGTGACAGTATGATGGCTAATATTAATCACATAGTATTCTGCTCCATAGAATCATAGAACCCACGTACGGTTACAGCACATAAGGAGAAAATTCGACCCATCTTGTGGATGCCTGCCCAAGGATCCCGGCGTGCCATTTCTAAAGTCACCTTTCAAGACCCGGCCCATAGCCCAGCAGCTTAAAACAATTCAGCTGAAGATGCAGGTACTTTTTAAAGGAGCTTAGCGTTCTTGCCTCTACCACCAACTTTGACGGCGAATTCCAGACACCCACTACACTCTGCGTAAAAAAAATAATCATTCTCATATCCCCCCTACAGCTTCTGCCACTTATTTTGAATCTATGTTCCCTTGTTCCATAATTCTGCACCAACGATACAATAATATATTGTCTCCTGGATCTCTTCAGCTCGTAATTATTTATACCTCAATCAAGTCACCTCTTCACCTGCTTTGTTCTCAGGAATACAAACCCAACCTATCTAAAACCTCTTCGTAGCTCCAATGTTCTATCCCAGACAATGGCTTGGTAATATCATTTTACAGAATATGGTAGTGTACTACTCTACCTTCGTCAACCCTTCATGTCACTTCATCAAATAATTCAATTCAATTTGTGAGGCAAGACCTTCCTTTTTCAAATCCATGCTGACAATCCTTGAGTAACCCATGCCTTTCCACATGACAGTTAATCTTATGCCTCACAGTTGAATTTTGATAACTTGCTCACCACCGATGAAAGACTAACTGGCCTATAATTGTTTAGAATTTTCTTTGACCCATTTTTTAAACAATAGAACTACATTTGCCTTTCTCCACTCTGCCAGTATTTCCACTCTATCTAGAGAATATTGGAAAATCATCATCAGAGCATCTGATATTTTCTGCCAGACTTTGAAAAAATCCATCTCTCCCTCGTGACCTATCAACATTCAAAGATTTCAACCCTCCCAGTACTTCCTCTCTCTTTATGACAATTCGTACAATGGCTCGCAGTGTTCCTCCTGGAATACTATCTCTACATTCTCCTTTTGCTTTGCTAACATGGAGACAAGATATTCATTAAAGGCCTGTCGTAGAGCCTATGCATATACAAACAAGTTTTTATCTTTACCTTTGACAGTTTCCAATCATTGCTTAACTTGACTTTTAGCAGTTATGTATTGGTAAAACATGTTTCGGTTATCTTTAAATTTACTTCCCAATCATTTTTCATGCCAACTCATTCATTTCCTTAATTCCTTTTTTTTTACATCGTCCCTGCACTTCCAATATTCGACTTGGTTATCTGCATTGCTCAGTTCTTTGTGCCGATCGTACGCTTTCTCTTTCTGCTTGATCTTCCACTGTATTCCTCTAGACAACTGTTTAGGTTCACCAGCAAAGGGGCAAGCACATGATCCCGAAGTGCCACCATTTATGCCAGGGGATCACAGTGTTTTCAGAGGGACCTGTGTCACACCTGCTGTCTGCATCAGGATAAATACAATCACCTTGACGGGCATTGGACACTCGGCAAGAATGCTGGAGTGCAGCGGTGAGTGAAATTCGCACTTGCTTGAAGAGCCAATGGAGGCATACAAAACCCAGGGTGCAGGCAGACAGAGGACTGCTGCAGGCAAGGGAGATGCTCAGTGAAAAGGAGATTGTGAGCTTCCGGGCTCATTCATTAGGCAGTGGATGCTGGATCTCCAGGGGGATTTGCAGGAATGTTTTGCATATATCCATGAGGGTATGTGTGCCATGGACTCCGTTGTGGAGGAGCCCATGCAGAACATGAGCAATGTGTTGACCCTGCATGTCGAGCAAAATGCCTCCATAATTCAGAGAGTCCAGGCACTCATGAATAAGCTGCATCAGGAACAGAATCAGAGGACCGTGGGTTTCCAATCGGATATGCAGGCCCTTTCACAGGCAATGGCCCGTGCTAGTCATTGCCAGTGTGGAGGATGCATGAGGTAACTGGTATCCATGCTAGGTTCTCACCCGACAGTGGCGACCAGCGTTGTAAAGAGTGACCCCACGTTGGCGTCACGAGCTGCTTGTCATCTCCTTGGGTGTCTCTAAGGGTAGTATGAATAATCAGCAGCTCGCCGCCCCTCTGCCAGTGACTTTCGCATCAGATGAATTTGTGGTGACTGGGGCAATGTTAGTCGTGGCAATCTCCACTCCCTGCCAGGCCTTGACAGCCTTGGCTCCACTGGCCTGAGGCCAACCGTCATGCCCATTAAGGCCAACAATTCAGCAGATTAAACAGGCTCCTTCCAATGTTGCTCCCAGCACGTTGGCAGTATGGTACCAAGATGTGGCCCTCGCACACTTAATGATAAAGCATCATGAGCATAAGAGTCTGATTTTCTTATCTAATTTTTGGATTATGGTTACTCATTTGGGAATGAAGACCAAAGAAGAAATGTTATTTTTTTTTCCATTGTCAAAATGAGATAGCTTTTTTGTTTGTCGCAATAGTGTGAGTAATTTTCACCTTTGTTCCTGTTTTGGTGCAATTTACGCCCAACACGCAATGATCCAGCCTTTCAAGAGGACTGAGTGGACTTCAGATTCAAAGGAAAAGGCATTTTCAGACATGTGGGATGGAGGCAACAGACGTGGAATAACGTGGAAGCAGATCTTTGGCTGCCTAGCTGAAAAGCTTTGGATTAAAGCATTGTGGATAAACAAGCCTTCCCTAAGGGTACCGAGTTCGGTCCCTACATCTCATTGTTCTCCTCACCGTTCACCTTTTTGAGATCACTACTGGATTCACTCACTGTGGCCGATGGAGCTGCGTACACATACTCTTTTTCGAGGGTGCCCACCCCCACCCACTTCTACTGCAAGTTCCAGATTATGGAGGGAGCAGAATTCAGCCACAATCTATGCCAGCAACACTCGGGGATATTGTTTTGTTCCCCTGAACAATTCAGCCATTGATTGTGCATCTTCAGAAGGTCTATTGTCCTCTCCAACACGTCCATTGTCGAGGAATTACTCCTGCTAAACTGCTTCTCTGTCTCTGCTGTTGAATGACAGAGCCATCATAATCCAACTAACTGAAAAGCCCATGTCAACCAGCATCCACCCAGCCAGTAATGCTGGAACACAAAACAACTTCGGCACCTGGCAATGTCTCAGGATATAAGTGTCATAAGAGGATTCCGGATGTCACTTGCAGGGCCAGTGTCCTGTGGCCGCACACTATCAGGAGGTTAATCAACGGGAATCCATCCCTGTTGATGAAGCACTCGACAGATCTGCCGGTGCCTTAATGGCCACACGTGTGTATTGGATTGAATCTTGGATGTGGCAAATTCGAGCAATTACTGCAAAGCTATTGGCTCGCTCAGCCTGGTAGGCCTTGCCCGTAAGGAAATAAATAAATGTCATTACCCGCCTGAACAGAGGTCCTGCCACCAGCTTGACGCAACTGTGGACAGCTGACTGGGACAATCCACAAAGATACCTCAGTGGCCCCTGGAAGGAACCGGAGTCATAGACGTTGCTGGTCATTATAACCATCAGATCCACAGGGTTTCTCGCTCAGACAGTTGAAGGTTACCTCAGGCCCAATCATCGGTCAATTAGAGGTCAAGCTGTCCCTGGAGGGCGGAGCCTCGTCTGATTTCCAGCCCGGATATATTGGTGTAGATGCATTGCTATAATACATGGCAAATGTATAGTCCCATTTTCTGCTGCCACCTCAGCCTTGGACTACCTGTTGGCACTGCTCCATTTACGTCAACGCCACTCATCCGATAGTTCTTTCCCCCACAAGCTTCTTTGGAGTACCATGTCTGCAGATTCTTCCAACCTTCCCTTCCTTCTCAGGAGAGGTCCCAAACGTTGAGACAACATTCCCCATTAGCAAAGTCACATAAACCTGGTTGTAGGAAGAGCTGACACTGTCAATATCGTCTGGGTGCTTATGAGAGACATTTGTGTCCTACGTTGAAGCCTCTAAATGCAAGGAATAGAGCTTAGAACGGATGTGAACTGTCAACTTCAAATAAAAAGCAAGCAGCAAACCAGTTCCAGAGCTACTCAGTACTCATACCGGGGGTGCAATTCTTCATTTTACCGAGACCTTGACTAATATTTTGCAAAATGTGAGATGCCTGTTTAGCCTGAGAGATGTTTGTTAAAACGGATGGCTGAAGTAATATTGGCTTCAATTACGTTTTTAGGGGCCTTAATTGGCCTCTTATTTGACAGCAGGTGCCGCTCTGATTTCTGCACGCCACAGCAGACCTGAAATCTTTGTGCATGCGGGATGACGCCAGGAAGATCCCAGGGTGTCATCTCGTGGTATTTTATGTCACTTCCATTCGGGCGCTCAGCCTCCCGCATCTTGTAAAGTACTGCTCTTGCTTTTGTCCTTGATGTAAGGGCTCAGCGGGGCTGGTGCACTAATCGCTGAGCCGAAAGCCGCCCGCAATTGGGACTGCAGTGCAATTCCACGCTGGTTTGCCAATTAACCTCATCCGCATAAAACATGCAGAGCGCAGGTTCAGAAATCTGTAGCCTGCCAATCCTTCCAAATTGGTCAACTTATAATGTATTGGGCTAGCTTGTAATCCTATTCCTCCGTATAATTGGCTGCCGAAGCAGCAATGAATTTGATTAAAGGGAAGGAAGATATTCAGGTCGCTGTTCAGATCCTAGAGTTATCCCAATGTGAGCTCCCCCTATCATTAGCTTGAAAAACGTTCCTAATTCATGCTACCCATCTTGAGCCCACTCACTCCCCCTTCACTCACCTTCTCCAGAAAGCTTGCAAACCCATACGCTCCCAGAACTCGGAATTACCTGCTAGGACCGGCATTTACCACTTTACCTCCGCCCTGGTAGCTTCCATTGATTTATTAAAGGCGTTGACAGGACTGTGGGAGATGCTGATCAATGTGGGTTCTGAGCACTGAAATTCCGCCCAACTTTCCGCCTCACATCCACAAATGTTAATGTACAACACAGCACTGTATTGCTACAGTGATGGTCTGTGAGGAGCTGGTCTGTTTGACGTTGATCTGTTTTATTTTTCTGCCACGTTCTTTTCACTCCAGTATTTTTTCGCATTAGGGAAACTGCTTTTATGATGGTGTGTTTTCACCTCGCACCATCCGGAAAGTTGATGGTGAGTGCATTCTCATTGAAACTATCAGCTCCCCAGACATTTCATTCTGCACTCAGCGTTATTTAACAGCATGGTGATTTCCGGGGCCCAATGGGGCAATCCCAGGCTCACCAGCTTCGCTGCCAACAGCCAAAGAAGTTGCTTTTGACACAACAGGACTGTATGTGGTGCCAGGATCCTAACTCCCAGCTTTCCAGGAAAACATAAGTTTCGGAGGCTCAATCAATACTGTCAGTGGATGACTGGAAGAGATTTGGTATGTGGGTGGACAGAGCACGGGCGGTGTAGTAGGCTCGTCCAGCGGCTACCGAACATGTAGCGCCAGTGGTGCTGAAGTTACAAGAAAAACCTCTGTTCGAAGCTGCCTCACCCTTTTCCGCTCCAGGTGTAAAGCCAGTTATGATGGGATTTGTACCAAACCTGGTAATTCCATCCGCCAGCCGAAGAAATAATAAAGGACGGATAATTGCCCTCGAGTAGTCATTAATTTGACATGTAAGAGATCCAGCTGTTGTTATAGCTCATTTCAGCTTAAAGTTGCTGCAAGTTCGGATCGGGGGGCATGCAATAGGAACCCAAATCAAACTAATTACGCTGATTGCCGAACGTCAAAGAACCTGGCAGGAGAGCATACAATCTAGGCCAATTGCGTGCAATTTCCTCATCACTGCATATTTCTTCCACCTGTGAAATTGTTAAATTTTTCAGAGAATTGAAATGCCCTTGGTCAGAACAGCAGGAGGCAGCGAAAATTAAAGCAGCTCAAATCATGTAATTGGGCAATTAAGTTATTTCACTGCCAACTCCAATCGTTTGCACTTCTTCTTGAAATTATTCAGTATTGAACTTCACCCCTTGCTATCTGCGTCCTGTTCTAATATGTTAATAAACAACTTCTACGATGAGCAATGACATTTCTGTGAGGCCTGTGTCCTATTCCAATTTTCGAACACGATCCATACTTTTTCCAAACTGAATCGGAGATTCAAGAAACAATGGTATCATAGCCACAATGTTCACAGAATTGTAGAATACTGTATAGAAAAGATAACAAAATGATCATTGCCTTTCATTTTGAAGGGCCTGAATATCATTCACTGCAATATCTATACCAGATATCTGTGTGCGAAGGGCGCTTTTAAAGAACAATCTGAAGGTCGGGTTTTTGACGATATGCTCTGACTGAACTTTATCATTGTGTGCTTTCTGCTGAAAGCACGACATTATTACAGCTAGCAAATTTTAAGCCGGCATCAAGCACTCTAGCACAAGGTAAGTTGTAGAATATATTGAGTACAATTATTGAGATTAAGTGAACTAGGCTGGGACAATCGCAAATTATACGTGAAAAAGTTAACTTCCTTTAAAGAGTTCAGTTATAGGTCATGCAGAGGGCATTGATTATCTCCAAAGAATTGCAGTGAGGCAGTGTTACTTAAACTAGATATTAAATCATGCAAATGTAAGTTGAATCATTAAGCTGAAATAAGGTGCTATAGGATTAGGAACGGTGCTGAGCAGATTTATTGGCTAATTAATCATCTCAGAAGTATTTCCAACATTGACATGGTCTAACAAGATATTTTTGTCTGGAATCGCTAAGCTTTTGTCTGTGGACTTCAAAAGAATAAGAGGCGACTTGATTGAAACGTATACAATCCTGAGTGGAGTTTCAAAGGGTGTTTGTCGAAAGAATGTTTCTTGTGGGATATATAGATCTCGACGCCGTTCTTTAAAAAAATATGTGTTTGATTATTTAAGACAGAGATGAAAGTTAATTTATTTCTTTTTCTTTCTGCATGGTGTCATGCTTTGGACTTCCCTTCCTGAAGAAGTGGTTGAGACAGATTTTTTGGATATCTTAAAGGTCCAAGTAGATGGATTCTTGATAATCAAGGGAGTGAGATGATAACGGGGGTAGGCAGCAATGTAAATCTGCTGTTAAAATTAGATGAAAAATGATCATTTTAATGTCTGAGCTATGTCGAGCTGACAAGAACCCTACCTCAGGTCCTATTCTGAATGATTGCATGTTCTTATATACCCCATTGCTTCAAACGATGTGGCGTTTTTGAAATGCAGCTCAATTTCAATTTAGCTACCAAATCCACTGTCATAAATTGGGGGCTTAGATTCCTGTAAGGAAAACTATAGTCTTTTTATCATGGATACAATAAATCTAATATTGGTTCAGTTTGTTATTCATTCAGTGATTTCTTAGGGGATTATAATCACAGCTCTGTGTTCAATAAAGCACATTAGTTGGAAAAGAGTCGTGAACATTGAAGGGTAGTATCTTACTTCCTGTGGTAAAAAAACGAATTAAAACAATGGATAGCTCAATGCAGAAAACATAAAAATTCATGAACAAATTCAAATGTTTCACATACTTAAAGGAATTTGTTTGAACACAAATAATGGCTAATATCAACAGGAAGTAATATTGTTAAATGCATTCATTCAGAATGTTGGAAAGGGTAATTCAGCGATGCAGATGGATGCGTGCTGGGATTACTGCAACCCAGCAATTGCATGGAATTCATATTAAAATAACTTAAACCAATTGCAAACTTTGAAAATGACCGTATTGGCTATATTGTTAACAATGAAAAGTCTCACACTGACTTTCAAGTTGTCGTTGTGAACTGGCCGCTGGAGCAGTCGAGTGACAAATTGAAACTAAAGAAGCAAAAATGAAGTGAGATACTTAAGAGGGAAAAAACACAGAAAGTTCATCAACATACATAACACAGAACAAGAACAAAATTACATGGAAAATTTCAGCAGGTTTGAAAGATAAGCTGGTTTAAGGGAGATTGGGACATATATTAACCCATTTCTCTTTTTCCTAACTTCTGATGAAGAGTCATTTGGACTCGAAACAATAACTGTATTCTTATCCGCAGATGTTGCAGACCTGATTAGATCACATGTGTGTTTGTGTCTGTGTGCAAAAAAAATGTGCTGTGTGGAAGAGTGGAGAGTGCGATGGTTTGTGGGTTCCAGAGTCTCACAGATGGGCAGAAGGCTAGCCTGTGTATCAGGGAAATTCCAAGAGCACCGAGTTTCTGAACCAGCTCCAACTGAGTTAGTCACGGTGCCCTCCATGTCGCATTACACATATGAGCGATTTCTGGCATGTGGGGGCTGATAATTACCAAGGAACTGGCATCTGGCGGAGAATTGGAGCAGAAGAATAATTTTAAACTGATCAAATCTTTTTAATTTTCGTAGGATCATGAGTCTGCGCTTTTCCACAATCTGGATATATGGCGGAGTACGCCTACTGGCCGCTGTAACCTGCCCCTCTGTCATTAAATGCCCCATCAATCCTTATTTGGCTTTACACAGACTTGCGCTGCTCACACAGAGCAAGGCCTGACTTAGACAGTTGTGATCAATTTTGGCCTAAAACAATCAAAAGCTCAACCTGACACAAATGGAAAATTATGACCGAGTAAAACTGTATCAGATGATTAAACCATATGCCAGGATAAAATAAATGGCTAGCAGCGAAATGAAGGAATCGAGAAATGAATTTATTGCGAATGCAAGAAGAGACAATGCAGTATTGCATATGGAATAATGCTCGGATTGCTGTAATTGAAATATGGCATCTAATTTATTACAAAAAAATAAACAAATAACAAACTTCCTGCAGATGATTTCCTTTGTCACATGGTTCACCAAAATAATTATTTGATCACCACGGGAGCGCTGCTCCGCCCCAACAGCCTACACTCCACCCTCCTGCCCATGGAGGAAAAAAATCACACTGGAGGCCATCGCTATATATCGGTGGGCTGTGCAATCAGTTCACTAGCCATTAATTGAAGGGTATGTTAAGGCTCTTAGCTTGCCAATTGTGTCCTATTTTGAGGGGCCAGTCAGAACTTCTGGTCGGCGCAAGGACCCAACGGGAAAGCATGTAAGATATTACTTAAGGAATGTTTTGCAATGTAGTGATATGTGGACTAAGAGGCGTCGCTCATGTTTTCCACAAAGTTAAAACTGATAAAAGTGTTTAAAATATACTCGTGTGATTGTAAGTTGTTGTCATCGATGTCCACGAGGTTCTCTTTGAAAAGTGATAGCATTCTGCAGACAACATTCTTCTTCATTCTTGCAGCTTTCCGGTGGCCTGCATTCATCCTGGGGCTGCAGTTTCGGACATCTCCAGTGGTGTCTCCCAATCAGCTATGGAAAACTGTGTCAAGCAGGCTACAGATGCTCTGTTGAGACGGGAAGCCACCTTTATTCACTTCCATTGCGCTCACGCAAGTCAGGTACAGCGAACCAAAGGCTTTGCAGGCAATGTTGGATTCCTCTGCGTCCAGGGTGCTATAGATTTCACACATGTGGCCATCAAGGAACCCACAGGTTAATCCGCTGCAATTGTCAGAAGCAAGTGCTTCCACTCCATGAACTTGCAGGAAGTGTTTTATCATACATTGCAGATTTTACAAGTCTGTACAACGTTCCCAGGCAGCTCGCACAATGCGTACATCCTTAGACAATCTCAGGTGCCTGGGATCTTCAGTGCTTTGGCCCAACAAGACAGCTAGCTGCTAGGTGACAAGGGCTAACCCCTGCGATGGTGGCATGACGCCAGTACACTCTTCAAGAAGAGAAGCTGATCATCTGCACAATAGGAGCCAGAGCACTGCAAGGGCTGTGGTGGAAAGAAACATCGGTCTTCAGAAAATGCGCTTTCATTGCCTGGAGTACTCAGGCGACACAATCCTTTACACCCCAGATATTGTCTCTCAGGTCGTGGCACTCTGCTGTGCCCTAAACAATCTTGCGCTGGAAAGGGGGGATGCAATTGACGATGCAAACTTTGACAACCTGCATGAGGCTGCACAAAATGAATACATCAGTACCTAAGAGGATGAGGAAGAACAGGGCGATGATGAGGGCTGCAACAACGACCTGTGCTTATGCCAAGGAAGCAAGGATACCCGGGATAGTTGGATCCAAAGAAACCTCAACTCCCTCTACACACATGGAACAACAGGAACAGCATTGCCTGGAATTCCACATGTGGCCCATATGTGCTACTTCTTCCACCTGATCAGGTGAAAATAATTACAGAAACATCAATCTCCATTCTAACACTCATTATAATTATGTGAAAATGAAAACAAGCACCGCAATGAATTGTTGCTCAGCCATGGTAACAACGTTGGACTTTGTTCTGTCCACAATTAACTCCCACATGATTAGTCGATAATGTTACAAAAATTGGCCCCTATTCTAAGGCCAACACAAAATCACCAGTGACATACATGTGGAGTGCCTAAGGTACTCTCTATTTCCGTTTCTGGGTGCTACGTCGAGGCGCCACCCCATCAACTGAAGTGGCTTGTGAGAAAGCCTGCTGACTCTGCTTTCTTATTGGCCTAAGTGGCCTTGGCAGGCTTGCTCTGACCCGTGGAGACTATGATGGCTCCATCTGGCTGGGAGTAGCCAGCTCCTGGACTGGCACCTCCATAGTTGCCGCACGCTCAAGGGTAGCAACGTGGAATGGAAGAGGGGCGGAGGAGCTGCAACCCTTATCTAGAGCCATGATAGGATTTCACAGCAACGGGAGGCAGCTGCCGTGCAGACGTGAGGTCTTAATTGACCTCCCTGCTCACCACAGATGTGTGATCACCTAGTGTCGGCTCTTGGTGTCCACAAATCTCCGACAATAGAAAATACCTGATGCTAGAACCGCTGTCAGGGCTTGCAGGTCCGAGCGTAAAGCAAGTCGTATTTTGATCCATTTGTTGGAAGGCCCTCTCTGTGACAGTCGCCAATCTCTCATTAAAGGTATCCTGATGTTCTGCCCTGAGGGCAGGTTCTTCCCGTGCACTCTGCCTAGGCTCCTCCCTCGCAGACAGCAAGTGAGCCTTTCCTTCATACAACTCTGCCAGATGCCCATGCAAAGCCTAAGCACGGAGTTGACCCTCGTTGTCGACCACACTGCCTCGTCAATTGACAGAGCGGAGCTTCTCAGGAGATGAATCAGGTGACCCTGGGCTTGCAATCGGACCTGCAAGCCCTCACATCGGCAATGGCCTGAGCTGGTAATTGCCATTGTGGGGAATGGATGTGGCACCCGTAATCCATGCTAGGTGCCAGACAATCAGTGGTAAGAACAAAAAAACTGCGGATGCTGGAAATCCAAAACAAAAACAGAATTACCTGGAAAAACTCAGCAGGTCTGGCAGCATCGGCGGAGAAGAAAAGAGTTGACATTTCGAGTCCTCATGACCCTTCGACAGTTCTGTCAAAGGGTCATGAGGACTCGAAACGTCAACTCTTTTCTTCTCCGCCGATGCTGCCAGACCTGCTGAGTTTTTCCAGGTAATTCTGTAATCAGTGGTAATGCCCGCATTTATCTGACTTTGGCGCACGAGCGTCATTGGCATTGCATCTCTGACATATTGGATTAGCTGCATTGATGCCTTAAAACCATGTCTGAAGGGGAGTGGCGTTTTCTGCGGCAGATTCTTCCTTGGACTACGTGTGGGCACTGCGCCCTTCTTTCCTACACCTCTGATTCCATAAGTACTTATTGCCAAAGCTCATTTGGGGCAGCTGGTTTCCTGTCCCTTCTAGCCCTCTTTTCCTCATCAGGAAGTTGCCACAAGTTGTGACGACAATACCAAAGTCACAGAAGCCTGATAGCAGGAGGAGGTTTCAGGGCAAATACATTCGCGATCTGGGAGACACCAATGTGTACTGGGTTGAAGCTGCGAAAGGTCTCAAAAAAAATTGAGAACAGAGATGATCTGCCAAGTTTAAATAAGCAAGCAGCAGCATAGTAGCTCCAGAATTCCCCACTATTCACATTGGCAATGCTATTCATCGTTTTACCCAGCCCTTGAATGAGTTTTTTTTCGAAATGCTAACTGCCCGGCTACTCGTTTTGCTTGTGCGAGATGTGTGCAATCGCAAGGGAAAGTGAAATCAGCTTCAATTGTGTTTTAACGGCTGTAAGTGGCCTTTTAATTGATGAAATGTGTGACTCCGATTTTCGTGCGCAACCACAGACCTGGAAATTGCATGCATGAGGAGTGACACCATGAGACTCTCAGGGCAACAGCCCGTGCTCTTTTACATCGCATCCGTTCGGGTGCACTGCTACCCGTGGGGCGGAACATTCTGCCCTTTCTTCCCCTCTTTGAGTACGGTCTCAGCGGGGCTGGGGGGGACGGACTTGGAGCCGACTGCCGCCTGCGTTTGGGGCCGCAATGTAATTCCACACTGGTTGGCCAATTAAACTCATCCACATAAAACGTGCAGCGGGCGAGCTCCGAAGTCGGTAGCCGTCCAATCTTATTAATTTTGTCTACCAAGTACATATTAGGCTTGCTCCGGAGCCTGTTCACACGACATATAGGCTGCCAAAGCAACAATGACTTTGGTTAAAAGTGGTAAAGTAATGTAGGTTGATCTTCGGATTGTGCAGAATGCCTAACTTGGATTTCCCCTCTCATTGGTCTGAACACCTTTTCCTACCTCAGGTTACCCCTCTGAATCTCACCCACTCCCCCTTCACTCTCTGCCTCCCAAAGTCTCGAAAGCCCACACGGTCCTGCAACTCGGACTTGCCTTCTTGGCCGTGAGTTTATTTATTTATCTTTAGCCCTAGATGCTTTCATTACAGAGGGTGTTTGGGTGGTCGCTGTGCCTTTTTCACCCCTGTATTTTATCGTCTAAGGTTAAGAGTTTTTTGAATGGTGGGGTTTCACATCCCACCATCCAGAGCGTTGTGGGTGAGCGCAATACCATTGAAACGGCCTTCACTCACTGTTACTTAGTGATTTCCGAGCCTCAGTGTGGAAAAACCGCAGGCTCACTTACTTCCCGGCCCGCAGCTCAAGAAGTTGCTTAAACATGAGTAGGACTGTATGAGATTCCAGAATCCCAAATCCCAGGTTTCCAGGAAAACATTAGCTACCGGGCCTCAGTTCGATGTTGGCAGTGGAGGAGTTAAGGTAGACAGGGCACTGGCGGTGAAGTAGGCAGGTGCAGCCATTACTGGACATGCAGCAGGAGTGGTCCTGAAGTTGAAACCAGGACCACTGTTATTGGTGGCCCCACTCCTTCCACCTCAAGACATAATTCCAGTTATTATCGGGCTTGCCCCAAAACTGGTAATTCCTTCCTTCGCCGAAGAAATGAGTCACGGCAGAAAAAAAACCCTCAAGTGGTCACTGATTTGCTGCTTAAGACACCCAGCAGCGATTAGAGCGGGCGGTCCTCCTAAGGCCACGCCCACCACAGCTTAACATTGCTGAGAGTTCAGAGCAGGCAAGAACCCAGTGGGAACCAAATTCGAATAATTTAAGCTGAATCCCTAAAAACCCGCCAGAAGGGTATAGTGAAATTGAGGGTCACACTTAACTCTCAATGCATATTTCTTCCATCTCTAAAACGGTTAGATTTTCAGATTATTGAAATGGCCTTGATCTGCACAGCAAGAAGCAGTGAAAATGAAAACCACTCTTATCATGTAAAGGGGTAATTAAGATTGTTCACTGAGAACTCCAACTGGTTGCTCCTTTTCTGCAAGTAATTCAGCAGTGATCTTCACCCCATGCTATCTGCGTCGAATTTTATTATCACACTGAACAACGTTTTCGATGAGCAATGCCATTTCTTTCAGGGCCTGTGCCATATTCCAATTTTAGAGCAAGTTTTATATTTGTTCCAAACCTAATCCGAGTTGGAAAGAACAATGGTAAGTTACACAATTTTTCGACAGAATGTTCGAATACTTTATAGAAAGGATTAAAAATGATCAGAACCATTAAATTAGAAGAGCCTGCATCTAATTCACTTTGGTATCTATACCAGATATTTCTGTGCGAAGGGCGATTTGGAAGAACAGTCTGAAGGTCGCGTTTATGACTACATGCTCTGGCTGAACTTTACTCATTGTGTGCTAACTGCTGAAAGCACAACATTAATATCACCACAACATTTTCAACCTGCATCATGCACTCTAGCACAAGGTAAGATGTGAATTTATTGAGCACAGTTATTCAACATTAGTGCAGCAGGCTGGTGCAATCGCCTTTATCCATGCGATAGTTCATTTAGGGCAACAAAATTATGGAAATGATTTGAGATAAAAGGGAAATGTTATGAATTGGTTTAATTGGAAACGGCTTCTCAATAGTTGCAAGGACAGCTCGCGAATGGTATACCTTCCTAGTTCGCAGGACAGGGGCTATTTCACCTTGTAGTTTAAATTTAATGCACAGAGACACATGTGTTTATCAACCATTGTTTGCAAATTTCCACAAAAACGGAATGATAAAACATAAGATTGAACTGTAATTTAATTATTGTAAATATGATCGCAGAATGGAACACAATAATTCAAAAGATAAAATATGTTTTGCTCTGCAATGTGATAAAAAAAAATGTATAGAGCTTTTTCAAAAGTCCCAACCTGCATTCACTGTCATATTGCAGGTTGTTTGTAAGTAGGTTTTTGGAGCTTCAAAGGTAAACGTTGCTCGCGATTGCCTAGAAATCGCTGCATAATTGAGTGAATCTTATGAGAATCCAACACAATAAAATATATTTGCCGTTGTTTAACATCGAGAAATAAGATATTACTTAGGTTTCAATAATAATGGAGGATTGATGCTAATTGCTGTTGTTGTTATATGCATAGAGGCCTGTGAAGATTAAGAATATTAACATTAGAATTACAGGTTTAGCTGATAATTTTATTTTTGAAAAATAAATAGAAATGTCTTCGTCAGTGAAAATTATGTTTTTAATGTGTATATATGGAAAATGTTCCAATATTCCATTATTTAAAGTGCATAGGTTAACTGGATCTATTATTCTTTGAGTAGATATTTTTTTCCGTTCTAAACTGTCATTATTCGTATGAATATTACATCAAGGAAAGGTATATCAAGATTTATAGCTTTTCCACATCCTGTGATGATGTGCCACGAGTCAGCATTTGCTTTGAGCATAAGACATTCTCATCTACAATGTTGTCCATGTGAACACATAACTGATTGAGCTAAATGTGAGGGTGTATCATCCCCATTTATGGAAGGAGCAGAAGTTGAATCGTCTCAAAAACCAAGCCACTTTATCAACAAATATAAACATAGTTCGCAATATGACCTAGGAATAAATCCGCTGTTCGTGCTAATGCGCAGATAAGCCAGGATACACCATAGGATTGTGGTCAAGTGGATGGTTTAAATTATATTAGTTCTAATACTCCGAAACAATGGATTGACGTGTTCAGTTAGTTTCGTGCAAGATATATGTGTCAGAAAGAAAAAAAATAACATTCCAGACTGATGACGCTTTCGTCATTGATCAAAAACAAATAAATGAGCTTCGCTCTGAATTGAATAAGAGAAAAAAATCGGAAAGAATAAACGTTGTTCAAAGACTAAACAAGTTATGAATTTCAAATGTTTGTGCCTGAATGTCGAAACTATCTGAATTATGTATGCAAAGTGGCAATGGAATATTGTGCTATTTAAGGAGTTGCGAATGAAGCATTTTGAACATACTTTAAAAAAAAACAAATTGTTTTGATCTAGTAAATGCTCTAAAATATGATGATACAAACTTTTAAGTAAAGTTCTGCGCCTGAGTTCCTCTCACCAAAGTGGAAAATCTCATATTTTACCACATTATATTCTACCTATCATTTTTTACTCGCTCACTAATTTGTCCAAATGGTCCAGAAGACATGGCATCGTCCTCACGGCAGCCATTCCCACCTAGGCTTGTGTCAACTGCGAACTTGCAGCCTGCCAAAATGATAATGGTGTGATCATTCTCACTCTCTGTCTTCTGCTTGTTAAACACTCCTCAATCCATTGCAGTCTATGAATTCCTAACCTCTGTGTTTTTGGTTTGCTACTCAAACTCCTGTGAGGAACTTTATGAAATGCTTTCCGAAAATCCAAGAATTAAAATTCACCCAATAGCATAAGAACAAGCAAACGAGGAACATCAAAGGCCATTCAGTCCCTACACCTGCTCCACCATTTAATCAGACGATTGCTGATGAAATAGTAACCTGAAATTTACATCCAACCTGTTGCTTATCTCCCCCTTGTTTGACGGGCATATATTCAGCTCTGCCTTAAAATATAGAAATAATTGTCTCCAACCATCTTTTAGGAAGTGTTCCAAAGTTTCACGACTTTCTGAATGAAAGAAAGTCTTATCTGGTTTAAATTGGCGAACAGTTATTTTTTAAAATATGACCCCTAGTTCTGCATTCTTCCATAACAGGGAACATTATCGCCACAGCCAACCTGTACAGACCACTCAGGATCTTACATGTTTCAATTTAGTGGCCTCTTACTCATCAAAAGTCCAATGGCTAAAGGCTTAGTCTGTCTAACCATTCATCATAAGAAAACCAACGCTTCCAAGTATTACTTTGTAAACGTTCACTGAATTGCTAACAACACATGCACATCTTTCCTGAAATAAGGTGAATACAATGTACACAGTACAATAAATGTCGTGTCATTCGTACCCTGTACCCCTGAAGCATTTCCTCCCTACTTTGCATTCAGTACCGCTTGGAAAACATGGTAACATTCTGTTAGCTTCCCAAATTTCTTGGTGTACTTGCACACTAACCTTTAGTGAAAACACTCTATCAATTCTGTTAATAAAACCCTCAAGAAGAACCAATTCAGGTTCCAATTCGTAAATCCATATTGACTTTGAAAAATTATGATGATTTTTATGTATGTTTCTATCACATCCCATTGGAATAGAGTCCAGCATTTCCACCTTTGCTGATGTAAGGCAATCAGGTCTGCAGTTCCCCATGTTCTATCTGCATTTTTTCAATAACGTGGTAACATTTACTACCTTCTAATCTGCACAAATCGCACCAAATGTAATGATTTAGGAAGCAGGTTAACTTGCTTCCATTTTCCGCAAAGCTACGTATTTCAAAATTCTGGGATGTGTAGCATCGCGACCCAGGTATTCAACAAATTTCAATCCTATTAAATTCCCCAACACAACCCTCTTGTAATTTTTTTTTTTAAAAAAGAAAATGCTTGAAAAAATCTGCATCTCACACATCAATCCTTAGCGTTTCAATATCGCCTGAATCTACTTCAGAGCTCTGAAGAATGATCATGCGGACTCAAAGTGTTAAACTTTTTTCCCTCTCTAGGGATGCTGCCAGACTACCTCGCCTGTTTTCTTTGCGACATTTCCTGTTTTCATTTCAGATTTCCAGATTCAGCTGCATTTTGCATTTTGATATAATTTATATACCGTCGAGCTCCAATTGCCGCGGATATATTGTGTTTCTTTCAATGTTGTCTGACAAAAATATTAATTTAGTTTTCCTACGTTTTTTTTCTGTTTCCGATGTTAAATAACCTGACCAACACTTGTCTCAGCCAAATTTATCCATTTTGCATACACCCAGAAGCTTGTGCAGTTAACTTTTATGTTTGTTTTTTGACAATTCACATATATATAGTATAGTCTCCCTTTCTTTCTCAGTTTCTTCCACACCTTTGCAGTATGCTACAATCCTCCCAATCTCCGGGAATACTACCATTTCAGGAGTTCCGTCCCACTTTTGTATTGGTCTTTTAAAATCATTAACTTACTTTTTTGCCACTGTTGACTGACGTTTCTTTTTGGGTTAAATGGCTTCAAAGAAAGTATAGAATCTGGGTACAACACCATAATACTATAAAGGCTAGCCCGCTCCTTAGTGCCGTCATAGCTTTCAAATTTTCCCAATATAGCTCAACCACTTCTTCATCACTTCATAATTTCCATTTTTAAATTGAACACATTGGCTTAAGAATGAACTACTGTCTTTGAAACATAATGTAATATTTATGTTATTATGGCCTCTCATCCCTAAAATGTTATTTTACAACTATATTTTAAGCTGCCATATTTTATGGCATAATGCATCATCTAAAAAAGCCTGTTCTCGAGTCGTTTCATCAATATGTTTCCCCAGAAATACCCCCAATCGTACCCCAGAAACTCAGTCAAAATCATTAGTGCTTTCGAGCCTTACACAGCCTTTACACGGGATGAAGTCATTCTGGTTATTTGTATTTTCCATGCTACATGATTTATTAAGATTTTTATTAATGCCTTTACTGTTTGATGACGTATAAAAACTGCTGCCTCTTTCTGTTAAGTTGGTCAACACAAATAGTGTACATTTTCCTCTTCCAATCTGAGTTAATCCATTCCTAACGGACTGATGCCTTAATTTATTATCAGTGATACAGAACTTAACTCATGCCACCCAACCCCCCGTTTGTCATCGTTAAGGTCGTATGTCCTTAAGTTTTCATTTGCATGTACTTTCCATTTTATCTAATGGCAACTAGATAAGTCCTAATTGCCCTTATTTCTGGCTTTGCTGAGAATTCTGCGTGCATTCAGGTAGAGTGCCCGTTAATTTGCATTTCTTTTTCTATTTTGCATTCTAAGCTCATAGACACTAATTAATACGGTGCTTGATTATTGCTGGAAGAAACAAAACATGGCGAGGATTTTGTAATGCACTCATCACGAAACTAATGTCATTCCAATTTGGAATGTGGTTGGGGCAAAAAAAATTGTACTCCATGCAAAATCAAAGCTGATTGGTTGGCATGTGTTGAAAGACAATAAACTGCCAGGCATTGCTTGAAATTTAACCCTGGCATCTTTGTCCTGATTGTTCAATCAGGGAGGTATCCTTTACCAATAACTTTCAAGCTGTCTGGTTTAGATTTCAATGAATGCTTGGCAGTTAAACGTCTGTCAACATTACTGCTGCAATTTATTCTGCAATGTCTCAAGCACTCACAGTCCAGTTGCCAACCTATCAGCACTCAATTCGCAAATAGAACAAATTGCTGCTTCCAATGTACCCATTCCCCCATCCCCACCCCTATACTGATAATCTTGAAAAGTGCCATGCTAAATGCAAGTCCGTAAATAATGTTGTGCCTCTTTTTTCAGAAATATTCTAAGATTAGTTGCTGTTCGCCTTTCATTCAATTGCCTTTGAATTTGACTTGGTACTTTTCTACTTCTGTTTGCCAGCTTTACTTGCTTCCATTTAGACCTGTGTTTCACATCACCAAACAGGCTCTATTAAGCCGTCCTCAACAGCAATAGATTACTGTGGAGGGGATGCAGTGCAGATTCAAAAGCATGTTGTCTAAGATGATACATTTTATTTATGAAGAGATGTTGGATAGACGTGGGTTATTGGTGCACAGAAGATTAAGGGGTGAAGTGTTCGAGTTGTACAAGATTATGCAGGGAATAGCTGTTCCTCTTAGTTAAACATTCAGTCACACGGGGACATATGTTCAAGGTGAGAGGCAGGAAATGTTGGGGGGATGTGAGGAAAAACTTTTTTACCCAGAAGGTGGTCACAATCTGGAATTCGCTGCCTGGGAGGATAGTGGAGGCGTGTTGCCTCACTTGCTTTAAAAAGTGCCTGGATGAGCATTCAGCACGTCTTTGCATTCAAGGTTATTGGCCAAGTGCTGGTAAATGGTATTAGGTAGTTAGTTCAGGTGTTTGTCACGTGTCGGTGCAATCTCGATGGGCTGAAGGGCCTCTTCTGCTCTCTGGGATTCTGTGATTCTGTCGTTCTCTGATAAGATTTCCCCCGTTTTAGTGTCCATTTTTCGCCCAGACCTTCCTCTCCTTGGGCCTGTAGAACACTTTACGATTTTGTTTTCTGATCTTTACTCATCTGTTGACTGGCTCCTGTCTGCATTCTTACCGTTTTTTGATGCCTTTTCTAAACCGGTCAGTTTTCCTGACACTTCATCTCCGACACTGAAACATATTACAGAGTGCTTTCCTAACTCATATTTTCTGCTCCATGGCTATAATAATGATTTTCTTTCCTGCTTAATTGTCCATAGGTTTAATGTTTTTTTTTTATTTTGCTCTCTTGAACTTAAAAAAAAGATTCCAATTTCCATTCTACATCTCTTGAAAATATTGTTCTCCATATTGTCTCTAAAAAACATTCAACATTTCAAAAACTGTGTTTTTATTTGATGAGATTATTGTTGTTAGAACCCAACCTGATGTTACGACCAGACAAGCCTTATCCCAGGGTGTAACAAGGGTTGACAGATCTTAACTTCATCTGTTTGTTTAGATATGTGTACAATGGCTACTGAACTAAGTCACCAGCATAGACGAATCAACTGAACACAAACCTAAAACATTTATGTCAAGGAAAAAGAAAGAATAATATTACAATAGTTCCCCAGCCACATCTATAATGCAACGAATATTTAGAGATTAGTAAGGATAACTGAAGTTACAATGGCATTTCTATACCCTAATGTTCACAGTAAGTACATAGTCGTTATGAGCCAATAGGCGTCCTGAGGCCTGGCACACCACCATTTAAAACCAAGATATAGATCCCACAACTATCAAATGATATAGGTGTTTCCTGAACTTCCCGCAGACGCTCGTCACACTGCCCGCCTACCGCCCTCACTGAACTCGGCTTTTCACACCTGGGTTGACAATTTCCACAGCCCAAAATCTAGCTTTAGAATCTTCTCCCAAATGGGCCCTTTCTCTCCAACGTATTCCGCAGGTGTATACCTCGATTGGTTTGTACTCTCCTTCCGATGTTCTTATCCTCAGGTCACAACATGCATTCAAGCCTTCTTCCGCACACCCTTTCCCAGTGTGTGAGCCATCAAGAATACACCACTGCTCACATCCCATACTGAAGAGTTACATTGTCAGTTGTCTCATTGGAGCTTCTGACTTCTCACATGCCTTTACAATGTTTACGCTCTGCTTTGTGCACCTTTCGCCTACTTAAAAGCTTAGGTTTTCTCTGCTCTTCAGTCTTAACTTTGCTTATTTTGACCATTTCAATGTCCCTGTACTTCATTTGACTGGATGGTAATGTTGAGGCTATCTCCTGTGTGTGCCTGACTCCTTTGGCCACAGAACCTTTTGTTTGTTTTGGGAAAAATATGCTCTCCCTGTAGACTACAACCCAATATCTGTCATGGACTGCCAGCTGTCTTCAAACCAATTGAACTCAAAAGGTTTTCTCCTTCGTTTTCCTGTGAGCATGTCTATGGGTGGGACCTACTTTTCAGTACCCTCTTAGCTCGACAACAGCAGCGGTTTTCTATTCTGACTCTGCTTTGCTCTAACATCTCTCACAATCTTTAAAATCTGAATTAGAAATACAGGGACCTTATATTTTTTTTTTTAACTCATCATGACCTTTCCATAAAACACAAATACAGAAATACAAGTCTAACGTAAACGTTAAAGCTAAATCTCATTCCTAACGCACACAGATGCAAATAAATCTTACATAAACTGTCTCCACTTCATTATTTTTTCATGCTTAGATAATTCGGAATTACATTCATTGTGGTATTATATTATGACCAATATTGACCCGGCATTACTCTACTTTCGCATATAAGTATGATTAAAGTTACATTTATATTGTGAGCCAATGTATGGCAAAGTGCTTCGCAGTTTCCAAGTTTAGTTGAATCGCAGCAAGTGATGTAATGAGGAAATTAGGGCAATTAATTTGCCCAAAAAGATATTAAGAATGATAACTGTATGGTCTTCACATGATTATTTATTTTCGTTTACGTGTCTATTCCACTTTTTCCTGAAGAGCAGCCCTGTTGTCTGATTTAATCCGCAGGAGTGGGGCCCTAGAATAATTCTCATCACAGAGATGGTGGGCGCGCTCTACAGATCGTTACCATAACTCAACTGCACGTTATTATACATCAACAATGATTTATACTTATAATTTCCTTTGCGATTATGTTTTGGACCTTCATGCAGCTAGTCGAATGTTGCAAGGCACAGTTCTATTCTCTGCACTAAGACATCTGTCTGCATTTTTAATCGATTTTTCTAAATCTGATTTTCCTAATAGTTCAACTTAATCATTATTTTTCTCTCACTGTCCGGGCTGGAGTGGCTGACAGCTGAATGCTCAACTGCCAGATCTTTAAGCCCAGTCTAGTTAGTGATATTGGCTCTCTCTGAAATTCAAGACAACATCATTTCCTCACTTCAAGCCTAACAACATTCCCATAAACTGCTTTGCGGAAGGTTCATGGATAGATTCAACATTATTGACCAGTACAGTCATCATTTCACTCGGTAGTGAAGTTTGCCTGATGGTCTCATGAATTTCCCATTCGAAAATAACTAATCTATGGTTGAATGGAATGATCATAATTCACTTTTGAAAATAGAAGTTGCAATAGTTTCTACTTGGACCTAAATCACTATAACTGTTCATTGGAAGGTGATTGTTCATGTAAAAGTTCTGCTTTGAATGCATGGGCATGAATAGTTAACCTGTATAATTTATAAATTGCAGACTATTAACACCAATCCTAACTTACTTTTCCAGCGATCATATTATTCTGATATTAGGCAGTGCTATGCAATCTCTAAACCTCAAAGGTATGCTAACACTAATTGGTGACTTCAGGTTGGAACGAAAAATCGTTTCCACTTGCTTCCCTTCCACTTTTTCGAAAGTGCCTGTTATTGGTCGAATTATGCTTTTTTATCCCTCGTCCTCGACTGATTGAATAATTTGCACTGCACAGCAAGTCCAGGCACAGGTTGTAACCTTCTCTGATCAATATGTAGATGAACTGTTTGACTCATGTATTAAAGGAAATTTGTGAGAGGCAAAAGTGGCGGTCTGCTTGGAATGAAATGCAATGCAAATTTTGCCAAATATTAAAATGTGTACCTAAAATAATGAGTTGAATATAGGAATTCAAAACGGCCAACTTACAATCTGCATTCTAATAACAACATCTGAAATGTTGTTTTCTCTTGTGCATTCATTGCTGTTGCTGCATCCATGCCTTGTCAACAAAGATATGCCTGCTTGCTTGGATGGATTTTGCTTGGATTATTAACTGTAGTTCTTAGGGACCTCATTGGAGAAAATGATGGCTATAAGACCACTCAAGAAAATACAGCTAGCAAGTTCAAGCCTGTTACAGGAATTACAAAAAACCTCGTAATAGTTTTGTTTAACCTCATGAAAGAAATAGATAGTGGTTCTCTTCAGTTAAACGCATCTAATTACTTAAATGGCAGCTTACACACACAGGAGTTACTGTTTTTCTGATATAACTCAAACCTTTGATTCAACTTTTTTTTTATTACTGAGTATTTGTGTGCACATCTTTTGCTAAATGAACTTGCTTCAGAACATGTTTCGAGACTTTTGTTATTATAATTGCCCTTTGCCCGCCACTCTGCCCGCAATCAACCACAAAAAAGATAATATTGAATGGTAACTTTATTTTTTAGACTTAAATCTCACGTTTTTCCACATCCTTATGCCAATCGAGTAAACTGTCATGCTAATTGAATGAATTAATTCCCCAAACACACTGCAACAAAATTGCAAGCATATTTCACATCCACATCATTACCTAATCTGCAAAGTTTATAAGATTCGAACACGGTGTATTTACAAGTGTAATTAACATTTACTCTGATGTTTATTATTATTTTTTTAAATGCTTCAATGGTATGACAAGTTGCATGACTTTTACAAATACTCTATTCGTAACAATATCTAACTTTGGCGTCTCTTTCTAGTAGCTCAGGCAGGCCAAGAGCAATTAATAGAGAAGTGTTGATCTGAATGCACAGCACCGGTACATAACATGAGATGCAAGCAAATGTCAACAGCATTTCTACTTTCAATATATATTTGTTACGCTGCTGTGTTCATTAGAAGCGGTCGGTAATTGCGAGAAAGTTATGTCAACAACGTTGATTTAGTTTCTGGTACTCCTCACCAAATAACGCAAAAAATACAACATCCATTCAATCCACAAGTTCCAGAAACCCAGTGATGATTGGGTAACGGCACATATTTCCAAAACCTTTTTATTAACCCTTAGAGCATCTACATTGTTGTGTCCAGTGTAACCCCACCGGCCCCTCCCCTGCACCCTGGGCCCGGGGCTGCCGAATTCAATGCTAATGACAATAGTTTATTTCCTCTCCAGTGCATCTAAGCCAGTCTACAATATCATATCTCTCAACTAACTATTCTCTCAGACTCCCATGTGGGGAAAAAAAAAACAATACCACCCTACTAATATTTCCTTCATAGCTAAAATTCTCTAGCTTTTGTAGCATACACCTAAATATTTTCTGTATACAGTAATGTAATAACTGGAATTGTATGTAGCACATCACTTGAAGCTAAATATTAATTTACTCACTTATGACACGCCAACTAAATCTTATTTCTAACCCTCGAACAATAAAACATTGTTTCCATAAGTCATGGTGGCCATCTTATCCAGATGTCTGTGTTAAATAATTGAGCTGTGGACATATACTCCAAGGTTTGCTGATTATTGTTCCTTCTTGGTATCTTCTCTTTTGGTGTAATTTTCATTGCCTTGTCTATTTTCGCCAAATGAGTTACAACCAAATTGTTTGGAATAAATTCATTTGGCAGTTTAATTCTCGCCTGAACAGACCGGTGATAATACTCTGTGATCGGCAGCTTTCTTGCACCCTCTGAGTGTCTTAATATGCATACCATGTTGACCTCTAATATAATGCATCCAGATTAACCATGCATTAATTTCAATTCATTGATATGTACGGGGATTTTAAGAGCCCAATTGTTGAACCCTGGCTGCACCCATTTGAAACAGTTCCTTGTTCACAAAAATCATAGGACAAAAATTAAAACGAGTAATCAACGTTTGTACTTCTGAATTTAATAATTATTTTCAGAAATGTATGTAAGTTAATGCCGTGATGGGGCTCAAAGACTTTAAGAAAATAAAAAAAAATCTTGAGTTGCTAACGGCAAACCAGTTCTGTGTAGCATGCTTAATTATTTAAGCATTAAAGCATGATCATTGCTAATAAGTATAATTACTGTTCCCCTTTTCTTATCGATAAACATGTAGGCCACAAGTCATCAATGAGTTATATAAGTTAGAGAATAAATACAAATGTTTATTATTAACTGTCAACGAAAATCACTGAATGCAAAAGAGGACATCAAAGTTCAAGTTGAAATGCTGCCCAAAACGAAAACATGGAATTAAGATGTCACGTTGGAATTTGAAATAATTCAGCTAGGTCCACAGTATTTTAACTCTCAATTGAATTTTTGAACATTAGCAGATCAGAGACGTTTTTTGTTTACCTTACAGTGGCTGAAGATACTGCAATAATGAAGGCTGAAAGTGTACCGCCGCTCGTAGGATCTATCGTTGGTGCAATTGTTTTGGTAACATTGAGTTCCATTGCAGCGTACCAATATGCAAAAGGAAGTATACTCGGAATTGGGATTACGAACAACTACCCGAAAGGACCGGAAATACAAATTCAGGTGAATTTTTCAAAATAAAACAAGGGAAATTAAAATAAATTGCTCTGAACTAAAATGAACAGGTTGAAAGTGCAAAACAATACTGTCGGGAATAAATGGAGCTTTGGGATGCCTATAAGCATAAAAACGATATGAAAACAACCTTCTTTGGCACGTGAACTCGAAGTGTGCAGGCAGAGGCAGGATGCATGTTCTTAGCGAGATATTAGCGATAATTTGCCCGTATTGATTCCAAGTGAAACCCGGTTGGTCAGCTTGACATAAGAAAGGGTAAGATTTCCAGAACAATAACAAGAGGAGAAATGATCATAAAAAATCGAGAGTTTTCAGATATTTAAGGAAAAACAGCACAGACTTGCCGAAATCACATCATGGACTATATTTTAAGCTCCAAGATCGAAAGTGTTTCCCGGTTACGGAGGGTTCCAATGGGTCGTGTTGACTTCTGGCTCCTTTGAAACGTAATTCAGTTTTTTTCTGATAATACGGCAGGTGGGCAGGTCAATAATCCGGAAATCGGGCGCATTATTTAAATACCAACATAAAAGGCATTTCAGCTAATTAAATGTCTAATTAACTGGAACAATAGGACCAAAATGCAATAATACGCCGCCCGCCGATATTGATGGCATGTTGGGAACCCCCTTTTTAAGGGCAGTCTTGTTTGGACAGCGTAAAAACAGCAGCTGAGACCAGGGTCTCACTTTGCATTTCAAAAACTATAGGCTGAAGGCACTGCTCATCTGAATGGACAGAGGATCCTTTTGGATAGTTTTCTTGAGGAGAACTCTCCTCTGATTCATAAGGTTCCTTTGTTGGCTTAAGTTCCCATCCAGTACGCAATGCTGAGCGGTGAAAAATGTCTGAGCCAGATGTAGAGTTTTGTGTCACTTGAGAGAGAGCCTTGAATGAGGAGGAAACAAGAATTGGGAGTAGCTGGAGGCAAGCGTGAGATGAAAGAAGGATCGGGAGTTGGGGGGTGGATGGGTTGGGCGGCACAGGATGCTGTGTTTTCTCAGCATGGGGACAGAACAGCGCCAGATCCCAAGGGTCTTGATCAATCCTGAAACTCTCAGCTGAGGCACCAACAAACTTACTTCTCCTCAGGGGTATAGAGGCAGTGGTCTAGCTATCTGCGAATGCTCTCATGAGGCTTTATTGAGGCATTGGGACAATTTAATCTTCGCCACAAGAACCCCTTTCACCGTAGGTAAAAAGAAAAAAAAACTGCCTATGCTGGAAATCGAAAACAAAAAGAGAATTACCTGGAAAAATTCAGCAGGTCTGGCACAATCGGCAGAGAAGAAATGAGTTGATGTTTCGAGTCCTCATGATCCTTCAACAGAACTGAGTGACTATTAGGACAGTGGTGAAGTGTAAGCCAGTTTAAGCTGGGGGTGGTGGGTGGAGAGGAGTGGCAGTGGGGTGGTGTGGTTTTAGGGACAAACAAGCAGTGATAGGAGCAGATAATCAAAAGATGTCACAGACAAAGGAACAAAGAGGTTTTGAATCTCGTGAAATTATCTAAACAAATGTTCTAATTAAGAATGGATGGCTAAGCATTCAAGGTACAGCTCTAGTGGGGGGTGGGATGCAAAGAATGGCAGGGAATAAAAGATTTAAAAATAATGGAAATAGATTGGGAGAGAAATATCTATATAGATTATTGGGAAAAACAAAAGGAAGGGGGAAGAAACAAAAAGCGGGTGGGGATGGAGGAGCGAGTTCAAGATCTAAAGTTGTTGAATTCAATATTCAGTCTGGAGGGCTGTAAAGTGCCTAGTTGGAAGACGAGGTGCTGTTCCGCCAGATAGCGTTCGGCTTCACTGGAACAATGCAGCAAGCCAAGGACAGAAATGTGGGCAAGGGAGCAGGGTGGAACATTGAAATGTCAAGCGACAGGGAGGTTTGGGACTTTCTTGCACAGAGATCGCGGGTGTACTGCAAAGCGATCGCCCAGTTTACGTTTGGTCTCTCCATTGTAGAGGAGACCCCATTGGGATCAAAAATGCTGTACAATAATTTGCGGGAAATGCAAACGAAATGCTGCGTCACTTGAAAGGAGTGTTTGGGCAATTGCATGGTGAGGAGTGAGGAAGTGAAGGGGCAGGTGTTGCATCTATTGCGTGGGCATGGAGAGGTGCCACAGGTTGGAGTTGAGGAGTAGCAGGTGATGGAGGAGTGTCTTGGAGGGAATGCTCCCTATGGAATGCTGCCAATGGGAGTGAAGGGAAGATGTGTTTGGTGGCGGCATCATGCTGGAGTTGGTGGAAATGGGGTAGGATGATCCTTTGAATGCTGGTGTGTGGATAATTGAGTATAAGGGGAACATTATCATGTTTCTGGAAGGGAGGAGAAGGCGTGAGAATGGATGCGGGAGAGAGTGGCAGGACACAGTTGAGTGCCCTGTCAACGACTGTGGGTGGAAATCCTCGGTTAAGGAAGAAGGAGGACATGTGGGAGGAAATCTTTTTGAAGGTAGCATCATCAGAACAGATGTGACGGAGGCGATGTAACTGAGAGAATGGGATGGAGTCCTTACAGGAAGTGCAGTGTGAGGAGCTGTAGTCAAGGTAGCTGTGGGAGTCGGTTGGCTTGTAATGTATATTGGTGGACAGTCTATCACCAGAAATTGACACAGTGAGGTCAAGGAAGGGAAGGGAAGTGTCAGAGATGGACCATGTGAAAATGATAGAAGGGTGGAGATCAGAAGCAAAATTAAAAAAATGGTTCGAAGTCCCGACAAGAGCATGAAGCCGCACCAATTTAATCAACGATGTACCAGAGAATGAGCTCCTGGAGGGGGCCGGAGTAGGATTGGATCATGGAATGTTCCACCTACTCCATAAAGTGACAGGCATAGCTGGGGCCCATGTGGGTACCCATAGCCGCACCTTTTATTTGGAGGATGTGAGAGGAGTTAAAGGAGAAATTGTCCAGTATGAGAACCACTTTTACCTTGTTAGTCATCTGCCCCCACGCAGCACAATTATTCCTGTGCTTCCTTATCTTCCTAGTGGTTTGCATGAGCTGTCAACGGTTCTCAGGTACCGCATGCAAGAGTTCACTAAGCGCTGCCTTACTGAATCTGTTTTTACATTAGGCCCTTTTTGAACACCTCCCAACCCGAATTGGTGGCGCAAAACTGTGTATGGTTACGTAAAATAAATGCACATCTCCCCAGTGCCAAAAATTGGAAACTTGCTGAACTTTAGAACTTCTGTCACCTTTCAAGTTTGACATGGCTGGACAAGATTAGCTACAATTTAAACAGCCTTACGTGACTAAACGGGAAATGCACTGGACTGTTCATCTGATGCGTCACCTGCCACAGTCCATTAAAGGGGGAACACTTAAAATGGTGGCCTTTATCTTGATCCATGCCAATGCCCCAGCCTCAGAGATAGGGCCCCAAATTTTATGTGGCGTGAAGATGGCACTGGGTCATCGCTGATGCTAATTCACTGCAAATACCATATTATGGAGCCTGCATGACAGCTGACCTGGAAGTCACAATGCCTTTGAATTCTGGGCGCAGAACCTGCTGTCGGCGGGTGAACCTATTATTTATCCTCTTGTTCGGCTTTTCAAACTGACCTTGCCGACGACAGAACTGGCAAGTTTCAGTCGAGAATTAATTTGGTGCACTATGTAGATTTGCATAACTAATTGCACAAAACACCAGGTGAAGATTTGATTACCTCAATTAAGTCTCAATGTGTAGGGAGACCTGCAACATATTATTTAAGACATAGGAGGTAATGCAAGAAAACATGGTAAATTATCTTTCAGATTGGAGGATGTTAGAAAACAGTGCTCCCCAAGTGACATTGTTTGGGCATGTGTTTTATAAAGCAAAGGCATAGGGACAATAGATATCATGCACATGGATCTTTGAAGGTTTCAAAGCCTAATAAGCGACTAGTTAGCAAAACATATGAAATCCTGAAAGTCATGAACAGGTGTTTTGTTCAAATGAACAAAGTTTGCTGAAACTCAATGACGTTCTGCTTAGGACACAACTATGCTATTGTTCTGGCAACAACACTTTAGGTTGGATGTTAAGTTTCTTTCGAAGGAGCAATCTGTTTTTTTTTCTCACAATGTTTCAAAGAAATACGTGGCTCTTGGTTTTCTGTAGGCTCCTGCGGTCCGCCAGCAACTGTCCTTTAATACCGCAGGGAAACAATAGAGAGTGAAGTACGTAATCTTGCTTAAAGATTGATTCCATATTAAGTCATTTATGAGGGATCATGACAGATCAAATTGATCGATTAAAAGGTTGGGGGAAATGTGGATTTCAGAGACAGAAAGCCTGAGGTTATCCACATTGGGACAAATAGCGAAGACCTGAATAATCATCAAATTAAAAAAGTGATCTGGTTTCCGTTAATCTTACATAGTCAATGTTGTTATGTCAATTACATTTGGTTGTGAAGATCAGCACATAAAATAACAACAATGATGGTGATGATAACGATCATAATAATATAAATGATAATGACTAGTGTAATTGAAAAGCATCTGGATGAGGCTTGGGGGGGTGGTGGGGGATATTTGCTGAAGCAAGGCAAAATCTGCTTCATCCCTTCCTGAATCCATTCAGCTCCAGACCCCAATAACAAGAACATTTCATTTCTCGAGGTGGATATTACCATCTTCATGATATGGGTTAGTTGATAGGATTCTTAATATGTGGCATAATTGTTAAGGCCCATTTGATTCTGGAAATCGCTGATGCAAATATGTCTGAATTCTGCAAACGATTGAGTTTTGAGCGGGTTGCTGGCCCTGGATTTCCTAAACCTCTGCTTTCCATCTGCCTATTTCACTTGGTTGCTTTCGAACCATATTTATTCAGTTAAACCAGCTTAAATAATCATGTTCTAGAGTCCACAAGGCCTCTAATTTGATATCAGGCTGACAGGACAGCGGTTCCTTTAACCACCACGTTAACGCATCCCAGGCCTAAGGCCTCCATATAAGTTTGGCATTCATTGTAATGGACGATAGGTTTTGCACGCAGCCAAGCATACTCACCAGATTTTTTTTTTTCCAGTGCTTAAATCCATTTTTGGTAGGAGTATGGTACCACTGCTGTGGTAGTTGTTTCGATTTGAGCAGCAGATCTGCGAGGAGTTATTTAAGTGTTGGACTATGTTAGAGGAGCTGAATGTCATATTTAGATGCTTATGCTCCTGAATTAAGGTGGGCAAACGCAATTCAGAATATTGTTTACGCTATTAGTAATGTACATTGTGTAGGATAAGTCGGAATTACATTTGAGAAATAGGGAATAGTACGAAGTGATGAGATGTTTGCAAGATTTTGGGAAATATTGTCAAGCTGATAAGGCATTACCTTATGCAATTGAAAGCCAAAGCTAGAAGAAACTTCTGGAAACATAACAGGCAGGCTGCAAGGGCAAAGTTTGATATACCAGAACATGGGATGGGACAGACTGTCAGGTCAAACAAAATGGAGTGATGGTCAGTAAGAAGCTCACATCACAAATATGAAAATATAGTTTTGACCCCGGCACTTTACCTGTTGATTAAGAATAAAAATAACATTGTTAAGACACACGATTGAACTGAACAGGTAAACGGAGTAGGTAAATGCTTTAACAGCACCATAAATGAAACACTCAGCATGGAACTCATGCGCATGAGAGAGAAAAGAAAGACACTACAAATTAAGAAAACTATAAAGGATATAAAAGGGAGAGGAAGGCGCCTTAAGTGCGATGAGGAATCATGCAAGAAAAGGCTTTTCCTTTTTGCTAATTATTGACTCCATAATGGGATCCAACCATTGCTGCTAGACCACATATTATTTTCCATCTGTCATTCACTTTGAGAAAATGATGCTTAGCAACCTGCTTGAACTGCTGCAGACTGTGTGACATCGGAACACGCACAGGAAAGGCGAACATTTTTTTTCACCAAGATAATGAAGGAGCGCAAGCATAGCTCTAAGTGAAAAATGTGTCTGGCTTGGCTGGGAAAGCAAATAGAAGAGGAAGCAAAACGGACGGTGTTCTTGTGGATCTTCTAACATTGCTGTCGAAGGAGTCATGTTGGGGTGCAACATGGCTGTTTAAATTTGGACACACTGCTGCTAATATGCGCTGGCTTTCGAGAGACTGAATGTCGATGTGGTTTTTAGGGCGCTAATCAAGCCGGCTGCATTGTCCTTGATGTTGTCGAGCTTCTTGAGTGCTGATTGAAAAGCACTAATTCAGACAACTGGAGAGTGTTCCATCACAATTCTGACGTCAGGCTTGTAGTTGGTGGCTGGTCTTTGATGTGTCCATAGTTAGAATTATTCGCCGCAAAGTTAACAGCTTTTTCCAGCTGTTGTAGACGCAGTAATAATCGGATTATGCAGGTGAGGTCCTGGCCAATGGTGGCCTCTTGGAAGCTGACAGAGGGGGATTCAGCGATGATAATGCCACTCAATTTCAAGATAAATTGGATAGATTCTGAAAAGTTGGAGAAGTACTTTGCTTTGAAATCGCATGGAATGAAAATTTCTTGCGATTCAGGACAAATCTAAAAGTAATCTTCAGCTTTACTCCTTGTGGACACAGACTGCCTCTGCATCTGAGGACTTGGGAATGGTTCTTAATATTCGCGCAATCATCTTCTAAAACAACTCTGCCCTCCCTGCCCTTCCCCCCCCCCACCCCAATACTCTGCACCGCCACCTAACCTTATCATAGAGGGAAGATCATTCATGAAACATTTGAGGGCGTTAGGTCTTCAGTTACTATCCTGAAAAAAATCCTCTCACGATGTTACTGGTCCAAAATTTTTGATCTTCAGAAATAATAATCACCTTGCATTGTGCATGATTTATCTCCCCCAAAAAAATAAAGCATTTGCTTCTGATTCCAATTGACTTCGGTTTCTTCCAGGGCTCTTTGATGTCACCTAAGTCAAAAGTGCTCTTGATGTCAATTTTCGTCAATCTCCAAAATATTTTTCTTTTAGCTATTATATCCATGTTTGGGCCTGATGTGTAATGCGGTGGGGAGCTGAGTGGTCCTGAAGGTCGTAAAATGATTATCAATCAGCAGGTTTTTGCTGATTAAGTTCTGTTTCATAGCATGTTGCACAATACCTCTCACCACTTTGCTGATGATCAAGAGCAGGCACATGTAACGGTATTTGACCGCTTTCGATTTAACTTGTTTTTTTTTTGTTTACACGATATACCTTTAAAGTTTGAAATGTTGCTGGGTAGATGTCATTTTTTTTTTGCTGTGCTTGGAAAATTTGCCTTTTGCCGTGGCTATTCCATGAGCGCATGTTTTCAGCCAAATTTTGTTAGGCCCCTTAGCCTTAGGCAGTAGGTAACAATTCCAACCATTTATTTGTTATACATGACTGTCTCGAATTGACTGATGTCTAGCAGCTGTGATGTTCCCTAACAAAGGATGGGGCCGAGATGGATCATCAGCTCAACCCTCCTGATTATTTGCTTGCAAATGCTTCAACATTGTTATTTGCACTGATGTGCTTACCTGCACCCCCCCCCCACCCCCCCACAACACCACCCAATCATGCCGTTGAGAATAATAATGGAGAATCTTCATCCTGTTACTTGTTCAATTGTTCACCTCCAGGCAATACTGTACCTGGCTGAACTATACAAATTAGATCTGATCCATTGCTTGTGCGATCATTTAGCTCTGTCTATCTCATGCTGCCTCTAATACTCGGTGCGCTAACATTCCGAGTTGCTGCTTCAACAGTATTATACCGCATTAATAAGCATGTCTGGTGGTGCACCAGAAATGCCCTCCTTCCACATTTGGTGAGCATGCGCTGATCCAGAAGCTTGGTGGTAATGGTAGATTGGGGGATCTGTCAGGTTATGTGGAGGCAGTTGAACGCAATTCTCCTGCAACTGATGATTCAGTGCACCTCATGGATCTTTATTGGAAGCTGCATCATCTTTTTTAAAGCCATCCTTCATTGCACTGCTGCACCAAACATGAATGTTATCCTCCAATTTCAGGGCAGAATTTTTTTCTACAGAATAGCTGTCCAGTGATCACTCCTACATATATGTATATATACTCTCTTGGGCAAATGAAACTGCGGCAGTTTGATTGAAGAGGGATGGACAAGTTATGATGCGTTGCGTATACCTAAATCTAGCTGCTTCCTGACTAGCCAGTAGGAGCTCTCTTCCAACTTTGGCACAAGCCCCCCGATGCTCCTAATGAGGGCGAGTTAGTTATATGTTGTTGGCATTGCTATTGCCATTTCCGGAGCCTGGGTCGATGTCACGTGATCCACCCCTTTTCAGTGTGTTTATGTTTCGGCAGCAGTTTGATGAAACAGTTTGGCTTGCTACCATGTTTAAAAGAGCAGTTAAGAATCTACAACTTTTATGTGTGCCAGAAGTCATACGTCCACAGGATCACGTGAGGATGGCAGGTAACCTTCCCTAAAATGCATTAATGAAGAAGATGAGGTCTAATTAAAATGGATCCAGGATCAGGGTTACTGTGATCATTTTATTGCATATGTAATGGAATTTACATTTTACAAGCTGCCCTTGTCTAATTTTAAAACCTAATTCGCAGCCAATTGGCATCAGTGACTGGAAATAAAATCCACTGATATTAAAAATGCACCACTCCTCTCCGGTATAGTTAGAGATTCGAAGTAAATTGAGAACCATCACGCTAATTCATTAATTGAGCATGCCTCCAAGTCATAAGAGAAGTAGAAACACAATATTTCAAACAAAGCAGGGCATTTATTCACAAACTAAATAATTCTGAGGAGGGACAGCAACCCCCTTTTCAAGGTTGTTCTCGTTCCATCTATGTAGGTGACGTTTCGGGACCAATTAATGGGGAAGGCTTAGCCCACCTGGGCCAAGTGGACAAAGTACCTCTGATATTTTCAGGGATTCTTGGATGATGTGGGGGCCAGAGAATATGACGATACAGAGGAACAGAAGGTTTTATGCTGTCCGGAGGATCCAAAAGCGAGGCCCAGATCAAATGCAAAAAGTTGAAGCAAAATTCAAAGAGGTATATAGGAATGGCAGTTAGCATAAAGATGAACCCAATCATCATCAATCAGCATGCATGCAAACTGGTAGTATTGGTCTGGGTCTGACTGATTAGTCATAGTAAATGTGTGTTACACTCAGAGCCGATGGCCAGCGCTTTAATGCTGAATGAATATTTTCTAACAATGCTTGAGAACAATGAGAAAGCTGGTGAAGTATTACTAGATGTTCAAAATCGCACAAATTTCTTGAACTCAGGCCGAAGCCGGAACTGCTTACCTAGCCCGATAATGGCAGCTTCAATCCCATTCAAATAAGAATATGGATGCCATGAGATTGATAGAGCTTCCCATAATTTTCTAAATATCTATAGATATTTGTCCGGCTGGTTGGCAGTAGAAACTCGGACACCCTTATTCAAATAGGGTGTAACAACATTCGTCAGAACTGCCGATCATTTAAGGTAAGTGAACCAAAACTTCCCTGGGTGGTTGGACACCGCTTCTCTACCCCACTGGTATCCCCCAGAGGAGACACAATTGGAGCCCTGCCTCCCACCATCCCCAATATCCCGTGTCAATCCACTGGAATGCCATAAGCAAGAAATGCACGGAAATTGCCCGGGGAATTTAAAATCCGATCGACATTTTACCTTCACCTGGGATCATTCAAAGGTTGGAGTGATCGACAATTCCTATTTCTTGGAAGGAAGAACATTACTTCTAACTTCAACTATATTACAGACCCCTGGCACCCATCCGGACCATCTAACTGCGTTCTTGAGACCCTGACTATGCTCCAGGTAAACCCTCGCCCCAGCCACCCTCCGAATTCCCTCACCTCCGACTGAAAATCCAAATCCCTCGATCCTGATCCCAATGTGGCCCCTCGAATAATCAGACCTGGCTCCCACATCCTAACCCTGATGCAAACCAGCAACACATACTGCTTACGTCCCTCATGTAATCCTTCACTCTGGATTCCAAGAGTGGTTTTTGAACAAACTGACATTTTAATGATACTTCATATGCTGCAGCACATGCTCTTAATGCATTCTACCATTCTGATTTTGGGCAGCATGGATGTCAATTCTGCTATTAACATATAATCTGGGCTAATTGTTAGAGTCTTTTAATAACCATTATAACGCTCTTCCCCCTATTTTCCTTTACATCTTTGTCATTGAAACTCCCAAGACCTGCAACCGCTCCCTGACATGTTTTCTTTCTCCAGCTGCCACACATGCATTTTTCCAACCACTCACAAAACAATCACATTCCTTACTCTTTCCAGATCCAACTAATTGCAACATTCACTCGAAATTATAACAAAGTACCACTCCCCATACAGGAGGACAGGCCCTAAGTTTTTTGGCAGTTTCAGTTTTGACTTCAGTCCTCCTGCATTCACAATACATTTTAATCCAGGTTTATGATTTCAGTGACCTCTCCCTGCTGTTTTGCCTACCTGCTGGACTAACATATTTTTATAGTCGTCTATTAGTGAGTTAGCATTCATTGAAGGATGACTAACTAGGTAAATTTAACACTAATTTCGCAACAGTCCCAATTAAGATTTTGGGATTCAGGATTGTGTCTCATGACGCTCTCTGAAGCTAGTTGATTTGCAATAATACAAAAGCAGAATGAGAGCAGGATAGATAAGCAATAGGTGAAATTTCTGTCAATTAGATGCCAATGTATGCCCAACTCCAAAAGGAAAGAGTTGAATCAACTGCTCTTGAAAACTAGTGGAATTATGATTCAAAAATTTAACATTACAAGCATTCTGGAGCTCACAGTTGGATAACCCTTAAGATCCTCTCGCAAATGGCTTGCATTGCGTAAATTGAAATCAAAATAATTCCGCAGTGAGTCGTCTTTGTTAAATGCCTGCAAGCAGACATAAATGTTGTTCTGTGAATGCAGCAATTGACTCATACTCAGGGACCGTAAGAACCAGAATAACCTGCAACAAAATGAATAATTCAGCAAGTTTTTACCAGAAGGATTGGTTTGAGGCCAACAAGGAACTATGTGTGTGTCTGTGTGTGTGTGCGCGTGTGTGCGTGTGTGTGTGTGTGTGTGTGTGTGTGTATGTGTGTGTTTATGTGCATGTGTGCATGTGTGTCGTGGGGTGTTTTGTTTTGGTTAGAAAGAATTGCTTATGTATGATGTAACGTCATGGCGGAGATTGTGCTAGCATTAGGATTCACATGAATTCTGGAAAGATATCCGGTATGGCAAACAAACGTGCCCCAAAAAAATACTTTGAATGAGAATACAATAAAATGAAACTAATTGCTTGATTGAGAGCGTTACGATCAATGGCATCAATATTCACATCTTGAAAAGAGTAGAGAATGTTCATCAGGAAGAATGCATTACAAGCAAAAAAAATCTGCAGAAGATTTGAATGTTCTGAACATGTATCGGAAATGATACATGTACTAAATATTAAACGTGGGGGGCATCAGTAGGCTAATTCAATTTAAATTCAGAACAGCATAGGGCATTTTACGTTGAAGCAAATCATTCGAAATTGCAGGGCTGAATGAATGAAAGATTAAATAATTTTAACGAAGCGATGCATGTCGTAATCATGTTGAAATAAAGCAGATTGTGAAAGGAAAATGTGTTTAGAGGATTATGGATGGTTGTATGGTAAGTTGTTTTTAATATTTCGATGAATAACGGAGAAGCATGATAATAATTGCTCGTTTATTGTGGTCAGTATCAATTAAGATGGGGCGAGTTGCAAAAGGAACAAGGGCTTCTATATTAATTCGTTTTGTGCTGGAATGGACCACTGACTTCACCTTCCTCTTTATGAATTGTGGCCTGTGCAATTTTAGTTTCCGAATCTCAGTCATCTGCTTTCCATAACGCTACTGGCCTTAACAACAAATGCTGCTGGCTGTTGACATTTAACGCCATGACATAATATGTCTCCTAGGTTTGGCTATTCAGCTGCCTGGTGCCTAAATTATAAGACTATGCCTAAAATCGTTCTCCATGCCTCTTACTTCAATTTAGCGGCTCTTTATAACATAACTCGTTGAGTAAGGCTTCTCCCTCTCTGATTGATTGGTTACTGTTACTTCCTTCCTAAATTAATGAGCGAGATATCTAGAGAGAGAGTTTAGTGTGTGTATGTGTGTGTGTGTGTGTGTGTGGGGGGGGGGGGGGGGGGGGGGGGGGGGGGGGGGGGGGGGGGAGGGGGGGCGTGGGGGGGAGTTGGAGGGGGGTGGGGGGGGTGGTGGGGCAGACAAGCAGTGACAGAGAGAGAAAAAGACAACAAATTATTTTGTTCGTCTCTGTGCATTGTTTGTCTAATTGCAAAAATAATATCTCCTACTGTCAGAAAGTCATAAACATAGCTGATCCTGACGAAAGGAAGGAGGCTTGCCAAATCATTCTTAGTACCTTCTTTGAAAATGGGACTAGGGGAGAACGAAAAACTCTTGAACTGCAGAACTCCAAAACAAACCAGAAACATAAAAATGACGAAGCAGTAAAGGCAGATGGGAGGTCATATCCAAAAAATACACTTAACAGTCGTGGGATATTTGTTGTTGAATGGATTTTAGATGCTTTCAGTGTACTGTCATTAAATGGTCAATGTAACATGTAATTTATAATCATAACTTTAGTATCTATGTTAAGATAGCTTCAAAAATTGAGTTGCCATAGGCACAACCCCCGTTGTGATTGTTCCAATATTCACCTACGGTGATTCAATAGAACAGAATAGAAGTTGTAATTGGTGCGGTCTGGCTTCTTGGTTGCCCTGGGGATGTGCTAGGTAATTCAAAACGAAGGTTTCATCATTATTTTTTCTGACAATGGTGAGTTTCAGATCGGACCGCTATACTTCTATGCAGAGTGAATTTTAAAATATTAACCCTCAACATTTTTGTCAAGAAAATGATTAACTGTAAATTTCCATGAATACTGGATATTATCCTTAAACAATCTGAACTCCACACACATGAAGCAATATCTCACTAAACTGTCAACAGGGACATCTACCTGCCAGGAATTTGATGCACTTCTTGTTGTTCATATTCACCTGCCAGGCTAGTGGTAGGCTTTGAATTCACATGCGTTTATTTTGGATAGTATGTTGCTTGAATAAACGGCCAATTTTAGAGAGATGGATTTGACAGCGGGTGTTGATTATTTTGAAAGGGCGAATTTCACATAATATGAATTCTGCAAAAAGCAAATGAAAAACTACAAAGATCAAACATTACTTAGCAACACCGCTAAGCTAAATGAAGTTTCTGTTCATGTTAACTACAAGCCAAAATGGAGTCAGGTCTCACAGCCCATGTGTCTTTAGCATTCTCCTGGCCGCTATGCAGCATTTTAAGAATCAGTCCAAAGTTTTCACTGCTCTCCAGCAGGATAACTTTTCCCGGCCATGCATCTTCAAAATACTGCCAATTAACGTTAGATTTCCTTGTGCGATTTGGACCAGCAAATTTCTCCACTGCAGATTCTTGTTCCAATGAGCTCCAAAAGACTTCTATTTTTCCCCTTGATTTTGATTATAATACTAATTATTACCTGTGGTTTATTTGTGAAGACCAACGGAGACCACCCTGCTATCACAAAAGTAATGTATTTGTTTCAACAGAATGATGTTTATCCTTTCATTCGCTAGTTATTTTTTTTCCACAACAAATGTCGCCTTGACGGTGTCAAGGTGCAAAACTTGTCGTAGTATCGCCACTGGACGGGCAATTTAAAAACTCTGGTAATGCACAGGGAACCTCAATTTGAATTTCAACACGGCAGTTCGTGAAATTACCATTTATAAATATCTGGAAAGAAAACTAATCTAATCATGACCATGAATGAATTTTCGGGGAAAACACCACCAGTTAATTGTCCTTCCTTACCTCATCTGCCCTACATGTGAAATGTGACTCCACACAGTTGCATCTATAAGGAATGAAACCGGAACGAACATGACCCTGGGCAGCGTAAACACCAACGATAACCCCTCAATACACAGTGAAGTCCACTTACGGCTTGTGGCAACTTTGGGAAAACTGGCCACTGGCCTGACAGAGTAATACTTACGAATCATATCTGGCAGAAAATGTCCCATAATTTGTCTGAACAGGAGTGTAAGCGAATCAGAGGTGCCGCAAAAAGAGTTCCAACATCTAATCAGGTCACCAGGCAGTCCGATTTCAGCAGGTCAAAAATGGTCAAGGAATCTCCAACGGATAGCCAGGTAACACTAACATCCCCATGGCCTCTCCTCCGATGTGGACCACATGAAGCTGTTGAATCTATAACCTACCATATCAAAATGAAAATGGAGGAATTACTGAGGGTGGCAAGAAAATTGAATACAATCTGAGCAAGGGACTTCAAATCGCCTTACTAAGAGTGCCTCGGTAGCAAAACTACAGAACGAACTGGCTGAGTCAAAAATGTCATTTCTGTTTGACTGCACTGCAGCACGTTTTGAGGAAACCAACAAGGGCAAACGATGGCATAACAGACAGATCAAATCTATGATCTGCAGCACTGTCTCATCCACTTGTGAATTCTGGGAGACTATTGAAAAAAAATAAATGTAGGAGGAGGCTAGACAAATATCCCAAACCTCAATGAAGTAGGAACCCAGCACAACAGTGTAAAATAAATTGGTGAAGCATTTGCAACAGTCTTCAGCCAGAAACGCCAAGTGAATGTGGCATTCCGCCCCTTCCAGAGGTCACCAGCATCACAGCCGGTCTCCAGCCAATTCCATTCACTCCACATGATATCAAAAAACTGCTGAAGACAATGGATTTTGTAAAGGATGTGGGTCATTACAGTATTCCAGCAAAAAAAAAGATTTGCGCAAGAAATTGCATTGACACTCGCCAAGTTGTTCCAGAGCAGCTACAACACTGCCATCTGCACAGCAGTGCCGTAATTGGTAATATGAAGTAGGGGACATCCACAATGCTTTACAATAACACTTAGCTAAAATCAATGACTCTGAGTTAGTGTTCATCCAGGGGCTGTAACCTCCTGACGTCATGTCATCCTTGGTTCAAAGATGAATGCGACAATACCAAGGCAGAGGCGAGGTGAGAATGACTGCCTATGGAATCAAGGAAGCAATTGACCCAATGGCAATTATGAAGCCCGATCAAAACTCGAGTCAATTGAAATCATGAGAAGGCAGTCTCCTGTTTGGGGTCATACCTGGCACAAAGGTTGTTGCTGTTGGAGGCGAAATTTCTCAGTTAGTTGGCATCACTGCAGGAGTTCTTCAGTTTAATTTTCCCTGCCATATCAACTTCCATGCTTCATAAAGAACCTTCCTTGCAACATAAGGTCTGATGTGGGGACGCTCATTGATGATTGCACAATATTTTGCTGCAGCTGTGACACCTCATATACTAAAGCAGTACATGCCCCAAAGAGCAAAACCTGTAAAGTATCAGATTTGACCTTACAAGTGGAAATTTACATTGAGGCCACACAAGTGCCAGACAATGATTATGTAGCAGAGAGAATTTAAGCATTGATCCTTGACATTCTTGGACATTACTATCGTAGAATCTGTAATTGCCAATGTGTTCTGGGCAACAATTAAGCAGACACTGAACTAGGCGAGCCAGATAAGCACAATGGCTAGAAGAGCAGGCCCCATCTGTAATACAGAAGAGATAGCCAGAGAGACTGTTAGCCAGACCGACAGGTACCAGACCGGCACAGAAATATATGCACAGGCATATGGACTGGTCGATAGACAGGTAGATAGACAGACAGGCAGATGGATATATAGATAGATAGATAGATATACCGGAGATAGCTAGATAAATAGATTTTTTAATGATTCTTGGAATGTGGGCTCCCATTGCTGGGACAGGGTACATTGCCCATCACTAATGGACAATAATATGGTCGTGGTGAGCTTTCATCTTCAGCCGTTGCAATGCATGTCATGTAGGCACTCAACCGTGTTTTTAGGAAAGGAATTCCAGAATGTTCACCCAATGACAGTGAGGGCACGGCGATTTATTCCCAAGTTAGTTTAGTTATTGGATGTAGGGGAAATTATGGATGCTGGCATTGCAATACGCCTGTGGGCCTTCTCTTTCCACTGTGTGGTGGTCGTGTGTTTGGAAATTGCTTCCTAAGGAGCCTGCATGATTCCTGCCACGCAGTTTTTAGATGATACACACTGCTGCTACTGTGCGCCAGAGGTGGAGGCTGTCAATGTTTGTGCATGTATTGCCAGTCTAGCTAGTTCCTTTGTCCAAGCTGATGACAAGCTTCTTGAGTGTTGAGGGGGCTGAGTTGACCCAAGTAAACTCGGAGTGTATCATCACGTTTCTGAATTTTGCCTTGTGGATGTTGGACAGGTTTGATGAAACAGAAGGTGAGTGAGACGTTGCAGGGTTCCCAGCCTGTGAACTGCTTTTTTAGCCACGTTTTGCATATGATTTGTACAGTTCGTTTTCGCTTTCAGATGAAGTGTTACGCCCCCCGCCCCCACCCCCACCACACCCAACCGCCCCCCCCACCCCACTCCCCACCGAGTGTTGATGGTGGGGGAACTGCCGATGGCAAGACATTGAATTTCAAGGGGCAATTGTTAGATGATCCCTTGCTATAGTTTGTGAATACCTCGCACTTGTGTGGTGTCAACGTTTCTTGCATCTTGTTAGCCCTAACTTGGATTTATTTGGGCGGGGTGGTGGCGTAGCTGCATGGTCAATGGGCTGTAAATGCTGAAGATATGGATTTTGCACTGTGGAACGTGTTTCAACTTTCTACACGGCAGTCTGTGATATTTTGAATTAAATAAATGTCTTCAATGAGAAAGAGTCTTATGATGACCGTGAATTGATTTTCGGGTAAAGTTCAGCGGGACATTCTGTGCTGCCCTGGCCTTCAAGGGAAATGTGATCCCATTCTGTTGCGTTCGAAAGGAGAGAAACCTGAATGGCCACCGAACTGGTCTTCAAAAGACAAAATGGTAGAATGGCATTGAGTGCTTATTTAAAGCTTTGCGGGAGCAGGCAGCCGAGTTAACCATGGGAGTTGGTGGGCTTGTAATGGTTTACGGTAGACAACCTATCACCATTAATGGACAAAGCATAGTTAATATGGGATCGGAAGGAGCACAGATGGACCATTGGCAGCTATGATAGTTGTGAATAATAAGCGTTAAATTAATGAATTATCCACGTCCATGTCATAGAGCCATGCGGCAGAATGGTAAACAGGATGTCTGACCAACAGGCCAAACAGTGATAGATTGTGTTACTGGGCATACACATCCAAGATGGTGCCGAATTTCGACCTAACATTGACACTGCTGCTTACAAACTGTGACATTCCCAGATTTCGAGAGTTTGAATCCAAATTCGCCCTTGTTATTTCTATCTGTAATCCACATGCTCTCCCTGCGCTGGTATGACTGCCTCAATCGTTATGGCAGACTCTAGTTTACACTTCCTCTTTTACGCCGTGGCTTCACGTCGCCCTTTCCAGTTGTAGATCAATTCTATTAGCCTGCTTCAGGCATCAGTCCACACTTTTCAAACTTAAAGGCCAGAAATATATTTGCATGGACATCCATACCCCTCTGCTGTACTTTTGCAAGCACATTTAAAATAGTGAACCACCTGGACCTCTAATCTGAATTGTGCCTTAGGCAAAAAATGTTATGCATAATCTGTCCACTGTTCTGCGCTATGAGCCTTGCGAAAGCCAGAGAGGCTGAAAAGAATCACGCCAAAGGAGGTGCTGCCGTGTTTTGGCCGTTTCTTTCCTGCCACAGTAAAACATTGCATTCTCGTTTATACCTTGACAGAAAGCGCACATATCAAAATGCTTATCAAGTTGGTGAGCTGCACGGATATAATGCTACATGCCAATATCGAGCACTTCCGACAGGAGATTGTAAATTGTTTGAAGAATTTATGAACGATGTTATTCAGATGCTTTCTGAATCTTCCCTGTAGACTGAAGCAGAGAATAAGGTGTGTTACATATTTCTTGCAATCATATTGTGTTATATAGATAATGCGACTGAATGTTTAGATTATGATCCTTCTTTTCAAAAGAACAGTATTATAAAACTTTTCAGCAGCACAGGTTTAACTTGTAGAAAGACAATAACTTTATAATTGTTGCCAATGTAAAGAAAATATCTGGCGGTGAGATGACATATTTTGTGATCAGGTAAGTAAATTCGTTTTTAAATTAAAGCTAATGTGTTCATTAATGATGTAACAATGTATGACAGATTACAAGGAAATCCGTCATGACAGCATATGGAAACCAATTCCCCATAGTTGTATCACTGAGGACTTTCTACAAAACGACAATTTTTTGACTGATCCCCGGTGAATGAAGCATGTTGAAACGCAGCATTTATTCAGATGAAGCGACAGAAACTTTTGCAATTTTCAAGATCTGCTAAGCAAACAGAAGTTTAACATAACTAAAAATAATCGATTCAAAGTTTAGAAAAATATTGTCTTTTTGCCGTGGGGGAATTGATAATTCCCGTAAGAACAACGTTTATTCTTCCCATATTCAAACAAGGAAAACTACCAAGATATATAAGTTAGATTGCATGTGGAAACAACTCAATTCTGGGTGATTAGGACCCACAGGGAATAATGTTGAGAGATGTGAATTTTCTAACCCAAGTGCCGCCCCATGAGTGCATTTCACCGAAATTGCATGCTTTCATTCCTTATTTGCTCACGTTTTCATCTTACGTCATTGTCATATTACCTCTGGGTGCAGCTGCTCAACAGTATATGGCTCGGCTTCTCAAACTGTCCATGCAAGCGTTTACAACAGAAAAATGTATAAAGTAAACCACCCATGCAGGAACATTAGATTAATAAAAAAACAAAGTATATTCCCGCAGTCTCCTCGTCATGGCGGAGTACATCTTGCTGACATACCAGGGTACTATCTATCCGAAGAAATCTGCCTTATACAAATGGTCATTCTTTCAATTTAATTCTGCAAACTCTACCTGAACATCAGATAATAAATTGTCATGATGGATATAAAAAGCAGGGCCAAAATGAGCATAGAGTAGTGGCAAACGGAGAGAATATCCATACGGGAAATATACATAATGTACATTTTCTTATTAATTACACGTTCATGGGATGTAACCTTTGCGGAACAGGTCAGCATTTAATGCCCACCTCTAATTGTCATTCAAGAGGTCGTGCTGTGCTACCTTCTGAAACTTCGACAGTCCACATATTGCAGACACCCACTGTAATGGTGAGAATGGTTTCCTATGGTGAACTTCGTGCCAATCAATCTGGCTGATTTATTGTCCATGGTTTCTAGAGCCTTCAGTGCTTATGAATATGGCTTCATTCAGGGAGGTGAAGGGTAATCAATCAGACTCCTGAATGCTGCCTTTTAGATTGGGTGCAATCTTTGGAAATCAACTCTTAGTAATATATGTATAAAATATTAAAGGCCAGTTTTAAAGATAATTCCATTAAATAATTCACGACATTACCGGGCATAAAACCTTGAAGTAAAAGCATTGAAAATTGCAGGGGTGATGGAATGAAACATCACAGAATTAGAATGAAATGTCACATTCCAACACATGTCTAAATAAGAAGAAATATTTTGTAAGACAAGGATGTTTAGAATTGAAAGGTTACCTTTTATAGTGAATATGGATGATTTAACGGTAAGTTTTCGTTAATATATCGAAACATGAAATAAATTTCAAGAACATTTTGGTTCGAATGAATCAGGTGGGACCCGTTGTAAGACTAGCAATAGTTTCGATTTTAATTCACTTCTTGCTGGCAGCTATCATGAACTTTGACCTCTTCTTTATGAACTTCAGTGTGTTCAACTTTAATTTCCAAAACTCAGTTGTTTGTGTTTCATCATACTGGTCTTAACACAGGAAGCGGCTTGCTGTTGATTTTTTTATCTCGTGTCAAAAGAAATCTCCCAGTATTGGCAACTGAACCTTTAGAAGACTAGCTCCTAAATTGTGAGACCACCTCTCAAATGGCTCTCAATTTTCTTTCGTCCATGAAGAGGATTCTTATAACATTTCCTTTTGAATAAGACTTTTCTCTCTTTCTCTGATTGATGGTTTTCCGTTATCTCTTCCCTAAATTAAGGAGAAGAAGGAGAACTAGAAGCAGGAAGAGAGAGAAAGAGGTAGAGAAGGAGAGGTAGACAGAGAGTGATGGAGAGGGAGAAAGAGCGAATGTTTTCCAGGCAAATCGGTGCAATTTTATTTTAATTGCTAATGAAATACATTTGAATTTCAGAAAATTAGAAGCTTTGCTGGCAGTGACGAAAGGAACGAGGCTTCCAAATTCATTTTTAATGATCCTGCGTGAAAAGGGGGCACAGGCAGAAAGAGCACTCTGGAGTATATTCCTTGAATTGCAGAACTCAAAACCATGGCTGAAAAATAAACTGCACATATTACTTAACGGGCTAGTAGAAGTAGATGGTAGGTGGCATTCAAAAATAAATTTACCACTGTAACCACTTTTTATGTAACATGGATTGCAGTTCCCTTCAATGCCTTTCAATTAAATGTTCGATGTAATGTATAATTGACAACACTAACATTAAATGCCGCTTTAAGCCCGCATCACAAATTGGAATCTAATATTCAGATCTGAGGATTCAATGGAACTGAATAGACGATGCAATTGGTGCTATGTGCATGCTTCTCTGATCTGATTATATGTTCACGAAGTTCAATGTGAAGGTTTCATCATTGACTTTACTGATCAACATAAGTTTCAGCTCGTGACCTATACTCTTACGATATCTTTTGATCATCTGCTCCTATCACTGCTTCCTTGTCCCTACAACCACCAACACCACCACCAAACACGGCTGTAATTTCAGAAGCTAAATATTTTGCATTGTAGAACATGTTTCAACTTTCGACATGGCAGTCCGTGATATTTTGAATTCAATAAATGTCTTCAATGAGAAAGAGTCTTATGATGACCATGAATTGATTTTCAGATAAAAGTTCGGCGGGGCGTTCTGTCCTCCCCTGGCCTTCAAGGGAAATGTGATCCCAGTCTGCAGCTTTCAAAATGAAAGAAGCCTGAATGGCCACCGAACTAGGGTGCAAATGACAACGGCAACGTCAGCCATATCGACAGGGCTATGTTCACCTGTAGCTTGTGACAATATTGGGAGAGCTGGCCATAGGCCAACCAAGCCACAGCTTGCCATAATCTTACTCACACAATTAAACCTTACAGATAATGTCCCTCCATCATCGTTCACAGCAGCAGGGACGTCCCAACAGAATTGGGGGACAAAATGTTCTCAGCATCAATTCTGGACAAATTAATGTCTCATTGCAGCAGGACAAATATGGCCAATTAACCTCGTTCTCATAACTATGTAAAACCACCAACCCCCTCAACGCCCTAAACCACCACCCCCAACCGAACACCCCACTTCACACGCCCACCTCTCCCCTTCCCTGCAAAAATCAATCAGTTCCCTATCATGTTAAAAACCATCTGGAAGAAGCACTGGGCGTATCATGGCCTTGACAACAGCCTGGCTGAGGCACTTCTATGCACTAATGCCATGGAAGGTGAGGAGGTGTTTTGCGTTAAAGGGCAACCATTTCAATCCTGCGATTGCATGGGAATATGCCAGGGGAGAGGGACGGGTTCTCTTGAATGCACAAATTAGACGTGGAGGTTAAAGTCCCTTGGTGTTGGCTTCATTAAAAATGTGGCTGCAATATGACACAAGTATCTTTTGAATCCGGAGGCTGCTTGAGTGGAATTTGAAGAAAAGGTTCCGTTGTTATTGCTAGTTGAGAATGGACAAAGGGTGGGTGCAAAAGGAGGTGCAATGCGTTGCAAACGTTTGAGGGCAGGAACAACCACAGCGGACGGATAGGGGTAATCCCTTGGCTGAGGAAAATCAAATTTACCTCAGAATTTGTTTCGTGGAAGGCAAGTCCATCAGCCCACTTTCGATGTAGAAGGAGAAAATCGTAGAATGCCATTGAGTGCTTATTTTAAGCTTTGCTGGAGCAGGCAGACTAGTTAACCATGGGAGATGGTGGGCTTGTAATAGTAGACAACCTATCACCTGTAATGGACACAGCACAGTTAATACGGGACTGGAAGGAGCACAGATGGACCATTGGCAGCTATGAGAGGCGCGAAAATAAGCGTTAAATTATTGAATTATCCACGTCCAGGTCATAGAGCCATGCGGCAGAATGGAAAAGAGGACGTCTGACAAACAGGCCAAAGAGTGACAGAATGTGTTACTGGGCATACGCATCTCAGATGATGCTGAATTTCGACCTAACATTGGACACTGCTGCTTACAAATTGTAACATTTCTAGATTTCCAGAGTCTGTATCCAAATTCGTCCTTGCTATTATTATCTGTAATCCACATGCTCTTCCTACCCTGTTACGAATGTCTCAATCGTTATGGCAGACTCCTATTTACACTTCCTCTTTTACGCCGTGGCTTCAAATCACCTTTTCTATGTTGTAGAGCGATACGATTAGGCTGCTTCAGGCATCAGTCACACTTTTCAAACTGAAAGGCCAGAAATATATTTGCGGGACATCCATACCCCTCTGCCGTACTTTTGTAAGCTCATTTAAAATAATGAACGACCTGGACCTCTAGTCTGAATTGTGCCTCGGGCAAAAAAAAAAAATATGCATAATCTCTCCACTGTGCTGCTCTACGAACCTTGCGACAGCCAGACAGGCTGAAAAGAATCCCGCCAAAGCAGGTGTTGCCATGTATTCGCCGTTTCTTTCCTGGCCCAGTAAAAAAATTGCATTCTCGTTTATAACTTGACAGAAAACGCACATATCAAATTGCTTATCAAGTTAGCAAGCTGCACGGATATAAAGCTACATGCCAATATCGAACACTTCCGACAGGACATTGAAAATTGTTTTGAAGAATTTATGAACGATGTTATTCAGATGCTTTCCGATTCTTCCCTGTTGACTGAAGCAGAGTATAAGGTGTGTTACGTATATCTTGCAATCATATAGTGTTATATCAATAATGAGACTGAATGTTTAGATTATGATCCTACTTTTTAAAAGAACAGTATTATAAGCCTTTTCAGCAGCACAGGTTTAACGTGTAGAAAGTCAATAATTTTATAATTGTTGCCAATGTAAAGAACATTTCCGGCCGTCTTCCGACATATATTTTAATCAGGTGAGTAAACTCGTTTTTAAATTTAAGTTAATGTATTAATTAATGATGTAAGAATGTATGATAGATTACAAGGAAATCCGTCATGGCAGCAGATGGAAACCAGTGCCCCATAGTTGTTTCACTGAGGACTTTCTACAAAACGACAACGTTTGACTTATCCCCAGTGAATGCAACGTGTTGAACCGCAGCATTTATTCAGATGAAGCGACAGAAACTTTTGCAATTTTCAAGATCTGCTAAGCAAACAGACGTTTAACCTAACTAAAAAGAATCGAATCAAAGTTTAGAGTTATATTGTCTTTTTTTTTTGTGGGGAATTGATAAATCCCGTAAAATACAACGTCTATTCTTCCCATATTCAAACATGTAAATCTAACAAAAGACATAAGATATATTGCAAGCGGAAACAACTGAATTTTGGGTGATTGGACCCAAGGGGAGTAATGTTGAGATATGTGAATTTTCTAAACCAAGTACCGCCCCAGGAGTGCATTTCACCGAAATTGCATGCTTTCATTCCTTATTTGCTCTCGTTTTCATCTTCCGTCACTGTCATATTACATCTGGCTGCAGCTGCTCAACACTATATGGCTTAGATTCTCAATCTGTCTATGCAAGCGTTTACAACAGAGCAATGTACAAAATAAGCCACCCATGCAGGAATATTAGATGAATAAAAAAACAGCATATATTCCCACAAACTCCTCGTCATGGCAGAGTACATCTTGCTGACATATCAGGGTACTATCTATCTGAAGAAATCTGCCTTATACAAATGGTCATTCTTTCATTTTAATTTCTGCAAACTCTACCTGAACATTAGGTAATAACTTGTCATGAGGGATTTAAAAAGCAGGGCCATAAAACCTCTGAATAATCAAGGAGCATAGGGTAGTGGCAAACGGAGAGAATATCCATTATGGGAAATAGACATAATGTACATTTTCCTATTAATTATTCGTTCATGGGATGTAACCTTTGTGGAATAGGTCAGTATTTAATGCCGACCTCTAATTGTCATTCTAGAGGCCGTGCTGTGCTACCTTCTGAAACTGTGATAGTCCACATATTGCAGACACCCACTGTAATGGTGGGAATTGTTTCCTATGGTGAACTTCGTGCCAATCAATCTGTCTGATTTATCTTCCATGGTTTCTAGAGCCTTTGTGCTTATGAATATGGCATCATTCCGGGAGGTGAAGGGTAATCAATCATAATCCTGAAGGCTGCCTTTTAGATTGGGTGCAATCTTTGGAAATCAACTCTTAGTAATATATGTATAGAATATTAAAGGACAGTTTTTAAGATAATTCCATCAAAGCATTCACGACTTTACCGGGCATAAAGCCTTGAAGGGGTAAAGGAATGAAATATCACAAAATTAGAATGAAATGTCACTTTCCTAAACATGTCTAAATAAGAAGAAATAATTTGGAAGACAAGGATGTTTAGAATTGAAAGGTTACCTATCATAGTGAGAATGAATGAATTAGCGGTAAGTTATTATTAATATATCAAAACATGAAATTAATTACAAGAACATTTTGGTTCGAATGAATCAGGGGGGAACCATTAGAAGACTAGCAATAGTTTCGATTTTATTTCACTTCATGCTGGCAGCTATCATGAACTTTGACCTCATCTTTATGAACTTCAGTGTGTTCATCTTTAATTTCCGAAACTCAGTTGTTTGTGCTTCATCATACTGGTCTTAACACAGGAAGCGGCTTGCTGTTGAACTTTTATCTCGTGTCAAAGATATCGCCCAGTATTGGATAATGAACCTTTAGATGACTGGCTCCTAAATTGTGTGACCACAACTCAAATGGCTCTCCATTTTCTTCCTTCCATGTAGAGGATTCTTTTAACATAACCATTTGAATAAAGGTTTTCAATCTTTCTCTGATAGATGGTGTTCCGTCATCTCTACCCTAAATTACGGAGAAGAAGGAGAACTAGAGGCAGAAAGAGAGAGAAAGAGGGAGAGAAGGAGAGGTAGACAGAGAGTGACGGAGAGGGAGAACGAGTGAATGTTTTCCATCCAAATCGGTGCAATGTTATTATAACTGCTGATGAAATACTTTTGAATTTCAGAAAATCAGAAGACTGGCTAAAGGTGACGAAAGGACTGAGGCTTCCCTATTCATTTTTAATATCCTGCGTGAAAAGGGGTCTCAGTCAGAACGAGCACTCTGGAGAATATTCCTTGAATTGCAGAACTTAAAACCAAGGCTAAAAAATAAACTGCACATATTACTTTATGGGCTAATAGAAGTGGAAGGTTGGTGGCATTCAAAAATAAACTTACCAATGTAACCAGTTTTTTTGTAACATGGCTTGCAGAGCACTTCAATGCATTTTAATTAAATGTTCGATGTAACGTATTATTGACAACACTAACATTTAATGCTGCTTTAAGCCCGCTTCAAAAATTTGGATTCTAATATTCAGTTCTGATGATTCAATAGAACTGAACATAAGATTTAGTTGGTGCTATGTGCATACCTCTCTGATCTGATTATATGTTCACGCAGTTCAATGTGTTCATTTCATCATTGAGTTTACAGATCAACATAAGTTTTAGCTCGTGACCCTATACACTTTAGATATATTTTGATTACCTGCTAATATCACTGCTTCCTTGTCCTTCCAATCACCAACACCACCTCCAACCCCGGCTGTAATTGCAGAAGCTAAGGATTCAGCATTGTGGAACTTGTTTCAGCTTTCTACATGGCATTCCATGATATTTTGATTTCAATCAATGTCTTCAATGAGAAAGAGTCTTATGATGACCATGAATTGATTTTCGGGAAAAGGTTCGGCGGGGTGTTCTGTCCTCCCATGGCCTTCAAGGGAAATGTGATCCCACTCTGTTGCGTTCAAAAGGGAAGAAACCTAAATGGCCACGGAACTAGGCTGCAGCCGACAATGGCAAAGTCAGCCAATTTGACAGGGCTACGTCCACCTGTGGCTTGTTACAAAATTGGGAGAGCTGGCCAAAGGCTAACCAAGCCACAGCTTGACATGGTCTTACTCAGTTAATTATACCTTACTGATAATGTTCTCCTATCATCGCTCCCAGGAGCAGGAACGACCCAACAGAGTTGGGGGATAAAATGTTCTCAGCATCGATTCTGGACTAATTACTGTCTCATTGCAGCAGAACAAATATGGCCAATTAACCTCGTTCTCATAACCATGTAAAGCCACCAAACCCCTCAACGCCATATCCACCCCCCACCCCCTCCCCCCAACCGTCCATTCAAAAATAAATCAGTTCCCTGTCATGTTAAAAAACACCTGCAAAAAGCACTGGGCATATTATCGCGTTGACAACAGCCTGGCTGAGGCATTCAAAGCACAAATGCCATGGAAGGTGAGGAGGTGGTTTGCGTTAAAGGGCAGCTAATTCAATCCTTGCATGGAAAGAGGCCAGGGTAGAGGGATGGGCTCTCTTGAATGCACATAATCGACGTGGAGATTAAGTTCCCTTGGTGTTGGCTTCATGAAAAATGTGGATGCAATATGACACAGATATCTTTTGAATGCGGAGGCTGCTTGAGTGGAGTTTGAAGAAAATGTTCTGTTGTTATTGTTAGTTGAGAATGGACAATGGGTGGGTGCAAAAGGAGGCGCAATGGTTGCAAACGGTTGAGGGCAGGAACATCCACAGTGGACTGATAGGGGTAATCCCTTGGCTGAGGAAAATCAAATTTGCCTCAGAAGCTGTTTTGTGGAAGGCAAGTCCATCAAGACACTTCCGGTGGAGAAGGAGACAATGGTAGAATGGCATTGATTGCTTATTTTAAGCTTTGTGCGAGCAGGCAGACTAGTTAACCATGGGAGTTGGTGGGCTTGTAATGGTTTACGGTAGTCAACCTATCACCTGTAATGGACACAGCACAGTTAATACAGGACCGGAAGGAGCACAGATGGACCATTGGCAGCTATGAGAGATGTGAATAATAAGCGTTAAATTAATGAATTATCCACGTCCAGGGCAGAATGGTAAAGAGGATGTCTGGCCAACCGTCCAAAGAGTGATAGATTGTTTAATTGGGCATACCCATCCAAGATGATGCCGAATCTCGACCTAATATTGGACACTGCTGATTACAAACTGTAACATTTCCAGTTTTCGAGTGTTTGAATCCAAATTCGCCCTTGTTATTTATATCTGTAATCCACATGCTCTTCCTGCGCTGGTACGAATACCTCAATCGTTATGGCAGGCTGCTGTTTACACTTCCTCTTTTACGCCGTGGCTTCACGTCGCCTTTTGTATGTTGTAGATCGATGCTATTAGCCTGCTTCGGGCATCAGTCACACTTTTCAAACTGAAAGGCCATAAATATATTTGTCTGGACATCCATACCCCTCTGCCTTACTTTTGTACGCACATTTAAAATAATGAACGACCTTTACCTCTAGTCTGAATTGTGACTCAGGCAAAAAATGTTATGCTTAATCTCTCCATTATGCTGCTCTTTCACCTTCCGACAGCCAGGCAGGCTGAAAAGAATACCGCCAAATCAGGTGATGCAGTGTATTCGCCGTTTCATTCCTGTCCCAGTAAATAATTGCATTCTCGTTTATAGCTTGACAGAAAACGCAATACCAAAATGCTTCTGAAGTTGGCGAGCTGCACGGATATAAAGCTACATGCCAATATCTAGTACTACCGACAGGACATTGAAAATTGTTTTGAAGATTTAGTGAACGATGTTATTCAGATGTTTTCCGATTCTTCCCCGTTGACTGAAGCAGAGTATAAGGTCCGTTACATATATCTTGCAATCATATTGGGTTATATGAATAATGTGACTGAATGTTTAGATTATGTTCCTTCCTTTTAGAAGAACAATATTATAAGCCTTTTCAGCAGCACAGGTGTAACCTGTGGAAAGACAATAACTTAATAATTGTTGCCAATGTAAAGAACATTTCTGACCGTCATCCGACATATATTTTAATCAGGTAAGTAAACTCGTTTTTAAATTTAAGTTAACGTGTTAATTAATGATGTAAGAATGTATGATAGATTAGAAGGAAATCCGTCATGACAGCATTTGGAATCCAATTCCCCAAAGTTGTTTCACAGAGGGCTTTCTACAAAACGGCAAATTTTTGACTGATCCCCAGTGTATCCAGCGTGCTGAACCGCAGCATTCATTCAGATGAAGCGACATAAACTTTTGCAATTTTCAAGATCTGCTAAGCAAACAGACGTTTAACATAACTAAAAACAATCGATTCAAATTTTGGAGATATATAGTAATTTTTTCGTGGTGGAATTGATAAATCCCGTAAAACAAAACCTTTATTCTTTCCATATTCAAACAAGGAAAACTAACAAAAGGTATAAGTTATATGGGATTCGGAAACAACTCAATTTTGGGTGAATGTGACCCGCAGGAGAACATTGTTGACAGGTGTGAATTTTCTAAACCAAGTGCCGCCCCAGGAGTGCATTTCACTGAAAGTGCATGCTTTCATTCCTTATTTTTACCTCGTTTTCATCTTACGTCATTGTCATATTACCTCTGGCTATAGCTTCTCAACAGTATATGGCTCGGCTTCTCAATCTGTCTATGCAAGCCTTTACAACAGAGCAATGCATAAAATAATCCACCCATGCAGGAACATTAGATGAATAAAAAAGCAATGTATATTCCCGCAGTCTCCTCGTCACGGCGGAGTGCATCTTGCTGACATATCAGGGTACTATCTATCTGAAGAAATTTGCCTTATACAAATGGTCATTCTTTCATTTCAATTTCTGCAAACTCTACCTGAACATCAGATAATAACTTGTCCTGAGGGATTTAAAAAAGCAGGGCCAAAAAAAGCTCTGAATAATCAAGGTAGTGGCAAACGGAGATAATATACCTTATGGGAAATATACATAATGTACATTTTCCTATTAATTATTCGTTCATGGGATATGACCTTTGCGGAATAGGTCAGCATTTAATGCCGACCTCTAATTGTCATTCTAGAGGCCGTGCTGTGCTACCTTCTGAAACTGTGACAGTCCACATATTGCAGACACCCACTGTAATGATGGGACGGGTTTCCTATGGTGAGCTTGGTGCCAATTAATCTGGCTGATTTATCATCCATGGTTTCTAGAGCCCTTAGTTGCTTATGAATATGGCGTCATTCAGGGAGGTGAAGGGTAATCAATCTGACTCCTGAATGCTGCCTTTTAGATTGGGTGCAATGTTTGGAAATCAATTCTTAGTAATATATGTATAGAATATTAAAGGCCATTTTATGAGAAAATTCGAAAAAATAATTCACAAATTCACCGGGCATAAAGCCTTGAAGCAGAAACATTGCAAATTGCAGAGCTGATGGAATGAAATTTCACAGAATTATAATGAAATGTCACTTTCCTAAACATGTCTAAATAAGAAGAAATATCTTGTGAGACAAGGATGTTTAGAATTGAAAGGTTACTTGTTATAGTGAGTATGGACAATTTACCGGTATGTTTTTGTTAATTAATCGAAACTTGAAACTAATTAGAAGAACATTTTGGTTCGAATGAATCAGGTGGGAACCGTTGTAAGACTAGCAATAGTTTCGAATTTAATTCACTTCATGCTGGCAGCTATCATGAATTTTGACCTCATCTTTATGAACTTCAGTGTGTTCAACTTTAATTTCCGAAACTCAGTCGTTTGTGTTTCATCATACTTGTCTTAACACAGGAAGCGGCTTGTTGTTGACCTTTTAACTCGTATCAAAAGAAAACTCCCAGTATTGGCAACTGAACCTTTAGATGATTAGCTCCTAAATTGTGAGACCACCTCTCAAATGGCTCTCCATTTTCATTTATCCAAGAAGAGGATTCTTTTAACATAACCTTTTGAATAACGCTTTTCTCTCTTTCTTTGATTGATGGTTTTCCGTTATCTCTTCCCTAAATTACGGAGAAGAAGGAGAACCAGAGGCAGAAAGAGAGAGAAAGAGGGAGAGAAGGAAAGGTAGACAGAGAGTGACGGAGAAGGAGAAAAAGCTAATGTTTTCCATGCAAATCGTTGCAATGTTATTCTATTTGCTGATGAGATAAATTTGAATTTCAGAAAATCTGAAGCCTGGCTGAAGGTGACGAAAGGAACCAGGTTTCCCAGTTCATTTTTAATATCCTGTGTGAAAAAGGGGCTCAGGCAGAATGAGCACTCTGGAGAATATTCCTTGAATTGCAGACCTCAAAACCAAGGCTGAAAAATAAACTGCACATATTACTTTACGGGTTAGTAGAAGTAGACGGTAGGTGGCATTCAAATATAAATTTACCAATGCAACCACTTTTTTTGTAACATGGATTGCAGATCCCTTCAATGCATTTTAATTAAGAGTTCGATGTAATGTATAATTGACAACACCAACATTAAATGCCGCTTTAAGCCCCCATCAAAAAATTGGATTCTAATATTCAGGTCCAATGATTCAATAGAACTGAACAAAAGTTGTAATTGGTGCTATGTGCATACTTCTCTGATCTGATTATATGTGAAGGTTTCATCTTTGACCTTACTGATCAACCAAAGTTTCAGCTCGTGACCCTATGCTTTTTAGGGATCTTTTGATTATGTGCTCCTATCACTGCTTCCTTGTCCCTGCAAACACCAACACCACCACCAACCCCGGCTATAACTGCAGAAGCCGATGATTTTGCATTGTTGAACTTGTTTCGACTTCCTTCACGGCAGTCCGTAATATTTTGAATTAAATAAATGTCTTCAATGAGAAAGAGTCTTATGCTGACTGTGAATTGATTTTCTGGGAAAGGTTCGGCGGGGCGTTCTGTCCTCCCCTGGCCTTCAAGGGAAATGTGATGCCACTCTGTTGTGTTCAAAAGGAAGGAAACCTGAATGGCCACCGAACTAGGCTGCAAACGACAACGACAACGTCAGCCATTTTGACAGGGCTACGTCCACCTGCGGCTTGTGACAAAATTGGAAGAGCTGGCCATAGGCTAACAAGCCACATCTTGACATTGTCTTATTCATTAATTATACCTTACAGATAATGTTCCTCCATCATCGTTCCCAGCAGCAGGGGCGACCCAACAGAATAGTGGACAAAAAGTTCTCAGCATCGATTCTAGACAAATTACTGTCTCATTGCAGCAGGAAAAGTATGGCCAATTAACCTCGTTCTCATAACCATGTAAAGACAGCAAACCCCTCAACGCTCTACACCACCATGCCCACCCCACACACCGCCCCACCACCCCCCCCCCCCCCAACTCCCCCCATCCCTGCAAAAATAATCAGTTCTCTGTCAAGTTAAAAACCACCTGGAAGAAGCACTGCACGTATCGTGGCGTTGACAACAGTCTGGCTGAGGCACTTCAAATCACAAATGCCTTGGAAGGTGAGGAGGGGGTTTGCGTTAAACGGCAGCCCTTTCAAGCCTCCGATTTCATGGGAAGAGGCCAGGTGAGAGGGACGGATTCTCTTGAATGCACATAGTCGACGTGGAGATTAAATTCCCATGGTGTTGGCTTCATGGAAAATGTGGCTGCAATATGATACAAATCTCTTCTGAATGCGGAGGCTGCTTTAGTTGGGTTTGAAGAAACGTTGCTATAGCTATGGCGAATTGAAAATGGACAAAGAGTGGGCGCAAAAGGAGATACAACGGGTTGCAAACGGTGGAGGGCAGGAACAACCGCAGTGGACGGATCGGGGGAAACCCTTGGCTGAGGGAAATCAAAAATTCATCAGAAGCTGCTTCGTGGAAGGCAAGTCCATCAGGACACTTCCGATGGAGAAGGAGAAAATGGTAGAATGGCATTGAGTGCTTATGTTAAGCTTGCGGGAGCAGGTAGACTAGTTAACCAGGGGAATTGATGGGCTTGTAATGGTTTATGATAGGCAAACTATCACCTGTAATGGACACAGCACAGTTAATATTTGACCGGAAGGAGCACAGATGGACCATTGGCAGCTATGACGGTTTGAATAATAAGCGTTAAATTAATGAATTATCCACGTCCAGCTCATAGAGCCATGCATTAGAATGGTAAAGAGGATGCCTGACCAACAGGCCAAAGAGTGATAGATTGTTTTACTGGGCATACGCATCCAAGATGATGCCGTATTTCGACCTAACATTGGACACCGCTGCATACAAACTGTAACATTTGCAGATGTCGAGAGTTTACATCCAAATTCGCCCTTGTGATTTCTATTTGTAATCCACATACTCTTCCTGCGCTGATACGAATACCTCAATTGTTATGGCAGACTCCTGTTACATTTCCTCTTTTACACCGTGGCTTCACGTCACCTTCCTATGTTGTAGATCGATACAATTATATTGCTTCGGGCATCAGTCACACTTTTCAAACTGAAAGACCAGAAATATAGTTGCATGGACATCCATACCCCTCTGCCGTACCTTTGTAAGCTCATTTAATATAATGATCGACCTGGACTTCTAGTCCGAATTGTGCCTCAGGCAAAAAATGTTATGCATAATCTCTCCACTGTGCTGCGCTACGAACCTTGCGACAGCCAGACAGGCTGAAAAGAATCCCGCCAAAGCAGGTGCTGCCGTGTATTCTCCGTTTCTTACCTGTCCCAGTAAAACATTGCATTCTCGTTTATACCTTGACAGAAAACGCACGTATCAAAATGCTTCTCAAGTTGGCAAGCTGCACGGATATTAAGCGACATGCCAATATCGTTTACACCGACAGATTATTGAAAATTGTTTTGAAGAATTTGTGTGCGCTGTTATCCAGATGCTTTCCGATTCTTTCCTGTTGACTGAAGCAGAATTTGAGGTGTGTTACATATATCGTGCAATCATATAGTGTTATATGAATAATGCGTCTGAATGTTTATATTATGTTCCTTCCTTTTAAAAGAACAGTACTATAAGCCTTTTCAGGAGCACAGGTTTAACTTGTAGAATGACAATACATTTATAATTGTTGCCAATGTAAAGAACATTTCTGGCCGTCATCCGCATATATTTTAATCAGGTAAGTAAACTCGTTTTTAAATTTAAGTTACTGTGTTAATTAATGATGTAACAATGTATGATAGATTACAAGGAAATCCGTCATGACAGCAAATGGAAACTAATTCCCCATAGTTGTTGCAATGAGGACTTCCTACAAAATGACAAATAGTTGACTGATCCCCTTTGAATGCAGCGTGTTGAAGCGCAGCATTTATTCAGATGAAGCGACAGAAACTTTTGAAATTTTCAAGATCTGCTAAGACAACAGACGTTTAAGATAACTAAAAATAATGGATTCAAAGTTTAGAGATTTATTGTCTTTTTTTTCCTGGGGGAATTAATAAATCCCGTAAAACACAACGTTTATTCTTCCCATATTCAAACAAGGAAAACTAACAAAAGATATAAGTAATATTGCATGCGGAAACTACTCAATTTTGGGTGAATAGGACCCACAGGGGAATAATATTGAGGGATGTGAATTTACTAAACCAAGTGCCGCCCCAGGAGTGCATTTCACCTAAATTGCATGCTTTCATTCCTTATTTGCTCTCGTTTTCATCTTACGCCATTGTCATATTACCTCTCGTTGCAGCTGCTCAACAGTATACGGCTGGGCTTTTCAATCTGTCTATGCAAGCGTTGACAACAGAGCAATGCATAAAATAAGCCACCCATGGAGGAACATTAGATGAATAAAAAAGCAAAGTATACTCCCACAGTCTCCTCGTCATGGCAGCGTACATCTTGCTGACATATCAGGGTACTATCTATCTGAAGAAATCTGCCTTATACAAATCGTCATTCTTTCATTTTAATTTCTGCAAACTCTACCTGAACATCAGATAATAACTTGTCATGATGAATTTAAAAAGCAGGATCAAAAAACCTCTGAATAATCAAGGAGCATAGGGTAGTGGCAAACGGAGAGAATATCCATTATGAGAAATAGACATAATGTACATTTTCCTATTAATTATTCGTTCATGTGATGTAATCTTTGTGGAAGAGGACAGCATTTAATGCCCACCTCTAATTTTCATACAAGAGGCCGTGCTGTGCTACCTTCTGAAACTGCGACAGTCCACAAATTGCAGACGCCCACTGTAATGATGGGGAGGGTTTCCTATGGTGAACTTGGTGCCAATCAATCTGGCTTATTTATCGTGCATGGTTTCTAGAGCCTTTAGTGCTTATGAATATGGCATCATTGAGGGAGGTGACGGGCAATCAATCAGACTCCTGAATGCTGCATTTTAGGATGGGTGCAATCTTTGGAGATCAAATCTAAGTAATATATGTATAGAATATTAAATACCAGTTTTTAAGATAATTCCATAAAATAATTCACGACTTTACATAAACACTTGAAGCAAAAACATTGAAAATTGCAGGGGAGATGGAATGAAATATCACAGAATGAGAATGAAATGTCACTTTCCTAAACATGTCTAAATAAGAAGAAATATTTTGTAAGGCAAGGATGTTTAGAATTGAAAGTTTACCTGTGATAGCGGGTATGGATGATTTAACGGTACGTTTTTGTTAATAAAGCGAAACATGAAATTAATTGCAAGAACATTTTGGTTCGAATGAATGAGGTGGGAACCGTTTTAAGAATAGCAATAGTTTCGATTTTAATTTACTTCTTGCTGGCAGCTGTCATGAAGTTTAACCTCATCTTTATGAACTTCAGTGTGTTCAACTTTAATTTCCGAAATTAAGTCGTTTGTGTTTCATCGTACTGGTCTTAACACAGGAAACGGCTTGCTGTTGACCTTTTATCTCATGTCAAACGAAATCTCCCATTATTGGCTACTGAACCTTTAGATGACTAGCTAGTAAATTGTGTGACTAAGACTGAAATGACTCTCTATTTTCTTTCGTACATGATGAGGATTCTTTTAACATAACCTTTGGAATAATGCTTTTCTCTCTTTCTCTGATTGATGGTTTTCTGGTATCTCTTCCCTAAATTACGGAGAAGAAGGAGAACCAAAGGCAGAAAGAGAGAAAGAGGGAGAGAAGGAAAGGTAGACAGAGAGTGATGGAGAGGGAGGAAGACCGAATGTTTTCCATGCAAATCGGTGCAATTTTATTTTAATTGCTAATGAAATACATTTGAATTTCAGAAAATCCGAAGCCTGGCTGAAAGTGACGCAACGAACCAGGCTTCCCAATTCATTTTTAATACCCTGCGTTAAAAGGGTGCTCAGGCAGAACGAGCACTCTGGAGAATATTCCTTGAATTGCAGAACTCAAAACCAAGGCTGAAAAATAAACTGCACATATTACTTTCCGCGCCAGTGGAAGTAGACGGTAGGTGGCATTCAAAAATAACTGTACCAATGTAACCACTCTTTTTGTAACATGGATTTCAGATCCGTTCAATGCATTTTAATTAAATGTTCGCTGTAACGTATAATTGACAACACTAACATTAAATGCCGCTTTAAGCCCGCTTCAAAAATTTGAATTCTAATATTCAGTTCAGATGATTAAATAGAACTGAATAGAAGTTGTAATTGGTGCTATGTGCATACTTCTCTGATCTGATTATATGTTCACGCAGTTCAATGTGAAGGTTTTATCATTGACCTTACTGATCAACAAAAGTTTCAGCTTGTGACCCTCTTCTCTTTAGATATCTTTTGATTATCTGCTCCTATCACTGCTTCCTTGTCCCTACAACCACCAACACCAACACCAACTCCGCCCCCCCCCCACCCCCCCCACACGCACTTTTCTCTCCCCACCCTCTCACCTTAATCCAGCTTATACTTGACACCTCCCCTATCTTAACTTACTTCTGATGAAGGGTCATGTGGACTTGAAACGTCAACTTTGTTCTTCTCCACCGATGCTGCCTGACCTGCTGATTTTTTCCAGGTATTTCTGTTTTTGTTTTGGATTTCCAGCACCACAGTTTTTTTTTTTTCTGTTTTGTTTTTATCTCTTTAGAGTTGTTTGTTATAATTCTGTAACCTTATAGCCAGTTGTCAAGAACACAATTAATGTCAAATTGCCTAACACACTAGATATGACCCTCTATCGATCTGAATTCTATGAACATGACTTTTTACCTCAATGCAGTTTTCTACTTTTCCGGCTGTCGATGCATTGTTGCAATCTGTGCACTTCTGCATTTTCATATTGAACTCGCATGTTACTGATAACATTTAAATTCACGTGCTCCTCTTTTGGATTTTATAATACCCGTATGAAATGGCAACTTTGAGAGAGATGAAGTCCCCAGTGGCCGATTGTTATTTACGCATAACATGAATGTTCTAGCAAGAAGCAAATCAAATGTTATCAAAGACCAATAACTACTTAGCGGACACCACCAAATTAACTAAAATCACTGTTTGTATTAACTAAATGGCAAAATTGAGGCATGTCTTACAGCCCACGTGCCGGTACCATTCTCCTGTCCAATATGCATTATTGCAAGAATAAGTCTAAAGTTGCTTGCTGCTCTCCAGCATGTTAACCTTACATGTAGTTTAGTTTCAAAAACAAATGCAGACCACTCTGCTCTCATGACAGTTGTTTATTTGTTTATTTAAAAAATTGTTTTCCATTATATTTGCTGTTTTTTTCCAAAACAGGCTCATCTTTGACCGTGTGAAGGTGCAAAACTGGGGGGAAGGGGTAGGGGGAGGCGGTGGCGTAGTTGCATGGTCTTTTTACTGGTAATCCAAAAACTCAGGGCACTACACAACAGACGTGATTTCGAATGTCAGCACGGCAGTCAGCGAAATTTGAACTCAATAAATACCTGCAATGAGAAAGTAATGATGACGATGAATCGAATTTTGGTGAAAGCCCCTTCGTTTCCTCGGTCCGCCATTAACTCATCTGCCTGACATGTGAAATAAGATTCCACAGCATTGCATCTGTAAGCTATGAAACCGGGAAAATCATCGGCAAAGACAGTGGAAAAGCCAACGGCAAACCGTAGCAAAACAACAAAGTTCAAGTGAGGGTTGTGCCAAAATTGGGAGAACTGGCTACTGGCTAATCACGCAATAGGCTGATGTAGTCATACTTATGGGTCATCGCTGATATTAAAAGCCACCTTATTTTTCCGAGCAGCAGTGTAGGTCAAGAAGAGGTGGCGGACAAGGAGTTTCCAACCTCCAATCATGATGCTGTACAGTCCAGTTGCAGCAGAACAAACATGGTTGGGGAATCTCATGCTGATAGCCAGGTAAGCCCAACGTCCCCACTCCCACCCTCTGAATCCATTAAGCTGGTGAATCTGTACTCTAACATGTTAAAATACAACTTGGAGTAAACATTGTGGGTGGCAACGGCGTTGAATGCACACTGGTTGAAGGGCGTCTAATTCCACCACCAACAGTGGCTCAGCAGAGCGACCATATGGCGAGCTAACTTTTCCAAAGGGTCATAGCTACTTGGCTGCATCTGCGGCAAGTGCTGAGGAACAATAAAGTGCAAACAATTACACAATCGACGAATTAGATCTAAGCTCTGCAGTCCTGCCAGGTTCTGTTGTGAATTGTGTTCGACTATTAAGAGAAGAAAAAAGCACTGGACGATTCCAAACAAATTTCACCATATTTAATGAAGAGGGAGCCCAGCCCATCAGTGTAAATTAATCGACTGAAGCATTGCCGCAATCTTCAGCCAGAAATGCATAGTGGATGATACATCTCGGCTACTTCCAGGCTCACAGCTAGTCTCCAGCCAATTCGATTCACTCCACATGATATCAAGAACCTGCTGAAGGCACTGGATAATGTACAGGATACTGGCCATGGCAGTATTCCTGCAAACAGTGCTCGAGAAGTTTGTACAAAAATTGGCTTGACCCTAGTCAAAATGTTCTAGAGCAGCCATAACACTGGCATCAACAGATCACTGCGAAAAATTGCACAGACAGTTCCTGTGCAAAAAAGAAAAAAAAAAACAAGGCTTACATAACAGGGCCAAGGGTCCATCAATCATCTCTTGGCCATTAGTAAATTGAGGCAGAGGTCTTGAACAATGCTACCAAGAAGCAACCTGCTAATGAACACGAAAACAGAATTACCTGGAAAAACTCAGCAGGTCTGGCAGCATCGGCGGAGAAGAAAAGAGTTGACGTTTCGAGTCCTCATGACCCTTCGACAGAACTTGCGTTCGGGACTCGAACCAGGCAGTTTTATTGTTTTTATCTCTGCTAATTAACACTCCATTCTGGTTCAGCCAGGCCAGCATAGCTCCTGGTCTCATGGCATCCCTGGTTCAAATGAGGTCACAATAATTGAAATGCAGACATGAGGTAAGAGTGAAACCCCTTTGGCATCAAAGAAGGATTTGATGGATTATGTCATTACAGAGACTTCGCAAAACTAGACTCAAATGAAATCCAGTGAAAATGCTCCCCTGTTTGGGGTCGTAAGTGACACAAAGCTTATTGTTGTTGGAGATGATTTTTCTCAGTCACAAAACATCCCTGAAGGAGTTTTTCAATTAAATTTTCCTTGTCGAATCAACTTCAAAGCTTAATCAAGAACCCTCCACTCCATCATAATGTTAGAGATGGGTATGCTCGCTGATGATTGCAAAATATTTTGCAGCAGTGACGATTCCACAGATACATGTCCCAGTGACCAAGGCTGCACCATATTAGGTTTGAGCTGAATAGTGGCAAGTTACATTGAAGCCAGGCAAGTGCAATGTCACGACGATCTACAACAGTGTATTTAACCATTGACTCTCGACATTTGAGGATATTGCTATCGCAGAATCAGGAACTGTTGATAAGTTCGGGGCAAATATTGAGCAGATGATTAACCAGACGAGCCACAGAAATACTATGGCTACAGGAGCTGGCCACAGCAATGATACAGAATAGGTAACCATATAGAGACAGGAAGCCAGATAGACAGATAGACAGAAAGACAGACAGATAGATGGAGAGACATGGAAACAGGTAGGCATATAGGCAGATAGAAGACAAATAGACAAATAGATTGATCGGTCGATAGTTAGATACATTAATGCATACAATCATACATATACATGTACATAGAGATTAGACAGTTAGGCGTTAGATAGATAGACAGATAGAGATTGAGAGCTATCAAGATGAATATTTAAGTAGATAGATACATAGATAGAGAGAAAGATAGATTTATAGATAGATGGATAGATAGATGGATGGATGGTTAGATAGACTGATATATTTTTCATTGGTTCATGGAATGTGGGCCTCGCTGGTGGGTGAGTGTTTATTGTCCACTACAAATGACATTTAAAATGTCGTGGTGAGCTTTCTTCTTCAACTGCTGCTGTCCATGTCATATACGCACAAGACCGTGCTTTTAGGAATGGAGTTCCAAGATTTGGACATAGCCACATTGTAGTAATGGCAAAATATTGACAAGTCAGTATGGGGATTGACTTGGAGTGGAAAATCTGTGTGATGCTCTTCACATGCGCCTGCTGCCCTTTTCATTCTTGATTGTACCTGTCATGGGTTTGGAAAATGTTTTGTAATGAGTATTGTTGAATCTGACAGTGCATCATGTAGATGATACAGATTGTTGTGACTGTGCGTACGTGGTGCATGGACACAATGACGTTGCATGTGTTGCCAATGAAACGGCTACATATTCTAGGATCATGTCAAGGCTCTTTTGTGTGGTGGATATTGAAATCACACAGGCAGAAGCGAAGTGTACCATCACATTCCTGACTTTTGCCTTGTGCATCGTGGACAGGATTGGCGAGTCAAGAGGTGAATTTCTCATTGCAGCATTCCTAGCTCGAGACCTGCTATTCGCGCTATATTGTAAGCATGACTGGTTCAGTTTGTTTACTTGTCAATGATAACCCCCAGCATATTGAAAGCCGGGGTCTCGGCATTGGTAATTCCACCGAATGTCAAGGAGTGATGGTTCAGTCATCTCTGGTTGGAGATCGTCGAAGGCCTGGCATTGTGTGGTGTCAACGTTTCTTGCCTCTTGTTAGGCTAAGCTTGGATATGATCCAGGACTTTCTGCATTGGACGTCTAATGCTTCAGTTACTGAGGAGTCACGAATAGTGCTGAACATTGTGCAATGAAGAGTGAACGCTCGCACCTCTGATATTATGATGGATAAAACAGTTGAAGGTATTTGGCCGAAGAAATCATCCTGTGGTACGCCTGCAGTGATATCCTGGAGCTGCGGTGGTTGACCTCTAACACCACAACCATGTTCCTATGTGCTAAGTTTGACTCTCACAAGTGGAGCTTTTTAATTTCCCCCCTGTTTTCCATTGACTTTAGTTTTGATAGGGCTCATTGATGCGACACTTGGACAAAGGTGGTCTTGATGTGAAGCACAGTCCCATTCAGTTCGCCTCCCGTGTTCAGCTTTTCTTATTCAAAACTTGAACCAAGCCTGAATGACGTCAGGCGTGGAGCTTTCCTGTTGGAGCCCCAACTGGTCATTCATGAGCTGTTTCTTACTATACAAGTGCCGCTTACTAGCGCTGTTGATGCTTCCTTGTTTAATTAATGAATGCCAAGTGTAGTCTGTTGGTGCGGTGATTGCCTGGCTTGGTATTGTTTTGCTTTTTTTGTTTACAGATCACACGTAGGTAATTTTCCACGCAGCCAGTTAGATTCCAATTTTGTAGTTCTGCTGGGGCAGCTAGGCCAGGAAGATGGCACATTCTGGAGCACAGGCCTTAAGGGCTAGTGGCAGAATATTGTCAAGGCCCATAGGCGTTGCATTCTCCTGTGCCTTCGGCGTTTATTTTTTATATCACGTGGAGTGAATTGAATTGGCTGAAAGGTGACATGTGGAATGCTGGAGACCTCCCAAGGAAGCCGTAATGGATTATCTATCCAACCTAGCTGAAGATTGTTGCAAATGTTTTTACCTTATACTTTGCACTGATGTTCTCAATTACCCCCTCCTTCAGGATGGCCATGTTTGGGAGCCTCCTTATCCAGTGACTTGTTTGCATGTCCAGCAGTATTCACGACTGGGTGTGGCACAGTAACACAGCTTAAATCTGATTTGATGGCACTGGGATCACATATCTCTATCTATCACTTGCTCATAATATTGTTTGACAGATAAGTGTTATAGATTCACTGCGTGGTCACCTCAATTTTAGTTGTGCCAGGTGCTGACCAAAACAGGGTCCTGCACTCTTCATTGAACCAAAGTTGATTCCCTGGCTTGACTGTAATGATAGAATGGGAAAATGGCGGTCAACGAGGTTACAGATTGTGTTGGATTGCGATTCTGCTGGTACTGATGGTCAAGTAGGCTTTTCCTTCTTGTTAGTTATCTAACCATCTACAGCAGACCCATACTAGAATCTTTGTCCTTTAGGACTCGCCCAGCACCTTCAACATTGGTTCTACCGAGACACTCTTTGTGATGGACATTAAAATCCTCGGCCCAGAGTACATTCTGTAACTATTGCGCACTTTGTACTTCTGCCAAGTGGTGTTCAACATGAAAGCACACTGATTCATCTGCTAAGAGAAGATGGTGCGTAGTGATTAGCAAGATATTCACTTGCCAATGTTTGACCTGATTCGATGAGATTTCAGCGGGCTCGGAGACAATGTTAAGGACGCCTAGGGCAGCTCCCTACCTGTGGGAAACCATTGTGCCACCAAATCTTCTGGGCCTGTCATGCATGTGGGATAGAACGTACCCATGGATCGTGACGCTGGTGCCTAGGACATAATGTAAAAGGCATGACTCAGTAAGGATGAATCTGCCAGGCCCTTTGCTTTACTAGCCTTTTTGACAGCTCTGCCAAATTTGTCACTAGGCAGCATATGTTACTAAGGAATACTTTGCAGTGAAGAGGGTGCTGATTTTGCCATTATTAATTTCTGTGGCTAGATCAATGCCTGGTGGCCAGATATATTTCATTCCTATTTTGGGACTTTGTAGCTTTTTTATACAACTGAGTGACTTTCTTCGCCATTTCAGAGTGTATTTTAAAGTCAACCATTTTAAAGTGGGTTTTGAGTCACGTGCATTCCAGACCAGCTAAGGACGGCAGGTTCCATGTGGTATAGAACATTAGCCCATCAGATATGTTTTTACAATAATCAACCATGGTTTCGCGTTTCAATTCCAAATTTTGATTGAATTGGAGTTAAACAACTTGCCGTGACGGGAATCAAGTCCAAGTACTTTTAAAATTAGCCCGACCCCATGGATTAACCATCCAGCACCATTTACAAATAAATAGTTGGATAGATAGATATATACATAAAAAGATAGATAGAAAGATAGATAGTTACATATATACATAGATAGATAGAAAGCCTTTGAAAATGATAAGCATTCTGATACAAGAAGTAAGACGATTTTTTCTACTGCAACAATTTTGTTAACCTTAGAACAGTGATGTAACATTACTGTCAACGTTTAAACGCCGTGCACTGAGGGGCCTTTTATTGGCAAAAAAAAAACGTTCAGGTTTCTTCTGCAGGACGAGTAAGGGTGCTCAAACCTGATAGAACAGTCAGTTGGAAGTGCGCACTGGAAAGTTGCCTGATTTTTTTTTTAATGTTTCTGTTGGTTAAGCATATTCCTATTGCACAATTTATATCTGTGCCAAAGAACGAACAAAGATAACGTGTGTGTTTCGATTCCACAATTACCTAATACCAAGTTTAAATAAAAATTAAATTTAGGTTTATGAAAGCTCCTATGCTGGAGGTTGTGAAAACTCGTTAATTTCTGAATTGCGTTTTGTCCAAGTAATATTTCTGCCTCTAAACTTCTCTGCTCATATTTACTTAGCTGGAGTGCAAGCCTACTCTTACACATTCAAGGGCAGAAGGAATTTCCGTTTAGTTTGTTTTTCAGAGTGCAGTCATACATCAGTCTAAAGAAAAGGTACTGAATGGGAGAATTTCAGACTGAGACAACAGGTAATCAAGGATTAAGGAGTGATCAGTTAGTGTTCCACCAGACATTTTTCTAATGGAAAGGTAAAATTCACTTGGGGGAAATAAATGAGGACAACTACAAAGCTGATCAATGGAGTTTCACATTGGAGCTATTGGCTTTTCAAAGTGGAAAGAAAGAACAAAACAGAACTGCTGGCTTTGCAAACAAATCAATAGTTCCTCTTCAGCTACGGTTATAGACCCGAGGGCAGCATTTTCCATTTGGTGCTAATGATAGCTCAAAGCGGTAGAAAGCTATTTGAATGTTATATGGATGATCCTGAGTCATGTTCAAAGAAAAAAGGGACACAATTGTGAACACACCACAGCGATGACATTCAATGTTTAGGCAACTATTAGAATCCTTATACTACGTCAGTACTGTTAATTACCTTTCAAAAATGAGAAAAGACAGATTCCTGGCTACAGGAGTGATTTGGAAAGCAAAGGTTCATCTTTATGCAATACAGCTAGAAGTAATGGGAAAGCAAACACTTTCTGCTGCTTGAATGGCCTGGATCTTAAATCGACTCGGACAAGGCTGAAATTGTAGGGGAAAATAAGCATTATTTACGAAGGCGCCGTAGATTTATAACTGAAAGGAGACGTGGTGGTGGTGGTGCTTGGTTTGGGGGTCGGGGGCGGGGCGGGGAGGTCGTGCTGGTGGGGGGCAATGGGGTGCGGTGGTGGTCGAGGCATGGAGAGCTGGAGAGAGGGAATGTGTGTTTTCATGTTGTGGCGGGCTGCGAAAGGCAAGCTAATTAATAAAATTATTTAAGGACATCTGTAAAAGGTGTTATTAACGACTGAAACAATGATAAAGCTACAACAGTGTAACATCTCAGAAAAACAAATAGTTACACTGGATACAATGTAATTACTGGAACCACGTTAATTTATGCAATTGCATAGGCCACATCAAGACAAATAACATATTAGAGAAAAAAACAAAAAAACTGCGGATGCTGGAAATCCAAAACAAAAACAGAATTACCTGGAAAAACTCAGCAGGTCTGGCAGCATCGGCGGAGAAGAAAAGAGTTGACGTTTCGAGTCCTCATGACCCTTCGACAGAACTTGAGTTCGAGTCCAGGAAAGAGCTGAAATATAAGCTGGTTTAAGGTGTGTGTGTGGGGGGCGGAGAGATAGAGAGACAGAGAGGTGGAGGGGGTTGGTGTGGTTGTAGCGACAAACAAGCAGTGATAGAAGCAGATCATCAAAAGATGTCAACAACAATAGTACAATAGAACACATAGGTGTTAAAGTTAAAGTTGGTGATATTATCTAAACGAATGTGCTAATTAAGAATGGATGGTAGGGCACTCAAGGTATAGCTCTAGTGGTTTTTTTTTTATTTTATATAATGGAAATAGGTGGGAAAAGGAAAATCTTTATAATTTATTGGGAAAAAAAAGGGGGGGAAACAGAAAGGGGGTGGGGATGGGGGAGGGGCCTCACGACCTAAAGTTGTTGAATTCAATATTCAGTCCGGAAGGCTGTAAAGTCCCTAGTCGGAAGATGAGGTGTTGTTCCTCCAGTTTGCGTTGGGCTTCACTGGAACAATGCAGCAAGCCAAGGACAGACATGTGGGCAAGAGAGCAGGGTGGAGTGTTAAAATGGCAAGCGACAGGGAGGTTTGGGTCATTCTTGCGGACAGACCGCAGGTGTTCTGCAAAGCGGTCGCCCAGTTTACGTTTGGTCTCTCCAATGTAGAGGAGACCACATTGGGAGCAACGAATGCAGTAGACTAAGTTGGGGGAAATGCAAGTGAAATGCTGCTTCACTTGAAAGGAGTGTTTGGGTCCTTGGACGGTGAGGAGAGAGGAAGTGAAGGGGCAGGTGTTGCATCTTTTGCGTGGGCAAGGGGTTGTGCCATAGGAGGGGGTTGAGGAGTAGGGGGTGATGGAGGAGTGGACCAGGGTGTCCCGGAGGGAGCGATCCCTACGGAATGCCGATAAGGGGGGTGAAGGGAAGATGTGTTTGGTAGTGGCATCATGCTGGAGTTGGCGGAAATGGCGGAGGATGATCCTTTGAATGCGGAGGCTGGTGGGGTGATAAGTGAGGACAAGGGGGACCCTATCATGTTTCTGGGAGGGAGGAGAAGGAGTGAGGGCGGATGCGCGGGAGATGGGCCGGACATGGTTGAGGGCCCTGTCAACGACCGTGGGTGGAAAACCTCGGTTAAGGAAGAAGGAGGACATGTCAGAGGAACTGTTTTTGAATGTAGCATCATCGGAACAGATGCGACGGAGGCGAAGGAACTGAGAGAATGGGATGGAGTCCTTACAGGAAGTGGGGTGTGAGGAGCTGTAGTCGAGATAGCTGTGGGTGTCGGTGGGTTTGTAATGGATATTGGTGGACAGTCTATCACCAGAGATTGAGACAGAGAGGTCAAGGAAGGGAAGGGAAGTGTCAGAGATGGACCACGTGAAAATGATGGAGGGGTGGAGATTGGAAGCAAAATTAATAAATTTTTCCAAGTCCTGACGAGAGCATGAAGCAGCACCAAAGTAATCATCGATGTACCGGAGAAAGAGTTGTGGAAGGGGGCCGGAGTAGGACTGCAACAAGGAATGTTCCACATACCCCATAAAGAGACAGGCATAGCTGGGGCCCATGCGGGTACCCATAGCCACACCTTTTATTTGGAGGAAGTGAGAGGAGTTGAAGGAGAAATTGTTCAGCGTGAGAACAAGTTCAGCCAGACGGAGGAGAGTAGTGGTGGATGGGGATTGTTCGGGCCTCTGTTCGAGGAAGAAGCTAAGGGCCCTCAGACCATCCTGGTGGGGGATGGAGGTGTAGAGGGATTGGACGTCCATGGTGAAGAGGAAGCGGTAGGGGCCAGGGAACTGGAAATTGTTGATGTGACGTAAGGTGTCAGAGGAATCACGGATGTAGGTGGGAAGGGACTGGACAAGGGGAGAGAGAAGGGAGTCAAGATAACGAGAAATGAGTTCTGTGGGGCAGGAGCAAGCTGAGACGATCGGTCTACCGGGGCAGTTCTGTTTGTGGATTTTGGGTAGGAGATAGAAGCGGGCCGTCCGAGGTTGGGCAACTATCAGGTTGGAAGCTGTGGGAGGGAGATCCCCAGAGGAGATGAGGTCAGTGACAGTCCTGGAAACAGTGGCTTGATGTTCAGTGGTGGGGTCATGGTCCAGGGAGAGGTAGGAGGAAGTGTCTGCGAGTTGACGCTCAGCCTCCACGTGGTAGCGGTCAGTGCGCCAGACAACAACAGCACCACCCTTGTCAGCGGGTTTGATGACAATGTCAGGGTTGGACCTGAGAGAATGGAGTGCAGTAAGTTCAGAGAGAGACAGGTTAGAATGGGTGAGAGGAGCAGAGAAATTGAGACGACTAATGTCGCGCCGACAGTTCTCAATGAAAAGATCGAGAGAAGGTAAGAATCCAGAGGGAGGGGTCCAGGTGGAGGGAGAATATTGAAGATGGGTAAAAGGATCCGTTGAACTGGGAGAGGACTCCTGCCCAAAGAAGTGAGCCCGGAGACGAAGACGGCGGAAGAAGAGTTCAGTATCATGCCGAGCCCGAAATTCATTGAGGTGAGGGCGTAAGGGTATGAAACTAAGTCCTTTGCTGAGCACTGAACGTTCAGCATCGGAGAGGGGAAGGTCAGGGGGTATAGTGAATACACGGCTGGGGCTGGGATTGGAAGATGGGGTGGGGACGGAGGGACAGGCAGGGGTGGAGGGTCCTAGATGGGTGTTGGTGTCGATGAGTTGTTGGAGCTTGCGTTCCTTAGCACTTGAGAGAAAGAGAAAAAGTTTCTTGTTGAGGCGTCGGATGAGCCGAAGGATAAAATGAAACTGGGGGCACGCGCAGCTTTGAAAAAGGGTACGGCGGTGCTGCTGGAGGGAGAGGTCGAGTGTGTTCATATGGCGGCGCATGGCACTGAGAGTGGATTTCAGAATGTGACGGGAACAGCAGTCCGAGAAACGTTTTATGTCCCGGAGATACCTGTAATCCTGGGTGGGTTCGAAACATGAGGGGTGGAATTTCAGTTGAAATCCATGTGGGGTAAGTCGGAGACGGAGACAGTCACTGAGAAAGGAGATATGGCTGTGAAAGCGGGTTTTAGTAAACACCTTGTCAAACACTAGGAGAGAAATGGAAAGCAATGAAGGTGAACAAGGCAACAGAGAAATCCGGAAATCTTGTCGCAGAGGGGAACAGAACTTCTTCAAGGAGGTAGGCATTTCTTGAAGAGCAGTGGCAGTCAATTAAACACAGAGAAAAAAACAAAAAAACTGCGGATGCTGGAAATCCAAAACAAAAACAGAATTACCTGGATAAACTCAGCAGGTCTGGCAGCATCGGCGGAGAAGAAAAGAGTTGACGTTTCGAGTCCTCATGACCCTTCGACAGAACTTGAGTTCGAGTCCAGGAAAGAGCTGAAATATAAGCTGGTTTAAGGTGTGTGTGTGGGGGGCGGAGAGATAGAGAGACAGAGAGGTTCTTGGCTTGCTGCATTTATCCAGTGATGCCCAACGCAAACTGGAGGAACAACACCTCATCTTCCGACTAGGGACTTTACAGCCTTCCAGACTGAATATTGAATTCAACAACTTTAGGTCGTGAGTCCCCTCCCCCATCCCCACCCCCTTTCTGTTTCCCCCCCTTTTTTTTTCCCAATAAATTATAAAGATTTTCCTTTTCCCACCTATTTCCATTATATAAAATAAAAAAAAAACCACTAGAGCTATACCTTGAGTGCCCTACCATCCATTCTTAATTAGCACATTCGTTTAGATAATATCACCAACTTTAACTTTAACACCTATGTGTTCTATTGTACTATTGTTGTTGACATCTTTTGATGATCTGCTTCTATCACTGCTTGTTTGTCGCTACAACCACACCAACCCCCTCCACCTCTCTGTCTCTCTATCTCTCCGCCCCCCACACACACACCTTAAACCAGCTTATATTTCAGCTCTTTCCTGGACTCGAACTCAAGTTCTGTCGAAGGGTCATGAGGACTCGAAACGTCAACTCTTTTCTTCTCCGCCGATGCTGCCAGACCTGCTGAGTTTTTCCAGGTAAATCTGTTTTTGTTTTGGATTTCCAGCATCCGCAGTTTTTTTGTTTTTTTCTCTGTGTTTAATTGACTGCCACTGCTCTTCAAGAAATGCCTACCTCCTTGAAGAAGTTCTGTTCCTCTCTGCGACAAGATTTCCGGATTTCTCTGTTGCCTTGTTCACCTTCATTGCTTTCCATTTCTCTCCTAGTGTTTGACAAGGTGTTTACTAAAACCCGCTTTCACAGCCATATCTCCTTTCTCAGTGACTGTCTCCGTCTCCGACTTACCCCACATGGATTTCAACTGAAATTCCACCCCTCATGTTTCGAACCCACCCAGGATTAAAGGTATCTCCGGGACATAAAACGTTTCTCGGACTGCTGTTCCCGTCACATTCTGAAATCCACTCTCAGTGCCATGCGCCGCCATATGAACACACTCGACCTCTCCCTCCAGCAGCACCGCCGTACCCTTTTTCAAAGCTGCGCGTGCCCCCAGTTTCATTTTATCCTTCGGCTCATCCGACGCCTCAACAAGAAACTTTTTCTCTTTCTCTCAAGTGCTAAGGAACGCAATCTCCAACAACTCATCGACACCAACACCCATCTAGGACCATCCACCCCTGCCTGTCCCTCCGTCCCCACCCCATCTTCCAATCCCAGCCCCAGCCGTGTATTCACTATACCCCCTGACCTTCCCCTCTCCGATGCTGAACGTTCAGTGCTCAGCAAAGGACTTAGTTTCATACCCTTACGCCCTCACCTCAATGAATTTCGGGCTCGGCATGATACTGAACTCTTCTTCCGCCGTCTTCGTCTCCGGGCTCACTTCTTTGGGCAGGAGTCCTCTCCCAGTTCAACGGATCCTTTTACCCATCTTCAATATTCTCCCTCCACCTGGACCCCTCCCTCTGGATTCTTACCTTCTCTCGATCTTTTCATTGAGAACTGTCGGCGCGACATTAGTCGTCTCAATTTCTCTGCTCCTCTCACCCATTCTAACCTGTCTCTCTCTGAACTTACTGCACTCCATTCTCTCAGGTCCAACCCTGACATTGTCATCAAACCCGCTGACAAGGGTGGTGCTGTTGTTGTCTGGCGCACTGACCGCTACCACGTGGAGGCTGAGCGTCAACTCGCAGACACTTCCTCCTACCTCTCCCTGGACCATGACCCCACCACTGAACATCAAGCCACTGTTTCCAGGACTGTCACTGACCTCATCTCCTCTGGGGATCTCCCTCCCACAGCTTCCAACCTGATAGTTGCCCAACCTCGGACGGCCCGCTTCTATCTCCTACCCAAAATCCACAAACAGAACTGCCCCGGTAGACCGATCGTCTCAGCTTGCTCCTGCCCCACAGAACTCATTTCTCGTTATCTTGACTCCCTTCTCTCTCCCCTTGTCCAGTCCCTTCCCACCTACATCCGTGATTCCTCTGACACCTTACGTCACATCAACAATTTCCAGTTCCCTGGCCCCTACCGCTTCCTCTTCACCATGGACGTCCAATCCCTCTACACCTCCATCCCCCACCAGGATGGTCTGAGGGCCCTTAGCTTCTTCCTCGAACAGAGGCCCGAACAATCCCCATCCACCACTACTCTCCTCCGTCTGGCTGAACTTGTTCTCACGCTGAACAATTTCTCCTTCAACTCCTCTCACTTCCTCCAAATAAAAGGTGTGGCTATGGGTACCCGCATGGGCCCCAGCTATGCCTGTCTCTTTATGGGGTATGTGGAACATTCCTTGTTGCAGTCCTACTCCGGCCCCCTTCCACAACTCTTTCTCCGGTACATCGATGATTACTTTGGTGCTGCTTCATGCTCTCGTCAGGACTTGGAAAAATTTATTAATTTTGCTTCCAATCTCCACCCCTCCATCATTTTCACGTGGTCCATCTCTGACACTTCCCTTCCCTTCCTTGACCTCTCTGTCTCAATCTCTGGTGATAGACTGTCCACCAATATCCATTACAAACCCACCGACACCCACAGCTATCTCGACTACAGCTCCTCACACCCCACTTCCTGTAAGGACTCCATCCCATTCTCTCAGTTCCTTCGCCTCCGTCGCATCTGTTCCGATGATGCTACATTCAAAAACAGTTCCTCTGACATGTCCTCCTTCTTCCTTAACCGAGGTTTTCCACCCACGGTCGTTGACAGGGCCCTCAACCATGTCCGGCCCATCTCCCGCGCATCCGCCCTCACTCCTTCTCCTCCCTCCCAGAAACATGATAGGGTCCCCCTTGTCCTCACTTATCACCCCACCAGCCTCCGCATTCAAAGGATCATCCTCCGCCATTTCCGCCAACTCCAGCATGATGCCACTACCAAACACATCTTCCCTTCACCCCCCTTATCGGCATTCCGTAGGGATCGCTCCCTCCGGGACACCCTGGTCCACTCCTCCATCACCCCCTACTCCTCAACCCCCTCCTATGGCACAACCCCTTGCCCACGCAAAAGATGCAACACCTGCCCCTTCACTTCCTCTCTCCTCACCGTCCAAGGACCCAAACACTCCTTTCAAGTGAAGCAGCATTTCACTTGCATTTCCCCCAACTTAGTCTACTGCATTCGTTGCTCCCAATGTGGTCTCCTCTACATTGGAGAGACCAAACGTAAACTGGGCGACCGCTTTGCAGAACACCTGCGGTCTGTCCGCAAGAATGACCCAAACCTCCCTGTCGCTTGCCATTTTAACACTCCACCCTGCTCTCTTGCCCACATGTCTGTCCTTGGCTTGCTGCATTGTTCCAGTGAAGCCCAACGCAAACTGGAGGAACAACACCTCATCTTCCGACTAGGGACTTTACAGCCTTCCGGACTGAATATTGAATTCAACAACTTTAGGTCGTGAGTCCCCTCCCCCATCCCCACCCCCTTTCTGTTTCCCCCCTTTTTTTTTTCCCAATAAATTATAAAGATTTTCCTTTTCCCACCTATTTCCATTATATAAAATAAAAAAAAACCACTAGAGCTATACCTTGAGTGCCCTACCATCCATTCTTAATTAGCACATTCGTTTAGATAATATCACCAACTTTAACTTTAACACCTATGTGTTCTATTGTACTATTGTTGTTGACATCTTTTGATGATCTGCTTCTATCACTGCTTGTTTGTCGCTACAACCACACCAACCCCCTCCACCTCTCTGTCTCTCTATCTCTCCGCCCCCCACACACACACCTTAAACCAGCTTATATTTCAGCTCTTTCCTGGACTCGAACTCAAGTTCTGTCGAAGGGTCATGAGGACTCGAAACGTCAACTCTTTTCTTCTCCGCCGATGCTGCCAGACCTGCTGAGTTTTTCCAGGTAATTCTGTTTTTGTTTCAAATAACATATTACATTGTCTTCCACATATTCGAATTTTATATACTAATGTATGCGCTATAGGACATAATGTAATTAAAATAGTCAATTCATCATCATCGGGGAAACGGAGTAATGATTTTTACTCAGACATGGCTGCAAGCTGATCACGCATTGACAGTAAATAACTTCCGCATTTGGCATCGTTGAATAGTCCTGGGAACCTAAAAACTTTCAGACATTTTGGTAATGCAGGTACACTAATGACAAAAGTAGTAGCTAATAATAAGGATACAATTAAGAAATACCACAGTGCGGTACTACTGTTAAAACTAAGCCAAAAGTCATATAACAGTACAAGCACATTACCTGGCTTCCTCTTAAGTAGCAGCGCCTCGCAACATCTCAAATCTTCCCCAGTTCAAACCTTCACTTCATTCTTCGCTTCCTACAGGCCTTGAAGAAAACTGTGTTCATCTGCTTTTCAGGGGAGAGCCATAGGAACCTTACATAACTGTGTGGTACTAATAGCCTGGGGTCCCTTCTTCCTTTCTACTCCCCCTATCATAGTCGCAGTTCCCATTTTCTTCCCACTTTTGTGCAATTGCTATAAGCCAATTCTACCAGCCTCTGACACACATTGGCATTTCCTTGGCTATTTCAATGGCTTAATTTGCTTAAAAAAGAAACAGATCTACGAAATAAAAATTGTCATAATGTTGACCCCTTTTTTCATCGCTTTCCATACTGAATTTGCTTATTATGCCAAGGAATCCACCTAGATTACAGGTCTGTATTTTCACGTTCCCTGGATCCATTTTCATTGATTTGCCTTGACATTGAACTGTAAATATATCTGTTCCCATCCCTCCATTTTCCCAAACGCTGTCAGAATTTTCGGGACTCTGTCAGCCCAGGTCTAAGGTTAAGATTAGCAAAAAAAAACATGCTTATCAGGGCAATCTGGTGGCTAGCTGGAACACCACCATCTGCCTAGCAGATGTGGAATGTCAACTTTCTATGGATTGCTTATGCCTCCACTTCCCAACATTGATCAGGACAGCACCAATCGATCTTCAAACTATTGTTTTCAGGATTTCCAGTAACATAATTTATTTGGTGATATTCTCTAAGTGGCCTGCAACCTCACATTTGCCCATTGCAGAAAGCTCCATTTTTAACTCAGTATCAGTTCCTTACGAATTAGAATGGAGGTAGCCCCGTCCCATGTTCCTGCCCCACTGAACTAATTTCTGCTTTCGTGGAATGTATTGTCTGATGTTGTCCAGTCCCTTGCATTCTATATCCACAAAATATCCTAAGTGCTCTGGCATATCAGCACCTTGCTATTTCTAGCGCAAAGAATGTCCTTTGTCAACATCGAAGCCGATCTCTCTTCAGCAAGTTTTATTTACGCTTGTAACAACAACATAACATGTGGATAAGCACATAGCAGTTCAGAAGCATCTGAAGAGAAGGAGAGAATTAATATTTTTATTTTTGTTGACACTTCATCAAGTTCTGCGATCTGATAATTATGTGTTAACTTGTTGAATGGAGGCACAACAAGTCATTGGTCACTGCTAGAACCTTGACTTTCAAATACAACAATTGCAACAATTGACATTTTGTCTCTTCCCTTTCTGCCACCACATGTCCAGAACGCACATTCCTCTTGAAAGAGTGATTCTATTTTTTTCTTTTCTAATTTAATAAATCGTATTAATTGGTCAAGTTGTAGACTTCTCTAAGATAATCAAACAATATGCAGCTTTCCTGACCGCATTGCAGTACAACGCCATGCAGTCGATAATATAACTCTAAGCTTTCAGTTGCCGCTAATTTTTTGACATCCCATGCTTCCATTTTTTGATTTCAAGCCTCGGCTTGCTGAAATAGTCGAATGAATTTCCAGGTCAATGTGACGAGACAGGATAAACTACTTGCATATTGCGAACGATAGCACTTTTGAATTCAACTCATTATTAATCTGCTAATTCTGCCTCTGTTGATCTTTTTTTTTCTTTTGCTGATGTCCGTTTTCTTTCTTTTGACTCTGTAATAACTTGTGCCTGGAGGCAGCTATATAGCTATCCAAGCTTCTGTAACAACACATTTTATTTGTTAACTTGTTACATTACATTTATTTGGCAATGCACATGAATGCTTTATTGCCAAGTTACTCTTTCCTGTCCTCCACTCTCGCGCAGTTCTTCCACTTTTATTTTTCCTACAGTCCGTCTTTTCACTTCTTCAGAACCTATGACACTTCAGGCTTTTCAGTCTTCCGATGAAACGTCACAGTGTCGAAATGTTAACTCAGTTTCATTACCCCAGGCTCTGATAAATTATGGAGTATTTAGCAAATTTTCTTCTTATTGAAATCTTCAGGCAAACCCTAAATTTTGGTTCTGTGTGGTAAATGATATACTGCCTTTCCAGCTGGAAAAAAATAATGAAACATCCCATAATTTATAGGGCTTGGGCACGTGATAGTCATTTATTTCATAGCTGCTGATATAATTAATTATTTCAGAGAATCTGTTGACACATTTTTATCACTGTACTCAGGCGCTATTCTAAATGTAAAATACCCGCTGCTCTGAATATATTCTGATCCAGTTGTATTTCCATAATGCAACAACATGCTGGCCGCTTATTTTGGTGAGAACCATTATATATGGCTGTGCTATGGGCATGCGCCCTCATAAGTATTTTTCAATAAATTGTGACGAGAAATCTAAATGTTGAAAGTTGCATATTGTTCCCCCAAAGTGTAAGATGGCACGATTTCCGTTTGCATCTTCTGCCATAATGTGAGAATCCAATGTTCAGACCTCGTTTTTTTCCCCAACAGTTTGTTTTCCTTAAACATATATCTCAACAAGTGTACTTCCTCTTTCTACGGAAGTGCTCTGCGAAGGTTTGTCTTCTGAATTACCATGCCTACAATAATAACATTGTTACTTATTTTTAATCAAGAAATAGAGATATGGCACAAAGAAAACCTTCGCAAGAACAATATGGTGGTGACAGCACAAAATGTAATAAGCATCAAAAACTACAAAAGACTTTGCTTGGATAAAATGTACGATGAAATAAGGATTGTGTCTCCTTTGCGTTCGCTGGGAATTGTGGGAAAAGAACGTATTGTCCGAGGAAGAGAATTACAGCAAATTATCTTGGAGAAAGCTCCAAATGTAATTCAGCTCTCCCATTTAATGGAAAACAGTTCGGCTGGCACAGGAACCTCTTACACCACGGTGATCATCGGGGCCATCGGAATTGGAAAAAGCACCATAATACAGAAAATAATTCATGATTGGTCCGGGGGGAAAATATGGCAACAATTTAAATTTGTTTTTCCTTTCAGAGTTCGACATTTGAATTCAGTAGAGGGGAGAACAATTTTAAATGATCTGATCCTTGATTACTTCCAAGATTTCGATAACCGATTGGATCTTTTGTGGAATGAACCAGCAAAACTATTGTTTATATTTGATGATTTAGATCAATTTGATCCAGCCATCGATTTTGCGGAAACACAAAGTGATAAGGATCTCCAAAATCAATGTATTCATCCTGGGTGCTATTACGTAACAGCTGATATTGTGCGCTGCATTATAAAAGGGCAGTTATTGAAAGGTTGCTCAGTGCTTGCAACAAGCCGTCCTTGGAAACTGAAATCTTTAGAAAAGGCACAAATAAATCTATTCGGCGAAATACTGTGTTTCACCCACGAGACAACAGGACAATATTTTCGTGGGTATTTTGGCGATGGACAACCTGCAACAGATGTAATCAAATACATTGACCATAATGAAATATTGTGCGGCCTGAGTTATAACCCTGTGTACTGCTCAATCCTTTGTTCAGTATTGGAAACGTACTTGCCAAAAGGAAATTGGAAATTTCTATTCACGCACAGCAAAAGTTCTTCTCGGCTTAATTCACATGCCTTTTAATTAGATGTGGCTGCAACGCAGTGAATTCAAATAAGGAGTTGTTAAAACTAGATGAATTGGACTACAAGGGAATTTGCAACAATGTTGTTGTGTTTAAGGCTCGTCAAGTCAATCAGCACAACATCCATCTTTCCAGAATTAGAGCAACAATTATGATAGCAATTCATGACAAAGATCAGTCCAGTGTTGTGTAAGCATTTACCCATTCCCTGATGCAGGACTTTGTCGCAGCATTTAAGAAAAGTCGAATTACAACAGGAAATGATTTGGTCCCAATGTTTCAGGAATGGTGCTCCTGCACTGACAATAGATTCGAAATGATTTCACGATTTATTTTTGGCCTCTCATCAGGGGATTCAGTTGCAGACCTTGAGCATGAATTGAGCGAATTGCGTCCAGAAACAACCTCGTCTTTGTCGGATTGGCTCAAAAAAAAGCTGCAAACGCCTTGTTCATAACTTGGAGGATAGGCGAAGCCAATGCACGATATTACAGATATTGCATTACTTTCATGAATTTGGGAACAGAAATCTGCTGACGGACGCGTTATCCCCGCTGAAGATAATGAAATTCACAAACTTTTACCTAAAACCATCTGATTGTGCGGTTCTCGCAAGCTCATTAATGGATGTTGAGCTGATTGATGAGCTAGACCTCAGTACTTCTAATGTACAACATGAGGGCATCAATCAGATGAAACCCACATTGCCTAAAATAAACGTACTCAGGTAATTAATCAAAAGTGTTAAATGATGGTTTTTATCAAGAACTGTTGTACTGCATGTTGGGGTATTTTCTGCTATAGCAATTCCGGCTGAAACAACAGGTGAAAAATACACCACAGCAGACTTTTGAATAGCATCAGAACACACCTTCACGCGTTTAAGTACATCGGAATGGCGGTTGGAATCATCACTTCTGCTTCCTGTGCGCAAATATAATACATTGGAATCAAATTTTAGCAGTGTGATGTACTCCATTTTGATCAAATCAGATTATGCTAGTTTCTACTGGGAGAACAGTTCGTTCTCCAGAATCAGAGGGAGCTGCACCAATCGTGCAGTTGTCAGCACCTTACACTCCACTTTCCTTTGAAGTAACTGAAAATTTCTGCATTTAGAGCATTTATTCCATTCCTTTTACCAATATGCTGTCTTCTGTTACACGACAATTCACACAGAACATTCCGAATACAAGTCACTGCGAAGCCTAAGAATTTATCCTTTTAACTCATAGTCATAAATTGTGTACAGCGCATATGAATACCATTTCTTCCATTGTTTACCTGCAGAAGCTTAGAGAGCAATTCAATCAGTCCCTTTTCTCCGCGCTGAGTAATTTCCAATGAGGTTTATTTTCCTCAAATATTTATGAACTGAATTGTTGAGTTCAGTGATCGCGTGTACTGCTGCGAGTCTCACAGGCACTAATTATTAACCAATCATTCTGTAAAACGTTTCCTCCTCGCATTTCCACTGTTTATTAAGGTCAAAAATTTCAATATGTGCCTCTTTGATCTTACTTAATACCAGCTAACGAGGATATTATATTTTGCCCCATTTCAAATAACTCATGTCCCAACTGTATCAGTTCTCCACTCAAATTGCTAGGTTCGAAGGACAGCATCGGCAGATTATTCAACATTATATTTCTGAATCCCCATACATGCGACCATTCTGGAAATTATACTCTGCACTCTCCCAAACACGCTCATAAAAGTGATATGCAATGGAAGTGTCATAGATGAATGTTCCTGCTAGCACCTTTCTGGGGTTGCAATTGACAAGAAAAAGAAAGGGACTATGTTTGTATATACTAGGCGTACAAGACCAAGTAAATACATGCGAATTTCGCGGTGAGTAACTCACCTCCGCACTCCTCAAAGGTGGTTGGCCCTTTAGGATGCTGACGTCAGCAGCGAGTTGGAAAACCCACGAATTTCCTGTATGCATTTGGCAACATAGCAACGATGAAGAACATCGACATCATCCACTTCAAAAGAGTCCGCTGGGTCAGCAATCCAGTTTCCTACTTAGACAAGCATCCACTCCAACATCGACGCACATTGGCAGTTATATGTATTATCAATACAATGTAATGCATCAATTCACTAAGCCTCATTTCGTACCACCTTCCACACCCGCAACCTGAGCCAACTAATTGGTTAATGGCAGTAGACGCATAAGTATACTTCCTCAGCACAATACGAAACTCGTCACAAAACATTCGAACTTGAAACTATATCTTGGTTCGCTCACTATCGCAGGATCAAAATTCTGGAACATCCTTCCGAATAGTATTGTGAGAGTGACAGTTCTAAATCTGCTGCAGCAGCCCATGAAGGCAGCTCAGTGAATTTAATGCAGCGGTAATTCTGCATGGGCAAGATATTCTGGCCCTTTCAGTGCCGTACACAACCCATGAAAGTTTAAAGAATAATAAAAAAAATGTCTTAAAGAATGGATATATAAGTTGTCACAATATTTTAGTTGCATCCCAACTAACGCTTCATATATGTTCAGCATAACGTTCATGCATGAAGGCAAAGTTCGTCCATTTATGAAACTTAGGACACAATATGCTTTTTCAATTATGCTCTCAAATTATTCCGCCAAATTTAAGCAACTATTCACAGAAACATTCAGATATCTCTATCCTAGCAGAAAACCTCGGGGAATGTCAATTTCCAGCTTGCTTCATCCTTAAAAAAAAATACCATTCACCACGGCCCAATCACGTTTGTCTTTGAGCTACACCCCCCCCCCCCCCCCCCCCCCCCCCCCCCCCCCCCCCCCCCCCCCCCCCCCCCCCCCCCCCCCCCACGCACACGCACACACACACACACACACACACACACACACAAGCTGGCATTGGCTCTATATTAAGGTATGGTGAGATGCCTGGAACAAGGATAGATTGACTGAATGTTGGATAATTTGCCCGTCTGCATAATACATTAAAACACATTATAGCGTTGCTGAATACTACTGTCCCATGCCCGCTTAGCTATTTCATTTGAGTGGAAAGTATTCTATTCAGATCTCAATGACCGGCGTGCCTCCAGTTAAACATATTGCTTATTTGCGAAATTTTGCAAACTGATACATAATTCCGTAGCAGTTATTCATTCTGTTTATGTACGATTAGGCTGAATGAAAATGCAATTGGAGATTCGGGAATGGAACAGATCTCTGCTGCTCTGAAGAGAACGGATTGTGCAATACAGAGATTGGAGTGAGTAATTGGCTTTAAAACATCGGGAAGCACAAATATGCAGTGTAGAAGATAGTCGATTGTTAAAACAATATATATGGTGGCAATAATTATTAAGAAATACTGGTTTTGATTTATCTTTGGATGGCAAGAATTATGATGCTAACTAAATTGGATTGTGCATGTGCAGGCTTTTCCTATGAATGTTCAAAATATAAAATATTATTTGTTTGTAATATCTAATTTGATTTGTGCTCGCCGTTATTATTATGACAAAATTGTTTTTCCTTCACAACAGGTTACAATCTAACAATCTCACAGATGCTTGCATGGAGAACTTGGCCTCTGCTCTCATGTTAAATCGCTCATTGATGCATCTGGACCTGAGTAATGCAAGTCCGGAGTGCGATCAGGCTAAGTTGCTGACTGACAAATCTATTCCTGCATTGCAGCAATTCAGCCATAAGAACGCGTATCTGAAAGAAATTATGTGAGTTTGCATTATCTGCTTCTTAATGTCATGCTGCTTCGAAAGTAGAATATATACGATTTTCATCTCAGAATTTTGATATGAGAATTCATAATTCTGTGGTGAAATAACTTGCAGGTTTGGTAGCATGATGAGATTGCTGCTAGGCTATTCATTATATTTTCAAACGCCGAGGTAACACCAAAACGAAAAACATTGTAACCGTTTGCGTTTGTTTTTTTTATGAGGATTGTTAAAAAAAAAACAAGAAAATAGCATAGATCCTGTCCCCTTCTTGTTCGCTGAAGCTTAAGAAAAGCGAGTTGAAACAACTTGATGAACGATTGCCTTCACAAAGGTAAACCAGCCATCATTACATGGTCTCTGCAAAATGAGTTTTGAAATTTGCAGAAATCGGTTTGAACCATAACTGACCTAAAAAAGCTGCGCTAAGCATCCTGCTGTATCAGCAACACGAAAGCAAACTGGCCAGAGAAACGTCAGATGGCCCTAGAAAGTCCTTCTCTCTAACGCTATCCAAAATACTCATCAAGGAACAAGAGGCTGACAGCAACATCCGGATCTTTAGTCTTACAAAAATCCAACCAGCTGTTGTGTAAGTTCTTTTTGATCAAGATTGTAGCGTTAGGTTTAGCGGAAGTGCGAAAAGATACGAATTTTGACTCATCATTAGGAATAGCTTGCTTCTTTGGGACCTTCACGTTTTGTAGAAAGTGACAATAGAGTCGTTTTGTGGGTAACCATTGTGTATGCCTGGGTGACCTTGATTTTGCAACTAATAATCGTGGAAACACATGGCCGGGCCTAACGTCAGCATTTTTGCTTCGGAAACGAGCACAAATTATTTTAGGTTACCCTGGAAGGTTAAATTATCCTTAAAAAATGATCAGCAATTGAAGATAGACGTTTCACGCTACATTTCGTATACCAGTACCATAGCGACTAACTGGATGCTCCTGTACAAGTTAGAAAGACGTTCGATCTATCACAAATGTGAGTCACGTGGTATGTCTGCACAGCTGTCATGCCTGGTATGCGCACCATAAGTCCCAACAACTGTTGCATTGCATCAAACAGCTCACTTCATTCGATTGTTTGGACATTTAAACCACTGACTGTATTTAGAGCTACTTGCAAAATTCGTAACATTGTGTCGAACATCAGACATGTTTCCGTGATTGGACAACACTGATTGTGGTAACAATTGCCCTGCAGGTAATTTAATCTTATCAGTCACACTCACAATGTGGCTCACTTAGGTTTGGTAGACATGACATGGGTTTGCACACTGGGTCCTGCCCTTCACAAACATAATGAGTATGTCAACGCATTCCACCTGTCTGAACTAAACAAAGTTTGATCAACATCAATTCCTTGACCGTTTAGCAGTGGAAAACCAGCGTTTATTGACCATGCCGTACTGTGCTTGAGACGGCTGTGCTGAGACACCTGCTGAAACACTGTGGTCCATGTGATAAAGGGCCACGGTATTTGTTCTTAGGAAGGCAATTCCATGAATTTGACCTAGTGTCAGTGAGGGAACTGCAATCTAAGTCACAATTATATTGAAGGCGGTGCAGTTCACAAGCACTTGCTGCATTGTCCTTTTCTATGTTTCAGTTCAGGGGATTGGATAATGCACTTACCAATAAATATCGAGCTCCTCGTTTGGTTTTAAATAAAGCTTGGCATATAACTTGTCTTGGGTGCATTTCCACATCAACATGTCCACCAAAAGGAGTCATTTTACTAAACTGTCATGAAGCTATTCCCATACAATTAAATCGTAATTCCCATTACATGTTGTATTCATGGGAAATGACCTTATGAGTTCAAGAGGAAAAGCTTGATCATAATGTTTTTTTTAAAACAATAATATGTATGCCTATGTGAATATGCTCTTCGCCAGTATCATTCAAACCTGTGAGCTCAACCACATAGTAGGACAAGGAAAGTACATGCTTATAAAGACCACTGCCTTCCATATCCACTTCCAGACAGATATAATTGTGACTTGTGACTTGCAGTTCCTTCACTGACACTAGGTCAATACTATGAAAAGCACTTCCTAGCAACAATTAGGGTGCCCGTTCGGCACATGGGCACAGTGTTTATGCAGCTTTCTCTGTACCGTCTTATCATGTGCAGATTTGCATGTTCAATAAAGGCTAGTTTTCCTGAGAAGCCTCAACCCAAATATCAATTAAAGCATTTCGCGTATTTAGCGGGAAGATATGATGGATATAAAGGAAATGTAAGGTTCTGGCTGATGGATATAGGTGAGGAAAGCTGGGAGGCTCAACTGGAGCAAGACTGGCTGATCGGATTGGCCAGTTGCTCTGATCGGTGTTATTTGTCAGGATGTGTCTCCAAAAAGTGGCTTGTGGCATTGATTAATTCAACTCCTGATTTCAGAAAAGCATTCAGTATCTAAAAAACGTAAGTTATTATCTTAAAATAATTCCCAATTACTTAATGACATCAGCTTTAACCAGACACAAGTTGTTATATGGTAATTACGACAAATCTTTCACACCCCATTGGCCTCCTTAAAGATAGCCTCCCACTCCTCTTAGCGGCAATATTTGACATAACTAGAATGCACATTTTCAGCTCCACAAGTCACCTTTGAGAACATCATCAAAACCTGAAACGTCTACTAACAAGAAACAGAATGATGCGGACATATGAGCATGACATGGAAGTTTTCAACTCTTTTTTAGGAGCAGCCTCCTTTGGAACAGATAACCTTTCTTCCTTGATCTCATGATAAATTCACAAGTTTCTCATTAATAACTTATTGATCTTCTGACAGTATACATTCAGTGTTTCAGGAAAGTGAGGCGTCACCATTTTCTTAACAGCAAAGAGTGATAGGCAAAAAAGAAACAAACACTGGCCATGCTAGTGCGGCCTGTGTCTTATCATGGAAAACAGAGTAAACAATGAACCTTATAATAATTGTTTGGAATACAGCAGCATCATTATTCAGAATGCATGATAGAGTGGACAACTTAGTCATACATTCCTTCTGTATGCTCCCATATTTTTCAGATTCAAGAACAATCAATTTTCGTCAGAAGGGCGGAACTACCTTAAGCCACCTCATATATCAGATACTTTGATTATGCATACAGAATGAAGCACAGTTAATATATTTCACACAAACAATTTAATTATGTTTGGTAAATTATAATCGATATAATCAGAACATTTTTTGATCCAATTGTTATTGTGTGCATCAGTGCAATAAATACCGACAGGCAGGCCTATTAGAATACCGACCCTTGACTTAAGAACAAAATACCACAGATACTGGAAATTTAGAACAAAATCAAAAATACCTGGAAAAATTCGACAGGTCTGACAGCAGCTGCTGATAAAGTCAAATCTTCGAGTCCGAATGACTGTTCACCAGAACGATGGAAAAATAAAAAAAGAGGTGAAATATAAGTTGGTTTAAGGGGGTGGGGTTGGGACAGGTAGAGCTTCAAAGACGGCCAGGTAAAGATGGAGATTGCCAAAAGATGAGATAGACAAATGGACAAAGAGGTGTTGTTGTTCGTAATTTTATATAAGAAATGTGCTAATAGGGACATTAAGGGTAGAGTGCAAGACAGGCATGGTACAGGTAGCCCTATTAGGGGTGGGTGGCATCAAAATAGGCTAAAAGGTAGAGATAAAATAATGGATGAAAATACATTTATACTTATTGGAAATAGGTGGCAAATTAAAAATATATATCAATTATTGAAAGAAGGGGGATCGGAAAGGGGGTGCAGATGAAGGAGAGAGTTCATGATCTAAAGTTGCTTAACTGAATATTCATTCCAGAAGAATGTAGTGTACCAAGTCGGAAGATGAGGTGTTGTCCCTCCAGTTTGAATTCAGCTTCATGGAAACATTGCTGCAGGCCAACGACGGACATGTGGGCATGAGAACAGGTGAGTGTGTTGAAATGGCAAGCGGCAGGGAGGTCTGGGTCATGCTTGCAGACAGCACAAAGATGTTCCACGAAACGTTCACCCAGTCTAGTTTTGGTCTCTCCAGCCCTGACTTTCTCCGTTACAAGTATACAGGTCCGCCTACACTCTTCGAATGTGAAACGGTAACTAGTCTGTCTTTATATTTCTTTATTATTATCATGAAGATTTTTATTATTATGCCTTTGCCTTTTGGAATGTGGTCTCCTTGAAGTTATGGAGTGCAAAATTGAGAATCGCCTCGTTTTCACTTATTAAGTCGGAAAACATCATATTGACCTCCTGATGTCTTTTAATTTATGTCTAGCCCTTCATCCCAATAACGCCCTGGTTTGTATTTCTTCTACCAACGAAGCCAATGTAAATCAATCAATGTTCAAGGTGTAGCAGCCCACATTTTGATTTGACACTCTACCGTTCTCCACATCAAACTGGGCTCACGACAAAAGTTTCTATTTGTGCAGCAAGTGCAGCTAAGACTGCTACTCCTTTACTGCGAAATGTCCCAATCAATGCGATCCGAACATTTAGACATAGAAGTTACCTCCCAGCTTTCCATGTCGACTTTTGCCACCCAGCAACTGTGATTCAGGGGCCGAAATTTTACAACAAGTTTGAAGTACAGAAATGAAGATGCACTATTTCAGTGGTTTCGTGTTTTTCTACAAGACGTTTGGTTGTTAATTTTGGCATTGATCTCTTGACTACATGTTAGTTTGTGAACATAAAAGGACTGTTGATAATTCGGCTTGCTAATAAGCTTCATTCGCTGCTAACACGTGACTTATTGGTAATGATTCAGACATTAATATAATTAAGTAGTGCGACCGATATCAAAACGTACTTAAATGCTACAGCATCACGATGTGGAAATTAAGCTCTTGAGAAAGGGAGAAATTATAAAAAATGATATATTTTCTGGCTCAATAATTATTTAAAGCAATACCGAAATAAATATAGCTTACGCTGTTGGCTGAATTATATTTGATCTCTTGCATTGTCATGTTAGTCACAGAAAATGGATGAACACCAACCCAAGTAGTTACCCTATGCCAACACCACTCGCACCATTTGAACTTGTACTATCTTTAAGCATTTCTCATTGAACATGTCTCACTTAATCCAAATAATATGATTGGCACGGTGCCCGCATGGATCTTATTAATGCTTGTATTTTTCGTCCGATTTTTATATTTTGACTATTTCCTACACTCACTGCTACGCGCCGCCGCAAACCTCCCTACCTCCATACCCCCACCCAAAGCCCTAGCTCGCCCCCATTGATGGCTCCATAAGATAGTATTTCTGTTCGCACCCAGAACAGGAAATCGTCATAAATGTTGCTTCCAATTTCCATCCCTCTACGATCACAAATTGCAGCTTAAACACTGCCCCCCCCCCCCCCCCCAATCTACCCCCGCCTCGACTTCGCTGTCTCCATCTATGGGGATAGGCCGGCTACTAAAAATCATTATTAGTCCACTGGCGCCCACTCGCACATCAAATGCATTTCCTTGCGTTCTCTCTTTTGTAAGTAGTCGAGCATATTCGCCATGTTTCTCCAACTCTGCAACATTTATTCTAAAGATGCAAGCTGCCACCACAACAATGTTACTTCATCATTGTTTTCAACCTATGATTTTTACGCAGTGTTTTGAGAAAGGGGCGTCAAATGTGCAATACAATTTGATCCTCTTCTGAGCCCACTCACCCTCTCCCTTCTCTCTTGGAAAAGCAACAGTGTCCCTCTGCACCTCGGCCATCACACCATCTCACACCACCACGTCAGTATGTATTGAGCCAGCTGCTCAAGAATGCCAACAAATATCCTGCATCAATTGCACAACTTGCAACACGATGCCACGACAACAAACATCTTCCACTACCGTGAAAAAGAAATGAAGTGATTGTTCCCTCCAATTCACCCTTGTTCACTCCCCAATCACGACCAACAACATGATCCCTCCCACCAGCATTATCAGTTGATAAACTGTTAAATAAGTTCATTTTTCCTCAGAAAGGAACTCGATAAACAAACCTTGCAGGCGAAAGAGTAAGTCAATTGTGGTGTTCAATTTGGCATGTGGTACACCATTTTTTGCACAGCCATATTCTCTGTATTTGGGCGAACAAACATCAATTTGTTAAAAACTTTGTGCAATACTTGCGATAAGTCACCAAGCATAACTCAGCGCTCTTTTGCCATTTCATTCTAATTATCATCATGGACAAACGCACACTATTTTCTCCTCAGCCGCCGGCTATATTTCAGTGAAGTGCAACACTATCTCGAAGAACAGCAACTTCTCCACCTGGTAAGCGTAATAGAGGCTTTTGATTCAACGCTGACATACATACTTTCAGACTAGGACCCCTGTCCCTCGCTAAATTATATTTCTATTTGTCATGTTCAGCTTTGAAACAGGTCGCTTTGCTTTTTGGTAGTGTTGTTCTTTCTGCTGACATCCACGCTCTCTCTGGCAAAATCTTTGTTGCTTCATTGAATTCATAAGCACTTTCTCAGTCGTCTCCTCCTACTCGTTTTTTCATTTAATCTCTCCCTCCACCATCATACCTCAGACCTTTCCTTTTCTTCTCCCTCGCCCTCCGATTCAAATGTTTTCAAGCCCATCACACACATTTGCTTGCGTTATGCATGCAACATGAAATGTTTGACTTGCTTCTTGATGCTCATTTATGCCTAATCTGTTTTATTTACTGCACTGACTTTTCTTTTCTTACAGTTGGTTGCGCGTAGCAATGAAAATAACATAACAAATGGAAGCAGGAATAGAGCACTTGGCCCCTTGAACATCCTCCAACTCTCAATAAAAGCCATGATGATTCCCTTATGTTTAGATTTCCGAATCCCCATCTAACCGCAATAAACAATGATCACCAGGCCTAACAAAAAGTAATCTCCTCATCTCTGCCCTAAAACGCAACTGCTAATTTTGAAACACTGTCCCCTCCTTCTGGACTCACACAAAAGAGGAAACATCCTTTCGACGTGGAAGTTGTCAAGGCCATTCAGGATATTTATATGTTTTGATCAAATCGTGCCTCACTCTTCTAAACACCAGTGGAAACAATGCTATTCTTCCCAAACTTTCCACGTAAGACAACCCACTCATCTCAGGTATCAGTCCATTGAACCTACTTTGAACCACCTCAACTGTATTTACACCCTCAAAAATAGGAGAGTAGAACTGCACATAATATTTGAGCTGAGGGCTTAACAATGCCTTGCATAACTGAATCATATCATAATTACTTTTATGTTCAAATGTGCTCGTAATAAAGGATGGCATTCCAATCGCCTTCTTATTGACTTGCTCTAACTGCAGATTAACTTTTTGTGACTCATCCACTAGAAGAACTTGGTACCGCTCCACCTCAGTATTATGCAGCTGTTCTCGATTTAATTAACACTGCTAATTCCGATCAAGCCTGCCTTCTTACCGATAAGAAGTTATTTCCATAGCGCGAGAAAAAGGTCAATATTTTCCCAGTGTCATGTTGAGTATGGACAGCACAGCTCTCGATATTTCCCTCAGTATTCTAGAAATCAGAGGAGTTTTCAACAGCGGGCTTTAAGTACAAAGGTGCAGTTTTATGCTGTTTATTCCCTCAACTACGAAAAACAGACTATTATCTAAGAACGCTGATTCATTTGATGCTGAAAGTCGAACTATCCTTCTCCTGGGGATTTCTTCGCCTTCTCCCCACAAAATGCTGTTGCTTTTCAAGCAGAAAATAAAAGTTGTTTTCGTTATCCTGATGGCATTCATGATCTGGCTCTTCGCACAGAGCATGCTCAGCCTAATTTCTCCAGTGAGGCCTGACCAGCTACAAGCACACTATCCATTAAAACGTTGCCATCCATATATTCAACATCCTAGCTAACGGTGAACGTTTTCATAGACGATCGTGCTCTGTTCGTTTATATGCACATTTTCATTACTGTTCCATGGCAATACAATAAGCCTTTGTTTTGAGAATATCGACAATCTAAATTCGAATATTAAATCCTGCGCTGGCAATTGCATTGTGAGTCAAGAGTGGATTAGGAGACAATGCCTTTTTGGAGATGACCATTGCTTGGCACTTGTTCACGTCAATTTTACTTGCCACTTGTTAGGCCAAAGGTGATATGAACATGTCTTGCTGCATTTCTACATGGAAGCTTCAGTGTTTGAAGAATCAAGAACGAACTCTTCCACTTCTGACCTTATAATAAATGGAAGGTCATTTTTGAAGCAGCTGAAGATGGTTGGGACTAGAATGCTGTCACGGTGAAAATCTGAAGTGCTGTCCTAGAAATTAGATCCTTGACCCCCAACAGCCAGAAACATTTCTCATATATCTTGGCATAATTCCAATTTTGCGATGACGCCTCATTCAATATTTGCCTTGATGTCAAGGGCAATCACTCTCACCTCACTTTTGGTGTAAAGCTCTTTTTCTCCGTTTTTGATCCAAGACTGTAATGAGGTGAGAAGCTGAGTGGCTCTACTGGAACGCAAATGAGAGGCAATGAGCACGTGACGTTTGATGGAGCTATTAATTACCCCTTCCAGCATTTTGTGATGCTATAGGTTAGACGGGTGGGGCATTAATTAGCTGGGTTGGATATGTCCTGTTCCTTATGCAAAGGAGATACCGGGTCAATTTTCAACATTGCCAGTTAAATGTCAGTGTTCTAACAACACGGGAACAGGTTGACTACGTGCACAGCAACTTCTGGGGCACCCGTCTTCAGTACTATTGACGGAATGTTTTCTGGGCCATAGCCTTTCCAGTATCCAGTGCCTTCCACCGTATCTTGATATCATGTTGAATGAATCAATTTTTTTTTTAAGACTGGCAGTGGTGATGGTGGGGACTTCGAGGATGGCCATAGCAACCGTTCAAATGGTGCTTCATCCTGAAGACTGTTGTGAAGGCTTCAGCCTAGCGTTTTGCACAGTTGTGATGGGCTCTCCCATCATTGAGGATCGAGACCTCCGTGGAGTCTCATACTTCTCCACTGCTTGTTAAACTGTCCTACAACATTCAGGAATGCATGTCGCAGGACTGCTGTGATTATATCTGATACATTGGCTTTGGGATCGGTCAGCTCTTTCTAACATTTTTTTCTGCTGTTTGGCATGCAAGGACCTCTCTGCAGCAGCTTTACTTGGTTTTTCATTTTTCAATTTATACATGGTCTTGCCCCTGGTATGCCCACCTGAAATCTTCATTGGAACAGGGTTGATTTTCTGTCTTGATGGCAATGGTAAAGTGGGTGATACGTCTCACAATGAGTTAACAGATTTTGTTTTAGTTCAACACTGCTGCTGCTGATAGTAGCTCTTCTGGCCAAATGGTAGATGCAGTTGCTAGATCTGTTTGAAACCTAGCCTATGGAGCATGGTGCTCGTGATACACAACACGAGAGTGGGCACTCTCAAAGTGAAGTGGGACTTCATCTTCAGAGGGACTGTTCTATGTTGCAAAGCAGAATGATTTTTCCTCGCCCATGCTATCCCTGATACCATGTGACTTCCTGGGGTACGGAGTTGGTGCTGAGAACAGACAGGGCAAATACCTCCCGCCTGTATGCCACTGTATCACCAACACTGCTGTTTTTTTTTTTTATGCCCATGTGGCATGACATACCCAGTGATGATTCCTGTGGTGTCAGGGACATTTTCTGTAAGGTTGTCTTCCATATGTATGAGCATGTAAGACTGTTGCTTGAATAGTCTGAGAGGCTGCTTTCAGAATTTGGACACTAAGCCCCAGATGGTACTTTGGAGGGATTTGCATGGTCGACCCGGATGGATTTGCCATTGTCATTTTGGCTCCATCGGTCGAGGTTGTGTTGTCCATCCGTATCGATACATTTTTAGCCTATTTATACAGCTCAGTAGTTCGCTAAGCCATTTCATAAGGCAATTTGGGCTCAACGGCTATATTCTCTGTCTGGAGTCACATGCAGATCAGACCAGGCATGGGCTGCAGATTTCCTGCCAGAAAAGACAGCGAACCAGACAGGAATTTGCCACAATTGATATTGGTTTCATGCACATTTCATCATTGCAAGTTTATTTATAATTTGCTATTGAATTTAAATTTCACCAATCGAACCTGGGTCCGCAGACCATTTCTCCAGGTATCTGGATTACGATTCGAGTGACAGCGCCTCCTTGCCACTGCCTGGCCAATTGACAAGAGAAATCTAAAGGCTGAGTTAACAGTTTATTTCCTTGTTATTTCAAGGAGCAATACGTAGTATAATACTTTAAGGATAAAGTTGTCATTTATGTAGGATGCTGTAAAAAAGCGGGGTTAATTAGGAATGAGGGAACGAAAAGCCAATGGGAAAATTATAATTGAAGTGCGTTTGAATTCCAAGTTAAATTTGTAAATGATACTCACCAAGCACAAACACACAAAGACAAAAAAATCTTAAATATGAACAATACCAATGGCATAAGTAAGAAGGAGGAACTGGTGAAGGTTAAGTAATCAAATGGTTCAGAGGTAATGAACAGTGGAGACACATAAGAAAAAATAATTCAATGTTTCATGAAAAATACATTGCAAGACAAGCTTAAGCTCAGCAAGATAAATTATTAATGTTTCACACAAGTTCTTAAGAATATTATCATATTAAAATAATATGCTTATAATTTATCAAAACTGGTAGAAGTCTGAAGATTGGAAGTCATTTACAAGTCATCATGGCGACACCCAAACTTTGATAAACACGGAACAATGATACAATATGACAGTAAACGATCTGTAAATATAACAACAGATTGAAACAACTTTGAGAAGCGAAGAAATAGGAAGTGATTAGCTAAAGAAACTGTTGGCCACTTAAATGCAGAGGTAGGAGGTATTGTCGCAGAGAAAAAGTTATTTGAGGAACTTAAAATAATGAAATTCGGAAAAAAAGAAACATCGAGTGTCTTGATGGCTCAGAAGCTAGAGTTATAATGACGATCAGAGCAAAGGCAGTGGATGTGCTGCATATAATTTTACCCAATTACTTAGATTGCGGAATGGCGGTATTGGATTGGCAGTTAGGACATGTTACAAAACTTTTCAATAAATGTGGGAGTGAACAAGAGTAAACTCTAGGCCATTTGGCGTAAATACGTTTGTTGGAAAAATGCTACCAATAATTACTAAGTGATCCTTAAACACAAAGTTTAAAAGGTAAGAAAATGCATCATGGTGTCGGTTGTTATATTTGAGCAAACATAGGAGATGGTAAGGAGACGAGGTACACATGGGTTTTAGAATTGCTATTACTGATGGAATTAGTTTAGCCGAGTTATTAATAAAATCTAGTAGAAATCTTTAAATAATTGTCATATCATATCATATTAAATGTAATGTTTGAGATGCAAATCTAAATTCAGGAATTTGAACATTTCTCGAAGTTATACATTGAACCAGTTGAAACATTTTGATAATTTGCGCAGGTTTAATTAGTTGTAGGCGTGGCTTCAAATCACAACTATTACACGTATTAACAAATTACCAAACTAACCTCCATTAAGGAATAACAACCCAAAGACTAAATCAGGCAACGGGCAAAACATCTGCTCCTCGTAATTTCAAATTAATGGTTTTCCCTTTGCTTCCTGTGGAGACTTTTGAAGGCTTACAGCTGGATTTCAATCTCGCATTTCATCCTACACATTAATGACTTAGGTGAAGAGACAGAGAACAATGTTTCAATGTTTGATAATGATGTGAATTTATTTGGGAAACTAAGGCTGGTTGTGCACAGAGAGACTGTGGGAAGTCATCGTCAGATTAGGTAACTAGGCAAAAAGGTGGCAGATGGCAGACCGTGCAGGGATGTGTGAAGTTACTTCCTTCAGTCCTTACTTTTCTGATCCTAATTCGAATTTATGTTGCAGCCATGGTTTGCCGTTTTCTTTGATATTGTCTTGTTCTACTGCCCTTAGTCAGTACCTATTCGAAATCCAGCATTACATGACCTTCTATTGGCATCATGATGTTGTTACTTCTCCCATTCCCCACACTTTTGGTCTAGCACTAAGAAGGCCTTCTTTTCCATTTAATTCTCTCAGCCATTTGCCATATTAGAAACTGGCGCCGATATTATCCAAACTATGGGTGCTATTCTATTATTGTTGGACACTTGACCTTCTGCAAGTTTGTGCCCGAGTGCTGATTTCTTCTACTTTGCCTTGGCTTTTCATCTTTCACTGGCTAATGCCTGACTGCCAGACAACTCCTACACAAAAGAGGTATTATCGTCCTTCTTTTAGCTAAGCGACACTTCCTACTGCAACGGGGACTGAAACAAGGTCGATCTCTAAGGGGGTCTCATAGCGAGGCCCACACTGAGGCCGTAGACCAACTACACCCACCGAAGCTTTGGCCGTCAGTGTGGTCTTGGGGTTGTAAATTTAGTTTTCCTTCTAACATCAATAACTGTCTAGCCCCTGCGTTCACGGGCAGTGCTTTGGAGTCGCTAACAGTTTGGATGAGGAATGGGGCCACTTCTCCTGAAAGGACAGAACATCTTAATCTCTCTAGGAGTCCATCCACATTCAATATAGATAAGGCCTTGTCCTCTAATGGATAATCCTCTGGCACAAGTAGCTCTGCTGCACTGCGCATCAGGGAATATTTCGGGGGCATCACTTTTGAAGCCTTATGCACCAAACTGCCATGCTTCGCCATCTGCAGCAAAACGGTCTGCAGTGGGAAAACACCAGCCTCATGGAATTTTTCCTTTGTTTTTTAGGGGGCAAGGGGCATTGCTGGAGGAACTTCTCGCACCTCCTTCTCTCTTTTCTTTTCAGAGCTGGGGACATTTCCTATCTCTATATCCCTGCTTCTTTTGCCAGCACCCATGGTTTTAGATTGGAAGCTTCCTGTGTGAATACAATGCCCTATGTTCAAAATCGTAAATATCTGCTCTGATTCCTGCACCCCTAGCAATGATGATTCTCTCCAATCCTTTAGGCAGAGTCGCCTGCTTGATGTTAGGTAATGGTGGATTCTTCCAATAATGCTAGCTCAAGCAAATATTTTAATGTGCGTGGGATGTTTTGGGCTCTTCTTGATCGGTGAAATGTGATCTTTGTCACCGGTTAAAGGTAGTGTAGATTTTGGTTTGCATCTTAACGAGCAGTCTCTATTTGCTGGTGGCCTCTGGGATGAACTCGTATGCACTTAGGAAGGCAGGCTCAGGAAACCCAAAAATTTGGGATATCGAAAGTAGACGTCTCGGGTTCTCCCTGACAGCTTCCCCAAATTAAAAATAGCCAGATATCTTGGGCCACTTTAGCAGATCTGCTCTTTTTTGAAAGGTGGCAAAAATGGCTCCCCATTAATCTCTTGAAACTTGAGAGGTTTCTGCACATACTTGGGCGCCAAAGAGAGTGCTGCTGGAAAGAACAGGATGTATCCTCCAAGCACTGAAATGTCTGTTCTCTTTCTCCCTCTCTCTCGCTTTGAACTGTTAGCTCCATTTCCAATTTTGCTAACTGGTATAAGCCTCCCACTAATTGTTTCCTTGTTGAAGCTCCAATTTAAGATTTTTTAGTTCGATATTAGCTAGGCGATGAGATTTTGAGTCATGGCTGAAATCCATTGTTATCTTCTCTACTGGTAACGTCATCTGCAGACGTCTACCACCGCCAAAAATCATCAGTTTCTTTATACTTTGCTGGGTAAATTCAATTGCTACTTCGGAGCTACAGCTTACAATTAATCTGTGCAAAGTTGGTGCAAAAACTTTCCACTTAAATCCTCTTACTGAACACACATTTATCCAGCAGGTGTTACCATTTCCTTACCTCTAAATGAATAATTCGCTGTGTCTTTATGTGTCCTGAGATTAGTTCTGACTTTCATTTTAATTTGGCTGGTAGCTTAACCTGGATGCTGGATGATTTCAAACTGGATGAACGGGGACAAGCCCACAATTTATATTAAGGAGAGGAGAGCAACTCATTTAGGCAGCCTTCTGCACACTCCGCCCGAACAACCGCCCCCGCCCCCCCCCCCCCCCCCACCCCCCCCCCAAACACCACCCCCCCATCCACCTCTCAATAGACGCCCATGAATAAATTTATTTGTTTTTTCCCACGTTTGCAAGTGCTGCATACTTTCTGTAATACGTCATTTTGCGGTAATGCAATTGCCTAGTCAGAGTAACACAGCAAACTCGAGATAATGTAAACAAAGTGTTTTGCTTTACTTTACGCAGACACAAAGCTTGGGGAGGGGTATCAAATTACCCGCACTTTTTGCACTCACACAATAACAGAGGGATCAGGGAAAGTAATGTGTGCAGGGCAAAGCACGATTAATTAAGAGTTATGGTTTCATGAGAGTCCTGAGTCCAAATCAAAAACCTAACGGTGTACATCTTCAAAGATTAGCAGGCTTAAACTGCTGCAAGTTTATCAGTACCCACAAAAGCGATAACTTCCACGATGGATGAGTCTTATAGACACAGATAGAGGAGTTCCGATGTTAACGTACTGCACAGTTTACATGAGGGCCAAGCAATATACCTGCACAGACTCATTCTACTGATGACTGAGAGGTGGAAAAATGATAGACTTACTCTGTTAAGTTTGACAGAGTAATATTACAGCTTCAAAGAGCTTGCATCGAAGTGGTGTCACAGGTCTCTAACTTATTCTCGTGGGTTTTGACGAGGGGTGTATTTTATTTTTCCTGGATTGCAATCTCGTGTCCTTGAACACTTGAGCCTGTGTCAATTTAACCCTTGCAGACATATAGTCTCCGTGGACAAGAGCTCTGCCTTAGATATGTAATGGGCCTTTATGCATTTCATTGCAGTTTAATCTTCCACGTTGCTCGCTGTACTGGCATTTTTTTAAAAAATGGTAGCAAAGATCTTGCTGGTTTTTGAAAGTTTTAAAATCAGGGACATCAGCCTCATAACCGCTTAAACTCGCGATACTATGGTTAAGGTTATTTTAAATCAGAGCATCAGACCCTATTGAAGCATTTTTTGTGTTACGAGAGGAAGCAATTTCGGCTTTGTTGTCAATGAATCGACTGGTATTTGCAATCCTATCGCCACCTCCGACTCAATCGTGAATAATTTGTTAGTATTCTTTCCATAGAATAACAGAACAATCAATACCTCCAGTGTGTATTAATCCAGGTCAGAACAATCCACACCTTGTCCAACCGCTGGCCATTTAGCTCTCCTGGATAATGTAAGGAAAATTTCAATTTAAAATTCCTGGCAGATCCTTTGTTTGCACTTCGCTCATACCACTAAAGACGACCTGAGAGGGCGAAAAAAAAACTTAGCCAAATTAGCACTATTGTTTTTTTTGGAAGTGAGATTTTGCATGATGGATTAGCTTTTTTGGAAACAGAACTAGACTAGATGCTAAGTTTTCCCAATGGACTTTGAGCCCCTGAGAGTGAAATGCATTCTGTTTGAAGTGTGTGCCACGATTGTAACTGCCTTAGGAAGGGAAATTACTTGCTCGTTGCTTCGGCCATTTTGAGTTCGAAATCAACTCTAAATGGAAAATAGCTAACCTATGCATAGGACATGTGAGCTATCGTTTGAAGTTCATCACCTGAGTAGATCACAATGAATTGAATTGAAATGACCGTTGCATTCGCTGAGGTTTCGCAACTGTTAAGACAACCTATTGCACCAAGAGTGCTTTGTCCGTTTTTTGATCCTTGTCTACCATATATTTTTTGAAAGGAACGATTGAATGGGACTCTTAATATGATTAACGAGAATCATCAGCAACAGCAGTATTGACAGTTCATTAAAGTACCTCTCCACTGAAGCATTATCCTCCGACATATTAGATTGATGAAAGGGAAGCATCTCAGACATGTATCTTTATTTTTTGTTACTCTAGGAAAAGGTATATACCTGTCTCGCAGCTTATTTACATCTATCTATCTACCCGACTTCTGCCTGTACATTTATCTCTCTCTCTCTCTCTATCTATCTATCCATTCATCTATCTATCTATCTATCTATCTATCTACCTATCTATCCTTGACAGCCCTTAAGGATAATGAGGAGCCTACTTAGTTCTCCATCACTTCTGCCCAACTGATGATTAACCTCATCAGGTCTTCTGCCTATGACAATTACTTAATCAGAACAAGTTTTAAGAAAGCAGCGCACCACCAACTTAGCAAAGTTTAATTATAAATGGTCAATAATGCTATATTTGCCAACAATGACAACATCCCAGGAAATATATAAGAAAAAAACGCTTCTTCCGTTTTTTTTTTATTTCCGTGGGAATATATAATAATGTGTAAACACGTCTTTTAAAGGAACAAACAAATGACTATGACAGTGCAATAATGTTGTTCTTAATGCTTATTATTTTCTATCTCATTATTACTGAGAAACATTTTGCAAATTTGAAGGAGTAACACACGAAAATCCTTAATTAATTTGCCATAGAAAATGAGGTAGGCATTTGCAGCATGCGAATGTCACTGAATATTGAACAAGACTTTAATAACATTGGGGAACTGGTTGTGGTGGTAGAGTTAAACAAAACCTAACCCTGTGGGAATAAATCACATTTGGAAGAATGTATATATATACTATATAGGTACAGAATGTAAATATATAATGCTGCAAAAATTGCGGATGTCGGTAATGAACTCACTCACACACATATTAGAAAAATGCCCCTTTCCTGGAACTCACAGAGAAACTAAATGTTTTTGTGACACTCGCGGCAAGTTTAAGGACGCAGCCACTCCTCTGGTTAGACAAGTGAAACGTATGTTGGACTAGTTTGATTTGATTGGGGTTATACGATAGTTCTGCCATTAAAAAAAAAATTCAATTCTGACGTTTGGGCAGTTGAGAATGCTCCTTCAGAGAATAATACATTGTAGGGGAAGGAAAGCCTATGAGAAGCCGGCATGTCTTCCTATACAAAACAAAAACAGAATTACCTGGAAAAACTCAGCAGGTCTGGCAGCATTGGCGGAGAAGAAAAGAGTTGATGTTTCGAGTCCTCATGACCCTTCGACAGAACTTGAGTTCGAGTCCAAAACAGAGTTGAAATATAAGCTGGTTTAAGGTGTGTTTGTGGGGGGGTGGGGGGGGGGGGAGGTGCGGGAGAGAGAGAGAGAGAGAGAGAGGTGGAGTGGGGGTGTGGTTGTAGGGATGTTTTCCTATGTTTGCTGACTGAGTTTATTTGGGGAGATTGAATTATAAATGTTTACTTTTTCATGAACAAGCCTCACTAAAGTTGTTTGGTGAGGCGGGAAAATTGTTCTTAGTCATATGAGAGAATGGATCAACGCAGCACTGATGATAGCAACTCAAATGAATTTGTCTACAAATAAAGAAACGAAAAACAGAGTGCATAATTAAGTATTGATTGATTTTGTTCGGAATTATTTCCACAGTCCATTCTTTAAAATTGATTTGATAAGTAGGTATGCTAATGAGCGTTTTTACGTCGACGTGTTCGTTATTTACCTATGCGATAGCTGGGCATGTTAGTGGAAATGAGATGGCTGTTGGTGAGTTATTGCTTCATGCATTGATGTCTGAAAATCCTGCTGGAAGTGAAGTTTAAAAGGGTAGTTGAGTGATTTGAAACAAATTAAATAATGATTTTGTATAAACGTGATTCTGATATTGATATTCTGACTAAGTAAGTGTTGAACGTATCAGAAGATCTGCCTGATATGTACATCTTGTTTAAGTTCTAAGTGCATCAGGCTCAGGCAAAAAGCGGAATGACAGTTGTAAAATTTGCTAAATTGTCTGAAATAATAATGAAGACAAAGAACATGCAAGATGTTAGAACACTAATGATGAAAAAAAGGAGATATATGTTTTGATTGTGAATGGAAAGACAAAAAGAAAAGAAACCAATGTTAGCATTATAAAGCTGCAGCAACGAACACTATTCCCAAAAAGAACGTTAGAACATCAGAAAATTGAATTGACCAAATGTAACCAAAAGTGATTGCGCAAAGTTCACTTTCCGTGACACATAGTTGCAGTGGAGGTGGTTAAGTTAATCTGTGAACTGAATAAAGTGATTATCAAAATACCTCAGCTGAAAAGTAATAACTATGACAAAAATCATATAACCATTACAGCAGCATGTGAGGACTTTACTCTCTAGTGATGTTATCTTCTAGTGACACCATAATGGGGTGAATGGCACTGTCATTGAGGGCAAATCTGATGTTCATTCGGATTTTACGTTCTTCAGAGAACTGCGCCTAAAAGGGAAGGCACGGCAGAACGGGCAAAAAATTGAAATTAGGAGTTGAAAGGATGGATGAGCAGAATATTTCAGTGCCTATTTTTTATAAGCTGAAGGCCCCATAAAAACAAGAAAATGTTGTGACATCCTGGTGAACGGGTTTAAAGACAAACCTGCGGAAGTTCTGAAGTCAAAGGGGATGATGAAATATGACAGGGAATTTCTTCTTCATCTCATAACAGCCAGAATCCCAGCTGAGATGTATTGCCAATAATGAACAATATTGTTAATGGCAAAGGAATCCAAGGTGAACATTATTATGTGCGTTGGTTCAAACAAGAATTCTATCCCACTGTAGCTTAAGAAGATAACCATGGAAAACACAAAGCTAACGTACAACTGTTAAACAATTGGATGGATAAACTGGGAGAAAAAAACAATACGTAATTGGAAATCAGATTTATTTGGTAGTTTGAAATAAAATGTGGAAACCATTATTTTAAGATGTTTTGTTTGCCAAATCCTTGGATCTGTAAGAAGCCACATAATGTTTACGTTGAAGCCTCTCACGTTTGGTCAGTTGGTTACAATTAAACTTTATGCTGCTTCCAATTCACTAAGATTAATTTTAAAGTTACGGAAAGTGCTGTGAATGTGGGGAGGAGGTTATCTCTACAGCATATAGTGGGACAATGTTACAACCTGTTGCATTATTTTAGGGTTCCAAAAAAAATCTTAAGGCGTTTTATTTCTTCTAGACGGGTGGATAATCAACTTTAAGTGCATTATGGGACGCATGCATTTCAGTTCTGTTTGATGGATTCTTCAGGAAAAAAAAATGGACCAGGGAATATTCTCACAGAGAATACCTTGTTTTATTTTTGTGCATGACATTGTTAGCTTCCAAATGATACCCATGTTTCATTGGATTGCCTTGGGAGTGAAGAGCTGCAAACCAAAAATTAAAAAGAACACCAAATGCAGTTATGTACCCTTTATTTTGAGAAAAATTCATCAAACAGGAAACAAACAAATGTTTATTTTTTTCCAAATAGAGAAAATTGAAATTTGGCAGTTTGCAAAATCATACTGGTGTTGAAGTTGGTCTCTGAGAGTAGGGCGGGCACTGCTTCACTATGTGTGTCTGTGTGTGCACCCGTTTGTTAGAAGTTAGAACAATGTAGCAATGAAGACAGGAAGATTAGGGAGCTGTTGATTGATAAGTGCAAAGTTTTTATTTAAGTTTTGCGAGTGATGCGCAGCCCTTTGGAAGTCCTGAATTAGGATTTGGCTAAATATTTTTTGACTTCAAGATCCTAGTGACCCTAGTCAGATTGTTTTCATACATATGCGCCTTGTCGCTGGTAAAACTGACCGAGGAAATCAGATGGAGTACCTCAGCTTGTGGTTTGCTATTCCACGGTCGTGATGATTCATTTCGGAAGAGAAAGATGCTACATTCTCAGATTGCAATTTTCAATGATTTCATGTAGCACCATTTTTGTTCATGAGCTAATGTGATTGCCGGTAACTTCGTGAGGAATATCTTTGTTCCATAAACATTAAAAAGCACGTTTTGATTTGAAAGGCCCTCTACCTGTTTTAAAGTTTGAATCACAGAGCGACAGACATGTTACATCACAGAAGGACAATCGTGTTTGCACCGGCTCTCCAAGCGAGCAATAGAATTTAAAGCATTTTCTCCACTTCCCCAGGTAAAATTGTGCATTGCAACTAATCAGATAATCATCTAATGCCTTCTTTAATGTTTCGATTGAACCTGACATTACCAGAACTCCAGTCAGAAAATTCGAGACTCGAGCCACACTCTAATTGTTTTTTTTTTTTTTCTGTTCTTGTATCACATTTTTTTTTCTTTTGCAAATCACTTTAAATCTGTGCCCTATCATTATTGATCGCTTTACAAGCAGAACAGCTTCTCCTTTGTCCTCTTTCCAGCACCATCCTGATTTTGAACACTGCTATAAATTCTCCTATTGGCCTTCTCCACACCAAGGAAAACAGTCCCAGTTTCACCAATCTTTCTTCATTACTCAAGCTTCTCATCCCTGGAAACATTCCTGGAAACCTCTTAAGATATTTCTCTAATACAAAAAAACCCTTTCCATAACGTGGCACACAGAACTATACATGATTCTCCAACTTGTTTCTAAATGGGCCCCATATAAACTCAGGTTATCCTCCCTACTCTTGTATTCTATGCCCGATTATTAACAGCCAGGGTTCTTTGTAACTGCTCTCTCCCACTGTCCTGCCAGGTTCAATGATATATGTACATATACTTCCAGGCTTCTCTAACCCCGTACACCTTTAAACATGTACCTTCTATTTAATATTGTCTCTCTATTTTCTTCCTACCAATTTGACTTACCTCATGCTTCTCCGCAATAAACTTCACCTGCCACAAATCAGTGCACTCCACCAACATGTCTAGGTAATTTTGACATTCAAGGCTGTTTCCCTCACAGTTCACAATGCGTTTAAGTTTTGCCTCTTTTGCAAACATTGAAATTGTCACGTGAAGACTAGGGCTTAGATCATTAATATATATCAGGAAAAGCAAGGGTAGCAAGACCGATCCTTGGGAAAATCCATGACAAACCTTCCTTCGACCAGAAAACTATTGGTTGACCATTACACCCTGTTTCCTATAGCTCAACCAATTTTCTATCCACACAGCTTTTGTCCCTTTCGTTACATGAGCTATAACTTTTCTCAGAAGCATTTTGTGTGGCACTGTATTGAAAACCTTTCGAAATTCCATGTGCACCTCGTCAATAGCATCGGCTAATTTAAGCAGTTTTGCTATAGTGAAATTTCATTAAAAATGTATTGTGCCCTGGTGGTTCTATTTCATTGGTGTGATGCTGATGGCATTTGCTTCAGGAAAAGGTTATGGTGAATTCTAACGGTTATTGGAGGCAATCATTTATGTGTTGTATATTCGTGTGATCAAAAGGCATTGGATAACGACGCACATGACAAACTTATTCAAACATTGCCATAAAAGCAACACTGTTATGCTGGAGTTCAAGTAGCTGTGAGGGATTGTTCCAACATATACAAACGTGGGAAACTCCTAACACAAGACGAAACCTAAACACATCAGCCTGTAACTTGTCAGGCTTTTTCACCAGGTAAACATCTGCAAGAATTCTAACACAGGGTGAAATAAAACGAAAACTTGGCTAAGGTTTTAAGAAGTGGTGTTTCTCAAAACCTGCTAAGACATAGATATTTATTGCATAAGTGGCCTCGCCATTTTAAACATCAATAACCCATATACTTGTTGCATGATCTGAATCCATTGTGTAGACAGAAACAAAAATATCTGAATAACTTCTGAAACATCGTGAAGTAACAAAAAAGGCAATATGATTCTTCCTGTTCCAACATTATATTAATTGCTACCTCGTTTAGCATCAACACAGGCTGTATAGTTAATGATTGCTTGCATGATACAAATAAATCAGGATTGGCAAGGTAGAAGGCTTTGAATTATAATGCCGTTGCAAGCGTTTTTTTTTTCCCACCAATCGACTGCAAACCTATGCGGAAGAACAATCTTCTGGTGAACCCCATGCTATTGGAATTCTTCTTTGGGTGCGCTTCGTATTACATTTCCGCATCACCATTCAGGCCACTGATTTTGACGTGAAAACACAATGTTGATTGTCCTTTTACCTCAACTAGCCAGTCTCGAAAATTCTCGTCTAGGACTTTATAAACAGAATCGACACTTGTCTGTTCTACTCCAGGCAGGACTACCTAAAGGTAACTTTCACAAACGTGAAGTCTTTGCAAATTGCAGCCGTCTTTGATAGACTGACGAGCTCCGAATCACCCGATCAACCTTTTGCCTGCTAACAGAAGTTGGATCTTGTTATAAGCTAGGTCTAAATTTGGAATACTTATGCTTTTCTAAACCCCGTAGAACCTCGCCTCTTCGTACTGCTGTGAGCTTCTATAGACCTAAGCCTCCCGAGATCTCACTTTTCACAGAATTCGGGCATTTTAAGTATTTCTGATTTTCTTCACTCCACCATTTCGGCCTGCTTTTCAGCATTCCAGAAAAAAAAACCTTAAGATTCCATTATTGCCTCTTATCGTGCACCAGTGGCAAATTGTGTTTGATAATGCTGGCAGATGGATTGTTAATGCAAATATTTTGATAATGGTACAATAAAATTGCTTTTTGTCCTCACGGCCTAATTGTCTGTTGAACTCAGCCAGACCCTGTAGATTAATGATAAATCCTGAAACCTGATACACACTGAAGCCATTTTGGATTCAATATATAAGTAGTAGTTTCCCGACACATTTTGGTATCTTTCACGTTTCAAACAATCCGTTGAGGTACGCACTGCAGCCACGGCACAACTGGGTTGGAGGAAGTTGTTCAATGTTGCAGATGGCGTGTCGTTGAAGTAAGATTCTCGTCACTTAATGATAACGGCTTTCTTGTGAGTTTTTGGAAAGGCAGCCACAGGGGAAACATGTTGTTCCAAAGCAAAGTGTGATTTAGGCTTGGGCGCAATTTGTAGAGTCAAGGGGTGAACTGACCAGTGTTTCATTTTCGTTTTTAGGGGGAAGAACGGTCGAGAGAGTTATATTTTTTACGCTGCCAGTTAAGATTATTTTTATTGGTGATGTGCAGAAAAGTTATGGCCGACCAATCGGCGATGATAATACCTTGCAGTGTCAATAGGCGCTATGTTGACTCATTTTTTTACTCACATGGTACTTCTCTTGTTTTGTGTGGAAATATGTTGTTACTTCCCTATAAATCCTAAATTAAGTACAAATTTGTTTTTTGTTGTGCATTTATGCATGGGCTACATTACAATTTCAGTTAATTTTGATGTACTGGACACGATGCAATAAGAAACAACATCCGTTCGCTCTGATATTAAGTGGTAAGACGGTGGCAGGCAACGTATCCCGATAATGGTTGGCATAAGGCACTACCCAAAGAACAACTGAAGTGGTATGTTGGTCTTGAGATAATTGTCATTCAACAATCAAAACTTTTTCCCCCTTTGTAATATACTTGGCTTGAGCCACAAGAAATTTTTGCTCTGATTCTCATTCAGATAAATATATCGACACAGCAGTCAATTGAAGGCACGCTCTGGGTCAATTGCTGCCTTGTTATGAGGGCCAGTAACACAAACTTTACCTATGTAATCCTGGAACTTGGGCGAGTGATTAGACCTAGCCTACAATGCGGTCTGGAGTAGAGTTGCCCTGGCAAAACATCAGCTGATTTAATGGATTGTCCGCTTGAACGCATTGTTAATGATCATTTTCATGACTTTGTTGATAACATATGCTCAATATTTCGGGCGAAAATTGATGTGTTCGGATTTGTCCTGCTTTTCTTGGGAAGATCATGCCTATTCAATTTTCCACAATGTTGGTTAATGCACTTGTTTCCTTGAACTGAGACAGCTTTTCGAGGTTCCAAGCTTTTTTTTTGGAACCTTGACATTTGATATATCAGATAATTTCCTTTAGTACTTGAGACCTGCTATATGTAACCAGAACTGATGGAAACTGTCATCATAAGAGGCTGAATTATATCATGCCCTTGGTACATCAAGCAGAAAATAGGCCCGAATGCAGCAACATTTTTTTTTTACTAACGTGCTGATACCTGCCATGTAGGAGGTTGCAGATGTTCGTTGAGATTCCTTGTACAATTTGTTATTTCATATTACAACGCTATTGTCATGTTCAACGTGATAGCACTGCTAAATATGACGCAATCTATTGATTTTCTGATCAATTAGCTGCATACAATGCTGCCACCGATACTTCATCATTTTTGAAGGCCATCTCCATTTTGAAGAGCATAAGGTATTCAGTGCAGTGAATGGATGACATATGAATAGGAGGAATATTGGTTATGTGTGTGAGTGCATGAGATTGTGGGTGGCTGGGACAAAGGGTGAGCCTTTCCGGATTATAGCAAGAGATAATGTGCTGTGCACATTTCGTAGCATATATGTTAATACCCTGGCGGGTTTGTGAAAATCCTGGAAGTACCATATACGCCTTTAATTTTCCTTTGACGACATCAATCGAACATGAGGTTTGGCATGTCATTTCTGCAGCGCAATACGTTATATTACATTTAGGGGACTTTGGTCCCCATATGCATTTTTGCAAGATCCTGTTGATCGTAAAGCTCTCTACATCGATTATCACTGTGAATCAGCTGCTGTAATTTACAACCCCAGTGCTCCCCAATCTGAAACAAAGATGAATATTTAAATTAGACCACCATATTACCCTACAAACATCTAAATGTGTAACTTATAATAAAAGAATCCGAGCACCAGGTGTGTAAGCCTAGCATGTAATGTACTATTTAAGAAAAAAAAAATGACTTCGAGCAGCATTAAAATAAAGAAATATGACCTGCGAAAATATAACTCTATGGCATAAACTCTACCCCTTTCTAAACGTCTACACACAAACAGACATGAACAGAGACGCACACACTAACACAGGCACGTGACATAAAATAGGTCAATGGCACCAAACCCGCTTACGGAGTTATGTGCATTGATTTTCATTCATGTCATCACAAATTCCTTGTTCGATTGTTAATGACACGAAGTGGCCCTCCAACACTGTCAATGTATAGTTTTCAGGTTAAACAATATATTTCTATAATTTTGTTGCTGAATATTTCGCTTTTTCGTCTAGCAAGGGTTTTCCTTTTTCAGAGAGAGCATGTTACAGAGATATCAGCGAGCTAGTCTTGAAGATTTCCGGTAACACTTACAACAAAGTGGGAAATGGTGTTATTTGTGTTTGCATTGCAGGTGAGGATCGCCCTAATCTCGGCTATCACACTACTATTTTGTCATAAGATCAGGGGCCAAATAAAATATTGTTGCTAGTCATTTCCTTTTATTTGGGGACACTTTTTCCTCAACATTTTGTCCAACCAGGCACTCTGATCAAGGAGATAGCAACATGGAATGTTTCACTTTCCATTCCAGTTAACATGCATTTTCAAATACTGCCATTGATTTTTTTGAAAGCCATAGACCAATTTTAAACCAAAAAAATAAATGTGCCCTTGTTGCCACGAATATTTTGTTAAACCCAATACAAATTTTGCATGAGACAGGCACAATTTGATAACCTAACCAATCCTGACAGGATTATGACCCAGGGAGTGAAGCAGAAAGAGCTCTGACACCTTGCAATATTGCGGGTACATTTCATGGATTATCGACTATTTTGAAACTCTGTACACTCCTGAGACAATGTGCATGCTCCGTGAAGCAATGCATTCACAGGCACAGACACAGACACACACATTTACACACACATATTGACAGGCTCATACGCACAAGCACAAACTGTTCTGAAGGAGGTAACTGAAGAGATAGTGGACGCGTTAGTGGTGAACTTTCAGGAATCACTGGAGCCAGGGATGGTCCCCGAGGATTGGAAAATCGCAAATGTAACCCCCCTGTTTAAGAAGTGATTGAGGCAAAACACGGGGAATTACAGGCCGATTAGCCTGAAGTCGCTCGTTGGTAAGATTTTACAGTCCATTATTAAGGATGAGATTTCAAATTTTTGGAATTTCGTGGTAAAATTGGCCAGAATCATCATGGTTTCATCAAGGACAGGTCGTGCCTGGCAAATCTGTTAGAATTCTTTGAGGATGTAACAAATAGGTTACACAAAGGAGAGTCATTGAATGCTATCTATTTGTACTTTCAGAAGGCCTTTAACAAGCACAGGAAGCTGCTCAGTAAGATAAGAGCCCATGGTGTTAGCGGCAAGGTATTAGTGTGGATAGAAGATCGACCCTCTGGCAGGAGGCAGAGAGTGGGGATAAGGGGTTCTTCTCAGGATGGCGGCTGGTGCCTAGTGGAGTTCAGCAGGGGTCAGTGTTGGGACCACAACCTTTTACTTTATACTTTAATGACCTAGATGAAGGAACTGAGGGCATCCTGGCTAAGTTTACAGATGATCCAAACATTTAGAGGACACATGATATGTTCCAGAATTTCATCATATCACTGGTAACTGTCATTAATCCACGATCGAACATTTCCCCATAGATAGCCTCCTTTAACAGAGTTTTCACCGTCCATGCTTGGAAAAGGCGAGATTTTACAAATCATTACTTTCGTTTTTGATGAGAATTCCGAGCGAAAAAAACGAATTAAGATGGAATTAGTACTGTTGAGCGTGGATGGGGGTGGGGGTGGCTTGTTGCGGGTCGGGAGATGTTGGGGTTGGAATAGGTAAAGCAGGGTAGAACGTCACCTACAGGTGGGGGTGGAGGAGAGACTAACATAGATGTAACTCACAAAACAAATAAATTGTCACCAGCAGTGGCGAATTCTAAAGTAGAAGTCGATAGTAGCATAAGGTTGAGAAGTTAGAATGTGTTAATTGTAGAATAAGGGTCAGCATTTTCTTAAAGAACAGATAAAACAAGTGGAAGATGGCATTGTTTTCGGGGGTTGTTGGCAGTAGTTGTGGGCGGGTGGCATTGCTGGGGTTGTGGGTGGCGGAGCGTTTTTAAGGCAAAAAGGATAAAACTAATTTTAAAAGAGATTAAAATGATTTAATGAATAAAACTGTAACTAATTACACAAAATATTAAAACAAATAAAAATATTTAAAACGTTTGAAGACAGAGGAGGTTGTTCGTGAACTGAAGTTGTTGCAATCAGTTTTAAGCCGGGAAGGCTGCATAGTGCATTACGAGAATGTCTGGTATTGTTCCTGCATTTTGCGTTGGACTTCAGTGGAACATTGCAGCAGGCCAAGGATGGAAAGTTTGGCATGTGAGCAGGATGGCATATTTTACCAAGTGAAAGGAAGGTGTGGGTCATTCTTGCGGACAGACCGAAGATGTCCACAACCAAATTTTCCAGTACTTCAATCATGCCTTTCAGTTCAGCTTCTAAAGTTGTGCGTTGGCCAACGGCCTACGAAGCCCCCACCACCCCCCCCCCCCCCCCCCCCCACCCCCCCACCCAACCCATCCCCCAATCGTATGTGTTCTTTCGGCAAAGGGATAACCATACACTCAGGTGGACTCCATTAGCAATTCAAATGGCCTATGAACAGGCATATGAAGGAGTCTTTATCCGCCACCAGATCATGAGGGTCAGCTCGGAGTGGATGGGTAGGCTTTCGACTGACCTACCAGTTTTCTTACGCTAGCGTTGTAAAAAGCAAGCCACTGCCTTGAGGAACTCTGACGTGGCCCATAAAATCCTAACCTAAGCATCCCAAGTTAGTTACATTACGCGGGAGGTTTCTGATTTTTCAGCCCAACAGCTTGCAGTACTGTGCAAAACTGCCGCGATCTCGTCGGTAAAGCTGCCCAACCTCATCGTGCCCGTCGTCGGCCCGACAGTACGTATCCAATTGCAGGGATACTGCAGACTTGGAATTCGAACAATTCTGCACAGGCGCAGAAGCAATGCCATTTGAATTGGTCAGAAATACGCTTATATTACCTAATATCGCCGTGGAGGTAAATATTGATGACGATTCCAGCTTTCAATCTTCGGAATTGTTATTCAATTCTTCACCATGCTCTGGCACAAATGATTTTGCATTGGCGTTGCATCATTTAAGAAAAATGCTAAAAATCTGTGATAGCCAACATCAAGTGAGACAGTTTTACTTCAGTCTGTGTGTGTGGTCAACGCATTACAGTTTTATTGAAGTCTTTCAGTGAACGGACTGTCAACGGGCCCAATCTGCTGACCTGAATTCCAAAGAGTTAGTGACAAAGTTGTGTGGAAAATATTTCAGAAATTTAAGGGAGGGAAAGAACCAGAATTTTATTAAATTTGAGAACGAAACGGTATTGCTTTACATGGTTCCAAACATCTCTGAACCTGAGACTGGGCATTGAAAAAAAAAGTGTGGCGTTTGCTGAGGAAAAATTTTGAACCAGAAGAAATAGAGAACCTTTGAACAAAATGGCTCATGTGGAAGACCGTATACTTAGTAGGTAAGGATCGCTGAGATAATGGCAGAAGATTATGAATGTTCTCACAATCAAGAGAGTAGTAGTAAGTCACTGTTTGCAAACTCACAGAAAGCGACAGAGGTAAGACGAGTAATAATGAGCAGTTCATTGGTTACAATGAGTGAGATCGCAGAAAGGGAGAGACAGATGCTCCCCAAGGTCGTACAAAATTGACCATGGATGCTATGAATGATATTTGGAGACAAGTATCTTATGGTTATTAGAAGGAATGATATAAGGAGGAAGATTGTGAAAAATTAAGTATCAAGAGGGTAGCATTTGAAGGAGCACATTGCCTGCCATTCTGAACAGACACTGATCATCATTAAAGATGAATCAAATAGTAAGGCTTAAAGCATCAATTGTTGGAATAGTTCATAGTACAGATATATTTTTTAAAAATCTTAACATATTCAAAGGTGAAATATTCCTATCTTCATTCACACAAATTAATATTAATGAGATTAAAAAAAATACATAAAAAGCTCGTATTATTCAGATGTCTGGCAGCATCTTTGGAAAAGAAAGAGGTAACGGGCAGAACAATATGATTGCAAAGCAGGAGTGTTGCTCGCTTCTGGAGATGCATTATCTTTGGCGACTTTCCCGACGCCATCATGCCACTTCTGTGTATGACGGCATGCGGGCAAGCTTAAAACATGGAACCCCTATCGCGTTATGCAAATCTCAAGTAACGGTATATTCATAGCTCTGAACGCCCTAATTGAAGGCATAAAAAAACGCGAACACTATGGTACGTTTGAGTCAGATTCTCGCTGTGTTTTTTCTTTAAGGGGAATGATGTTGGGGCGAGCTCAACAACTGCACAGTGCACCGGGTTTCACTTAAGGAAAATGTAGATGCTGTATCAGCTGTGGTTACTTCATTGAACAACCGCGGGAAAAAAATATAAAATCATTTAAGCTAGGGGCTGCTGCACTGCTTGAGATAATTTGTTCCTGGACATTTTCTCGGGCTTCAAATTAGTTGAGTAAGATGAGCATTGTATTCCCAGGTGCACACATAACCTGCAGTGAGAGTAAGAGAGAGAGGAGAGTGAGAGGAAGCTGGGAAGAACAGGACAGTCAGGATGCACTGCTTCTGTATGAAAGGGCAAGAGAGTCTTGAGAGGGACCTGGGAGACATGAGCCATTATTTATCCTCAGCGGGGGAGCAAAACGACTTACACAGCCCCCACAGAGTTTGAGCTTTCTGCAAACGTCACAAACTTAATGCAAGAGAATGCTTAGGCTTTCAAGATCCACAGAGATGTCATTCTTGTGAAATGCCGATAGGGGAGATCTTCTCCAACAGCGTAGGTTTTGGGGGAGTGATTGGGGGGTTTGTGGTTGGTGGGATGATGTTGGGAACGCAATTAACTGTAATGATACGCAGAACGTCTTCATGACATGTCCCTTTCAGGCATCATGCACAGACAGCAGTGCATTACCACCAACTTTTAAACGCCACTGTATCAAGGTCTTCTCTGACGCTGTGCTTACACTGGTAGGGACGTACATCTGTGAAACAATGGACAACCAAAGTAAATTGAAAGAGCCAATGGGGTTGCAAGGTAAATTGAAACTTTGGCATTGCACGCATCGAAAGTGGGGCTCATACTTGACAGACCTGTACCTTGATTAAAAGAAGGGCTACCATTCCCTGAATGTCAGGCTGATCTGTGATCATTTTCGAAAGATAGTGCTTGTAGGCACCAGGTGCCCGGGAACAGCCATGACTCCTAAGGAACACACAGGTGCCAGATTTATTTGGTGGTCCTGATGTCCAAGGTGGATGCCTTGTGGGTGACTAGCATTGAATATGTGCCTTATAAGGCATTTGTGGACATTTAGAACAGATTCGGAGAGCAGTTACAATGACAATCCTGGAAGCACCAGGGCCATATTAGGATAGACGATCACCTCTGGAAAATTTGACTCAGCTGCCTTTATAGATTAGCAGAATATCTCAGTACGCTGCATTATGTGCGCTGGTCACAGATGTAGGCCGCTGCTCCATTCATAATCTCTCTCCATCCAGAGAAGGGATACCCTAGAAGAAAGTGGTGACCATTTATCTGGCGCTGAGGGGAGATGAGTGGAAGGCCGTGGAGCTGATCGCATGGATGGTATTAGTTAATTCTGTAGGTTTGAAGAAGCGCAGAGGAGGCTACGCAGCGTGTCCTCATTAAATATAGGGTTTGGTTTGACCACTCTCCCTTACCATTCCATTCGCCTCAATGGTATGGACACATCTGTAGGGAAACATGCCACAAGAAGGCAACTCCTCTATGTTAATATGTGGGAAAATAGTTAATGGTCAAAAAGGAAGGCACCTCTGCTCAATTTTCAAAAAAATGGTTACATCAGTAATTACACAAATACACACATACCTTAAAGGACTACAATTATCTCCTGTTTAAAAATGCTGCATTACTGGGCAGAGTGTTGATATTTTCGAGGTCGCCTGACACACTTTTGTGCAGGGGGCTCTGACCGCGTTCCGGCTCACGGCAAATGACCACTGAGGCCGGAAGCCAACCCTCAAGCACTACTTGTACGGAGCAATCAAACGCTGTAGGCATTAAATACGCCCTCTATTCACAATTGAATAAATTAGCATATCCTGTGGCGAGTTTGAACGCAGGCCACGAAGTTGCTATGGATTTCCAGGTGCTGGCTACTCCTCTCCCGCCAATATGTGTTATTTATCCCACGTTTCGACTCTGTATGGCCTTTTCTGTGCCAAGGTTCTGTTTTGGTCTCTAAACATTAACTCGGTTTCTGTCTACACTGATGCTGCCAGGCCTGTTTTGTCTTTACGGAATTCACTGTTTTATTGTTTACTTTTCTTCATATTAGCAGCATCTACGAGATTTTCCCCTATATTTTAACATATTAGAGTAACGTTACTTATGAACCTACGAACTTACGATAAGGAGCAGAAGTAGTTGAGGCTGTTTTGTCATTCTAGAAGATCATGGCTGGCCTGTGTGTTTTTAGTTCTACCGTTAGTGGTGGTATGTGATGGGGATATCCTTTCCCAAGTTTATTTTCATAAAAAAAGTATCGATGCAGAAAATCAATGGAGGTTGCTGGACCTTCTATAAAATAAATTATTTTGAACTTCAGTTTATTTTCTACGATTGTGACTGTACAAAAAATGACTAAGTGATCGTTTGAAAGTCTTGAGATTCAAAGGGAAAGGATCTGGTTCTTTAACTGTTTAGCATCGCATGTGATATTGAGAAAAGGCAAGTGAAGCTGCTAAATTTGCTAAGAAAGACAAGAGCGGAAATTATTTTTTTTTTTGTAATACAGCTGTGAAAATGACTGATTCAACTAAAATATCTTGAGAGATTTATAAGCCTGAACTATTGATAACGAAGTTTATAGGAACACTGGGCTGACACCAAACACTTAGGAACAACTGGGGAAGAGTTAACTATCGGATACAGTTAGAGTAAATACAAAATAAGGTGAAACATTATTAAGGTGGTGCAGAAGCAGCGGGATGTGTGTGCTTATGTGCATAGATCGTTGCAGGTGGAAGGTGAGCGGGATAAAACATCTAATACAGCATGCATTGCCCTTCACATAGAGGCATAGCGTACAAGAGCACATCGAGATTATGCTGAGCTTTTAAATGACATTGTCACTGCTGGAAACATTTTTATAAACCTATTCTACATTCTGCCCAATGCCCTCACATCCATTCTAAAGTGTGAGGCGCAGAACTGGACTCAACACTCCAGCTAAGGCCAGAATTTAAATCAAATGCATTCAGCATAACCTCTGCTGTTGATTAACCTAGCTTACTGCATATTTATCAAGTTTAGGCTAAAGCTTCCCTGAGCCTTCAATGACTGAAGCACGTAAACACACCGATTCTTCTGCTCCTGCACCTCCTTTAGAGTTGAAAGCAGTTTTTTTTTTTTTGTTGTTCCCCCCTCCACCTTCATCTGACCGGAATGGATCAACTCACACTTCTTCACATTGAAAGCCATACGCATCCTTAAGCCTCAGGTGATTTCCTGTGATCGATTAGAAAAAAAAGCAAAGTTAACAATCGAATATGAACCCTCGTTTGCAACTGTAGTTCTAAATGCGGGGAGTAGTAAGGCTTTTGCTTGGATTAACCTGCACCTATTTTGTGAAGTTGAAATGCTATGGTGACCGTGGTATCTGTCCCCCTATTAGTTCTGACCGTCGTAAGAATATGTGAACTTGTTCTCTTGGGGACATGGGGCTAGTTTAAAACATGTTCACAGTAATGCATTAGATTTAAAATTGATGACATAAAATAGCTGTAATTAACCCTGGCTGACATGTGGACTCAGAAGCACTTGCGCAAACAACAATTAGTCGATGTTGAATTTATATTTTCTGTGACTTTACATGCCTTAAACCATGGCGTCTTACTATTTATTCCTTTGGGGATATCGGGGGGTTTTGTGTGTGTGTTATATGTGTCTGAAAGAGAGAGAGAGAGGAGGAAAGACAGAGAGCAGCTGCTGTGTAAAGCAAGGGAAGGGGAGGTATAGTGTTAGCCAGCAGAAAGCAAGTGGTGAGAGCTTTTGTTCAAGTCGACAAAATGATGGCTAGCAGCTTTTAAGACAATGGAGGCTTCGCACTGTCCTTACCTGAGGAAGGAATCCCCGAAATTGCGTTTGTTGACTGAACCCGATTCTGGAGTGCACAAAGGGCACAGGACAACGAATTTCAATTATTAAATGATTATTGAACATAATGGAAAGAACAGAGACACCTGCGGGCAAGGAGTAAAAAGTTATCAGCGGGGGGTTCAATAAAGACAACCACATTGCTGTAAGTTGGAAATGGGTCGGCTTGAAATTATATCCACTGTTTGGACAGCTTCAACATCTGTTATGTGACATAACGCTATGGAAACCGCGTTGGAATGGCAGCATGATTCATTAATTGGAGCCATTTATAATAGCATGGCCTGGAGAGGGGTGGGGAGCGGGAGAACATTAACTAAAACGCATTAATATCAAGGTTGTCCTTTTCATTCAAGCATTCAACTCTGGAGGTTCATTGTTGAAGCTAACATTATAATGCAGTGCTGAGTGTATACAATCCATTCAATGCACGCTTCTGCTTTCAGAAAGTACCACGGGAAGCCAGCAAATACATCAGCTGAATGTGTTATTCGGAAGATAACAGGCCCAACGGTGCAGATCTGATTCAGTACGAAAGATAGTGAACTGTTTCTCGGATGCCTTAACTCAGTGAACTCTACTGCTCTACAGCAAAGTGATCAGCAGTTTTGTTATTATTTAGCAAAACGAAGGTAATGTTTAAAAAATGCAAGTCATAAGAATAAAATGTATGGAAGTCAATTACTGTTGGAGAGACATGAAACTGATTGATTTTCATTCCGGGGCTTAGAAGTTGTGGTCACATTGTCGCCTTTGAATAGGAAGTTGAAAAATTGCTGAACCAGACATCTGAAAACTAAATCTCTGATCGTAGTTCACTGAAAATACAAATGAGGTAGTCTCCTTGGCTACATTCGAGGAACTGGCGGCAAGTGCTGACTGAATATTGGGGACCCATTTCCATAACCTCAAATGGTTGATCTAAAAGTTGCTCCAGGGCATCAAAACATCAACTGCTATCCCTTGAGCTTTTATTTAGATCCATTGATTAACTGACTGAGGACATAGACGTTATATTGAGAGTGGGATAGCAAACTAAAAAGGCCAGCTGCCAGGAACTCATGCTCACTTTTGCTGACCAAACCGAAGTGCTTAATTCGCCAGGTATGCCAATGTCAATATGGTCCCAAAACCGCGAAATGTCATATCTCGAATGGTGAAAAAAAGATTAGCAAAAATATAGAATAACATGCCAATTTTCAACTCGCACGACTGAATTGATTGAGCCCTTCAGACGCCAAAGGGGCAAAGTGAAAGAGTCGATTTTTTTTTTTACCTTCATTGCTCATTACTTTCTTTTCTCTTAACAGATCATCGCGACAAATTGTTCTTTAAAGGCATATTTCCAGGGACCATCTCGTAAAGCATTTAATCAAAATATGTGCAAAGCAAAACATTAGCAGACATTCATTCCGTAATTACTGTCAAGTGCATTGATTCATTGTCCGAATTCAACGCTTTCTGCTCCCCTTCTGAGAACTGATTGCCTCTCAAACGGAAAAAAAGAAGTAAAATTATCATAGAGAATATAGGTCTCAATAATGAGTCGAATATTCTATTCATAAAACATAGTAATATTACGAACTTCAAAAATAAATGTCCACATGGATTTTCTGTATCTACAGCCTCAAATTTTAGAAGCATTGCTGTCAAGGCAAGTCTTAATACTCATCCTTAATTCCCGTCGTAAGAAGTTGGTTAGAAGCATGGTTGAATCCTTCTGGGACAAGACGTAACAAGTACTCCCACAATGCTTTTTGAAAGGAGTTTCGGGGTTTTTACACGTCTTCAGTGAAGGAACACATCCATTCAAAATCCGAAATCAAATTTGCCTTGAGGGGAAATGGCAGATCGATCGGGTCCTGTATGTCATGGCTTCTGCTGTTTTAGTTTATAGGTATGTTATGATTTGAAGAAGCCGAACAGGTGAGACCCTGTAATGCACCTTGTAGAAAGTGCACAATGCATGAGCTGTAGCCATTGGTGGAGGATGCAAAGATTATGTGAGTGGATTCGGCGTTTAATCAAGCCATATGCTTTTCCCCACATGGACTGTAGCTTTTTAACTGTAGTTTCTGAACTCTATCAGTAAACTGCTGCGTATTCTTTACACAGTTACATTGTACCTTATAGATGCGCTGCAGGCTTTTATGAGATTTGCTGTTGAGTTTCTGGGCACAAATTTCCCTGCCAAATTCCTCGACTTGAGGATTTTTTTTTTTACTTGATTCAGATAAGCTTCTGTTTAATGGTAAGCAGCAGAATATTGTAGTGGGGTGTCCGAAAAGGGAATGCAGTTTAACAACAAGCAGAGTTAGTTTCCTTCATGGGAAACTCAATTACTCGCACTTAGGTGGCAGCAGTTTGCTTGCGACTTATAGGGCCAAACCTGTATGTTTTCCAGCACTTCTTTTAGGAGGTCATATTAGGTTCAATATGTGAGTTTCAAACCCATTCATATTCTCAGTTTCTAAGTGATTTTAAATATTTAAAACTGCACAAAAGGAGGCTAGAAATTATGACCTCCAAACTTCATGAGGCTTCATTTGTGCAATAGAGCCATTCCCTGTCTCAATGTTGACCAAGAGTAACACTAGTCGTTGTTGTCCACAAATAGAGCAATGCTGAAAAAAAGACAAGATGTCGATTTTTTTTTGTGTTCTATTCATCAGGAGAATGACCAGGATACGAATCCCAGTGGAAGCAAGCATTTATACGTTATGAGAAAGGAGTGCTGGTTGATTGGCATTCAGACACTGATAGTGGATGTGTTGCCATGGAAAATGCACAGTTTAATGATGACAGAGAGGTAGCTGCCAAGAATGGTTTAAAATTTAAACCATTGATTGTGATTTGTCATGGCATTGCAATGAGGAGTGAAGCAGCAAATGGCTATTACTTAATTTGTTTAGCTGAAATATGTGCAATGTGTGTGCATCTTCTTTCTGCCCAAAAGAAACATGACCGTCGGTATTTATGTAAAAAGCTTCCAGCACGCACCAATTCACCACACTGCTTGCCACACTGACAATGTTAAACACGTTAACATAGTAATTTTCAGCACATTGATGATTATTTCGCAAATGTTGCCCAATTGCGGAATCACATCTAATTCTGAAAGCTTTGTAACAAGTTTTGCAAGTGCAGGCTGGTTGGGTACAGTCTGTACTTTGCCCATTGCGAACAGCAGGACGGACATGCTGCTTGATATCATCCACGAGTCTTAGGGTCGTAAGGCCTACATAACTACAATGGCTGGGAGTTTGTGAGACAGGTTGAACAGTTTGTTTTTTGTCTTCACAACAACTATATAGTAGCGGGGTGAAACGCATGTTCCTCGTTTTTTTGAGCTATTTTGCCCTTGGTTGGTAATCTGAGGTAGACGGGGCACTTTGTAGTCTGTAAGTAACCGACTTTGGTCACGTGTTTGCTTGTCATAAAACGTGAAATGAAGAGTGAAGTTAGACTTGTGGTTGTTGCCTGAGGTAAAGTCTAAAGTGATAACGTGTCAAATTTGTCAGGGCCCGTCCTGCATCCAAGCCTTGAAGTTGTTTCTTAAATACCACCTTTTTAGCGGCATGATGGAAACGTCAAATACGGTGATGGATCATAAACTCCGTACATCTAGCTGACGAGGGCTTCAATAATTCCACGTAGCCATTAGGCATGGATGTGCTTTGATAACAGAAACTGAAAGTGCAGATGTGCGTCGACCATTACTATATGGTTATTGATTCAACGTCGATTATGATACGTGGGTGGATTGGGCAGGGCTACAGAACTTTGCATGGTCTTCGTCATTGTTTTCTGTAGCATTTTCTATCAAATGTTGTTTAAACAGTGTGATTGTACTGATGTGCTGTCGCTTTACTAGGCTGAGGTCTTTGGATAAACTATCCCTGTTCATACTAATGGTATGCACTCCGACACTGCTCATAGTATCAGGCTTGGTTAGCTGCAATGATTAAAAAGATACGTTATGTTACATGAACGTGCTGGTGATGAATCAACACAAATATAGCTCTGCCGCTGGCCTGCAACGTGCCATGGATTGCGAGAACTCAGATGGCAGATCCGTTTCAAACTGTCACATATGGCATATTGACACTGCCACACAACAACCTGCAGGATGTCCTCAATACGTAGATGTTTCGCTCTTTCCACACAAAGTGGGAGGTTGATCACTCTGAACACTAAATTTATGCGGTTTATTGCTTGATTAAAACAAATCGAGCAAGTTTTCACTCAGGAGGGAATCTCATCAAATCCCACAGGCACAGTCTAGATGAGATGTTATTCCTGCTTAGCCTGGTCGGGAGGTAGGACTGCTACTGGGCTTCTTTAGGTGATGGAAACTGAAGTCTCTCCAAACCTATTAGACTCTCTGTTCTTTTTATCGCGTTCAAGAGGGAGGATGACTGATTCCCACTTCATTGATTGTTTTACGCAGTAATATTCAAGAATTATTGCTCTGGTAGATAGCCATCACATACAGAACGAGCTGTATTTTCCAAAGATTTTGCTGCAACCATTTTATGGCACTACTGTTGCCTTTACTGTGCTTGCCCCGACAGCAAGCAACTTCATGGTATCCAGAAACAATTTCGAGAAATCCCCTAACTGCCTCCTTCCATCTTATGTAACACTTTGTGAACATAGTTGGATCGTCCGTCATTTAAATGGCATGGGAAAGTGGTGACAGGAAAACGTCTTCCACGTTTGGTCTGCTGCAGTGGGATAATCCTGTCAGCCTGTCATTCATTAGTATATTTGTATAGCACTCCTTTCTTTGTTTTGTCAAAAGTTAACAGATGTTGGAGAGAAGGAATTTTCAGGGTCGGCTGTTCGATGTGGACATCACTGTCAAGGGCACCCTTTATTGCTTCTGTGGCCCACATTGCTCTGCATCTGGTATCACATGTAGACAATCCAGGTAAGAATGGCAGATTTGCTTCCCAATCGGTGTGAAAGAGCCAGATAAAGTTTGGGAAAAATCGAGGATAGCTTCATATCGCTAGTACTGAAATTAATGCTGCATTGACCACAATTCGACATATTATTCAAATTATAACAACTCTAAAGGTTATGCGGGCGGGTGTTGGGTCTGGGGGTGAAGAGTGGCTGGGAGGTGGTTGCAGTAGGTGAGAATGGTGGGGGGGGGGGGAGTGATTTGATGGGTTGCGTGGTGCTCATTCGCCTTGTCATCTTGCTTGCTGTCCACTGACTTTGCCAAAACACGACCATCTCAGTCCTCTTTTTTCTTTAGCTAAATAGAATTTTTCAGGCAGCTGTTGCGAGTCAACCACATTGCTGTGTATTTGGAATCAAATATGCAACCGACCAGCAGTTGAGAACAGATCTGCTCAGTGCCTGCCACGACACTAACATCACACATCACCACCAGGGACCTCACCCCCGCCCCCCCCCCACGCCCCCCACCTCAACCTCGCCTCCCATCCGCGGCACCATGATTGCTCTTTTCATTTCAATTCAATTAATGAACACAATGAATTGGAGCCCATGCAACATTAAATTCAGTAAGAGCGACTCTCAGGCTCAGATTACTATTATTTTTCAACATTCTGGTAGGTCCAAGACCATTGTTCTTGAGACGGAATGTTGCTTGATATTGCAAACTTGACACTTGAATCAAGGGATATATTTTTCCAGCTGCCTTACTGACTTGATATTTTGCAACTCATAATGTGGATACTTTGTTCTTGATCACTGGATTTCGAATGCAGTAACTTTACCGAGATGTCATTGAAACCATTGATTTGAAACAGACATATCCACCACCTCCTCTCGCTAAAATAATTCATTTTACATTAAAATACTATTAAAATGTACATGCAAGCAGGATATATAAATGTTAGATAAACATTTAATTAATAATTCTTCAACCTTGCACTCACCTGCATTCCGGCAAATAGGCCAGATTCTGAATGAGGCAATTCAATGCATGAATAGATTTGTCAGTAAGTCGATTGGCCTGCTCGGAATCCAAATTAACATTACTAAGATCCAGTTCTGGCAACGAGCTGTTTGCACGGAGAGAGAAAACGAGCATTGCCTGAAATATCTGTGAGACCATTAAGTTTTAACCTCCAGTGATTAAAAAATGGATCACATTAATGGTGCGTGTTGAACTGTATAGAAATTGCAAATAATGTCTGCGGATTTACAAAATCGTGTGTGTGTTACATTAATGTGTTTGTGTCATGAAAGTATAATAATTTTGATAGTATTGTTGTGATGTTTTGTAAAAATGGGTTGATAGTGAGGTTTCAATTAGTTTACCTGTGTCCACATGTGTGTGTGTGCGTGTGTGTGTGTGTGTGTGTTTTTCTGGGGTGATCGGTGGCATTAACTAATTCGGAGGCATTTGGTCTGGAACATTTGGGACTTCAAAGGGGAAGCTAGGCTTGAAATGCTAGATATGTAAACATGGCTGCAGTTTTAGAACATGAGGTTAGGTTAGAACATAAGTTAGGTTAGCCTGAATTTCAGCAGTGAAGGTAAGATGTTAGTCCTCAGCTAACAAGTTAATGCAAACAGTGTGTCTTTTTTCCCCTAGGTATACTTATAATATGAATGCTTTAAATGATTTATCTGATGAGAAAAGTAAGGCGGGAAATAAAGATTGGCACAGTCGTGTTCACGTGTAAAAAAGGAAAAACATGTGTAAAGAAGATGAGGTTTTGTCTAAGGAGGGGAAATAATTTTAAGCCCTAACAAAAAACTTCCAGCCTCGATGCATTAAAGAGCCAAAGCTTGGGGGGGGGGGGGGGGGGGGGGGGGGGGGGGGGGGTGGGGGTGGGGGGGGAAAGATAAACGTTTCGAATCTTCCTATCGAGGGTATCGAGTTGCTTTGCTGTTTAAAATTCTTTACATCTATGTTTCTCTTTATTATTGATATAACGGTGGTGTAATTGGCAGGCAGATTTTTAGTTGTGTGAATAGTTCATATAGTAGTGATTTGTAGACCTTTGAATTGATTGAAACCTTTTATTCTATTAGTAGAATTTTAATTTTGTTTTTTAAAAAAATACCTATGCGTCTCGGTGGATTATTAGTACTGAATTCAAGGCAAGGACCTCAACGTTATATACAGATTGCAAAACTGACATGGCAGCTATTTCAAGTTTCTGCCATTCATTTTAGACATCTGGCACACATAATCTGCCACGTTTTATCATTATGCGTGTATGTGTCTGTGAGTGACAGAAAGAGGAAAGGAGAGAGATGGTGAGGGAGCAAGGTCGTAAAAGAGAGAGACAGAGAGATGGATTAGGGGCGGGATAAAGTATTGTTTACCTTTATCGATGTACAATCTCCCTAAACGATTTCTATTTTGAAGCATTTCCAAAATTCATCTTTGCTCTTCATTACTAATTGATAACTGATAGTCTTCTCAAGAAGAGTCTACAATTTTGCTCCTCTATATTTTAATCTCAATTACTCAATCCAGCTTTTGTATTTTGCAATCACTTCTCTTCAGAAATGCTGAGATCCTTTTCAAACCTGCATCTCTAGTTTGTCATCATTGAGTCAAGGCACGAAAACATGAAATCAAAAATTAACAGGGCACATTTCATCATAAAGATAATACTCACTATTGACTATTCAAAGGGAATACTGGGTCTAGCCAATGGGCAAGTTGGACCTGTCATTCAAATGAAGGTATATACATATATTTTTAACTGGCAAAACAGTTGGTAAAATCAGTGACGATCTCAGGGTGCACTTACCTTGCACAGTAGCAGTTATAATGTCCGTGGTCAGGATGAACTCACCTACAAAACGGTTAGATATATTTGGAGAAGGGCGGACTGTATGACATTTATTTGCAATTTCCTTCTCTGCATTCTCTCATAGTTTACCATGGCAATTTCCTTGATAATTGGTAAGCGTGGGCTGTGACAAAGGGAAATCAACCAAAAAAAGCACCAACTAGATGTGCAACGTGAGCGTCAATGAGAAAAAACATAATGTTTTTTTTTTTCCCATGCCTATTTGTAATTTCGATTGAAAAGTTGGTGATAAAAAATTCTCTTCAAACTTCGAAATCTGTCAGGCTGGGGTACACCCTATGCTAAATGGAACAGCAGGATTTTGACGCAGAGGCAACAATGGAATAGTTTATAGTGCAAATTTGAATGATGAGTTGCTTAGGGGCGAACTTGCAGTGTATTGTTTTCCCAAGCATTTGCATCCATTGATTTGCAAGCTGTCGAGAGTTTGGGAGGCATTGTTTGAAGAGGCATGGCGAGCTGTTGCAGTGCATCTTTTATTTGTTGCACTCTGCTGCCACTATGCCATTGGTGTTTGACTTATTCAAGGGGATCAATGACACGACAATGATAAGGCCTTTTTTGGCCAGGAATATGATTTTTTTTAATGGATGGTTTGAACGTTCTGTGTAACTTGAGAAGTCATCATCTGAACAATTGACGAACATTCCATTACAGTCCTGAACTGAGCCCTGCAGATGGTGGAAAGGCGTTTGGGAGCCAGATGGTGTGTTGCATGCCTATATGTTCTAGCCCCAGTTTAACTACTGGTCCACCATAATTATATGCATGTTCCAGTTAAGTTTATGGTGAATAATTACCATCAAAGTTTTGATGGCTTGAAATGCAGTGATGGCAACGAGTTCAATATTTAAAGGGTAATGTTGGTTTATTTATTTTTAGAACCAATAATTGGTTGCATCTGTTGTGGCATGAGTTATTTGCCGCTTATCAGCCAAAGAGCTTTCATTGTGCTGGGCTAGCTGAAATTTGTACAGATTACCTGCATATCCTTGAAGAATACAATCTTAGTGGACACTGCACAATCACCCGCTGACATCCCTAATTCTATCTGTATGATGGAGGGAAGTCATTGGTGAAGGGAATTATTCTAAGGAGCTCCTAAGGCAATATTCTGTTCTTGAGATAACCAGCTTGTTACATTTTGAACCATCTTCCTTTATCTTAAATATGGATCTGCCATGCAATAAAAAGTAATATACCAGACATATTACTGCAGCTACAGAGGTTATCTAAAAAGTGCAACAGATTCAGGCATGATGGAGCCAACATCGAATCTGATCTATTTTTTAGAACAAAACACACAACTATGGGGCACTCAAGTACAACCCGAGCAGACAATTTCATGTTCTTATTGTAGCCTTTCCCTTCGACGCAACAGTGTGTAACCAGATTGTGCTTCTCAGTTGGTTCAATATTAGATATGTTGACGTTTAGGTTTCTCTATTAGCAGAAAACATTCTATATTTATTATTTAAATGTTATTTAATAATTTTAGTGATGTTCCTGATAACTTTGCATTTGGGTAGCAAAGGCTGCAGCTGATGGATTCCAAAAGCCTCAATACAACAAACAGCGAAATTCAGCTCTTCCATCCACTTCACATATATCAGCACAATTGACAGAATCACACAATCAGATTCTTTAGGAGGAAACTGAATGTTATTGCCTTCAACGATTTTAAAGCGGTCACCATCAGTTCGGTGTCGCCACATTCAAACAAATAATATAACATGTTTAAGAGCCTACTTTAGTTTTTCCCGGCTTCCATGTTCGGAAGTAGTGATTTCACATATTCATTCTGCCAAACTGATACTCGTGATTCCGTTTCGGTGTTGATTTTGCCCATTTGGCGGTCAAGGTGCTCACTTAAATCTGTCATCAATGCACATGTTTGATTCACTGATAAGTCTGATCAGTTCATTTACTTCTGTTCTTTGACAGTTCATAAGTGCAGCGATAAAGTCATACAAAATTGAATGAGTGAATATGTGTACAAGGCTGCCCCAATCTTCGTCTCGATTCTCCAAGATAAAATCAGGGATAACATTTGAAAGCCCTGGTTCTTGGTGATTTAACTGCTCGCTGGGAAAAATACTATTTTGGCTACAAATTCCCTGGTAGGTCATCTCACCCAATTGTAACAAATGTTTGGCAGCAATTACCCGATCACAGCCAGATCTCTCTAAAAGACTGGTGACAGAGGCAAAGAACACCAGTGTTCTGGTCATGAGGAAAATAGATACCCTGTCTGACCCTGTTGTCAGATGTAACGCTAGAAATGAAGTATGGAATGAACAGTGCAGACGGTTCTAGCACAGGGTGAACAAAGTCTCATTCTGTTCAATGTATTCGGTTACATATCTCGCAAATTTCACATCTCAATAATATTGGCGAAAATATTGTTTAAATTGGTCAGGTTCAAATTCCACAATCTCGACTATTTGATCGATTTTTGCTCTGGCAAGTAGCTCCACTTTATACGGCCGTGTTGTAATGAATACTGAACAGCCTATCAACAAGTTCCCTTGATTGTGGCAGCACACGATCTCAGAAACTTCACAATAGAACTCGGGATCTAAGTAAAATTTTAGGTGATCTATGTTACTCTTGGCATCGCCGAAATCGATTTTTTTCTCAAGTCGGTAGAAATCATCAAACACAAACAAGAGTTTTGAGGGTTCCTGCCACAGATGCTCCAATTGATAACCGAAGTGAGGGTAGGAATCCATAATGAGTTTAGATAGAGTGGTTCTGCCATTTGTTAAATTTAAGAATGAAAAGATAAAAAGAAAAATAAATGAAAACTGTTTTTATATTTTCCCACTAGCAAAATAAAGGATCATCTTCTGAATCAGGGTGCATTTCCCAATCCCGGCAGTGCCTATTATCAGTGTTGTCCAAGACTGTCTTGTTTTGCAACAGGTGTTGGGCAAAGGTTGATGGAGTTCAAATGCCTTATGTTGATTCATGTATTTCCTCAGTATCTCTGCACGCATTCTCCTGCGGGCCTTCACTTCACGTTCTTCTTCTTCCCGCTCACGGGGTGAGGCAAAAATCACTATGGTAGTGTAACACTTAGCCAGGAGGCATGCCCTATGGGCCCAGACAACATTCCGGTATTAGTGCTGAAGGCTGGTACTCCAGGACTTGCCGGGCCACTAGACAAACTGTTCTGTACAGCTACAAGACAGGGATCTAACTGGCTTTGTGTAAAATTGCACAGGTATGTCAACGACACAGAAAAGGAATGATCAAACGCGGCCACGTAGCGTTCCATCAGTCTATTCTCACAATAGTAAAGTAATGGAAATGTCATCAGCAGTTCTATAAATGCAATAACTGACGCCGAGTATGGGTTCCACCAGGGCCCTTCAGGCCTTGGCCCCATTTCAGTCTTGGGAAAAATAAGGACAAACGAGCCAAACTCTCGAAGTTTGGTGAGGGTGATTACCCTTTTAACATGGCAGTATTTGACCAATTGCGGCATCAATGCACCAAGCAATACTTGAGACAATGGGAATCAGAGGAAAGCACTCCGTTGGTTGGAGTCATAACTAGAATAAATGAAGATGGTTGTGTTTTTTGAAGGTCTGACATCTCAACTCCAGGATATCATTGCTTGAGTTACTCAGGGTGGTGTCCCCGGCCCAACCATGTTCCGATCCTTCATCAATTACCTTCCTTCCATCATAAGGTCGGAAGTAGGAACGTTCCCAGATGATGGCCCAATGTTCAGCAGCATTTACGACTCCTCAGATTCTGAAGCATACTGTGTCCAAATGCAAAAATACTTGGAAAAAATCTAGGCTGGCTCTGACAAATGGCAGTCAAAATTCACAAATCACAAGGGTCAAGAAATGGCCCTCTCCGGCAAGAGAGGAAACAGCCATAGCCCTATGGTGTTCAGTGGTACTTCGATCACTGAATTCTCCCACTATCAAAATGCTGGGTGGTAACATTGAGCTGAAACAGACCTGAAACAGCAATATAAATGCTGTGGCTACAAGACCAAGTCAGAGCTTAGGAATGCTGCGAGAAATAACTCACCTTCTGAATCAGCAGAGCAAGTCCACTGTCCACAATGCACATGTCAGGAGTTTTTGTAATGCTCCCCATCTGCCTGGATCTGTGCCCCTCCCATAACACTGACGAGGCTTTACACGATCCAGGAGAAATCAGCCAGCTGGTTTTGTAGCACATCCACAAACGTTCACTCCCTTCTCCACAAGCACAGCTTAGCAGCAGTGTGTATCATCGAAATGATGCACAGTAGGAATTCACCAAGGCTCCTTCGACAGCAACGTGCAAACTGACGTCCTCTAGAATCTAGCACAATAAGGACATCAGATAGACGGGAACAACACTTCAAAGTTACACTCAACGTAACTCACCATCCTGAATTGCAAATGTATCCCCATGCCTTCACTGTTACTGGCTCAAAATCCTCGAACTCCACTCCTAATTATACTGAGAGTATACTTCCACGAAATGGACTGCAGTGGGTTAATATGACAGCTCACCACCAACTTTTCAATGGAAAGTAGGGCTCTGGAATACATGACCTGCTGAGTTTTTCCAGGTAATTCTGTTTTTGCTCTGGAATACATGCTGGCTCTGCCAGCGAAGCTCAATACTTTTGAATGAGTAGAAACCTTGCACGGTAATTGTAAGTGAATAAAATTTCCAATCCTGATCGTCGACGCAATCCCCTCTGAGCATGCCACAATTTGGATGATTGGAAGCTGTCAAACCAGCCTGAGGTAATTGATCACTTTATGTTCAACTCCTTTCTTAGTCCTTTATGGCAGACAAGATTGTGGGGAAAGAGCAGAAGCATGCGATTCTCTTACCCATGTGTGGAATTAACACATTGACTTAATTAACTCTCTTCTCCACAGTGATACCCAGTGACCGGATTCAAAATCTCTTGATGGCTAAATAAATCACGTAAAGTATCATTACTAGGTAACGCTTTTGGTAATGATGCAACATGTCAAAGTTAACTGAAGCAACGGAGCACTGCCAGACACAACCCCTTTTTTAATGTCAAATCTGAAATGGATAAAACAATATTCCAATTTTGGTACATCTATCAATGTTATGCATAGATTTCATTTGGTTTGTGTCATAAATGAATTTGTGGTTCAGAAAGGATGAGTCTCTGAAAAAAAAAAATTCAGAAGGCATTGGAAATTCCTCTAGCAATGTTAAGTGCAGGGCGGGGCTGGAAAGGCATACAGAGAGGGCAACGTGGTGTCGTATTCTGCGTTGGGTTGAGTGCCTCAAACAAAAAGACTGTAAACGTAAAAGAGTAGTTTGCTCAGAACAGGAGTAGACATCGCTAGGTGGTAAATAAAACAAGAAAATGTAACAGCCCAAACATGTCATAATGGTAACTGAGGTGGAGGAAAACAACCTTGAAATGAACAACAGTTTTAATAAATATAATGTTTTTCTTTCTTGGGAAAGGCACCTCATGATATACTGTAAAGATTGAATCAGGTAGACCCTCAAACAAAAGTTAAAAACCCAATGAGAGCTAACACCTTGGAAAACCTGAAGGAATAGATTCAGATATTTGTTGTGTAATTCAAACGTATGAACTACATGGTCTATTTATTAGACAGGAGAGCGAATGAGAGGCAGATTAATATACTGTTGAATGAAGGATATTCCACGAATCCTCTAGTTTGATAGGTGAGCATGTGATTAAATACTTTTACCACAAGGGAATGTAACCTAACTTTGGAAGAAACAGATTCTGAGATTAAAACTTTCATTGGAGAAGGCGTACAGTTCAGTTTTACATGTAAAGGCACAGTAAACTGCCGAGGTCAAACCTTGAAATTACCCATAATGTTTGCAGCTGGCATGGGATGAAACTGTCTGAGAGAAAGGAACCTTGAGTTGTCACAGATATTGCAGAAAAATTGAAAAAACTGCCGAAATACCTTTATGCACTAGCACTTTACACAATCCTGTCTAAGAATATATATCTGAAAATGTTTGAAAAGAAACAGTATGAGCTCTGATCTTCCCATGTAAAGTGACGGATCAATTGACAGAGAAGACACAGCAATGCTTATTTTCCCAAGAGGCAATCTCCCAATGCAAAACAAATGGAAGAGCTGAAAAATCAACTAAGAGCAAACAAGAAGGTTTTGGTGTAAAGTGGCATAAATTTTTAAGCAGCAGACAGATCAAGAAATTCAAGAATACTCAACCATTGAGTTCAATCAAGTTGATCTTGAGTCTGAGAATAATCTGGATAATAGTGAAGTCAGAAATAAGTCAGTGTGCTAAAGAAGGATGCCATCGAAAGAAGAGACCAAATACAAATAATACCATTCAGCTTGAGAGCGTTTGTGTATGCATTCATTCAGAGGCCCTGAACTGATATTGCAAACGCTGATGCGTCAATTCGCTTCCCATGCAGGTAAACAGTCAGCATGGTCCAGTTCCTCAAGAATTATTTTCAATATTGAACCTTCCTGGGTTCATCGACGATATATGCTAGATAGATTAGAGATTGGGAAAGCCGAAATGCAATCTTATCCAAAGTAAGAGTTGAAGTACTTCATTGTTGGTCACAAGAACAGGGATCATGTGAAATGGAATCATTTTTTTTGAGATGATACAAAAGAAGCAGCCAGGAAGTTATCTTAACATGGGGAACACGAGTGATTGTTCCTCCAAAAGGACGAAAGCCATTGTTGCCTGAACTGAAATTCACAGTGCCCATCCAGGTATTTCTTGAATGAAGGTCAGAGAACACAGCCTATCTATAGTGGCCTGGGATGGATTGAGTAATAGAGAACTTTTTGCAAAGTTCCATGCAGCGTCACAAAGTGTAAAAGTTGACTTCAACTGTTCCAATACATCCTTGTAAGTGGCCAGGACCTCCATGAATGGGTGTACACAGCCACTATGTGGTTCTTTTAAGTGAGAAATTGTTCTACTTATCGTACGTGTACACTCAAAATGGATAAACATATCTAGAGTGAGTTGCTGACATCTTTTACTACAATTGACAAGTTATAACAAATTTTCACAGTAATGCACAACCAGCAGTGATCGTTTTTGGCTTAGCAACCGTAGTTACGAGTGCTGAGTATCACTGATTTTTCAAAGTTAATGTTCAGACTCAGAAAAATGTTCACTGTGCAACTCTTCTCCAAATGTACTGGCAGAGGGAGCGGTTAACACATTCATGTCTGTAATGAAGAAATTGGCTTGAGATTCTATAGTGACCAAAGTAGTACGTTTTATTGTCCATTATAGAACAACCCCTCAAACATCGAGAGGTGCCATGTCTGCTTAATTGTTGATCGATCGTCGACTCCGATCAAGATTTTGTCTGACAATGCCAACCTGAGTCATAAGGGGCAGGCGGAAATAATTCAGGAAAGTTACTGAAATGGATAAGGTTGTCAGAATCGTAACATAGCATTTAATGTAGGTTAGAAGGTAAGTGTTAAGAATTCTGTAGAAGGATACATCTGGTTGTTTGGTTGAATAAGCGCTGTAACGAGACCTCTTTTCTGCCATGTGAAAGTGGAAGATCGGGTCATTTGGAGACAGGTAGATCATATTTACCCATGCATGGTTCCATCAGTGTTCCTGATTGATCAAGGTTTCATGTTGAAACTATTCAGATAATCACAGAAGTATGTAGGAGGACTAGGGCCGATTAAAAACCTCAAGGAAAACTTACACGAACTGGAGGGATGATGGCTGAGGTATTAAATGGAAACTTTGCATCCGTTTTTTACAAATGAGTTATATGCTACTCAGGCCATAGTTACATACGGCGAACTCAGTCACCAGAAGCATTTAAAATTAATAAGGGGGATGTGTTGACTAGACTCTTGGTACTTCAACTTGCCAATGCACCGGGGCTAGGCAAGATTCATCCAAGCATATCTAAGGAATTGCGAGTAGAATGTCCAGAAGAATGGGCATAATCTTTCAGTCTTGCTTAGACTCAGGCGAGCTGCCATAGGACTGGAGAAATACAGCAAATACACCTTTTTCAGGAAAGATTTCAAGGATCTGTCCATCAATTACAGCCAATTCGCTTTCAGTTGATAGCATGGTTGAGAATAGAATTAGTAGTCACATGGCAAAATATGATTTTAAAAGAAAGAGCCAGCATGGAATTCTAATGGAGAAATCCTGATTCAGAAATTTGCAGGGTTACTTTTTGTAGAGCTGACAGAAAGGTTGGATGAGGGTAATGCTGTTGATGTGGTGTACATGGAGTCTGAAAATACATTTCAAACAGTGCCATACAACTGATTTGCGAGAAAAGTTATTGCTCATGGAATAAAAGGGACAGTCGCGAAGTGGATGCAGCACTAGCTGAAAAGTAGTCAGCAGGAAGTAATGGAAAATGGATATTTTTCGGCGTCGAAAAACGATCTAGTGGAGTTCCACACGGGTAGGCGTTGCAGCCCTTGTTTTTCCTGATATTAAGTTTTGAAATCTTGGTTTGTATGAGAGAATTTCAAATGCAGCAAATGATGCGAAGCTTGGGAGTTTTGTGAACTATGGGAGGATGGGGTCAAATTCAATAGGCATTGACAAGCTAGTAGAGGGCGCAAACAGGTGGCAGGTGAATTTCAACGTGCAGAAGTATGAGGTAATACATTTTGGTTGGAGCAACATGCAATATAAAAAAGAATGAAACTTTGAAGGAGGTGCAGGAGCCTACAGAAACCCTGGTTGTTTAGAGAGGAACCACCAAAGTCTCAAAACGATTGTTAAACATGTTGTCATGAATATTCCCATGTGTGGCGGAAAGCATTGGATATTGATTTTTTTGTGGACCGTGATTCACCAAATAAATCTACTGTCTTTAACCAGTTAAAGTTAATTTATGGATATGAGATGAGAGGTCCCCAAAAATTAATCAAATAAAAGTATTTTTTTTTTTAGGAGAGAAGAAGCCTTCTTCTGTTAGATTATTAATCTGTGATCCAGGAAAGGCACATGAGAGCCTGCAATGTGGCTCAAGGACAGCTTTAGGATTCTCAAACAAAGATGAAATCATTGGCAATAAATAAGCTATGACCCAAAAATTACAACCAATGTGAATGTTTTGTATTATTGTTATCAAATGTGCAGCTTCTGAAAGCGAATTTCATCCGAGTATACCTGGTAATTAAGAGGGTTAGCAAAAAAAGTATTTGACAAATGCCCCAGGTTGTAGAAAAAAGGTAATCGGCTATGCATCATCAATATATTAAAATGATACCTTTGTATCAAGAATGGTAGGAGTGGGCATATATATCAGTTTGTGGATGTTCTAACACATGTATGTGTTAGAACATCATCAAATGTATAGGGTGGAACGAAAGGGAGAGTGAGAGTGAGGTAGATGGAGACCCAGAAAGTTCACAAAATGAACCTCCTTCTAGCTGGTTTGCTATCAAGGAAATTATAGGGCAGTTAAATACCATATTTTCAAACTTAAAGGCTTGACCGTTAGAGGATTTATTGATGTTAAATATAGAACCTAATGGAATCTGTAGGGATAAATTATCGTCTACAACTTAAGCCACATTGGATGTAGATGCAGGGGAGGTTTCTCCCAAAAGGGAATATCTTTAATGTTTAACTCCGGAGAAGCAAGCTTATGTGGCAGCAGACAATCGGTATGTGTTAGAACATCATCAAATTGAGCGCAGTCAAAGCAGATGTTTTTTCTCTAGTTTTGTTATGTTTTAATCCTGATGGGTCAGCTGGGTCCTGCACAGGCACCTAGCATCCCCAATGATTGGGAAAGTTGGAATAAATGAACAGGGCATTAAAAATAGCTGTAAATAATTCAATAGGTAAAACTTGGAAATTGCAGGTGAACATGTTAGCCACCATACTTATGTCACGTACAGTAAATAAAAACTGGGGTTCTGGCATTATTTCATACGAGCTGATGGAGATGAAAGGTAACTTCAGACAATGAACTCTCTCCTCTATCTTCAAATATTTAGAATTTTATTTTTATTTATTTGTGTTGTTTTCCTTTGTCGTCAAACAACAGCAAACGTCCGCCCTGACAGGGCGATCTTTCATTTGTTTCTAGGTTGTTCTTTATCAGAGACCTGACCATTGCTATCCCACTAACATTCTGCTCTTATATATTTATGCCACGATCAGAACCTGTTTATTCTTCAACAATACCGCTAACATTCACGTTGTCTTTTGACAGCAACACCTTTGTCGATCTCTTTTGAGCCAAAACCTATCCATGACCGATCTGGCTGCACCTGCTCTCCCACCCAATTCCTTAAATAGCATACATTCCTTCACATCGTTACTTCGATTTATCTCCGGATAACAGTCAGACACACTAAAAAAGTCAAATCTATTCCTAACCACCAACCCCCCTCACCCCGCCCCACCCCCACACCCACCCCCACCCCACCCCCCCACCCTCCAATCCCTCAAGCACCACCCAAAGATTCTGTCTGACCTGTGAGTTTTTCCAACTCTATTAGTGGTTACCTAGATTTACAGCATCTGCAGCATTTTGCTTTTATATACTATATTAGTGCAATGCGACTAACTGGAGGAGAATTAAAGTGTAGTAGCGATATGGGATAATCTGAAGACAGTATTAGGGGTTACCTGAAGTGCCCATGTCAGCAGTTAATATCATTGAAACAATAAGTAAGGGAAGAACATAATTTAAAGGACCACAATCAAACCTAGTGTAACGGACCGGAGGGAATAACCCTCTGTAGAGGGCACGATGACCATAAACATGCTCCCCGGGAAACCAGGATATTCGTGGAAGTTGAAGGGGCAGTAGAAAGTAGTTGTGACAGTGAGCCCACTGCCTATGGAGACAACAGGTGCAATTGATAGCGGAAAGATTAGAAAAAAGTTTGCAAACGGAGCAGTGGGCAACCAAGGTTAACATAACTAAACTATCACACAACCAACTGATCATCGCAAAGATTTGCAGCTATGTCACATATAGTCATGATCCCAGGTGCAGAATTAAAGGAATAAAAGAGGGAGGAAAGAAGTGTTGGTGGCAGGGAGTCAGATAAGCACGGAAATCCTCAATAATTGAAGAACCGAACATTTGAATCCGAAAAATGATCCTTAATCATTTAAAAATATATACATTCAGAAGTGTCAAATGGATGATCCAACTCGTCATTAACCTCAGATCTGAAACATCAAAAATATCTCCATTTAAATTAGTTGACTTATTCAGCGTGACATCAGTAAAAAACTGAATGCGCTAAATACCTGAAAGTGTTTGCACCCTTTAATGATTACACCCAAAGTCCTGAAGCGTTCTACTTCAAAACTAAGCAGTTGTTCCAAAGCAGATACATCAAATGCTGCAGGTAACCAGGAAAGCTAATCGAATGTTAAAATTTATTGCGAGAGTAAGTGAATACAAAAGTAGGGAGGTTTTGCTTAGTTGTACTATGCACTAGTAAGGCCACGTTTGGTGTGCTGTGTACATTGTTTTTCACCTTATTTGAAAAAAAACAATGAATATACATTGGAAACAATTCAGAATGTGTTCACCAGACAAATACTTGGAGTCGGTGGGTTGTCATATGAGGAATGCTTGGACAGTAACGGGTGGGGTTTCGAAGAGTAAGAGGCGGCTTGATGGAAAAAAAAAGCTTGCCAGGGGCCTTGACAGGGCCGATGTGGAGACGATGTTTCTTCCTCTGGGAGCATCAAGAACCAGGGTTCACTATCTAAAAGGAAGGGGATGGCCATTCAGAACAGTGATGATGTGCTTTCTTTTCACTCGGAGGCACATACATCTTTGGAACCCACTTCCTGAAAAAATGGTTGAAGCAGAGTCTGAATATTCGTCAGTGGATGTGGGTAGAATCCTGGCATCAAGAGCTTTATATGCTATCGGGGGTGGGTGGGATATCTATTTCAAGTTACTAACAGATCTGCCATGATCTCATTAATTGGATGGGTATGTTCGAGAGATTGAATGGCCGACACTTGCACCTCATTCACATGTCCATATCATTGTTTGTATATCATCATTACCTGCCCGACAATGTAGAAATAAAATACATTTTGCAATGTGCCCTGTCTACCAAAAGAGCAACGAAAACAATCAAGTTAACTCCAGTCTCAATCCTCAACAGCTCGATCGAAACTGTCAAGAAATAGACTCTGTTAAAGTAAGTAGTGTGGTAAGAATGAGGCATAACTTTTATGTTCAATGTCGATTTCTACACATCACATGCTCTCTTCGTCTCAGATGAAGAGGCCCAATCGTGCTTAAATATGTAAGATCAGAATCAGGTACACAGGGTAGACTCTCGGTAGTTCGTTCCACTTCCTTATGGAATAAATTTTATTGCACCACAGTATGAGGATACTGGGTGGCTGAGGGTCTGTGGTGTTGGGCGTGGTGAGGGGGGGTGGGGGGTGGGGGGAGGTGTTTCTGCTCTTTCATTTACTATTATGATGAGAGAAAAAATCCCCAAATTGAGTGTTGTGTTTCATTTGCATGGTCTGGTGCAGGTAATTGTGTTTGTTGCACCTTTAGAATCTGTTTGAGGCTGTTATAAATGCTTTCACGCCGATTGTTGCACTCTGCAAACCCTAGTCGCACCCTTGTTGTCTGCCAATTTCTTTCCCAATCGCTCTCTCCTTAAAGATAAGGTCCATTACATCACTGCGCAAATCTAATTTCGATTTCTATGCTTTTAACCCTCACTGAAATCCAGCTTTTTTTCTGCTGAAACAACATAGGTCCACTGTGTTTTATGCAATAGGAGTAAACATTGATCGAACGAAGAACAGGGCTCCTGTTCGTGAAACACCCTGCCCCAAAATCACAAAGTTGAAATCGTGCCAAGTTAATCGGTGTGAAAGCCGAGGACGAAGTGAATCAAATACCCTTAAAAAATAGTACCGGTTTATGCCTTCCGCATGCATGGAGAAGGTGCCATGCTGCATCCTGCCAATATTCGTTTCCAGACTTACCTAAATTTTGTCCCCCAGTCGACAACGATGCTCTGAGTACATGTAAGTAATAATTTTTGAGGATGTTCTCATGAATGGAGGGACTCAAAATGCTGCCGTGTTTGGAACCGATTGGAGCCTCAGGATTCAAAAAAATAAACTACGCAGGTAGGAGCACATATTCGTTCACACAGGCGAGGCACACACATGCTCACAGATGACCAGACCGTAGTACAGACACGGTTTGTTAATAAGCATTGTTGACATATTCTTGTGTGTTGCATCAAATGTGTATGAGCATGTATAGCCCAACTGTGTCCCTATCCAATTCAATTAACTTAAGGTTTTCCCTACTGGCTTAAATTTCAGAAGGTTTAAACAATCTCTTGAAATTATTGAAACAGCTAATTAAAAGACGATTATTGTATCTTCTAGTTCTCAGTCTCAGATTAACTCCAATTAAATCAGTTAATCCTTTCAATAGAGCTCAAAACCGTTTTTTGGGCAATGTGTGACATCCCACTGCCGTCGGATTTCCGGGGGTGGGGAGAAGGAGCTCTAAGTGTCTGGAGGTCTACCAGTTAAGGTCACACTTGCAACGAACACTCCTTAAGGTCATGTTTTGCCTAAGCCTTTCCCTAATTAAAACCTTATTGTGTCATTGCCCTTTTTGCTCTATTTACACAAGTGACTTCACCAGAATGCGAAAGCCCTGACTGTGACCCTGCCTAGTCCACTGGCAGGAATTGGGGATGCCACCATCGATAGTTTTCTTTCATTATTGGGCGCATCATCTCCCCACAAGGTAAGGCCACACATCATCCTGTCCCCAGCCTCTGCTCTCATGGCGAAATTCCCACATTTTTATTTTCACCACCGTAGCCCATTCAGTTACCCCATCATTCACTTGGGTCCTGGGACTGGGGTCTAGGCATTAGATACATGTGATCGCCCTAGACCTTCCCACTTCAGCTTCTAGCTCTGCTGGATCTTTGGAGCAAAGGGCGCATTAGATTGTACATACTTTTTGTGAGGCAGGCCTTGCTCCCGACTGAGGGGCGAAAGTCCCAGCTCCAAACAATTAACATCAGGCAGCCTGTGTAGGCGGTAAAGCATGCTCCAATGATTTTCTGCAGGAAATCGAGCCTCATGAAAAATCGTGCCCTGATGTCCTGAGGCATGTGTTGCATTATATTGATTTACACATTTAAGTGTGCAATGGTGAATTGCGTAAGTGGCCCTGGGTGTTGACATTTTTGCTGAACAAACATTGAAGTATTCATTTAAGAATTGCTTTCTTAATTGGAAGCAGCAAAAAAAAAATATGTATAACATGATTTGGAATAATTATAGAAAACTTTTAATTGAGGTAACGTTAGACAAGCTCGTAGTGGCATATTGGAATAAACATAAAAAATATTTTCACCCAGAATATGGACTAATTGTGTAGAAAAGGGAGACAGCAAATTTTGATTTTCAAATCATTTCATCTGTCATACAACTGTTATAAATTAGTTTTGAGGAAGAATTAAAATTAATAAGGGTAATAAAAAACATGACTAAGAGAAATGGAAAGCAGAAATGCCCTTAACGTCCATGGTTTATGAATAATATGGTCCAGTGTACTATTGTACAACGTAGGTTTACCATCTCTCTGAGTTATAAAATGTAAGGTTGGCCAAGTTAAACTGGGATGAAAACTGGGATTTCAGAAGTTTCATGTTGTGAATGTGTTGAGAACATTACATGGCCGACTGAGAGTTACAAAGAAGTTTTGCTTAAATCGATGGTGTTTAGCAAAAGAAACAATTCCGCAGAATAGATTCACAATTAAAACTTCTACTTGACCAACGTTGACATGCAGGTTAATAAAAAAAAAGACGCAGAATGTAAAGTAAATGAAAGACCAATGAAACCTTGGACATGGTTTACAGCAAAGGGAAAACACACAAAATGTGAAACCTTCATGAATACTATTAAATGTGCATAATGTACTTGAGCTTTAATTGTGGAGGTTGGATAGTGAGCAACAATACCTATTTGTAGGAAATTAAGTGTTGTACTTGTTAAGATGCATCATGAGGAAGTTATGTGTATAAATGGCTGTGCTGTGGTGAACTTTGATCTGATCTGGTGGCGCTGGGACCAATTAGCCCTGCCCATTCAATGATGCTTATGCATAATGGCATGCATGTAGCACTGCGCTGTAGATTCACCATGTTGATAACTCTTTTTAGGTATGCATGTTGTGCTTCCCGTCTTACGCTCCCACACTCTCCTATGTACCAAAGTTGAGCACCAGTTACACGTTAATGGTAGGGAATATTGCAGACCTTTATTTTACAGATTGTGGTTGAATGCAAATCTAATGTTAATGCTATTCATGTTGGATGTCCAGTTTTGAGTTGATAGATCTGTGCGAACTCCTATTTCATTTATGTGGTGTAACAAATCTCTTGGAGGTTTTTCCCAAGGGGAGTTCAGGTCTCCATCTCCCAAAGGACTTTAAGGCTCTCACACCTATACATATTGTCATGGACAAAAGCTACTGCAAAAATGCAGATTGTTCATTGCGAGGCTAAGTAGTTGTATTCTGTCTTGTTGGTCCCTCACCACTTGCTGCAGAGAGTACAAAGCTGATTTATCATTTATCACTCGGCCAGCGCTCAGTTAGCTATGGTGCTATAGAACTGAGCTTGGTTTATGGCCACTGAATATCCCCAACAACAGTCCATGATGTGCAGTTGGCAACCATATTGGATCTGTCAATTGGCATTGAGCACTGAGGAGTGTCTTTGATTGGGAAACAGGAAAGATTGGGATGGATTTGCGTTTGATTAATGGTAATCAGCAGGGGTAGCCTTTGCCAAGTTTCACGTGTACCCAAGATATTTCATGGGGCATGTACTCAATTATGAATGGTCCGAGCGCAATTAATTCAAGATTATATAGGACTGTGCCGCTTCACCTTGGGTGTTTTTCCTATCTGTCTTGAAGAATGCACAACGTGATGGTGCTATAGGAACATATCCTATAAGAGGTGAGTGCTTTGTGTGACAGCTTTTCCTATTTTTCTCAAGTGCACAAATGCTTGTGAAGAAGTCTTTTCAGGCTCCATGGGATTTGCTTTGTCCATTGTAGCACTGTTTTGATACAGTTAAGAGCTTTGCCAGGCACTTTCAGAGTGTATTTAAGATTCGGTTACATTCTTGGGTCTGGAGCTATATTTAAGTCAGGCCAAATAAGGGCGGGAGCTTTCTATTCTACAAGGCAGATTTTCTTTTTCATGGCAACCCATTATTTTTTCATGGCGCTAATACTAAGGCAATTTTGAATTACACAATAATTTTGTGATTTGACATGACACCAGCTGCAGTGGGTGGATTTGAACCCGTTCCCCAATTTATTATCTGGGCCTCTGGATTACTCATCAATTTATGTTGCCACTAAGTTACCATTTAAAATATAGCATAAAGCTGGATAAAAGGGAAAGTTTGAAATGAAGTGAAATGAGGAACGAGATGAGATGGTCAGCTATGACAAATGGGGAGAGATTTTCTAATAAAATAAACCCAAATGCTTTATTATAAGAAAATAAGTAGAACCAGAGCGATGGAAGCACACTGGGGCTTATTAGGAAGTCAGTAGATTATTTCTGCAAGGAGGCTGAGGCACAACTAAGTAACAAATTACGCACTATAAATTTGCCTCTATCAACAACAAAAAAATATGCTTTCAAACCAGAACAAAAAAGGTGGTAGCTGAGATAATGAATGGGCGCAAAAATTGAAAAATAAAATTATTGAAACATACCAATTATTCTAACAGTAATAAGGAGTGTATTGGACTCGTCACAGGATATTAAAAAAAATAATGGTTGAGAATGCAGCCATCAGCTTTCAATCCAACTTAGATACATAGGTTTTGGAAGTGAGCTAGACATTTGCAAGTTACAACCGTGTCGAAAAAAGCAAGTGTAAGTCGAAAATCTAAGGGCCGTAATTTTCAACTCGGTGGTATGCTTGCTAAGAGAAAGAGTATTCTGCTTAAACATTCATTGGCACGTGATCAAATAGGGATTAATTATGGGATGCCAATATCGACTTGTTAAGGGAAAATCGTGGTATATTTTATTATTTTTGTTTATTTTGATGACTGTGGATGTTATAGAAAAAGAATGGAAATGCGTCCAATCCAGATCATTAAAACAAATCGATGCTACTGATTACATTTCGCACCCTTACCTTGTGCTGTGGCTGGTTGCAAGTTTTCTCTGTATATTAGCTTGGTGTGTTTTTTAGTTTTATGAGCACATTATGGTTAAAGGGTCGTTTCATATTATGGCCATGTGCACAACGATCCGCCTGCTCTAGGCGGACCTCCCCGCCCTCGTCTCTCGTGAAAATGTCGCTTTAGATCAGGGGCGCTACTATTCACAAGGAAATCTGATGACCTACAGGTTCTGGGGAAAAAAAAAAGTTAATTGTATGTGCTGTACCAATGACAAATCCGCCCAAAACCCAAGACACAACAACTGCGCCACAGCTGAAGATCGAAAGCAATAAATAATTTTTGCAACAGGATGAGCTTTGTTGCCTCGTTTTGATTTGATTGCTCACCACTACCATGATACTTTTGTTGTGAGCTTCATAAGGGCGAAGGTAACAAAGCGTGGTTGCAATACAATTGTAACAAGCTATTAGAAATTTACAAACGACTGTTAATTTTTTGCAATAAAGGAAGAGTGAGCTTTGAGCTGAACTGCTCTGACCAGAACGGTTGCTTGGAGCATGGACGTTTAGTTCTCATGATTCCATCGCGGTTACATAGGTTGTAAGAAAATTCACATTGCACTGGTGATCAATGATTATGAAAACTAGACACGAATTGCATTGACCATGAGTATATGTAAGGAATATCAAAGTAGTTGAGAGTCATAGAGTTCTCCAGCACAGAATAAGTATGCACCTGACAAACAAGTGCATCACCTCACACTTTTAAACATTAAATTCCATTTGCCACTAACCAGCCCATCCGAACAGCCGGTCCTTTTCCTCCTGCAATCTAGAGCTATCTTGTTCACAATTTACCATCCCACCAATTGTTGTATCATTCACGGATTTACTGATCAACACTCCTATGTTCATGTCAAAATCGCCTTTATATACCACAAGCAACAAGAGGCCGTACAACGATCCCTGTGGAAACCCAATGTAAACAGGGATCTAGTCATAAAAACGCCCCTCCAACATTACCCTTTCCTATGGCCACTTAGCTTTTTCTGGGTGTGTTTTGCCAAATTGCCTTGGATCTCGTGGGTTGTGACCTTTTTTATCAGTCTCCCATGTGGGAACGTAACAAAAGCCTTGCTGACGTCCAAGTGGACTACCTAAAATGCTTTGTCCTTGTCTCAGGCCTGTTCACTTGTTCGAAATATTCAATTAAATAGGTCAGGCATGACCACCTCTTAAAACAAAACAGGATGACTTTCACTCACTAATCCCTGCCTCCCTCGAATTGTAGATTAATTATTTCACTCAAAATTGCTTCCCATAGTGTCTGCACCACGGAGGGTCTTGTTTATCCCTTCCTCACTTCTTGAATAATGGTGCCACGTTGTCTGTCCTCCATTCCTCTAGCAGCTCCACTGTGGCCAGAGAGGCACTCAATTCTTTTGCCAGCCCCCCTGCTATTCCTTCCCTAGCCACACTTAACAGCCCATGATATGTTTCTATCGGATCTCGTTATTTACTCTTGAGCCTTCCAGACCAATTAGAACCTACTACCGTTCTAGAATACTGTTATTTTATTATATCACATTCCCTCTGCATGATTTCCATACCCACGTCGCCCCTCTGACATGTGAAAACCGCCGCAAAACATTCATTTAGATCCGTCTATGTCTTCCTGCTTCACACATAATTACAGCAATGGACCTTAATGGGCCCTGCTCTTCCCCTCGATATACATTTACTTTTAATGCACGTGTGAAGTAACTTCCGATGTTCCTTTATTTTGTCTGCCAATATTTGTTCATGCCCCCTTTTTGCTCTCCTACTACCTTTTCTTTTGTTCCCCCCAAGCAAGCCCAGTCCCCTAGGGCTTCTGCTGTTTTGAGCGCTTGGTATCCGCCAAAAGTCTCATTTGTTCTCTTTATACATTCCTGTATATTCCTTGATATTCAAGTTTCCCTGTATTTTCTGATCCCATGCTTTGTCTTTACTGGATTATGTTGGCCCTGTATTCATTCCTTTTCGGTCCTGAATGAGTCCCACTGCTCTGACACAGATAGACATAAAAGCAGAAGCTCTCAATCCACTGTGGCCAAATGATATCTGATCTTATCAAAATCAGCCTTCCCCCAATTTAGAACTATGATTTCTGTCCCATCCTTTCCCTTTTCCACAACAACCTTGAATTTAACGGAGTTATGATCACTATCTGCAAAATGCTCCCCCATTGATATCTTTACCAATTGCCCGGCTTCATTCCCTATAATTAATTACCAAGGCCGCCCACTCTATTGTGGGACATCGTACATAATGGCTTATAACGCTCTCGTGGATGCACTTTAAATGTTCCACTGCTTCAGAAGTATCACTTTTTGTTTAACCAAGTTAATGTTTGCGAATTTGAAATCCCCCGTTATTACTACACGATTATTGTTACACTTCTCTGAAGTTTGCCAACATATCTGTTCATCTTTCTCTCTGGCTGTTTGTATTTGTTCGTGTTTTGTTTTTTCAGTGCTAGCCATATGGCTTCATTTGAGGAGCCTTGTAAGATATCATCCCTCCTTGCTGCTGTAATTGATTCCTTGATCACTCTTGCGATACCCACGCCTCTTTTCCTTCCTTCCATGTCTCTCCTGAATACCCTATATCCAGGAATATTGAGCTGCAATTGTTCCCCTATCTGAACCATGTCTCTGTAACACCAATGATCTCACACTTCCATGTGTTGATTCAATGACCTCAAATGACCAGCCTTCGTTTTCTGTCTCCTTGCATTAAAATAAATAAAATCCAACCTTGCCAGGGTCACTTCTGCCTTAAGTGGCATATAATTTATATGCATCCCTGGTTCATTGGCTCCATCTTCTAATTTTGACTCTGCCTCTCCCCCTGCTGAATCGTCCAATTCCCCCAGCCAATTTGTTTTATTGCCTCCCCAACAGCAGTATCAATCCAGTCCACAAGGATAATATTTCAATTCAGTTTCAGGCGCTACCTGTCCACCTTCTACAGCTCCAGCCGCCTGCAGAAGTGGTCCCTCTGTTCCCCAAATCTAAAGCCATCCAGCCATGCTGTGATTGGGACTAGCCTCTCTTTCTGTAGTCACCAGCGTGTGACAAAGGAAGGAAACCAGTAATTACTGCCGTTGAGGTCCTGTTTTATCTGTCTCTTTCCAACCTCCCTAAATTATGCCTTGAAGGACCTCATCCAACTTTGTACCTGTGAGTTTGCCACCAATATGTACCACGGTCTTTGACTGCTTGCCTTGCCCTGCAGCTGTTCAGTGACATCCTTGACCCTGGAACGAGGGAGGGAACATACAATCCTCCAGTTAGAACCACGTCTACATAAATGGCTGTCTGTTCCCCTTACTATGAAATCGCCTACCACTATTGCTATTCCCCATTTTTTCCTCCCCCCATGCAGCTGAGCCACACACAGTGCCTTGAGCTTGTCTGCATTCCACAGGAGAACCGTCACTGTCACCCTATTCCACCACAAAAAAAAAGTTTCCCGAGCGAGATTCACCCTGGGGATTTCCTGAAAACCTGCCTGACGCCTTTCTTCTGACTGATCGTCACCCGTTCCTACTCAGTCTTCACTTCCCTAAGTTGTGGGGTGACCACCTCTAAGAACCTGCTACCCAAGATAGACTTAGCCTCCAGCTGCCACTAAGGCTCCGAAATTCAGAGCCTAGTTAGCTGCAGCTGGTGTTGCTTCCTGCACATGTTGTTGGTCAGATCGCAAGGATCATCTGGGACTTTGCACGTGTTGCAGGCGGTACATTAGAAATTAATGAGCCACACTGCCATGACTCTAGTTGGAAAATAAAAACCCTTACTTTATGTTAAATACCGTAAACAATGTTACATTATTTATGAAGTTCAAGGAAAAACTAGAGCATGTAACATTCCTTAGCTTAACCTTTTTTAAAACGGGATAAAAACTGAAGCAAAACTGGTCAAAACAATCACCCACGAGTCAGAAATGTGCTCTCACCTTTGTGCTAACATATTTTCTTGTAGTGGCTGCTTCACTGTGATGCTGAATGCAGGACACTTTTCCCAGACAGCTTCACTGCGATGCTGACAGCAGGGCACACTTCACAGGTTGCTTAACCGTGATGCTGCCTGCAAGACACTGTTAACACACTGCTTTTTCATGATGCTGACTGCAAGGCAAACGTCCAGGGCTGAGAGTTACTAGAGTTATGCAAATTTCTAAAATTGTTCTAGAGGTTGATCATTTCTGAAAAAAAAGACAAGACTTGGAAAATGTGAATGTAAAACAGCGCTGATTGAATTTCCTTTTAAATTCCATTATCTGTGAGACATTTTATTCTTCAAGATAATTACCTTAAGGAAGAATTTATGTTATTCGGCCTTGCAGATGGCGAAAGTATGGTCAGTCGTTGCTGAAAGAATTAAATAATATTTTAACGTTTTTCACTGGAAGACTGTGAACTCAACGAAATTCCATTGAAGAAAGAATGATGATACGGATATTGGAAGTCTTAGATAAAGGACGACGGTGCAGGAAAAAAAATCCCAGCTGTTCAAGCAGCATTTTTGCAGGTAAAAACATAATTAATGGTTCGAGTCTGTATGACTTGTTCCGAGATCATCAGAGGATATCCAGTGGGAGGTCTGCTGGATGGGAGTGGGGGCGTGAGGCAGGGACAACACTATAAGTAAAGTGGATTTAGAGGTCAGTTTATTCATTTTAACTTTTCTTGGATAACTACTCCATATTCACACTTCTGAACTCATGATACCGCATAAGCAACTGAGGAAACAGCTGAAGTTACTTTGGGTTCTAGCCTGAGGAATTCTATCAGCGACATTCTGTGTCTGAGTTGGTTCAAACAACAACAGCCATCTTTCCGTTATACTACATGTGTTTTGAACCATTAGAGAGTTTTCCCGTTAATTTTTAATTACTTCAAATTTGAAACTTCGGATAAATGCTGCCTTTACTGCTACAGCAGCAACCCAACTCCTCTTCTGAGTTCACTTGTTTTGTCCAGGTTAGGGCCGAGAATGTACTGAGGTGGGAAGCAAAGTGTGCCTAGTGGAAAACATCCGAACAGCATTCGACAGGTTGTGCTGAGTAAGTGCAGATTATCAGCAGTGTCAAAGGTTCATTCCATTTCTTTGCCAATGACCTGGAATAGACTGTTGGGCGGCAATTGGCAATAATGCATTTGTATTTTTTCTTTTGTGGATAGGATATTTCTGGCTCATTTTCCTCTTTGCCAGCTAGATCACAGTCTTGTAGCATTTTGGATCAGCTAGGCTGAGAGCGGACCTCTTTCTGAAGCTCAAGTCGGAAGTAACATTTTGAGCATTTGTCAGGGCCAATAACTTTTGGAATATCCAGGGCGTTCAAAGGTTACCTTGAGAGGTTCACATTAGCTGAGGATTGCAATCATTGATGCTGGGGAATTCAGGATGCAACAGATATCAATAACGACTGGGTACTTCCGTTTGAAGATGGTTGAAAATGCTTCACCTGGCTTCTTGCTCATATGTGCTGTGGTCCGCCGTAATTGAAGCTGAAAATACATGTTTATTGTCCTCCTACCATGAGTTGCTTAATTTTCCACCATCATAAATCCTCGGGTGTGATAGGAACGGAGGATTGGTGGGGTGGACGGAGGAAGTATTTTTGAAACGCGGAACTTAGATACCCGAAGGTTGACGGCACAAGAAAGAGCTCTGGAACTCTCGGAGAGCCGATTGTTAAATGGAACATACCATTTCCTTAATAATATGCATTTCTGTGCTCATAGGTGAGTTTACACAATGAATTTGAAACCTTATTCACTCGAAAACCATTTAATAACATGCCTTTAATACTAAAAAGGCCCACATTATTGATGGAGTGTTTTTAATTTGGCGGAATCCACTATTCAAGTGGATTGAGGAGCTTATATATAATGTACTACAGAACGACTCACAAGTGTTAAACATGACAGCGTAGTAAGACAAAGTGAAAACCAAGGCAGCTTCGTAAGCAAAACAGCAATGTTAATCAGTTGAAATATAAGCGGAGAATTGAGACAACAATTTTCATTCATGGGACATTGCGACAATCAGGTTAGAAGTTAAATATAATAATATAATTTTTGGCTGCGGGTTGAAACTGGAGAAACAATTTCATTCTGGTCAATAGTTAACCACAGTCGAAGCTGATATCAAACAGGCAGAAAAGTCTGAAGCAGTAGCAAAATATTCTATCATTTCATGATGAGGTTTTTGTAGCTCACGTTCCACATTCAGAATCCAAATTGAAAAGTGTAACAATTATAGCATCAATAACCTCAGATATATGATGAACAATTTTTATGCTAGGCAACAGGTGCAGATTCCTCACTGTCAACCGGGAGACCCAGCTAGCCACTCTACTTGGGCAGCTTTTCATATCAGTACAGGTGTTGTCAATTAATGTTCGTCGACTTTCTACTCTTTAACCTTATGAGACCTCCAATGCTCCTTTAAGTTGACAGTGATTAACTTATACTTCATTCAGTTTGCTTCCTCTGTGTAATATCCAATATGCAGTACAATGGCTGGCGAGTAGTTGATGCGTGGGGAAATAAAAAAAAACTCAGGGAATGTTACGGAGCTCATAGTTTCCTTCATGAGTTCGAAAGTTGGAAGCTTACCTTTGGGATGCATCTCAGAAATTCTCCGCATACACAGATTGTGAGCGGTAGGCACATATGCCGAATTTCATCATTATGTTTATCAGACCCAAGAATGATCCTGGAAATCTACATCAAAAAAATAAAAAGAAGGTTCCAAAAACCAGGGCCGTAAATATCCCACAGAGGGAAAAAGGAACAGGAACAGCAAAAGGTCCCAGGAACTTCCCCAGATAACGGGAAAGGGAATGGAACAGTGCGCAATCCAAAAAATGGTCTCAGGCAGAGAATCAGAGAGAGTGGTAGGAGAGATCAGAAAAAAAGTGCCCTGGCAGATGATCATTGGCGGGGGTGGGGGTTTGGGGAAGGCTGATAAGGAGAGCCCTCAAGACCTGCCGGGCTGAGGGCAACAGATTGCAACAGGGATGGAAAAAAAAGGGAGTCCCAAGCAAAGGACATTTACAGGGGAGAGAAAACGTGCACAGTTATGATCTTTTAAAGAAGAAGAGTAGAGGGAGTACTTACATAGACTCAACTTCAGGGCTAAGGGGATGTAGATAGTTCTCAGGTCAAGCCCTGGTATTTGAACAGGGCCGTTGGCAGCAATAGTACACTTTAGAGCTGTAATATTGTGCTTGGCGTGCCCAAACAACTGTTATTTTGAAGAAATTTGGCGCGTGGGTCTATACCAGGGAATCCCGTGGAATGGAATTTGGAAGTTGAGATCGAAGAAATGCATGGTCGATCATTGCTGAAGCCGTCCCAGTGCGTTAATCATTGGCATTTTAGAAGGTCGTGGTCATCTGCCTTCATGAGTCACTGTAATCCAGGTTGATGATTAAGTGAACTCGGAAATCCAGATGTATGCAACCTTGAAATGCAGTAGTGAAAACTTTTGAGGCGTGCCGCTGTTGATGCCTTCTGTTAATGACATAATTTTGGAGAGAATTCAAAGAGGAGCCTCTTGAAGATAAAGAGTGGAAGTCCGCATAGACAGGAAGAGTTTCAGTGACATTGGTTGACTATGAGGGCAAGTAACATCGAGAGAGTTTTTTGATAAATCCATGGGAGTAATTTTGGTTGCAGGTGTCATCTGTTATGTCTGTCCAGCACCAGTTTGCCTGTTTATTTATATGTTTTGTTTTCTTAATTCTTTCATGGAATGTGGGCGTGGATGGCTTGGCCAGCATGTAATGTCGATATGTAATAGCCCTAGAAATGGCCAGTGGTAATCTGCCTTCATGAACCACTGGACACTATGCGGTTTAATTCTACCCCCCATGATTCTTATGGCGTGTTATTCAGGATTTGGACCCAGCAGCGCTGAAGAAATGGCGAAAAATTTACAAATCTGAATGGTTATTGGCTTGAAAGAGAGCATCCAAGTTATGGTGTTGCCATGTGTCTGCTGCCTTCGTTCATCTAGATGGTAGCAGTCGTGGTTTGGAAGATGCTTCCTGAGGAGCCTTCCTGAGTTCCTGCAGTGCACCTTGCAGATGGTAGGTTTTTCTGCTCCTATAGGATTGAATCTTTATGTGTGCCAATTAACCGTTTTGCTTCGTCAAGCTTCTTAGGGCTGCTGGTGCTGTGCACATCCAGGCAAGAGTACTGCATTCCATCAAATACATGAAATCTGACTTGCAGCTGATGGACTGCCCTTGGGGAGTGAGAGGCTGACTTGCCTGTCTCAAGAACCCTTTAATTTGCTCTTGTCTCCACGGAAGTTACATGGCTAGTCCAGTTCTCTTTCTGGTCAATGATAACTGCTCAGGTTGGTGGATTTAGCGATGTCAATGCAATTGAATTTCAAGGGGCGACAGTTAGGTTATCTGTTGTTAGAAATGCACATCGTCAGGCGCTTCTGTAATGGAAATGTACGTGGACACTTGTATAAAACTGGACATTACCCAGGCCTTTCTGTATTTCGACTTTGGCTACTCAGTGCCTGTGGATTGGCAAACGATGCTGAACATGTTGTAATCATCGGAGAATATCGCACTTCAAACCTTATAACGGATTGAAGGTTATTGATGCGTCATTTGAAGAGTTCAGAGATATTGTATCTAGTTTGAAAAGAGGGCTACAATGATAGAAGGATATATGGGGCAGAAATTTTCATTCTCATGCCGGTGGGTGTTAAGTGTTAAAAAGGTAAATTTTCTCGAAATAAATTCCCACGGGATTAACACTAACCCAGGCCATACAGCAATTGGGTGCGTGCATGGACAGGTGTAGGGCAGTCCAATCAACGTCCCCCCAAATTGCATTATTTAAATTATCAGTAATCCGCAATAACCCACCCAGCATCAATTATCATGCTGCCAGGAGGAATTTTCGAGAGAGGAATTTGAAGAAACTTAGCAAGTTCAGTCCTTGGACGGGAAGAGGAATGACTGATCCCATCAGCTGTCTCCTTTACATATCGAGTGCCCCAAGAAAAGTTCTGGAATCTGCATGTCAACCCTCGTAAATCCCAAGGCCCTCATTCCCCCCATCCTTCGACACGCACCCCCAACCACCTATGCCACCAACCCCAATCCCACTACCCCCACCCCTGGCCAAAAGGACCCTCGCAGCTCTGAAACCCACAAAATTCACCTGGTCATGGAATCCCAGGAACTACGCTCCGACGACTGCTAACAACCTTAGTGCAGCTGGCTTCAGCTTCTGTTTCTTTGTTTGAGAGATAGAAAGCTGCAGAACATTCAACATTGGTGGATATGTGATCTCCATGGACTCCGGTTGGCGGGAAGGGAAACACTGGCATCCTGAAAATTTTTGCCACAGTCTCTCATTTTCGATTCAAGGTGTGTAATTTAGCCTTTCGGAATCATTATTTTCAAGTAACTGGAGAGTTAAAACTGTGGCATTTAATTGTTCCTCTCTTGCTCTGCAGCAATTGATGATATTTCTTACTCAAAATAGAATACATGTCGAAGCCTTTTCTGTTGCACTCACCAGGGCAATTTTGCAAGAATACCAAGATAAGTGGAAAACCAGCAATTAATCCTGCATTGAAAGAGCATACTGATTGGTTGCCAAGTGGAATCTGACAGAGTTTGTCACCACAAATCGCTGCATGGCGTACATATGGGCTGCCCAAGCCATATTGGAGTGATATCCATTTACGCCCTGCCTTATCCATCTTCGAATTCGTCAAATGTTTGGGAGAATTGTTTAAACCAGTTGTTGGCAAGTTTTCCAAAAGCATGCCAAATCCCTCAATCAGTTCACCGAAGACCATACAAGTGAAAATGCACTGGGCTAATGAGATTATATGTTTGTCCAGGTCTCTGCTGTAAATAAATACCAAACACCAGGAGGTACACAAAGGAAGATATGTGAACGAGGCACAAAGCATGACCAGAAACAAATAATTAACTTGTTTTTTAAGAAAGATATGTAGATTTGTAATAACCTAGTGCAGAACATCGACAGCGGTGTTGCATCCATGCACTTATGACATTGTTAGCCTATTAACCAATATTTCGCTAAAGGAAACCATAGATATGTCGGCTGCAGCACTATATCGTTCCGAATTAGACCCGAAACTTCCCTGTGGATCAGTATTTATTGAAGTTATCAACATGGCAATGTGTGCAGTTGAATTCAGTTTTCATTACAGCATGTATGCCCAATTTGATGATGTTGCCATAGGCTCCCCTGTTGGCACAGCTTTCAAATACCTCTTTGTTGGGTTCTATGAGAAACGTGTATTCAATGTGCTTCCAATCAAACTCCTATGCTTGACACATTTCCAATTAATGGTTGATGCATTTGCTATATTTAAATCTGCAGCTGTATGTAATAATTTATTTTCATGTATTAATGGGCCTCATTTAGCATTCAAATTCATCTTTGAAATGGAGCAGTCAAAGGAGACCCACTTCTTGAGGTATTCGTTACGAAATCTTCAGGGGATTCACTACCACAGTCTACTGCAAGCCTACCTTCTCTAGCAAATGTATGCGTTGGGGTTCTTACATTTCCACAGAGATTAATATTGGTTTTACTGGAACTATTTTAACTAGGGCGAGCGAACTTTGCTCAATGTAGAACTTTTATGCGGAAATAGAGCTCATCAAAGCATAATGGCTACATTGATCAAGTGATTTCGCGGTGTGTATCACACAACCTAATCAATATGCCTAAGGACCAGACATTGGGCTCAGGAACGTGCTTAGTCTACATTAGATTATCCTGGAAGAGCAAGTTCTGCCAAAACTTTGAACAGCAGTCGAAGCAAGCTGTTTCACGCTGCTGTTATGCAGGAGCAACATGAACGATATTCGCCAGAAACAGGATGCTGTTGTAAAACCAAAACGCTGTTCTGCCTATCACACAAATAATAAAGGTGACATGTAAATTTCAGTGTCATGGTAATGCTAGGTGTTTCGGTGGCACTTACCAAATACTAGCGGATCACATCAAGCAGCATGCCCCATCTGCTATTCTCAACGGACAGGACGGAAACCACATCCAATCAGCCCATGTTATTCAATTCCGGAAATAGTGTCGAGCATTTATTTGGTTCGAGGAGTGGACATTGGCTGAATAATCCTCGCTATGCTATGAACTGAGCTGCCAACCAATGTAAGATTGTAAGTCGAGCTCTCAGTATGATGCATTTGCGTGTACTGAGAGCTCCATACCTTAACATGCAGAACCATGTCCATTGCTCACAGAGAGTAATTTACCAAGACTCCAACTGCTTTTGTTAAACAAATTAAGTACAGCCATTTGCTGACTCATTCCTCGTGCCAATGCCTCGAAAAATTAGAATCAAGTTGTCCTAGTTTAACTTCAAACAAAGCTTGACACTTAGCTGTTAGTCACCATAAACTGATTCATTATCCAAATCAATGCATCGACTTACCAAACGATCAGCAATCCCTTCTCAAAAGGTATACGTTCTCATTCTCGCGTTAATGTTGCCATTTTTTGAGAAGTTTCCCGAGGATTCTAAGAGAAAAGGCTTAAAATTGTCTCTTTTATAATAATACTCAAGGCCTATACCCGTAAACGACTATCCAGGAAAAGGCTGAATGGAACAATTGTAGAATTTCCTATGAAATAAAGAAATAACAATAATATATTGTGGGATCGTTGGTTTAGAACCCTGAAGTTGGAACTGAAGTTGAGGCTGTGCGTGAGCTCAAAATGCCGGAGAAACTTTGAAATAGCATCCCGATATTTATAGGTAACAATTGGTAGACAATAATATTTCTGTGATTTGGGAAGCAGCGGTCCTGGCAGAGGAGTAGGTAATATCAGATAGGCTAGTAAGGGCATTAAACATCATTTGTAAACCGCAGCGGAAATGAAGGAACAAAAGTAGGTTTAGCTTTCGGGAGAAGACAGAAAATGTTCCAGTCGAGAAAAAAAGGATATTTTAACAAGAAAAATGTGCAAATACGCTGCTATACTATTGCTGCCAAAAGTTTCTCAAAGCTTTTTTGCTGGATGCTGAACAATAAGATGATGTCAGTAGTAGAAACGCTTAGGGAATTTTCATAAAAGGCTGTGCTACTAAGCAACACAGGAGTGGAAAATATGAAACATGTTACCTCTGAACCGACGACCAAGGATGTTATAGTCATCTATAGTCAAGGTATTTTTTTTTTAACGGGGATCAGATTATTGAGGTTATAAGGGTTTTTCAATAAGGTGTAGTACTTCTTTGCTCTTCCAATCAAACAAGTAGGCAAAATAACATTTTTTATAGATATTTGCACAGTATACCCTGACGGCTCCTCGATTCCATCATAACTGAGATGGTAAGTCTGGACGGAAAAAAGTGAACATATATATATATATATATATATTTAATCGTTCATGGGATCTGGGAATTGCATGCCTGGCCAGCAGTTAATGTCCACCAAGAATTGCCCTTTCTCAGATGGATTTTTTTTTAAGGTGCACCACACTGTTGTCGATCTATAGCCACATGTCAGTCAGAGCAAGCAACAAGAGCAGATTTCCTTCCATTAAGGACATGAGTGAACCAGTTCGGGTTTTACACAGATCGGCAATGGTTCAATAGTCATCAAAAGATTTGAAATTACAGATGTTCTTTTATAAATTATTTCAAAAAATACCAACGGTTCTGGTGGGATTCATATACCTGCCTCAGTGGATTATCCCTGGTCTTTGGAATACTCGTCTATTGACAATGCCATAATGCCACTGCCTCCCCTAGCACCGCAAAAAAAAAAGTTATTATCAGAAATGTGGGAATGTCAAAGGCGACGTGTAGAATTTTGCTCTGTCAATCAGTTCAGAAAACCAACTTGCAAACACGAAAGTTGAGCTTGATAATGTAAAGGTTATCAAACAAGAACAATTAAGTGTCGATCACACAAAGTAGAATACCTGAAGGAGCAATTTAAATGAATTGTGAGAGGCGATAAACATGTAGAAGTATTATTAATCAAAGATAGGGTTTCAGATACATTTGATAGGTTTTCAGGATCAGATGTATTTTGTCAAATATCGTATAAAACGCGTTGTAAATTAAAAGGAACGAATGAAAGTTGAACATTTGAATGCCAATTTAAATTCCAAACTAATGAACAGTTGGAACTTGGGCCTGAAAATAGCAATGGAATTCTTAAATTCGATGCAATCTGAAGAAAATAAATGTGAGATGTATGTTCTGAAATACCAAACCCTGACTTTCAAAACAGATTGAGGATTTTTTAAGTGATAAAACAGGGACCTAACAAGTGAATTTCATATGTCTAAGGACAGTCTATAACCATTACACGAACCAATTCAAAATGAACCGAATGTCCTTGTGAAGTTGATAAGAATGTAAATCAAGACAGAAAAAAATAATAAATCTGGATTCAGCACAGTATTCTATAAGTGGACTGAAAGTGTTAATAATCTAAATTTAAAACCTTTTTATAATTGAATAAACACATACTTGGATAAAATAGAGAACATGGAGATGGAAGATCGTTTTCAAAATATCGAAGGAAAGAATATCTTCTTGTGCAAAATGTTATAACATATTTCCCGAATAAATTAGAAAATGCCTTGAAAAAATAGGTAAAACTCCTTAAGTGCACGTTTGGTCATCCAGTGCTGATCACAGCAAAGAAAAGAAAGGTACTTTTGTAGACAATTGAGAAAAAAAAAAATGTTGAAACTAGTTGTCAATTAGACAGATGCCATTTCTGTCGCAAAGATAATGGACACCTTGAAGAAATGTTTCCATTAACAGGGAAGAAGAGAAAAGCAAATGAAAAATGCGTTCCTCTGTGCTAAAGTTAATAAAACTATATGCAAGATGTTGCATCACATAGCGTGATTAAGGTGCATCCATAATGAAAAGGGGATGACAGCATACTATTCGTTTGCTTTCACACCAGCAAGATTGAAAAAGTAGAAATGAAGCTGATAAAAATGTACTTAAAGAGAGCTTCAACGTATCCTCGCTACCTTTACTTGACCACAAAAAGCTGATGTTCAAAAAAGCATAATTTGGTGTTATATCCAGTTTTTAAAGAAAGGGTGCAGGCAAAAGGCAGATTTTGAGTTACATCAAACCTGGGATGTTTAAGTCCTACGAAATTAATTGTTACATATATAGAGTTTTGTTTTGCCTAAGCATTGTAAATCCAAAATATTATGTGCGTAATTATGGAGCAAAATGATAAGGCTATGTCATATGATATTTCTTAATAGTTTGTGATCTTTAGTTGTGAAGAATGTATAAAACCGTTGTGAAAAATCCGTCACCGTCATGAAGCATTCTTTCTTCCAAGCGTGGTGGGGCAGGGTGGCAAAACATTACGGCAGGGGGGTGTGAGGGTGACAGGTGCTGGAGGTATTAGGAAATTCGTACACTGTTGAGCACCAAGGTCGAGAACAACGGTCCCAGACCGACCTTGAAGCTCCTGCGCATTGCCAGATCTGGAGGTGAGGGACATGCACTGTTATTCATCTTTTTGTTCTTCAGTCCCAAGCCAAAACTTGCGTGTATGTGAAAGAAGAAGAAAGCGTAAGCCAAAGTCATGTGACCCCGTGACAAAGGCAGTTGCCTAGTAGGATATAAGGAAGGCGTCCACACTCGTGAATCAAGGGGAATGCAGTGTCGAAGGAGAAAAAAAAAATAGAACACTACGAGATGGCCCGTTGTTGATATCGTCCCTGCCTGCTAATCGAAGAGGGAAAATAACAGGTCAGTTGAAGTTTGCTGACCCATGCTGTGGGCCGTTGAACCAAAGTACGATTTTGAACCATAGTGTTCTCCTTCGCATGGCCAAGTGCTCAAATTATGCTGATATGTTCATGTTTCTTTGTAACAGTGGAACAGAATCTCGGAAGTCGAGATGGAAAACCTGCAGGGGCGGCCACCTTTGAGTCATCCGAGGTGTACGGACTTTTGCAGAGAATTTCATGGCGAGAAATGCTAAAGTAAAAGTTTTAAATCCTGTTGAAAGTGATGAAGTTTCAGTGAGATTGGTTGACTGACAGTATGGCTAACGTCTAAGTGAGTTATTGCGAAATACATTAAACATTCTTTGGTAACTTATTTCATTTGCTGTGTCGTGTGATGTGCCCAATCACACCATGAGTGACCATGAACATTACAACATAACATGTATGCGCATGACACGCATGCACAGAAAATTCAAAGCCTGTCAGGGACCTAGAATCCCTACGTTCATGCACAACAAGGAATTAATTTCGAAGCAACTCCACCACACATCATGCCCCCCCCCCCCCCCCCGCCCCCACCACCACCACCCCCACCCTTCCCACCCTGTCCGCAAACCTCTGCAAACCTGTCCCACCACGCTTAGAGGAAAGAATGTTTCACAAAGTTGAAGGGTTCCTTTCAAAGCTTTTAAATTTCGGAGCATTTAGAGCAAAGTTTTTTTTTGTTCCGTCAAAACCCCTGTAGTCTTGTGGCTCTCTTCCCTGAGCAATTGTCTTACATCTAATGTCCTGCCTATGTGAAATAATAAGTTCTTGTTCCTTAACCGGAATGCAGCAGTGAATTGGGGAATGACCAAGGTTGATAGCAAATCACGTGGCAGCACGCCAAAATTCAAACCGCTCGTGCACCCTCGGGCTTCCAGTTGGTGGACAGTGAATTGTCCGCATTGTCCCACTGTGAATTTCCTGCTATTGGCCTATGCCAAATCTCAAAACAAACTCGAGAAAGAGCACCTCATATTTCGATAAGCTTGACACTTTTTTTTTGTTTCATTTTGATTTGCTTTGCAGTTTTTCTACTTTATCATCACACCCTATTAATTTATGCTGTGTTCTGCGACTATCTGCCCCACCAATTGCACAGCATGTGCGTATTTTCTTTCCTTGGATAGCTGATTGTCCTATGTTTGGAAAATGTGCCATGAAATAATTGTTTTCTATCATCGCCCCTGCCAATTAATTGACTAAGGATTTGTTTGAGGATTCGTAAATGGTGCTGAAAACTATGCAATCCTCAGAGAGCCACCCCACTTCTGAGCTTATTATGGGTGTGCAGTTATTGATGAAGACGGAAAAGGTCGTTCCGCCGACGACACTTCCCTGAGGAATTACGGCAGTGATGTCTTGCAGCGGAGATCACTGACGTCCAGCATTCACAATCATCTTCCTTTGTGCTGGTTATGACTCTAACGAGTGCCGATTTCCCCTCCTGATTCCCAATGATTTCTGTTTCCATAGGGCTCCTTGATGCCACACTTGGCCAAAAGCGGCCTTGATGACAAGGACAGTAACTTTCACCTAACCTCGCAAGTTCAGCTGCTTTGTAAAACTGAACAAGTTTGTGTTCAGATCAGGAGCTGTGTGGACTTGGCGGGAGGGAAACTGAGCGTTGGTAGGCATGTAATTGCTAAGCAAGTGTCGCTTGACAGTTTGGTAACCCCTTCGATTTTTTTTGTTTTACTGATAATCGATGGTAGACTGTTTGGGCGGTCATTTGTCGGGCTGTGTTTGCCCTGTTTTTGGTTGCAGGACAGAATTGGGCAATTTTGCACATAGCATGTAAAGGCCAGATTTGAAGCTTTACTGGAAATTCTTGGCTCGGTGTGCAGCATGTACTTGAGCACAAACCTTGAATACTATTAGTGCAATAATTTCAGGGCCGATAGCTTTTGCACGAACCATTGCCTTCAGCAAGATAATCGAATCTGCTGAACACTGACATATGTGACCCTGGAGACCTCTGGAGCAGGAGGGGGACGATCATCCACGCTGCACTTTTGGATGAAGATTTTATCACTACTTCAGCCTTATCTTTTGCACCGAATTGCTAGGCTCCCCCATTTTTGATGATAGGGGTATTAGAAGAGATCCCGCCTCGGGTGTTGTTTAATTGTCCAGTACGAGTTACCGCTGGATGTTGCATGACTGCCGAGCTTAGCATACTTAGCCCTCTCTATCACTTGCTGCTTATGCTGTTTGGCATGCAGGTAGTCCTATGAATTGTTTTGCCACTTTGGCACCACATTTTTATTTATGCCTGCTGATACTTTGGCATGCTCCCCCGCCCCTTTTCACTGAACCAGAGTTGAGCCCTTGGTTTGATGGTAAATGTTAAATGCGGCATTTGCCAGCCATGAGGTTACAGTGTTTTCTTTGTGCCATTATTCTGCTGCAGATGGTACTTAGGGGCTCATGGATGCCCAGTTCCAAGTTGCCACATCTGTTCGAAATCTTTCCCATTTAGCACTGTGGTCGTGTCACGCAACAGTATTGTGATTATTCCCAATGTTTGGACAGTTTCTCATTTTCACAACTACTGTGCAGTTGCCACGCCTGCCAATAAGGTCATGGACTGATGCATGTACCGCAGGCAGGCTCCTCAATATGAAATCAAGCATGTTTTCCCTCATGTTGGTTTCCTCATCATCTGCCACAAAGGCTGTCTTGCAGACAAGTCCGTCAGTAGTGGTGCTAGCGAGTAATAGGCAAACAATCCCAAACCCAAAGTACATCCTTCGCCCCCTCCACCCTCATTGCTTCCTCCAAGTGGTGTTCAACGTGTGGGACACTGATTCATCAGCCGAGGAATGTAAGTACGTGGAAAACAGTAGCCGGTTTGCTGGCCCATGTTGACCTGATGCCAATGAAACTTTATGGGGTCTAGGGTCGATACTGAGGACTCCCAGGGTAACTTTCTCCCTATTGTATACTACTGTGGCACCACAACTGCTGGGCCTGTCCTGCCAGTGAGGCAAGATAAATGATGGGATAATAATGGTTGTGTATGGTGCATTATCCATCAGATATAATTCCGTAAGGATGACGATGTCTATGAGACCGCTATCCCAAATCTAGCGTTTGCCCCCAGAAGCTATTAAGGAGGGCTTTGCAGCGTCAAAACTGTTTGTGTTTGCAGTTTGGGTTCCGGTGCCTAGGTCGAGACAAGGTGGTGAATCAGATTATGTTCATTTTTTTGGCTTTGCCGCGATCTGATGCAAGTGAACGGCTTGCTGGGCCATTCCAGATGACATTTAGGAGCTAACCGCCTTCCACAGGAAAACTAATATAAGGGGGGAAACCATAACTTATACTATATGTGAAGTTTATAGTCATTGCTTGGCCTGTTGTGCTGCAATTGAGAATGCATCACCAATGGGGACTGACAGTTAACTGCCAAACATTTTAAAAACTCGAAACCAAGCAGTTTGACACTGATTGGCATGGCATTTCCATAAGGAATGAGTTCCAAAATGGCTTTCGATTAAATTCTTTAGTTAAAACAGGTTACATGTACATGCTTTTCATGAATGCCCTGTTTAGTCTTACGTATAGTTTCCAGCACAAGCAACTTATTTAACAATTGTTGTCCATTTGCAGAATCGCATCTAAACTTTGACGCTGTTTTTGAGGGTTTGTTAGACGGGCTGTTTGGGTACAGTCCGTGGCCTGCCCATTCCAAAGAGAGGCTAGGAAATGTTGTTTGTACGATCCATTAGTAATTTGGATGTACGGCCTTCATACTTATCATCACATTAGCACTTAAATTCATATAACACGTTACTCACTTGTGTAAACAGCATAACGGCGTTTTGGATTTGTGGCAGCTTCCTGTTAGTGGCAAACTACACTGCTGTTGCAGCTGCATATAAGCATCGAGAACCAGCTAGCAATTGAGCTGTTGTTTTTTTTTTTTAGGTATAACTGCCTTCTAGGGCAGCCTGTGATAGACTTGGCACTTTCCAGCGCCGAATGGCATGGCCTTAGGCCCGTTCATTGTTTGCATGATATAAAGTGCAAAATCAACTAATCACGGTAGCCATTAAACTGATGGATGCCTTTGATGCCTTCTGTTCCAGCATCAAGCTTACAAAGTGAGAAAATGACTCGGGCCCAATCTACAAAATTGCCAACCATAAAGCGTGTGGTAGAATCTCGTGCATGTTGGGCGACGAATGTAAGTTTGCAGCACCCATTTTAGAGAATCCCCTGGCAGATTTCCCAACTAGTACATCAAGAAAGAAGGGTTCATTTAACTGTTCCCTTTGCAAGTTTAATTTGAACGTAGTACAGAACACATTAAAGCAGGAAAAGAAATTATCACAAGCAGTTGCAGATTTAAATATATCAAACGTATCACAAACATGTTAGGCATATGCTAGGAATCGGAGTTTAGTTATCATTCCATTGACGAAACGTTTCTCAAGGAACACAACACGTATATTTGCGAGGCTTAGAAGGCAACAGCAGCTATTTGGGCAAACATGCTGACATTAAATAACAATTCAACTGTGCAAGTTAGCAAGTGTATGAGCTCAATGAGTACTATTTCCTGAAATGGCGGGAGATCTAAATTACCATGCCATGATATAGTGCAGGATAAAGGTGTGCCTTTGAGATCCACCGTGGAAAATTTTGTCTGCCTCTCCTTTTCTGATATATATTGATCACCTGGACCTTGGTGTGCAGGGCACAATTTCAAAATTTACTATGAGAGAAATCTTTGAAGCATTGTGAATTGTGAGAAGCATAGTACAGCACAGCAGAAGGACTTAGATATGTTATCGGAATGGTTGCGTTCAGGTGAGCATGGTACCCCTAGAAGGTTCGACAGATTCTTAAGATATTCATTTGGCCACACCAGCAAAAGCTAACTAACAGGACAGGGTGTTCATGCATTTAGTTTTAAGCAGCAGGTGACAGTTTCTGAAAATCAGAGTCTCCACGATGCGAGAGACCATAGCTTTATGTGTGTTTTTTTTTTCTTACGTCTGTATGCTTGATTCCATCCTTGGCCTACGTACAACTGTTTACATTCGAAGTGTGACTAAGCCCCAACAAGCTTCTAGCCCTGAACTGTGAAGGGGCAAGAATGTCCTGCATCTGCGGAAAGAGTCTCCTAAACCTGCCATGCAGGCTCCAAGCTTTGATGCTAGTGAACGTCCATGACAGGCAGCTATGTGGTAGGCAATCTTTAATGTTGGCAAATGTGAAGTGTGTCACTTTGGTAAGAAAAGCATGGATCGAAAACATATTTTAACGGGTAAAAAATAAAAGGAGTTGATGGAACAGAGTGGCCTCGGTGTTTATGTGAATAAGTCAGTGGGGGTGGCAGGATTGGTGCAATAATTATTAAGAAAGTGCTGAGCATCCTTAGCTTTATTATTAGGGGGGATAGAGCACACAAGCAACTAGGTTATGTAGAATTTATATGAGACAGCAGTTTGTCATGATGTAGGCGATTGAAGACAGCTCTGGGAACTGCACCTTGGAACTTTGTGAAGTTATTGGAAAGAAAGGATACAAGATTGGCGGGAATGTATCCATAGATAAAGAACTTAAGTCTGTTTCGAAACGTTGAAACAGTGTTCCTTGTGGAAAGGTGGCTAAAAGGACATTTGACAGGCGTTTTTATAATTCTTCGCGGTCTAGACAGAGTAAAGTGTGAAAAAATCTTTTCACTGGTAAAATAATGCAGAATAGATGAAAGTATATTACAAAGGAAGCAATAACGATATGGGAATCTATAATGATGCAGCGAGTTGTTAAGCATTCTCTGCCTAAACCTGTGGTGGAGGCACTTTCAATTGAACCATGCAAAAGACAGTCTTAACCATATATGGAAACAAAGACTGTGCATTGATACGGAGAAAAGGGCGCGAGCACGACAATAGTTGAACTGTTCATTCAGAGAGTCAATGCAGGCATGATATTCTGAATAGCTTCCTTCTACGCTGTAAAATTTCAGTTATTCTGTGATTTATATAGCCTCCAAAGATTTCAACAAATAGACAGTCTCCCTTACGCTACGGAAGTGATATTGCTGCAATTTGACTTTGTCCTGTGAAGGTGCCTGAATGCTTGAAAGATTCCATATGAACGCTGTTACTCCAGAGGTTAATGCAAGATGTTCAACATCTTGATTTTTTTGTTTTTTTACTTGTTGTTCAGAATTATGCTTTTTCCAGAATATTGAAATACTGAAATCATTCCAATTGTACTGCGTTAAGCTGCTATGTGGTTGCCAGGATTTAATGATTGCTAGACTCAGAGACGAGAACATTCAATTGACGAATTCGTGAAGGCTCAGTGAAGTCATTAGCTCTGGCAACCAAACGTTTTCACTGAAGCAGAATCAAATCACTGTCATATGCGTTGGACTAACCAGTCACAAGAGAGATTTACGCTGCCAGATTGACTGTCAATGCATCCATGTAAGCAATGCTCTCGGCTGTGTTGGTTTAACTATTGCAATAATCCTAAAATTAGTGTATTTACATACTTGAACAACATACCCAAAGTGTTTTTTTATCGCTAAAATTTTGCCTACGTCCTGAACTTATGAAATTTAATTTCCAGTTACAAGAGGCACGATAGGCCTGTTTTTTATCATATCAACATTGTGGAGGCTTCCTTGCCCCAGTCCTATTCACACCCCCTCGCACAACTCTTCTTCCAATGCAACAATGTCGATAGCTGAGACACTTTGTATTTCCTTTCGGAATAGGAAGCAATCAGCACTTTATTTTGCAATTTAACCATCTTGACCCTCATTTGATCCAAGTTCGATACTTTCCTTCAATTCATTGACTTCTCTGTATCTCGTTCTGAGGATAGAAAATATAATAATACTCATTAAATGCTTATCAACTCTTACAGATACATTCCCACCACCTCCGTTACACTGCTTCCAGTTCAGAACTCCTTTCAATTATGCATGTTATTATTCTCTGTCACATATCTTCTGATTATTGCAGTTTTTACAACGGGGCATCAAGAAAGTCTTTCTTTTTCCTCAACTGAGGCAAACGCAAACCCCTTACCCCCACCCCCACGCGGTTTGCGCTCTCCACTGTAGTTTAGAGGACTTTAAACCGTCTCCACCTCGTTTCTGTATTTTTTCCTCACTAATGCCCCTCCATCCCAGAAAAAACATAGTTTGCACTGGTACTAAAATGCCAATTTCCATTTCAAAGAATTATTCCCCGCCTTCCCTGACAAATTTTGTATGTTTCCAACACAAAATCATCTTTGCAACCCCACTCAGATAGTCAATGGGGAGATTCCGTCTGCAGAATGCTCATGTACAGCTCTATTGCAACGAACACCTCATACACTTTCCACGGCACTATTCCATGCAATCGAAGCAGGTGTTTGCACCTGCTCCTTTACCTTCACCCTCCACACTGTCCAAGGTCCCATAAACTATTTGCAGGTGAGGGAGCAATTCATTTTTATGTTCCACAAATTTGTTTACTCTATTCGCTGCTCACAATTACGCAACTCCTACATTGAGTACATAAACGTTTCCTATATAGACGAATGAGCATTTTACAGAAATCCTTCACTGAGTCAAAAACCTACATCCCGAACTTGCAACCGTTTTTCAATTGGCCATCTCACTCTCATGCTCAATGTTCTATCTGCAGCCTGGTACAATATTCTAGTGAAGCTGAATGCAAGCTGGACGAAGAGCACTACATCTCCTGTTAAACCAATTTACAGCCGTCTATCTATAACATACAGTTCAAAAATGTCAGAACAAAGAAACCTCTCTTCCAGTTAGTTTGTTTTTTGCATGTGTGTTCTCCAAAAACCCGTCGTTAAATTGTGCTCAAGTTCTCTGTTTTCTGATGGGGTTCACCATACATATGTTATTAAATTCTTGTTTTCAGACAGTGCTAACCTTTGTTCTGCAATGAACAGTACTCTGGGCCAAAATGTTGTGTCGCTAACACCACACCATTCGACATTTCCTACAGGAATTTTTTTTGTAACTCAATCTCCCCTGCTCTCCAAGCTATCTCTGTCCTTCCTTTTATTTCCCTCTAACTGCCTCTTCCCTGTCTTTTCAATGGCGTAAACACCCCTGCATCTCTTCAGTTCTGAAGAAGAGTAACCATGGACTCGAAACACTATTTGCTGGCACCCTCCACAGACGCTGCAAGACCAGTTGAGATATTCTAGCATGTGATGCTTTTATTTCAGATCTCCAGTGTCTGCAGCACCTTGAGTTTGTTTTACATTGTCCATGTAATCCATTGATTGTTAGTGCTGCGTCTCTTTTTCCAACAGCCGCAATTCTCTCTCTATATATATATATATTTTAAATAGAATTTTGGGGTGCTTTTTTACACACAGGATGCAATGAAGTGCCACCCTATTCAGAAATTTCAGGAACTTACATCAGTGAAACTAGGATTAAGTTCTCATTAATCAAGTAAACCTTGATTAGCATTTGTTAAACACAGGTGGATATACTTCCAGTCAACCATTCCCTCGTTCTGCACAATATACTTGGACCTTCCTGATAAAATTGATAGCATTCTTTCAATACTGCAAACAAACAAATAACATTCTGCATTTGTGCGAGAAAACCAAAAGGGCAAAAGGGAATGCTACAGCGAAACGAACAATAACTTTTTGTAAGGTGAGCAGAAACCTAAAAAGAGCAAATTGAATTTTCTAGTTCCAAAATCGTCTTAATAATTTTATTTACTCTGATTTGTATTTATACTGATCTACTGAACGCAATGTTCGCAATTTATGCTGCCGTAAACAATGCTATATTTGATAAGTATCTCATTAAGTGATCCCCATTTATGTTCAGAAAAGGAAATCGTTAGGAATGTATGACAAGTGGTCGATTTGATTTTCCCCTATAACCACTATTGCAAACTGTCTACATTTCGCCTACTGCTTAAACAATGTGAAATTCTATTTGAAAATGGCATCAACTCAGCGTATAACAGAGAGTTCGTTTCACCAACCAAGCTTTAAACTTTAATTCTATTTGATTGGCAATCACCTAATTCATGGCAGTTCATTTCGTCTACCATGGCCTAATGTGATTCAATCCTGCAGGCCAACTCAAACATAACATTATGCGCCTAAAAAGGTAGCACTGTTGCTTATGTTTTCCCACATTCTGCATTTCATGTTAATTTAATGGGGTCACACTGTCATATGTTAAGTATTTAATGTGCAATTCAATAATTTGTTCGAGTTGTGCCAATGTTCCACCATGTATTGCAACCCAAGGTCCTTTCTCCAAATCTTTTTTTTTTTTCAATTTGATCAATGAACTATCTTCCTCGAAATCTGTTGCCTACCCTAACACCCGAGAAATTAGCCTTCAGGACTGTTGTTTACAAACCAAAATGCCAATTACTGCATTTCTCCCTTAGTCGTAATTGCCTTTGTTCCATCCGCAAAAGCAGATTACCGTATTAATACTGGAATGTAAATTATACTCTAACCTCAGTAACTGCCTCTTAGTTCTACCTATAGCGATTCTGAATTCCCGTGCTTATTTTAATATTTCCTCGTTGCGCCTTGATGTATCTTCTGATCCCCTCTCTCATAAATATTTATTTTCCTCCACATTCTTAACAGGCACATATATTACCCCGAGCCTGAGTGATGCTAATTGCCCAATACATAACATGCTGGAAATATCTCCATCTAACATTTCTATTTATGAGGCATTTCACCTTGATAAAAGTAAACAATTATTCATCTTTGTTTTAAATCCCCATCTCTTTATTAATATGGTTTGCTTCCCTAGCATCATTCGAAACAGATACTATTGAACTTTAATATATATTGTCGGACCATGCTATTTTCCCGTTCCATTTACTAGTAATATTGTCTGACACCTGCTGCGACCAAACCCATAGCATTTGAACTTGTAACTACCCAATGTCCGCGTTTGCAGCCCCTGCCCCCTCTCAACAGCGCCCCCCCCCCCCCCCCCCCCCACCACCACCACCACCACAGACACAAGCACACAAAGCCTGCACACACACACATTTGATTCATTCTGCTTTTCAAACAGTTCTCCATCAGCCTTTGGGTCCATGGATCCCCTCAATTCTGATTAGGTAACCAATTTTCAATATCAAAGCAAGCGACTTTCAACCATGAGCTTTAGCCAATGTGTTGTCTCTCTGAAAGTTTGTTTTCTCTTTTACATGTGACAGGTTGTAGCTGAGATTGGTTTCCACCATTGGCACCTCAATTAATACAGGATGATAATCTGATTGATTAAAATTCTAATTGAGAAGTTATTCAAATAAATGTTTAAATATCCTCTTCAACATTCATCCTGTCATGTCACGTCTAATCTATGACATGTATTTACCAACGATTGCACATGGTTTGTATCGCACATCGTATGTAATCTCACCCGTCAGAGAAAGTACGTTTTTGTTCCTAGGAACATTATGGATAGTTGAAAGCATGGTTGAATGAAAACAGGTTCAAAAACATATGCCGATCCTCTATCATTCATTCATAAATCTACTAGAACTAATGAGCAATACTCGCCCAATTTTAAAGTAACCATACAGCTATCTTATGGTGGGGTGGTTTAGGAATTTTAATCAATCTTAATGGAGTAAATACTTTAAATTTCGAAATCGCGATGCACTTGCCTTGAACAGTAAGCTAGAGCACTTTGCTTCCCAACGCAGCTGCAGCACCAGTCATCAAGCATGTTGATGTCACCGGTTTGGGAGGTGATGTCGAAGGCTTCTCGGGGACCTGCTGTCAATGGCACAAACTGCATCCACAATGCACGGGTTTTAGTTTGCGGGGATATTTAAATTGGGTCGTTTGGCTGCATGGCAAGTGGAAGGAATGCCAATGCAGCTGTGAACATTCAAACAAATCACTGTTTTTATTGAAAGTTATGGTCACCCCAATAACTAGACATTATAAAACAAAAACAGAATTACCTGGAAAAACTCAGCAGGTCTGGCAGCATCGGCAGAGAAGAAAAGAGTTGATGTTTCGAGTCCTCATGACCCTTCGACAGAACTTGAGAGGGGTCATGAGGACTCGAAACGTCAACTCTTTTCTTCTCCGCCGATGCTGCCAGACCTGCTGAATTTTTCCAGGTAATTCTGTTTTTGTTTTGGATTTCCAGCATCCGCAGTTTTTTTTGTTTTTAACTAGAAATTGTAGTTGAGCGTGATATTCATTTCATGAACATAGTCCTACGAGCTGAGGCAGCGCAGAGTGCAAAAGTTCTGAAATTTCAGCTAGATATGCAATGCCCACCAACCCTCCCAGCCACGAACGCCCCCCACACCCTACCGCATCCATCCCCGCACCCGCCACCAGTCCACAAACACTCCACATGTTACTCTTTCAGGCTTTATTAAGGCTGTGCTGTTCATTTAACTGTCGTTTAAATCAAATCTTTTTTTTTCGTCTGTTGGAAATGTCAAATGTGACACCACTCTTTAAGTTAACTTTAAGCATGATTTTGACCTTATCGGTCATGGAAACCCACCTTTGTTTACTAAGGAAAAAGTTAAATGCTTCTGAAATGTATGAAGTGCTTAGTTTTGAAATGATTAATCGGATACTTACATAACATTCTGTTGGAATGACCTAAGTTAAATTGAAAGTGCATTGTCACCAGCAATTAATTATGTAATGCATTGTAGTTCCCATAATACTTCTGCGAATTTGTCACTAAAGTGGTTACTTAAGAAGCCTTGCGGGAAAATAATTTGAGATTAATTTCTTGGGCCATTTTATAATTGCTGGTACCAGAGCGAATAATAGAGATAGAATAGATATTCTTCAACTGTTTGTGCTGAAATTACTATTTGTGGACGTCAGTTATATTTTAGTGCTAGTTATCACTCCAATCTAGGTAGGAAAGTTTTAAGTCAGAAATGACATATAAATGATTAACACGAAAGGTTAATTCTGCATTGAAGTGGAATGAGCCATCAACATTATTAGAAAATATTGTTATAATAATGCGGGGTATAGCCATTGTGTAGAGATTTGCTGACCCAACTAAAATGGTTGAGCTTGAAAAAAACAGAAACGATCTCAGACACTCTTGACGAAGACAGGGGGATGCCATAATTATATTATAACTGTAATCATTGTCCCATGTCAGAAAGACTGCAATTCTTCAGTGAAGCCCTATCATCCATGCACAGGTAACCACTTCACAAGAGTAAACCATGAAACGTGACATTGAAGGAGGTGGGGATGGGTTGTCTCAATAGAATTTGCTGGTCGAGTTAGGGGGAAAGGATAACGAGAATATATATTAGCAAATAGAATTGCCTCTTAGACGTTAATCATGTGCCAAATGAAATATTCTACATATATCCGTAATGCTTTTATGATTATGCTTTTATCAGTTTTTCTGTCAATGTATTTAGGTGGTTTTATTGTAAAAAAAAATGTTAATTCTCTTATTATACAGATTGATGATATATATTCTGTCCGAGGAAAAATACTGTGTAATGATAATATTGAGTAAATACATCTAATATTTAAGTTGACAAAAAAGAGCATATTAAATAGTGATTCTATCCATGGGCATCATTTTTTTTCTTTGAAAACGAACTGCCATTTAACAGTTAAAGATTTGTAAACCCTTCAATCCGTAATTATTCGTAAGTGATCAAATGACCAACAATTGCTTAAAGCTTCATTCACCTTTGTAATGAGAGTTTGATCATAATTGCCTTCTTACTGAACAGTTCCCTTTCCTACCAGTAGACATCGCTGTCGCATCAAATGTCAGCTATGTTACAGCTGATTCCTTTCTAGTCAGCTTGCTTATCTTAACATCTATTTCAGAGTAAATTCATGAACTGGAATTGTACTAACACTCAGAAGCCAGAGGCCGGTGTGGGGGGCTGCATAAGTCAGGGACGGATAACTGAGAAAGATGACACCCACTTCCCACCCGATTTCGAAGGCTGTACATTTTAGTGCTTTACCCATGTCCGGTGAATCATCCCGCCAATGTAAAATTCCAAACATCGCCAGTAGTTGTCCTGTTGCGTTTCCTGCATCAAAGTAAAAATGCTGCTCCTTCGGTGCGGGTGGAAAGCCAGGGGGAACATGGTTCCATCAATTTCACGCCCAACCAATTCCCCCCGCCGCCCCCAACCCCGCCCACCCAATTCCCCACGCCGCCTGAAATCCCGCTACAGAGAGGTGTGGAATTCATTTATACATTTGCACTGAGGTTTAAGCTTGCATTGACCTGCCAAATTATCCTGCTTGATGAGTATGTATGGAGCTGCAAATAATATATTAGAAGGGACAAAGGTTTGTTTATCAGATAGGCAGCAGAGGGTGAGCACATATGAGCCCATTAGATGTTGGGATTTCGTGAATAGTGAAGTACAATAAGCCTCACTGCTGGGACTTAGACGATTTACAATCGTTATTAAGATGCAGATGAAGAGACAGTGATTAATGTATCTAGCTTTCGGGCTGACTGAAATTTACAAATAGGGAGCAAAATGATATATGGAAGTTACGTGAGTGGGTACCAAATGGCCAACATGGTATATATAGGGAAGTGTCAAGTTATTGACTTCATTCGAATTAATTAAAAAGATGAATATTACCTCAAAAGTGAGAATCTTGCATGTGTTGATGTTTAAACAAGTATGGGGGTGCTCATAAAATAAATATAAAAAGTTACCATGCAGGTACAGCAATCTATTTTAAAGGCTAATGACATGTTGGCCTTCAGTAAAAAGATTGTATTGCAGGAATATAAAGTTTCCTCGAGTATATAGTTTTTTGGTAAAACAACATCTTGAGCGCTGTGGGCAGTTTTGGTCTCTACATTTAAGAAGGAATATACTTATATGGAAGGCAGAGCAGCTAAAGTTCACCAAATCAATCTCTGGAATGAACGGGCTGTTCTATGATGAGAGGCTGAGCAAATTGGGTAAATTTCTGCTTGGGATTATAAGAATCAGAAGCGCTCTTATTGAAAGGCACACTGGTCTTTAGATGGTTCAGATGATATATCCCGTGGGATTGTTTTCGCTGGCTGGGTCATCTCAAATGGACTGGCGTGGGGTCCCTCTCTCAGGATTAGGAGCCGATCCTTTCGGACTAAGATGTGAGCAAGTTGCTTCACCCAAATGATTATGAATCTTTACAGCACTCTCCACAAGAGAATGGCGGATCAGGATCGACGACCATATAGGCTTCGCTTGCTCCACTTCCTTGTTTTCTTCCGTTCTTCAATTTAAAATGATCGGCCTAACACAATGCTTATTGATGCTTATTCATACGAACAGGAACACAAGCAGCATATAAGGCTATTGAAATATTTATTAAAAGGATTTAGTCCAGTTACATCTCGTGTGATCGGCTATAGTCGTCGAACACAACATTTGTTTAACCTGATCCTTATTTCAGAGCAAAAGGCTTCTCCATGCGGAAACATCAAGGCTGAACATTCACGTGTGGGATCTGGGATGGCAGAAAAAAATCAAAACGCTTATGATTCTATTTTTTTCTCTTTAGCAATTGAAATTAACTGAGAATTGCAAACGCCATGTCTGCTGATAGTAGTGATTATATGTATAAACGATTAGGCCACCAAAATATTGCTCAGTTATAAGAAATCTTGCAAACTCCGTGAACTTTGTTTCGACAACAAATGTAGTTGGGATAGTTCAGCAAGCAGAATCCTCTTGGGGGATCGGATAGGAGCAGCACGACAGTTGGGAACACCGTTAAAAGTCTCAACACAAATCATGAACAGAGTGATCCCGCCAGCAGCGTATTGAAGTCAAAAATATCCTGAAATGACTGCCCTGACAGCCTCAACGGTACCGAAGAAAGATTTACCCAGAACTAAGAGGAAGGTATTCCAACCCCATTTCTGTACAGCACAAATACTTCCAATGGCAACAACAGCGCAAACACGGTGAATGAAGACCACCATTTAAAGAAGACAACCAGCGAAATTGTCAGAAGTGCAAGTACATCAGGTGGGATTACTGTATGCTTTTTGATTGACACAGGAAACAATGTTTAACCTTAATCCAGTGAACATCAATCTGCATTTCCAATTTGATCTCACTCTGTTGTAGATTTGAAATTGCCTCAAACTGTGTATCGATATAATTCTAAACGTAAACCTTATACTGCTCTATCTACTGCGGGCCACATTCAAATGTTTGAGCTCAATTCGAGTTCAAACATGGCTTTCACAAGTAAACTGCCTGTGAAACCTAAGGTTCGTGTTCACATTAGTAGTCTAGTCAGCGCTTCTGAAAGGGACAATGATCACAAGGCGAAAATTTAAATAAATGCTTACCAAAATTATAGAACAAGAGGTTTAGGGTTTCTATTCCGAGTGCCACATTGAAACGATGGGCAAATGTTGGCCCGTAATACATATTACATATATGAACCTCCAAATCCGTTTTTCCCTGTACTGATCATGGAATTAGCGCTATTATTGGATAATCTCAAGTACAACTTGTGATTTTCATCAATATCCAGTTAACGCTTCTTCCAGGACAATTTCTTGTTTTGCACTCACTCTCATTGACATTCAACTGTTATGAGCAACGGCCTGCGAGGCTTCAACGCCTTGCCCTGGCTCGTATAAACGAGGCCAGAGTTCCAGTAAATGTTGGGCTTCAGGTTTACAATTTGCAGCTCGGCTACCATTCGTGCCATTGCGTAATGGTGCGAATTGGAAGTATTAACAAAATTAGTCAGCAAAAATTTAAATATTGAGCAAGGTCAACAGGGATATCCATTCAATGTTTTATCATCGCACGGCATCTCAATTCCAACACTCACTCAGATCCATTTCCTGTAGGAGGATAGAAAGATAATCACAAGTGCTAAGCTCTGAGCCACTGATTTTTAGCAAAGGCATCACCTGCTTACGAATGAAAAGGTCCATTCTGCTAGCACTGGGCATGAAAGTTGTTGCCCATTGATTGAAAATCCGAGATATATAGCTGTGTTGTAGACAATTGGCACCTTGATTCTCTTCAGGTGCATATTCAGAAAAGAGCTTAAATGAGTTTAGATTGGCTGTTCCTACTATTATCACAGACAGTTAGCTCATGATACCTACAACCCTCTTTGGTAAACAAAAACGTTTTCACCTCCCCTCTTATCCTTCTACCAATCTCTTTAAATTAGCATCCCATTGTATCTGCTTAAGTAAATAGCCCGTTCCCACCCGTTCATTCCACATACTTCACAATTTTTTACATTTCAGTCAAATCTGCTTCTTTGTCCTCGGCTCAAAGGAAAATTAACCAACTATGCCATTTGTCCTTATGACTGCAACTTTCTAGTGCCGTGAACATCCAGGCAAACCTCCTCTCTACCCTCCCTAGTTCAATACCCCTAACTACGTGGCAATTTGATTTTGATGCTGTTTTTTTTCCCCCCTTGGCATTATTTGCAGCATTTTCCAGAGAGTAAAGCAATGCAAAGTTCATGACTAAATGCAGAGTGTTACCAGATTCTGCAAAACCCAACCTTTCGTGCTGTACTATAATTGCATACCCATTCTCGACTTACAAGACTTTTTAAGGCAAATGTAAGGGGATGCTGTAAATAAAATGAGGCACTTTACTCCAAGAGAAGTCTCAGTGATAATCTATTAGAGATATTTATCTTAATATAACTTTTCCATTGTGTCGACTTAGAAAAAAAATGTTTTCAGCTCAGATTAAGGTCAATACTCGAGGTCATCAAGATGAGAAAATTAACATTACATTCTGCAGTGAATTTTGAAGTTTTTTCTTCCGTGGTGAGAATGGTGAACTTGCAGCAACATTGTGTGGTAAGGCAATTGGCAGCGTTGCATTTAAATGGAAGCTGGTTTACTGCAAGAGTGGGAAACGAACCAAAGAGTAGATTCTATGTTCAGGATAATTAAAATTGAGAAAGGGCGTTTGGAGAATCAATAATATAAATGTGTATTGAACCGAATGGTCGAGGTCTGAGCATAAAGTTCGGATGCAATTCCATTTTATCCAATTTTAGCAAGTTGTGGCGGTACATTTGGGAAAAACCTCCTTTCGTATTATTTGTTCGATGAACTTGATTAGGATTGTAAAGCAATAGCAGCCCTTTTGAAATTTTTGATACCTATAATTTACCCTGTGCCGTTTAAATGTGGATTTACATATTTGGGGTAAAACAGGAATATTATATTGTAATTAAAGTTTATTTGATGGAAGACCTTTTGCAAAGATTTTATCACCCTCCTACGTGCCCTTGAGCTGGTATGGAATAATATTATACTTGCTGTGGGCATTTTGTATGTACAGTCAATACAAAGCAGGGTTTTGGGGACTATCAACATTTTGTATTTTAGCTCCATATTATTATTTTTAAATGTTTTGTACAGTGTTATCCATTAATTAACTGTTATCCCCATGTCAATATTCTCGTTGCTGGATCAGAAAGCAAGAGGAAGTATTTATCAACATATTCACAATTTAATTTTTAATACCTTTGAACATGTTGTGCACGTTTTTGTGACTCTAAGAGAACGCTTATGTGTAAAGTAAATTGTATAGTTTATCATAATATCAAATAATCATCCTACACTCAGTTTTTCTTCTTTTTATTATTGTGGTCATTATCGTAACTTTTATTATGTCAAACAATATTATTTATTTAAATAACGTTCACCATTTGATACTTTCTATATTGTCACGTTCTCGTAGCTTCTAGTGTACGTTCTCTTCCCCTAATGAGACAAGCAATAATTAATTTATTTATCGCTGCACTGCTTATCTAACTAATTCGAATGGTGTCCTGGGCATACTGAAAACTAGCCATTGGCAGTTGATTTCTCACTATCTACGCTTTGCGCTTTATTGGTGAGTGGGATAAATCCTAGATTATTGTTAATGAATGTACTTTACTCACGTTGTATTGCTAAATATTTGCTTCCCTCTCCATTTACAATTTACTGCTAATATCAATGGAATGCCCATGTCTGTTTGCTCGAACTGGAATGATACTGCTACATTTTCAAAAGCAAATTAGGGAATTTCACCTCGGAGACGTATAATGATTAGCCTACCATCAAGAAGTTTTATTGTTTTTCTTCATATAACGTACGAAGTGTGACAATATTAGAATCACTGCTTCTTTCCAAACGCAAATGTTTTAAAAAATGCTCTGCATCAGTCCCCGAATGAAAGTGTGTTCACAGATTCTTTCACTTTCCCTCTCACTGTAATGACCGATGCAATTCGTAAAGCGGATAAACTTAAAAAAATCAGAGGGAAAGTTTAAACAACTGTCATTAACAATCATTCTAAGTGTTATGATTAAGATGCAACTGTAGGAATTTAGAAATCAGGCCAACACTTTTCCGGATTTACATTAAACAACATGAAAACTTTTGTAAATTTACACAGTTTAAATATACATACACGTGGCTACAAAATACTAATTTTGTTACTCCTAACAATTTCCCAAACAAATGTCCATTAAGGCAACAAGACATATTGAACCAAACACCAGGCAAAGCGTTTTCATGTTATAAATTCAAAATGAGGTTCTGATCACTTAATTCCTGTGGAGCCAGTTGGAGACTTGCAGCTGTCCTTTCATCTCACATTGCCTCTGCTCTGCTTATCCGAATAATACTGAAGTGATATCACCAGCCCCATTGAATGTTATTTCTTATATTATCGATCGTCTCTGAACTAAACCTCTCGAAAATTAAAAACGCTTTCATAATACACTTTGTGATTATTAATATAAATATATTGCTTTGTAGCTGCAGGCAAGGTGTCAGTTTCCGAAACACTTCAAGAATGCTCTCTTACACAAAAGGGAAATGCCCGCTATCACTCTTACATTTCAAAATGAATACCCATCAAAGCACCCAGGCTAAGTGAATTTCATCCAATTAAGAAAAAACCCGAAGACTAAACTTCTATTTGTAAAGGAAAATATTTCCCAAAATATTATGCACATTAATAGCGGCGTGAAATGTCCTTCCTTATCCGAAATTGAACCATTATGTTTCTCAAAGACGGCATTATTTTAATAGCTCATCTCACACTACCTTCTACACTCGGTACTCGTTTACATCACCATGTGCATGTATTAACATAACATAACTGGAGAAATCTCTCCAGTTCAGTATCCAGCTTTTTCTAAATTACCCAATTCCCCTTAAGATTCAAACTCTTGCTAAATCATCTGCGAGCAGATTTCCTCTTCGAATAACATGTAAAGTGTGTAGATTAAACAGGTGTAATAAACGACAAAACCTGAGAACCCTTGGACATTTTTCAGGAAATGTGTCCTAAAAACTTCAAAGGATTATGGCCTGCATGAACAACTGTTACTGATTAATTGTTTTGTAATATAAGCCCCGTTGTACTGCAATTCTAACACCAAGTTCAAAGCCTCATTTTCGATCGTTGAACATTTTCTCTGCTGTACATTCAGCTTTCTACCTTTTTCCATTTCCAAAAGCCATATTCTTGCAACAGTTTAGCCCCTGTGCCTATATCGCTTGTGTCAATGGCGAACTTTAATTGTTTTGCATAATTGAGTACTGTTAAAATTGGTATCGTAGTTAATACAGCTTTCAATCTATCAAATTACTTCTGACACTCCCGTGTCCATTGAAACTTATAGTTATTTTTTAATAGTTCGGTTAGAAGTGCAACCACCCGGATAAAATTTGGTACAAATTTCCTGTAAAACCCAGTCATGCCCTGAAAACTTAAAGCTTCTCGTTTGGTTGTAGGCATGGGGAAATCCACGACCGCCTGCATTTTCACATTTCTCACACCGAACTTACCATGTTCAATGTATGGCCAAGATAAAAGACTTGTGCTTTTGGAAGTTCTCTTTTAGCCAAGTTCATCATCAAATTAACTTCTGGTAGTCGAGTGAATAATTCTTCCAGATTCTGTAAGTGCTTCTCCTACATCTCATGAAAACAATTAGATCATAAGTATAAAGTGCACAATTGCTTTGACCCGCAATTACTTTGTTTGTCGATCCTTGAAATGTCACAGGTGCATTCTTCATGGCAAATCAAATGACTTTAAACTGATCCAGTCAACTTTACATTACGTAAGCTGATATGTCATTTGCCCTCTCCGACATTGTTACCTGCCAATATCCTTCAAGCAAGTGAATCTTAGTGATAAATTTCGATGGCCCAACATTAATCATACAATTCGAAAACAGTGGTATGGCATATGAAAGCTCTTATGTCGCCCCATTCAACTTTCGATACTACATACACAGTTTTTGTGTTCCATGTGGTTTAGTAGCGCGAAAATAGGTGAACTCCAGTTACAGCAAGTAAACTTAATAATGCCATTTTGAAGAATGAAATCAATTTATTTTTGTGCTTGTGATGACTTTGATGGACTTAATCTATAGCGTTGCTGCATTACTGAAGGTGTCATTTCCATACATCTATCATTTAAAGATTTGTGCTTATTTCCAATTTTTTTCCCGCAAAAAAAAGTTTGTGTGACCTCAATAGATTTTCCAGATCACGTTGATACTTGCTTGGAAGGTAATACATTATTGCACTTAAATTTTCAAGCACCCTCTACTTATCCAATTTGATTAGATGAACTCAATTTCACAGTGTTGCACACCTAACTCTTTACCATAATTCAGCATATTAACAACTGTTTTTGTTTCACTCCCCGTCAAAGTGTTTTTCAAGCATATTTGCACTACAATCCTTTTGATATCTTCTTTCTTCAAGATTTATTAAATAAGTTACTTCACTCATTATATTTTCAATCCTATAAGGCAAGCTAAATCTTGCATTTAAGGAATCACCTAGGACCAGTATCATATCTAATACTTTCACTCCAGTAATATAACTGCAAATTTTAGCCATCGTATCTTCTTTCACTTTCATCACTAGCTCTGGTATATTTTAATCATCCCTCAGCAACTCACATGTCCTGTTCAAGCTTACCCTGATATTTGATATATACAACGGAAGAATGTTTACCTCTTAATTTCTCCTGAATCTTTTTCATTTGTCCTCTTCCCTGCTTCCCATAAAATCTTTCAACCGGTTTAGAAATCTTTAATGGTGGCCAAAACCACTCCACTACCGTGCCCGAGGTCTGAACAGGGCTCGTTCACGGACTGCCAACATGGCCCAAAGCCTCCTGCTTGCTGAAAATTGCGGCTGGGCATGCCGCCTGTTAAGTTGTCAATGACGTAATGATCATAGCTGTGGCAAGAGAGTGCTGGTCTCACCCATCTCAGTGTAAAATTGCAGAGAGTTCGGCGCCAACGGCAGTCAGTCTGGAAGCCCATTCAGCAAATTCTATGCTCAACTAGCCATTAATGCCTCGCGGGAGAACATTAAACTCTACTCAATGGATTTACATTCCCCGGAGCATGACACTAAAAAAAAGGCTAAGGAGATGCTCAAGCGTACGTTTTCCTGCTGTTGAGGATCAAGCCTATATCTTGTCGACCAATTGTTCCATCAATCCCCGAGCTTCAAGTCTGCCACGAGGAAAAAAATTCTCCGCCTGTATCCATCACTTGGACAATGCTTTACTTGCTTCTTTTTGGCACATTTGTGAAAACTCCAAACGCACTGCTCACTGTCAAGTTATTTCTGTTTTGCCTCCTTCAACCATGAACCATCTAATTTGTCATTTGTCACTACAGCTGCTCTATCGAAGGGTGTCATGTCGCTGCTCACCTGCTACTTGGCGCTCATATTGTTAAAATACGTCCACTATGAAATTTCCTCTCCCAGTCTGGTCTACTACAAGTGGACATGCTCATCCTGCGACTAGACATCCTTTCAAAAGTTTTTTGTTATTTTCCTTGGGAGGTCATCACATTTCGGAACATGGTCAGAACTTACCCGAAGCTTCCTTGCTTTATTCATGTTTACTTCCTGCTGCCAACCCATACAAATTATGCTCCGTCCCTTACCTTGTAAATTCAGTTTTTTTTCTATTTTTCTCTGTCCTGCCTTGACCTTCCTAGTGTACTAGCTTCATTCCACTCACTGGCCAATTCTGGCATTTATGCAATCCATTTCAACATTTGGTATTCGACCTTTGTGTTGATAGCCCCATATTGATGTTCACTAGGATTTGTTTAGCTTCTTGTTAGTCCCTAATTTGACAGAATCTGCTGTCCATAAACGTCCAACATATATGTATGTTAAATTCAAGGTGCATCGTCACTTTCCAACATCTGTTGAGCCACTGTCAATGTGTAAGCAGTGTCAGTAAGCAGCACGGAATGCGCTCTAACAACTGGTAATCATGTTACAAGATTATTGCTTTACTCTCATTTCCCACAACATTTCCTGGAACTCGCCATTCTTTCTGTTCTTCTCATTTACAATTCACCATGTCCACGGGCTTGAAATACATTCCTGACGACGTGATTCGATACCTCAAATCTCTCCAAATATTTTTCACTGAAACCTCTGCTTCAATAAATATTATCCTCCCTACTTGGAAGACATCCAGATATTGTGTAAAAATGCAACGATTTTTACTCCCCTCTAACCCGGGTGTTGCTCCAAAATCATTTGTGGTTTATTTGGATTAGTGCTGCATAGTAATTGATCAGGGCTTTAGCCCATAACTGCCAGGAATGTGCTATAAACTGTAATGCCCAGGCTAGACATGTTGCAATTTACAATTTGGTTGGTCAGATCAATATTTTTTGCAGAGTTTCGTCAATCACAACATTATCCCTCTCACGTAATCCATTGCCTAAAGATATTCTGTTGTTGTGTGCATTTTTGCAATATTCCAAATTTCTCATGTACCACTGAATTTATCAATGGCATATTTCCTTCCATTTTTCGTAAATAATTTAGGTAGTTACTGCCTCTTCTTACCCATGTTTCTAATCGCTTATCGATGCCCTTTTTAAATAAAATTGTCGTTGATACAGGGTAACGTTGTTAGGCTAAATCTTGTTCTTTTATTTGATCCCTTGTTATGGTGTCCATCTCTATAATCCCATTAAAATATCTCCTCTATGGAAAACGTCCTACTGCTTGTGATGGCTTTGACCTGTACCTTTTACAAATATCACATTTATTCATAAATAACCTTGACAGGTCTATTGCTTTCTTTATCCAATGCTGATGCATCATTTAAAAAGATCTGCAACCTATTTCCGGAGCGAAGTGCAAAACGTCGATGTGTTTTTGATATGATTTGTTTGTTGCACAGGAAACCCCTCACCAAGCTGCCATTAATATCGTTTTGGCATTCCGCCTGGAGTTGACAAGACTTCACGGATTGAAATATTGCCCCGACTGCTTAAAGCGCAAATCTTCAGATTTCCAAAGGCAAGCAATGTAGCACGAAGAGCTGTCAAATTACATTATTTCACGTTGGTCATGCATACTAAAAGAATCTGTGTAACAGATTAGCTAGTCCACTCCACATATCGTCGGACTGTACAAAATATCTGGAAATGTACTATTGAGTGAATCTGCGACTGAGATAATAACTACCGGACTGAAGCATCTGCTGAATAAGACAATTTCTTCTGATTCGTCAGAATCGTATTCATAACCTTACTGTTCTTCAACATTATGTTCTATCTCAAATGATACGTTTTTCCTTTCTGGACAAAACAAAGCATAATGATACTTAGGGTCCCATCTGAAGAACTTGTTGACCACAATTTGGTTATCCCTGGGGTCTCTGCTTCTTTCATAATTGCCCAAATCCCACAGCTTATTCACGCTCCGCAGGTTTATCAACTCTCGTTGCATTATTTATCTGTAATTGTATTGTTCTGCATTATAGCACTGTATTCTTAATCTTTACAATCAATGCTGAATACACCATGTGTTCCATACAAGCGGCATAAATGCATGCTTATCCAGAGCATTATTTTTAGGGCTTCGGACATTTCATCCAATGGCACAGCTTTGGATAACTCTAAATCCGGTTAAAACCAAGAGCCTTACCCTGTTCGATTTCCTAGAAAGCCCTATTATTTAAATGAAGTATCTGACTTAGCAATGTCCAAGTGGAATAAATGCAATCCACCATAGGCTCGGTTGCGTCCCGTGATACCTTCCTCTTTGGAAAAGTCAATCTTTTTTTTCCTAAATGTATCGAAGACCGATGGTGCCTCATTGTGATTCATTAATTTACCGTTCCATTTAATTGTGTTATTGGATTTTAAAAGAATGCCCAAAGCTTCAATAGCACACAGTTACTGCATGTTTACTTTCGACAACACTCTGTGACTGATCTTACTCCTAGCAGGGAACAAAAGTGCCAAGAACATCCCTAGATTTCATTTTGGTAGAAACCTAGCCTGTGTTCATCAAATGGCTTTATTTGTCCATTGACCATCATGTTCCCTTTCGCAAAGCAGTGGTGGGATATAATTTACTGCAGGTTATGACGTTTCCGCGTATTTAATCAATGCTTTTCTAATTGTATTCTTTTTAAAAGTTACTCCAATGCTAAACTTCGTTCTGGAAGCAATTCTTAGTCTTTAATCTTCACTTTTAGCCAACAATCTTCTGTTAGTAATGTCAAAAAAATGACCAAACCTTTCTGTGAAGAAGTAACTAATGCTAGGATTCAATGGACGATCCTGTCTAATGCCACCAGAGAGCTTCCTTCTTACATCTTATTTCTGCAGTCTAACACAATCCCCTTCGCACAGACCCAACCTCTATGCCTCCATTATGATGCTATTCAGTATGCACAAAACTATGCATAATTTTAATAATCAACACCCAACACTTGTTCACCTTATTAAATGAAGCTACTAAGAATGAAGCATCCATCATCATAACCGATTAGATAGTAAAAGGACTAGCTAGATATTTCTAAGAATGTAAAGACCGTATATCTTACATCTGTACACTGAACCTTTATGACATATGGTTCCGTCACGAGAAATAAAAATGAAATTTGTGTCAATGGACAGACTAGATGACCTGCGATATTATACAGTGGCAGAGTATCCTCCAGGCAACTTATGATCTACTGCTGCTCCTTTTTTCTTATCTTCGTAAATCCGTATGTAGGACCGTTTATAACGTCAAGATGCAAGAAGCTAGTTGTATCAAGAGGTTGAGTCTGAGGTGAGGATTGCCTGTAAGAACAATTGGAGCGTATGTTCCAGGGCAAATACATTATTCAGCTGGATATCCAGTGGGTACTTGGAAGAAATCTCAGCAGGTTTTGACTCATGTTTCAGACAGGAGATAGGCTCAATATATAATTATACATTCCCATTTAATTCGCTGTCCAGTGCTTTGTCTGTGTTTTCTCACATCACGTTAGGCACTGGAGATACGTAAACGACATGCATGAAATAAAATTGCAGGGCTGTTTGTATTTGATCGACTGCTCATTGTAAACTTTCGCTGTGACAACCCGGCCAAAAAGGGAATAATTTGTTTTAAACACCTGCACAGCAAAGCAGAACGGCAATCGCAATGTTGTATGATAGGGAGTATGCTTTTTGCAGAAACCTTTCTTATCGCATGAAACATTTTGTGATAACAGTACTGATGGTTTGTATAAATTCTTAAACTTTTAAGTCGTGTGCCTGACTTTTATTGGAGATCAGGGTTCATTTTATTTTCTGTTCCTATCATTAACAAACAAAAAGAAACAAATGTTATGAGCCCAGCTGACATTACACCTGGACGTGCCTGAACCCAGAATGCAGCGGCTTGATAGCTCATAACTGTTAAATGTTTGTTAAGCTGCTGAACAGAGGGAAACGGATCGGGCTGATGAAGTTTGCACACATGAATAACACATTTATTCAACAAGAAAAGATGAACTATGTTGCAATATTCCTTCACCAAAATTACATTTTTACAGACGCAATCAGATTTGGCAGGATAACAGAAGTTTAAAAAGTTATATTACAATCTAACCTACACAGTAGTTATACACTTCACGTAAACTAATTGCACCCAGTATTCATACACAACACAGAATGACATCAAAAGAAAGTTGCCCACTCCAATGGGTGTTGTTAACCTCTCCGCAAATCTCATTCTCACGTCGCCCATCCTCCACGCCATTTCGTGAGACGGTTGTCAAACCGTGCACAAACAGGTCTCACTGAAGTCCATCTTTCACACATGGGGGTTCCAGTATCCACTCTCCAAGAAAACGCTTTAGAATCTTCTCCCAAATCGAATGTTTTTTTCACAGGTTTCACCTCCAGGGTTTTGAACTCTCCCTGATGTTCTTCTGCCCTGGGGCACCACATGCATGCAAGCTGTCTTCCACACACCCTTTTTCTCTGTCTCAGCCTTCAACAGTACACCAATGCTTCACACGCCCATAGGAAAGAATAACAGGCCTTCAGTTGTCATTCGGGACCTTCTTGGCTATTGCAAGCTGTTCTTGAATTCAGTCCGCTTTCTGAAGATTTGTATTTTTGAATCTGAAGCATGGGGCCTTTCTATCTGCCTCACAATCTTAACCTCTCTTCACAGGATTGTTTTCCTAGTTTTATGTTCTTCCTTTGACGAGAAGTATATCTTTGTACAGTCTCTTCTTCCTCTACGCTGGGTTTGTTGGATTTTCCGCAGCTTGGGGCTTGCTATCTCTCTCCCTGTTCGTTGCCTCTGCTTCACAGTTGTTTTCAACCTAACAGAATTCATACAGCTTCAAAAGCTAACGGTTGTTTTCCTCCTCTGTGTTTGTCTGTGGGAGGGACCTGCCTCTCTGACTCATCATGTTGCTAAACAGCAGTTAAATTATTCTACTCTCTTATGTTGACCTTCACCTCAGGGTCTGAAAACTCCTCATTAGGAATACAATTAACCATCTAAAAGTATAAATAAAATTCAATCTTAACTTTCATACCACACACATACAACACACACATACAAATGCAAACCAAATTAAACTTTAAAGCTGACACTATGTTTTGCACCTACAAATGCCAATATAACTTACTTAAATTATTTATTTTTCCACCACCTTCCCCTATGTAGGAAGAAAGCTTCACACAGTTAAGATTTATTTTCAACGTCCTTACACCCAACTTAAACAAACCTAAATTTCTGAAGTTCTAAAAATATAATGCATTACTGATATTTCGAATGAACTTTCCATTTTGTTTCACAATTGGACATGTTATATCGCACAATTACAAAACTCTTCTTATCATAAGTCAATAAATGTAACTCGATTAGCATAATTTGAACAATATAGCATTATCATAAATGAACCCTGGTGTTTCCTTTTTCCTCTTATTCCAAGTCTTTAAAGGAACAAAAAATAAATGTTCCATATAACTCTACAGCCCAATCGTCTTTTTCATTGGTCTGGTGTTCAAGCTGATTTTCCAATGCGTACTGCATTAAAATGGCACATCTCTCCTCTAACATCTAAATTGTTCTCTGTTAAAACTCCCCTTTTGCCGTTTCAATGATGCTATTAACTGGGTTTTGTTCATGAAGTAGCAGTTAATATTCCTCTTTGGTCTTTTTTTATGCATTTTATGGTAATGTTCCCTTGTTCTGATTCAATTTCGAACAAATATTTTTCCCCTTTTTTTTAAGAAGTGTAAATTGTGTTCTCCCTGCGAAGTTCCAGCCTTCAGATATTTTATATATAGCAAAAACTGTATCATTCTACCTCATTCCAGGTACTGAATTACTAACTGTCCACTTCCCTGGAAACCAACAGTTTATTTTATGTATTGGCAACGGTAAGCACTTCTGAATCAGTGTCTCTTGTCGTTGACTTTCAAAAGCTATTTTCAATTTAAGTATTTTTTGTTGGCAATTATAGATTTCCAATTCCTTCTGCACTTTAATTGTTTTCATTTTGTCCGTGACGAAGTTGATCCAACAGTGATGTTACCTGGGTCAGTTCCTTGCTCAACTGGACAACAATTCATTAAATAGTTTTTATTCAGAGGGATAGTTTTGCTCCTATGACAATGCAGATCAGACATTCAATTTTCCGTTTCGTCCAGTTTGCATCGGAGATCGAGAATCTCATTGCTGTTTTCATGACGAAGTTCTAATAGGTGGTTAGTTTTTTTTCTGCTTTGAACCAATTATTCTGATTCACCATCATTTTTTTTCACATATTCAATGCATGTTTATGATATTTGTTAACAAGTAGTGGTGCAGGAAGTTCATCAAGTTTCAAATGAAGACTGAATTTTGTTAAATTTGTTTCAGCGAGTTTATCATTTTTTTATTTCACGTCCCACTCAGCTGTTCTTTTTTCTGCGCCTTATTCTAATTTGTTCCCAGCCATCCCTTACCATAATTAGCAAATTCCTCTTTCACACCTGAAAGTGGGTTTTCGAATTTATGATGTTTTCCTTCACTTGGCTGTTATTGCCAATAAATGTTTTGGCTTTAGCCACAGTAGCTTCTTGTAATTATTTAGATCAACATGAACAACCGCCTGCTGCAAAACAATCATTACAGTATTGCTGTCTCCACTAGCCAGCCCATTCCCCAGATTAAAAGCCACCACTTCCACGGCTGATTTTGGAATAATTCCCACTGATACAATTCAATTTAGAATGAAAATTTGTAAGTCGAATTTACGCAAAGAAACAGGTTCATAAATTCCATTAATACCTCATTCTTATTTTTTTTTTGCTTTATATAACGATCCAGGGAACTAATTGCATCTTCAAACACCATCAATGCTTGATCAGCACCAGAATCCCTCAGAATTGTAATCTGTTTATTTATTTTGTTGGTAGATTAATGGAACATTCATCACTTTGGAAAAAAAAAAGATATCAATGCACAATTATACCCTGACTTATTCACCAGTAATCAAATAAGAATTCACTGGAATACCCTGAAACATAACTCCATTTCCTGTATGTTCTGAGGCAACAATTTTCACCTGATCTACTTCTATAGTTTTAAAAACAATTCAGTTATCTGCCATAGCCTTTTTTTTACATAGGATTTCTTAAGCGTTATTACTAAGCAAAAAATCTCTACCATTTAATCTCCAGCAATCTGTCCTAAGAGGGCCCAACGTGACACATTGATAACACGTTGGCTTCTAGATTAGACTTCCAACCTCAGGGCCTTCCTTTCCAGCCTGAGTGGAAATTACCTGCAAATTTCATGTTGTCCCTTCTCTTCTGTGACTAATTCCCTTCTATTCATCTTCCCATATTCTATCCTTTACGGGTTCACGGGGAAGGGAGAATAAAGGTATTGAATAAAGGTCTTGTTCATAATCGTCAGCTATCTCCGCTGCCTCTAATTCTTGCTAATGTTCTTGTGTTCAACTTGTGCTCTAACTACAGGAGGAAATGTATCTTAAAATTCGTCCAAGAGAATTATTTACCTTGTATTTGCATTTAATGTCCTTATCCAACGGTCAACATCACTTTGCTTTGGTCTTTCCAAATCAACATAGGTCTCGCAAGGCTATTTCCTTTCAGTCCTGACATGAGCTCTATGTACAAACCTATTCTGTAAAATGAATGCCTACATTTATCTTTGCCACCTCATTTCCCAAGCTGTGTTTTCAGCGAAAAAGAGAATGTATCCACCTTTCCCTCCTCTAAACATAGGGCAGCTTGCAGAATCTTAAACATCTCACCTCGAATTTCCAGCTGAAATGTTTTTTTTATCATCAAAACTTTTTACAGAACATGAGATCTCTTCTTAAGTTCGAGCCTTCCTAGCGGGTACTATTTTTTTTTCCTTTCTTTCTCTCTTTCCCTTGCCTCAATTCCCGTTTCCTACTCTCTTGCCTGGAGTATCACTTCCAGCTACCTTAATTTCTCCTGTCTTTCTTCTTGCTACCTTGAAATGTCATTTTTACTTCTTCTTCTTCTGCCCTTTGTTGTCCTGCAGCTTCTAGTTCTTTGTTGTTTTTGCATTCCCGTTCCTCCTTCAAGGTCAAGCATCTTCATTTGTAACTCAAGGCTCTCCAGCTGAAGCTGTGACCGGCTCAAGGAAAATGTTGTATCTCTGTTTGCCTTTCCAGCATTAAATGCTATGCTATGCCTGTTTCCACTTCCCAATGGGTAAATCTAACTCTAAATTATCCACCAATTCTATCAGCATACTCTTGACTAAATTCTGTAAAACAGTCACAGTTAGATTTTTCACCAGAAGAAACGTCTTAGCAACCTCCAACACCATTTCGAATTTCAATCTGTCCAACATATCTCACAGCAACTCTAATTCTTATGACCAGTAACTGTTTGCCTCCAAGTACCGGTTGAAAGCATGCAGAAACCCGAGCAGTGTCAATGAATTCCAGTGCCAGGCCAATTATTGTTCCATGATCAATCAAACACGGACCATATTTCCAATCACATAAGAGCACAACACTTTGTTCGGATCTCAGCTAAGGTTACCCCAAGAAAAAACATGGAACCCAACTTGATAGCTTCAAATATTTATTTGTTTGTTTCTTTTGGTTCTTAGTGAATGACTACGGAACAGAGGCACAGGGATCATCTGATGATGTTTTAACAAAGGAATAAAACATTTATACGACAAGGAAAGATGAACTTGGTTACAATATTCATTCACCCACGACTATATCTTGCAGGTGTATTCAGGTTTTCTAAGGATAAAACAATTTACAAAAGATATCTTATACTGTAATGTGTACATCAATTAAACAATCCATGAAACCCATTAGCACTCGGTGGTCAGACACAGCACATTCTCAAACCAAGTGATAGATGCTATCTCCAGCGGATTCTATCATTTTCTTTCCTCAACTACACCCCACCGCCAGCCCACAACCCCCACACCCGTAAGTTTGTTGGGCCGTGAACACTCAGGTCTCACTGAACTCCGCCTTTCATATGTGGGTTTCAAATTTCCATTCTCCAAATGCTCGCTTTCGAAATTTCTCCCAAACGATGAATGCTCAAATATACCTTCTGCGAGGGTTCAAATTCCAGGTTTTGAACGCTCCATCTGATTCTCCTCTGCCCTGAGTCACCACATTTTTAGGTGCCTTCCACGCACTCTGTCTTTCTGACTCATCCACCAATAGTTCAGCATTGCTTCAGATGCCAAGTAGATAGACTTGCAGCCAATCATTTTTCTGTTTGGACCATGTTCCCTCTTGCAAGCTGTTATCACTGTAAGTATCCTTTTTACTGTTTCTGACTATGTCAATCTGAAGCTTGGAGCCTTTCGCTCTGCCTCACACTCTTATCTTCACTTAATAGGCCCAACTGCCAGATTGCTGCCTCCCTTTCTCTAGAAGGTCACGTTTAGTCTTCTGTTCTCCTATTCCTCTGGAGTTCTGAACTTTGTCACAGCATAATGCAAGAGGCATTTAGTTACTGAAGCGTTATTTTCTCGGGACAAAGTGATATGGTGATTGTGTCAGGTGTGCTACCGTCTGAAAGAGAAAATAGCTGTGACACCCAAGCATACAAATAAAACAAAAAACGGGGCAGTATTTACTATCAACTAAATTTGGCTCCTCCGTTGCTGCAATTGGTTTCATTTGTTCTGATTCAGCTCAGTTTGCATTATCCTAAAATGCATGTTGAACCTCAGGTCAAACAGATATTTCCTAACTCGCTATCATTTTAACAAAATGCATCCTAAAATCATGGATTAATAAAGATTTGCTAATTTAATCACAATATCGCAGAATGTACCACAAAATTTAAATATAAAAGATCCAAATTAATTGCTAACTATACTTTTAATTGACCGCAATGAATTCAAGTGATGCTTGATATCACTGTATTTAAGTTTTTCAGTTTTAGATTGAGCTTAATTTATTTTAGGCTTTTACAAAATAATTCAATGATTCACTTAGTTCAATCAGTTAGTAGGCACTGAAATGTTAACGACAATTTGTGTTCTGCTTGTTGGAATTTAGGAAAAAGCGAACATGCTTGAGTAATCATTCTTGCTGTTGCCAGGGTAATTGTGGCAAATGCTTCTCCTGGAATTAAGCAACTTCACCTGGTGACACTAAAAGTGTGTTGATTCAATCGATCATAGGAAATTCCGAACAAATACTCATTCAATGGCTACTGCCATTTAGCCCGCCTGCGGCGAGCTGGGTGTCAGCAAGAGCAACTTATCACGTGACAAGAGCACCGAATGTACTCTGGGTGAGGGACTTCAATCAACGTGCTTGTCTTGGTAACACAACCAGTTACTGGCTGAATCCTTAATGATAGAGATCCTAGTCCGGGTCTGGGTCTGCGACAGTTGGTGAGAGAACAGGTAAGCGGAAAAAATATACTTAATTTCATCCTCCCCAACATTCCTGCTGCAGATGCCCAGGTATGTCCCGTGCACAAAGATTAGGATAAATACAACGTGGCCAATCACCGCCCCAGCAGTTTACTCTCGATGATAAGTAAAGGAATTGAATGTGTCATTAATAGTGCTATCAAGCGGCCCTTGGTCAGCAAAAACCTGCTCACGCATTCCCAGTTTGTTTTCGGACAAGGGCCACTCCGCTCCTGAATTCATTACAGCCTTTGATCGAACATGGACAAAAAATTTGAGATGAGAGTGACTACCCTTCACATCAAGGCAACATTTGACAGAGTGTGTCGTCAAGGAGCCCGAGCTAAATTGGTGTCAATGGGAGTCAGTGGGGAAAATTCTCCACTGATTGGAGTCATGCCTACCACAAAGGAAGATGATTATAGTTGTTGAATTTCAGTAATCTCAGCTCCAGGGCATCGCTGCACAAGTTCCTCAGGGTATTGTCCTAGCCACAACCATCTACAGCTGCTTCCTCAATGACCTCTATCCATCATAAGTTCAGAAGCGGGGATGTTCACTCTTGATTCCTCAAAGTTTATCACCATTAGCGGCTCCTCAGATACTGAAGCAGCCCACGTCAAAATGAAGGAAGTCCTCGACAATATCCAGGATTGGGCTGAAAAGTGGCAATTAGCATTCACACCATACAAGTGTCAGGCAATAGCTATCTCTAACAACATAAATTTTGCCATCGTGCCTTGCTGGACCATGGCTTTACCATCTCTGAGATCTCCACTCTCCACAACGTGGGCGTTTTTATTGACAAGAAACTGAACTGGACTAGCCCTATTAATATGATGGTTACAAGAACAGTTCAGAGGCTAGAAATGCTGCCAACAGCAACTCACCTCCTAACTCCCCACAACCTGTCCACCATCTACAAGGCATAAGTCAACAATGTGCTCGAATATCCCCAATTGCCTGGATGGATGCAGCTCCTACAACACTGAAGGCACTTAACTTTATCAAGGTGAAAGCAGTCCACTTTATTGGCACCACATCTACAAACATTATCCCCCTCCACCAGCGGCGCACAGTAGCAGCAGTAATGCATAACAGGAATTCACCAAGGCCAATTAGACAGCAACTTTGAAACCTACGGCCACTACCATCTGGAAGGACAGGGGCAGCAGGTAAATGGGAACACCACCACCATCTAGATCTTCCCCTCCAAATCACTCAACACCCTACTTGGAAATATGTCACTGTTCCTTCACTGCTGCTAGGACAAATTCCTGGAAATCCTTTCCTAACAGTACTGTGGGTGTACCTACACCACATGGCTTGCAGTGGCTCAAAACGGCAGCTCATCACCAACACATTTTCAAATTAAATCTGGGGATGGGCAATAAATGTTGGACCGGCCAGCGAAGCCAACATCTCAAAAACTGATCTTTATAAAAATCCCTGCACATTGTCATTTATTGTCTGTATCATTTCTTGCCAAATTCTCTGCACCTGGAATGCAAGTCGCTTTCCTTCCAGAATTACAATATTTGAAAATATTCTATTCATTTATTTTAAAATAATTTGATGAGCGTAGATATAGCTTACAATGAAATGCTCACAGCTTTTGCCAATTACTTAAATCTGAAGGCCGTTATGTGACATGAAGAATCAAAATATTTTTTATAGCTCCACCTATTTTGGATCCCCAGTTGAATTCAGTATGAGACTTTCTATTACACCAGTTCAGCAGGTAACTAAAATAGAAGATATTACGATCTCAACACAAATCCTTGTGGCACACCAGTGCTCGTACCCTACGTTTTACAATACCTGCCCTTTAAACATACCTTTGCGTTCTTTTACACAAGTAATGTACTATTTTTTTTAATCTGCTTCGTTCCTTCCATAAGTTTAAACTTTATATAACACTTAATTTGAGGGATATTATCAAATGCATTCATCAGTATTTATAAGTAACAAGGTAGACAATCCCTGTTCATAATTTGAGACATCTATTTTATAATCAATCGGGTTCATGAGGTATGATATAACACAGAAAAAAAGTATTTTAGAATGTCAGATTAGTTGGAAATGTTCAAGGCATTTGGTACCAGATCCTAAATTATGGACACAAGCAATTTCCCGATAATGGTGGCTTGGTAAACTGCACCACAATTGTTTGCTTTCCCTCTGCCACTTTTCGAATATCTTAATTACAATACAGAGTAAAACGGTCCAGCAGGTTGAGCACCAACGTTCCATGACTTCCTACATATGCCAAAGGCCATAAAACCAGAAGATGTGTGAGCAAAAGAAGGCCATTTGGTCCAATCATGTCCGCTCCACCATTTATGAAATAATGGCTGTTATGATAATGCTCAAATACAATTTACTTCCTTTTCACCATAACTCTTGGTTCCATTTCTAATTAAAAAATATGTCTATCTCAGTCTTGAATATGCTTAACGACCTAAACTCTACGTGCCTTTGAGGTAAAGAATTCCTTGGATTCATTTCCGTCTGAGTGAAGAAGTTCCATCTCTCTCCTGTTTTAAACGGGCATGCCTTTCCACTGTGATAATGCCCTCTACCCCTAGACTCTCCGAGAAGGGGAAACAACTACTCAAAATCTCCCCTGTCAAGATCCCCAAGAAACTGATATATTTCAATATGGTCGCCTCTTATTGTTCTAAATTGCAGCCTTTTCAACCTCTCCTTATAGGGAAATCTCTCCATACACTGGATAAACCTAGTAAACATTTTTTTACGGACTGTTCCCAATGCCAATATATATTTCCTTAGATAAGGGGGCCAAAACCTTCAAAGTATTCTCCGTGTGGACTAAGTAGATTCTTTTGTGATTTTAGCAAGACTTCCCTGTTTTCGTGCGATATTCTATTTGAAATAGAGGCCAACATTCCATTTGCCTTTCCTATTACCTCTTGAATGTGTTTGTTCGATTCTAGGGTTTCTGCCAGGTGGGCTCCAAATCTCTATGTGGCTCAGCCTTCTGCAGTCTTTTACTATTTGAATAATATTCAGTTCCTCCAGTCTTCCAGTCAAAGTGCATGCCTGACATTTTTCATAAATTTATACCTTCTGCCAAGACTTTTCCACCCCCGTAACCTGTCTACCTCCCTCTACAGTCCCCTTGTGGCATCCATAGCAATTGCCTTACCACGTATTGTTATGCCAACTGTAAACTTAGGGATAACACATCGCCTTCTCCTTTTAGGATAATAATACGAAATATGTTAATAATTGATGCCACCAAACCGATCCATGAGGCACTTCTGTAGTTACAGATTGCAATCCCACAAATGTTCCCCTTATCCCAAATCCCTGTCTTATATTTGTTAGCCAATCCTCTATCAATGCTAATATCCTACCCTCGCCACCATGGACTCTTTACTTAGTAAATAACCTTCTGTTTGTTAACTCATCTAACACCTTTTGGGAAATCAAAAACATTACAACTAAGGTTCTCTCTTTATTTCCCCTGATATTGCCTGCTCAAATAATTCTAATCAATTTTTAGGCATGATTTCCCCTTCCTGAAGCCATGCTGATTAACTTTATTTGCATTAATTGTTTCTAAATGCAACCCTAGTGCATCCATTATAATAGACTCTAACATCTTCCCAATGATAGATGTTAACATGCCCGGCCTATTGTTAACTGCTTTTTCCCGCCCTCCCTTTATGCATAAGGTTGTTAAATTCCCCGTTGGACAGTCTTCTTCGATTTTTCTAGAATCTAACTTTTTTTTTGGTAAAATTACCACCAGTGCATCCATTGTGTCTGTAGCGGTTTCCTTTAATATTCTAGCATGCAATCCACCAGGTCAAGGCGAATTATCAGCTTTTAACCTCATTTGTTTCCCTACAGCTTTTTCTCTGGTGAAAGTTATTGTATATATTTTTCCCTCCCTACCCACCTTTTGCCCTTTGATCATTTAGCACTTTTCCATTTCTATTACTTTGTCTACCGTGGACACTGACGCAACATTTTTTTTTTTTCCAAATCCTCTGTCACTCCTTGGTAAATTATTCCCATTGTTACTTACCCAGCTTTATTGTCAAGTGTTCCGAAGTTCACTTTGGCCTATCCATTCCTTTTTAAAATATATATTTAAAGAAGCTCTGGCTGTCCGTTTTTATGCAAATTGCTACTTCATCTTCAAAGTTCATTCTCTCCCTCATTAACATTTTTGATCATCTTTTGTTGGCTTTTAACACTTTTCCAATCCTTTGGCTTAACACTCATCTTTGCCATGTGTTTTGTTTTATTCCGATTTGATACTGACCTTCAATTCATTGTTTAACTATGCTTGGTTTATCTCCTTGCTTGACCCCTTCTTCTTCACCGGGTGATATCTTAACTGAGAGTCATGAACTACTTACTTGAACAACTGCTATTGTTCATCAACCCTCCATTCTGGTAAACTGCTTTCCCCGTCCACTCCAGCCAACTCTGCCCTTTTTTCATTCTAAATATCCTTATTTAAGATTAGAACAGTTGTTCCAGACCCACGTTTCACACTCTGAAACTGAAAGCAAAAGTCTAACACATTGTGTTCACTCTTTCCTAGGGGATAATTTACTCCAATTTTACTTGTTAAAACATTTTTTTTTACACATTGCGAGGTCTAAATCACCATGACCCCTGTTTGGATTCACATTATATTGTTCCTAAGTATACGTCCCGATTACATTCTACAAATTTTGTTCGTGTATAGGTTTGACAATATGACTTTCCCAACCTACAGGCAGTTTAACGTCAACCATGATCAATGTGCTGCTTTTTTTCTGCATGCCATCATTAAAACCTCATTTATTTTCTGCCCTACAATGTAGCTACTTTCAGGGGGCGATAGGCTACTTCCACTACTGTTTAATGCCCCCTTGTATAGCTTAGCTCCACCTACACGGATTCCAAATCTTCCGGTGAAAGGCCATTGCATGCGAATGTTTCAATCCGAATAAAGCAAACTACCTCAATGCAATCATTCGTCTTTGTTCCCCATTGCAAAAAATCTGTCATCAAACTGGCTGAAAGTAATTGCAGACAGGATGAATCCGGATTGTGCATCGGAACCATGCTTTAAAAAAGGAGATAGTGGAGGAAGAATTATGTGGATAGAGTTGCTTGAAAAGCAGAAAAACAACCGAGAACGTAAAGCGATACTTAATGAAATAATCGAGCGAGATGATGCGTGTGATGAAATTAAGCATTAATAATGCCATGCAGCCGGCGTCCCTTGATATTTTCAAAAAACATGTGAACATATCTTTCAACAGGTTCCAATTTTAGAATTGAATTTCCTTTCAGCGATCTTCCTCCAGAAGTTGCAAACGAACTAAAAGGTAGGGGTATTAATATAAGGTGCTATTATCGACTGCAAGGTATTTAAATATGGTTACATAAGGCGCCGGGACAACATGATAAACAGAAGAAAATGGCCATTAATATTCCAGAATCCCTTAATAATTTAAGTGTAACAGAATGAAAACGAGTAAATACACGAATCATAAATAGGGTTTGCTCCTGGAATAAATGCAACTGGTGTATACAATGTGAGGTTCAAGTTACCGAAATTAAGTACAAGGAATGTCAGCAGAAACGTTATTAAACAATACTATTTGGATGGATGATCTCAGGGGCATGTCTTCACTTTTTTGTTCATACCTGCGGAGTTTCAAGCAACCCGTGTTGGATAAATTACCGATTTTGGTGAACAAGGACATCATTACCTCTCTTCAATGCTTCGTTCAACAGATATAGTTTTAATATTATTTGATATCAAATAGTAAATAATATGTGGAATAAAATTTCTGCCTTTTGGAACTCGTTCGAAAGTTTATACCTTAGAAGTTCCACATCGACGTTGGATTTTGCAAACTAGTTGGCGGAAAGCCTTCATTTTTGATTACTTACTGTATTAATACGTGCTGTTTCCAAATCATCCAGCTGAACTCTACGCGCTTATCATCGGAAAAAAATAATTTTTAATCCATTATTTTTCCGCTAACAAAAAGTGCACCATCATTACTACGTCGTGCCAACCAAAAAGTGCAAGTTATCTTATTTCTATGAGAAGAGTGCCATATCAATTTCATAAGCCTTGTCGAATTTATTACACTGTCAATTTATATATTTTATTTTGTTATATCATATTAATATTGCAATTAAATAAAATAGAGCTTTGCATTTGCATAGTGCTTCTGACAACCACAAAACTGCGAAGAGGGAGCGAGTTTTGTCAATATAAAACGGCAACGGCTTTTGCGTTTTAAACTGTGAGGAAGTAGTCAGAATTTTAAATGTTTAAAGCAGCAAAAGCAGTTTAAAAGAGCGAAGAGGGAGCCTGGAGAAATAATATTTGAACCAGAAAGGTGAGAGCATGGAGATGCAGTGCTTAAAACAACAAAATTGATCGTCAATTGTATCATTTTAACCAGGGAGGTGAAAGCCAGGAGATTCACTTCTTAAAAACAGTGCTGAGAGAGCAGGACGTTTCAGTGTTTAAATCAACCAGAGCAAAGCAGGACGTTTCAGTGCTAAAAAAAAAAGCTAATAGTGAACAAGAAGATTCAGTGTTAAAGCACTGATTAGAGTGCACGAAGATTCATTGATTAAAACAGCGAGTAATGAACTGGGGGAATCTAAAGTGAAAACAGCGAGTTGAAGGACGGGATGATCAGTTTTGCAAACATCGAGGAGAGAGCCAGGAGCTTCACTATTTAAATCAGCGAGGAAAGAGTTTGGAGTTTCGGTATTTAAAACAGCGAAGGTTCAGATGCAAGTTTCAGTATCTTAAACAGGGAGGCCGAAGCTGGAAGTTTCAGTGATTAAACCCGCAAGGACGGAGCTGGGAGCGACTGTATTTAAACAGTGACGACCGAGTTGGTAGATTTAGCTTTTAAAGAAGAGGGCGGAGCAAGGAGGTTCTGTTTTTTTTTTAAGTAGCGAGAAGATTCCTGGGAGTTTCAATATTCAAAGTGACCGTGATAGTGTCTCACTATTTAAAGCACAGAGGTTGGAGCTAGAAACTTCAGTAATTAAACATGGAGGAAATAACTCGTAAATTCAATGGTTAAAAGAACGAATGGAGATCATTGAGATTGAGGAGTAAAAGTAGCGTGTTGAAAGACGGCGGTGATCAGTTTTTCAAACATCCAAGACCGAGCCAGGATCTTCACTGCTCATTTAACGAGGACGGGGCTGGGAGTTCCAGCATTTAAAACAATGAGTCGTGTGCCCGGAATTTCACTTTTTAAATGATTCCGGAAAAAAGTTAAGAGTTTCTATGATATAAACAGAGAGTAGAGAACGGGGAATTTCAGTGTTTAAAACTGCGAGGAGAGGTGCGGGAGTTTCATTGTTTAAGACAATGGAGAGAGCAGGCATTTTCAGTATTTAAAACAATGTGGAGGGAGCCGGTATCTTCAGTTTTTAATACATTGAGGACGGAACTGAGAGTTTCAGTACTTATAACAGAGAGGATGGAACTGGAAGTTTCACCTTTTAAAACAGCGAGGGCGAAGGGCGGATTTTTGGTATTTGAAATAGTGAGCAGTGAGCTGGGATATTTAATGTTTAAAAAAATGACAACAGAGCCGGGAGGTTGATTGTTTCATGCAATTAGTGTGCTCGGAAATACGGAAATAGCCAGGAGTTTCAATGTTTTAATCAGAGAGTACAGAACGGGGAGTTTCAGTATGTAAAATTATGAGGAGAGAGCCGAAATTTCAGTGTTTAAGATAATAAAGTGAGAGCCGGCATTTTCAGTATTAAGGGCCGTGGGGAGCTGGTCGATATTGTCAGTATTTTAGACAATGAGCGGAGAACCTTCGTCTGTGGTATTTAACACAGAAAAGAAAGCAAGCCAGTGTTTCCCTTAAAAAGGAGAGAACAAAGCTTGGAATCACGGTTTAAAAGGACGAGGGAGAACCAACAGTTCCAAGGTTTAATTCAGGAAGTGGCTATCCTAGAGCAATCGCATTTTAAAAGTGAGATGACAGCAGGGAGATTCACTGTTTAAAACAGTTGAGGATAAAGGCCTGGAGTTTATTCAAAACACCGAGGAGATGGCCGGGAATTTCAGTGTTTAAAATCAGCAAACGTTTGCCGAGAGCTGACATAGACTGGTGCCGGAATATTGATGGGTATGTAACATTTAGGACGGAGGATAAACTAGGAAGAAATGAAGTTCTGGGCCTATTAAGTAACGATGATATTAGCACAAAACAATGGGATGTGATTAGTTTACGACACCAACGTGTGGAAGCGGTTTGGGTGGAGATGAAGAGAGATAAGGGCAAAAATTCAGTTCTGTAATTGTATACAGGGCTCGCAACAGAATCAGTACTCCAGGATAGGCTATGAATGAAGTAAAAATATCGAAGCTTGTTAGGAAGGTAATGTGAATATCAAGTGGCATATTAATATCTACACATGCTGGAAGAAACAGATGGAAAAAGATAGCCAGATATGGAATTCTTAGATTTTTTTGAGGGGCGAAGTGTGATTGTTCTTTACAATACCTTGATCCGGAGACAACCGATGATCAAAACAAAAAATTCCAGATGCTGGAAATCCGCGGATGCTGGAAATCCAACCACCCGCCACCTTATACCAGTTTATATTTCAAACCTCTCCTATTTTTAATTAGCTCTGTTGCAGGTTCATGAGGACTCGAAACTTCAAATTTGTTCTTCTCCGTCGATGCTGCCAGACCTGCTGAGTTTTTCAAGGTATTTTCGTTTTTGCTCTGGAGACAACCAGGCACTACGCTCCAATAAACCTGGCAGTCAGCAGCAAAGGGTTAATTTAGGTCCTTGTTCTGAAGTCGCTCCTAGTTAGCAGCGATCTTCAATTGTTTGCATTTTGAAATCAGGTGGAGGGAGAGAAGGGTCTGTCGAAGTCTTTTGTTTCAACATTAAATGAGAGCCATTGTGAGGGCATGAAAGCGAAGTTCTTCAAACTGAACTAGCAGATTAGCGTAAGACCTTACAAATTACGGGGAGAAGTACGCCATTCGGCACAGTGATTCTGCTCACCATTCAATGAGCTCATGGTGAAGCTGATGGCCCTCAAGTCCGCTTGCCTGTCACTTCCTCATAACCTCTGATTCCCTTTGTGATCAAAAAATATGTCTATCCCATGCTTGATGTACGTAATTACCTACTATCAACAGACTCCTGCTTTATAGTATTGCATAGGTCAACTGCCCTGAGAGAAGAAACTCCTCCATATTAATGTATTAACTGAGCTATGCCTCAATTTGAGATTTCGGCCTCCGGTCCTGGATTCTCTGACAAGGCGAAAAAAGGTGGCTTTTTTATTATTCTAATCTCCAATGAGTGCAGGCCCAACCAACTAACGCTACTCATAATAAAATCCCGCCCTACAGGGGATCAAACTAGTAAACCTTCTCTGGACTGCCTCCAATTCTATTATATCCTGCCTTAGATTAGGGCACGCAAACTGTCCACAGTATTCTCAGTGTGGTCTAACTAGTGCCCTGTATAGTTTAAGCAAGTTTTCCAGATTTTTATACTCCATTACCATTGATTTAAAGGATAAAATTCCATTTTTTCCTCCCTCTTGCCTGCTGAGCTTGCATGTTAGGTGTTTGTGATTCATGCACGAGGACTCTTGAATCTCTCTAGGCTGCAGCTTTCAGAAGTCTTTCTCTATTTAAATAATATTTCTTCCTGCGTAAGTACATAATCCTCATTTTCCCACCTGCTATTCCATTGGCCAACATTTTGCACTCACACTTAGTCTGCCCATATCTCTAAATACTCTTTAAGTCATTTCACCCCTTGCCTTTCAACTTCCCTCAGCTAAGACATTAATCTACATTGCAAATAATTGGAGCCCCAGAACCTATCCCTGTGACACCCCATTTGATGTCTGTTGCCACCCTTTAAGTTCACACAATCAACCCCGGCCCCCACGCCTGCCATATTCTAACTCCCAGTCTTCTTGCAGTTAAACAATCATCTATCCATGTTAATATACTAACCTCAAAAACAATGGATCTTATCTTATTAAGAAGCCTCGTGTGGTATATTATCAAACTTCTTTTGGAAATACAAAAGTATTGAATATATTGGTTCCCCTTTACCATAGAATCACAGAATCACACAGTATAGAAGAGGCCCTTCGGCCCAACGAGTCTTTTCCGACACGTGAGAAACTTCTGACCTACCTACCTAATGTCATTTACCAGCACTTGGTCCATAGCCTTGAATGTAACGACGTGCCAAGTGCTCAACAAGGTACTTTTTAAAGGATGTGAAGCAACCGCTTCCAACAGACTCCCAGGCAGCGCATTCCAGACCGTCACCATCCTCTGCGTAAAAAGTTGTTTCATCCCATCCGTCCTAAACTTCTTGCCCCTCACTTGAACTTATGTCCCCTTGTGACACAACGTTCAAATAAGGGGAACAACTGCTCCTTATCCACCCTGTCCTTGACCGTCATAATCTTGCCCACCTCGATCAGGTCCCCCCTCAGTCTTTACTGCTCCGTCAAAAATAACCCAATTCTATCCAACTTATCTTCATAACTTAAATGTTTCAGCCCAGGTAACGTCCGAGTGAATCTCCTCTGCACCCTCTCCAGTGCAATCTTATCATTCTTATAATGCGGCGACCAGAAATGCACACAGTACTCCAGTTGTGGCTTCAACAAGTTTCTACACAACTCCAAGATGACTTTGCTACTTTTCTAATCTGTACCTCGATTGAGAAAGGTAAGTGTCCCAAATTACTTCTTCCCTATCCGACTAAAATGTCCCTCTGCTTTCAGAGATCTATGGACACTCACGCCAAAGCCCCTTTGCTCCACAGAAGATCCCTGTGCCATGCCGTTTATCGAATACCTCCTTGTCAAATTACTACTTCCAAAGGGCAGACCCTCACATTTCTCAGGGTTGAATTCCATTTGCCACTTACCTACCTATTTCACCGTCCCATCTCAAACTTGCTAGCCCAAGACACTGAACCTCACCCGGCCTATGTTTGTATCATCTGCGAATTGAGTAATCCAAACGATTCCACTCGCCCCCCACCCACCCCCCCCCGACCCCAAACATCGTCAACTATGTCCTTTATATAAATAAAAAAAAACAATACCGCCCAAGCACAGGCCCCTGTTACATGCCACTGGGCACTGGCTTCCAGTCATTAAAGGATCCTCATTTTATCACCCTCTGCCTCCTACAACTAACCAACTTTGAATCCACCTTATCAAATTGCCATGTGCAGCTGGCTTATTTGCATGTCTCCAAAGTGAGACCTTATCAAAGGCTTTGCTGAACTCCATATAAACTACATCAACTGCACTAACCTCATCTACATACCTGGTCCTCCACTCAGGAAAATCGATCAAATTTGATCAAACCTTGCCACTCCAAGTGGAGTTAGATTTTCTCCTTCAGAATTTTATCTAATAGTTTTCCTACCACTGACGTGAGACTCACTGGCATTTAGTTCCCTGGCTTATCTCCATAGCCCATCTTGAATGGCAGAACAACATTAGATGTTCTCCAGCTCGCTGGCACCTCCGTGGTGTTGCCTGCTCAAATAATTCTCATAAATTTGTCAGGCATGATTTGCCCTTCTTGAAGCCACGCGGACTCTGCTTGGTTGCACCATGGATGGAATTTAAGCTAACAGGCCTATAGTTAGCTGTTTTTGTTTTCTTTTTTTCATTCTCATCCTCACTTTCTGAATAAGAACGTTACATTGGCATTGATAAAATCTTCTGGGACATTTCTGGAATCTAAGGATTCTTGAAATAGTGTTGCCAATGCATGCACTCTCCATGCAGCTCGTTCCTTTTTTTTAAATCCTACTATGTAACCCGTCCGACCGATTAGCCCATTAGGTTCCCACGTGCTTTTTTACTCCAATGAAAATTTTGTATTTATTTTTCCCCATCCCACTCTCCATTTGCCCCCGATTTTTTAGGCTTCTGGAATGCTATTAACATTTTCTACAGTGAAGGCTGATGCAGATTATTTACTCAACTGCTCTGCCATTTCCTCGTTCCCCATCATTATTTCCCCAGCCTCATTCACTAAGGGGCTCATGTTCATGTTGATCTCCCTCTCTCTACTCATTTGTATACATGTAAAGAGGCTCTTACTATCTGGTTTTATATTACTTGCTAGTTTACCCTGAAAGTTTATTTTCTCCCTCTTGATTTGTTTTTACTCATCTTTTGTTGGTTTTTAAAACGTTTGCAATCCTGTGGCTCACCATTTATCTTTACCACGTTGCATGTTTATCTTATTTCAATTTGATACTTTGTTTAACTTCCTTGGTTGATAATTGCTGTATAATCCCATCGCAAATTCTTCTTGCTCACCACACATTTGCTTTGCGCCCTGCACTGTTTTCTTAAACGTCTGCCATCATCTGTCAATCATCCACTATCATTTCTGCTAAGCTCCTCTACCTGTCCAATTCAGTCATGTCTGCTCTTATGCCTTTCTAATTACCATGATTTCAGTTTTATGTTTTTTTTTCTGACCAAAATTCCTCACTCTCAAATTGAATGATAAATTCCTCAGTGTTATGGTCAGTGTTTCCGAGGGACGTTTTGCTCCGAAGTCATTTATTAAGCCAGCCTCATTGTACGTTCTCCGGTCAAAAATATTATGATCCATAGTTGGATTCATAACATATATCTCAAGGAAATTGTCGCCAATAGACTGTGTCAGCTGTTGCTCTTCGCTACCCGTGCAAATATGATTTTCTAAATCTACATGAATATTCAAATCACCGATTATTAAAGTACTGCCTGTTCTGCTCTCTTCATCACAGTATTTACTATCTAACCTACAGTATAGCCATTGTTAGGGGTCCTATTGACTACTCCCGCTAAAGACTTTTTCTCCTGGTCAACGTTTACCTACACCAATATGGATTCTACATCTTCGAGACCAAGTTCAATTCTTACTATTTCACTTATTCCATCTCGTAGTGACAAAGCTGCCCCATTACTCTGTCCTTCATGTTTGACTTTTCCACAGACAGTCAACCGTGAATATTTAACTACCAGCTTTGATCTCCGTGTAACCATATCTCTGCAGTAGCTTTAATATCATAACCCTTAACCTGTTGTAACCCATAAATTCATGTAGTTTGTTTCGAAAGCTCTGTGCATTTTAATAACCGGCCATTAATTTTGCCATTTTACACTGCTAATCTCTCCCGTAACTGCCTGCCTACCTCCACCACTCCAATCCCAGTCTTACTGGCAGATGAGTTTTGCAACTTCGTATACTCTGCCCCTGCCTGTCACACACCGAGTATCACAACATACATAGCTGACCTGCAATGCTGTTATATCCTTTGTTTTGTAAGCGTAAATATCCTATCTTCAGAACACCACCACTGCTCCTCCCCGCCCCGCCCTGCCCTTTATTTAATTTAAAGGCCTGTCTACATCTCCAGCTTTTAGATTCGACGGGATGATGGTCCCACCCTGTTCATGCGAATCCTGTGTCATTGAAACTGTTCCCTTCTATGCCAGGTCTGGTGCCAATGCCCCATGAACTAAAAGCAATTCCACTCACACCAATTTTTGAGCCACGCATTTGGTTCAATGACTTTGTTTGCCCTATTCCAGTTTCCCCGTGCCCCAGGTATTAAACCCCATGAAATTATGTTGGATGTTCGGTTTTTAACTTTAGCTGCTCACTTTTCAAATTATTTCACTGGAGCTCCACTCAAATCCCATGAATGTCATTGTTACCGACGTGGACGATGACAACTGGCTCCATCCCGTACAACACCAATTTCCTCCCCTGTCCTTAGGCGATTGCCGTAAAACTGCCATCACACCGGCAATGCTGTCTTCTAGACTCACGCTCAGAACTGCAAAGAACAGTGTCTACACCACCCCCCTCCACCAATTATACAGTTACCTACAAATACCACGCTTCTATAAGCTCTACGGCTTAATTGTCTCCCTTGAGACCTGCACCAAGGATAGTTTGCACATCATCCCTGCAGTCTCCACCCTCTCCCCAACTCCCCACCCCCCAACCATCACTTGCACACACTTTGCAAGAACCTCGTTAGATATGTACTGCTTTAGGGACCGAGACTCCTCCAAAGCTACCCTCTGTGTCCCCATACCTGCTTCACATGCAGACACACCCTCATTTCCCTGATCACAGGACAAATTTGAATTACCTAATCAGAGGGTGTGACCGTCTCCTGGAGAAAAGTGCCCAGGTACCTTTCCCCCACCCTGATGCGATGAAATGTCTGCAGCTCGCACTCCAGCTCCTGAACTTGGATTCGAATTTTCTGAATCTGTAAAAAGTTATTACAGTTCTGTTCACTCTGGATCAGCATACACCACATTGTGCAGCAGCGACACATCACCCTACTATTGCTGTCGTGTTATATTTAATATATTAATTATTTTTTTCCAGTATCCCTGCTCTTTAAGCTTGAAGAACCCTATGGCTATATACATTTTGTTTTTGTTCTTTTACACCAGTATGGATCCTATATTTAACAAAGTGTTTTTATAAAACAGGGGAAAAAATGTCCAGAGACCTAAACTGAAGCTAAAGGCGTTAAGTTTATTTTAAAACCGAGAAATACTTTTCGATACTTCTCAGCAATCAGCTCTTCCCCGTGCTCGTTCCCTCCCAAAATCTTTAATGGACTCTATTCTCTCTCTCTCTCAGTGTGCTTTTTTTATCTCTTTTTTTCTCTCACACACTTGTCCGTGAATTCTCGTCTCTCTCTTTCTCTGCCCTCTCTGTTGTTCTATCTCTCTTATATTATTCTCTGCTGCTTAATGGTCTCTCGATTAGGTATGGCTGCACCAACGACAACAGTTTATATTGGCGGCGGCACGTCGGCTGGCAAGCATCCCAGGTCCACTGCGAATGGCTACTGAAAGTTGTTTTTTTAAGTTATAGATCTCGTTGAACTCAAATTCCATTCTTGTTCTTGAAGGGCTGGGTCAAAAGAAGTGCGTTAGCAAATAAGTATGGATATTTTTCTTGATTGCATGGAAATATATACTACAAAGAAAAAGAAAAATAAAGCCAACTAGGGGACCCACCATCCGTGGTTAGCGAAAGAGACAGTGATTTTTTTTTTTTAAATCCTAAAGCAACAGCATATAATTGCATGAGGGTAGATGACCAGACAGGCACTTGGGCAAACAACAGAGAATGGGAAAAGAAGGAGTGAAATCTAGAGTACTGCATAACACTAGTTAGAAATTTAAATATTATTGTTAAACGTTGCTATAGATGATTTTTCAAGAAAGAACAATTTGTTGATATCACAGAAAATTACTCTGGCATTTTAATAATAAAAATTGAGATGGCAGATGCATCGAACACATATCGTGCGCCTGTCTTCGCAATGGAGGTTGCAAGTAACATCCCAGAACTAACTGTAAATCAGATTTGGAAGGGATGGGAGCAAAATTGCAATCAACAGGGAAGAGTGACTTTTGAAATTGTTGGACCTGTTAGCAGGCCCTGAAGGATTTTATCCTAGGTCCTTTAAGGAAGAAAGTAGTGAGGAGATTGATGCCTTGCTTTTCATTTTGCAAAGGTGACTGGATTCTGTCAAGGTCCCATGGGATTGAAAAGAGAAAAAAAAGTTTATGTTTTAATTAAAAACATTGGGGGACAAGCAATCAGGCCGCTAAGCTTAACATCACTTATAGGGGAAATGTTAGAAGCTATAATTAAATACGCTATAGAGGGGCACATAGTTGAATATCGGATAACGAGGCAGAGGCAACATGCTTCTGATAAAAGAAAACCATGTTTATCCAACTTATTGTAATTCCTTGAAGGCGTAACATTTTTCTTTACCACAGAATTATTTACGGCAGAAGGCAGTAGAGGCCACTTTATTGATATATTTTAGAATGAAATAGATGAACTACTGACTCTAAAGACTTTGGGGGGTATAGGGAGAGAGCAGAATATGGCGTTGACATATAGCATCAGCCATGAACATATTGAATGGCGGAGCAGGCCCACAGGGCCTAATGACCTTCTTCTGTTCATATTTCCTACATTTGTCTGTTCCTTTGTGTTGTGTATAAAGAGGAAATGGTCTATGTATTGTCCCTCTAATTTCAGAAGGCATTTGATATGGTGCGACGTCATAGGATATTGTGGGAAATAAAATTTCATGGTGTAGAGGCAGCATATTGGTATGGATGGAAGATTGCACCCCTAACCTGAAACAATGTGTAGGTATTAATGGGCCATTGACTGGTTGGCAAGATTTAAAAGTGATGTGCCACTAGAATAATTCTTGAGATCCCAACACTTTACAATTTATAAATGATTTCAATAAAAAGACCGAAGGTATGGTTGTTAAATTTGCTGAAGGCACAGAGATGGATATGGTAGTCAGATGTGAAGTGGGCATACGGAGGCTACAAATGGATATAAATAGGCTATGAATGCGGTAGATGATCTGGCAAATGGAGTATGATGCGTTTAAAACGTGAAATTGTTCATTTTGATCGGAAGAATCTGGATGTCATAATGCATGTATCACAAAAATGCTAGTTTGCAGTTGCAGCAAGTCATTAGGAATATTAATAGGAGGTTACGGTTTATTGCAGGTGGACTTGAATGCAGCGGCATGGAGGTTTTGATTTATTTATACAGTTTACTGCTGTGACCACATCTGATATACTGTATATAAAGCACATTTCTCCTGATTAAGAAAGTATGTCAATGTGTTGGCGAGAGTTCAGAAAACGTTATCTGGACTATAATTGGAATCAGCGTGTTGTCGTATCAGGAATGAATGGACAAGTTAGAATTGTATTCTCTACAGTTTAGAACAGGAAGAGGCGACTTGATTGAAACCAATAAAATCTTAACGTTTAACGACTGGGTTGATGTGGGAAGGATGTTACTTCTTGTTGCAGAATCTAGAAATTTTGATCACTGATTGAAATAAGCTCTGGCGTATTTAACTGAGAGATTATGGATATTTTTTTTTCAAAAAGCTCAGAGCAGTTGCAGTGATTTTCCTCAGAAGACGCTTGCAACAGGGCACTTGAATATTTTAAAAAGCTAACCTAAACATTTTTCTTGATAAACAGTGTTGTGAAATGTTATCGGAGTTCGGCAGGAATGGGTAGATCACGTTTAAATCGGTTAAGCCTAGATCTTATTGAATGTCTGAACAACATGGAAGGGGCGAGTAGCCCGCTCCAAAATCCTAATTTGCATGTTCCTATATATGTTGTAGTTGACAACTGCGCCACCGACACCACAGTCCTTGCAAAGTCTGGTTACTGAGAAAAGACCAGAGATACTTATCTTTCGATCAGAAAGATCACCTAATCCTATTTTTCATCAAAACCAAACTGGGCTGACCCTTGTTCCACGCATATTTAGTCTGTTGAACATCCAAAAGTATCGTATGGAAAATTCCAATGTTTTTTTTTTTCCTCTGGACGTGTTCGTGGTCCAGAAAATCTAACTTCAATCATGCCCATAAAAAGAATCCAACTTTTGCATTTGTTGTTTTCCCCAAATGCTTTTGCCGTCGTTCTTCTATGTTGTAGAGGCCTCAGGATTACAAGATGTTGTGTTGATGGCTTCCTACTGGTCATCTTCTATCAGGTACACACTATTGACAGAGTGAACTTGTGGTGGACGGAATGATTGTATAAGGAGTGATCAATAAAGTGGGCTGTTTTATCGTGAACATTTTCAAATTCTTGAGTGTTGTCAGAGCAGTACCGATCCAGGCAACTGGAGTTTTCAAATGGTCTTGGACTGACAAGTGGCAGGTGTAGTTCTCTCCATACAATGCAAGGCATCTCCAACAAGAGAGAATCCAACCAAAGGCCTTTTGAAAGTTTTTGGCATTAACATCGCTAAATATCACACTGTCAACATGCTAATTGTTACCATTGGGCAGAAACTGAACTGCTCTAGCCATATAAATAATTTCACTACAATTGCATAAAATGCTGGAGACGCAGAGCAGTTGAGAATATGCAGAGTGACTAACTCAACCCCTGACTCCTCAAAGCCTATCCATCATCGACAAAGCACAAGTCAGGAGTGTGATCGAATGCTTTCCACTTGCATGGATGGCTGCAGCTCCAACAACACCCAAGAAGATTGACACTGTCCTCGACAAAGCAATCTGCTTGATTGGCACATCACTGGCAAACATTAACTCCCTCCACCAACTCACTTAGGTAATACTTTGTACTACCTACAAAATGTAGTGCAAAATCTCAACAAGGCTCCTTAGAAAGCATTTGCAAATCCCAAGACATTTCTCGTCCAGTAGGGCCAAGACAACAGACATATGGATACACCATCTGAAAAATTCCATCGAAGCCACTCAGTATCCTGTCTCTGAATTACTTGGCCGTTACTTTACTGTCAATTGGTTAAAATCCTGTAATTGTCTCCCGAAAAGCATTGCTGGTGTACATACACCGCAAGGACGGCAGCAGTTGCAGTAGGCAGCCCACCCCGGCATCCTCGATTGCTGTTAGGTGTGGGAGATAATTTTTGGGCTAGCCAGCGATGCCAAAGCGCAATGATTTAATATAATAAATGCATTCGTGGCTTGAAATTAAAGGCTGAATGAATTATATGCCAGGCCAATGCGGTTTCTAGCTGATGCTGATGTCCTATATCGCCTCAAGTCTCCATGGATTTAAGCTTTCAGACATCCAGCAACACTGATAAAATAAAGAAGCTATTTCAAAGTTAACTTGGAAAATCTTGTGTTTTGTTTCCCCTTCCTAATTTGAAGAACTGATTACTTCAATATCATAATCCCAACTGAAATTTCCATTAACTCTTGAGTGTCCAGTCTAAAAATCAACAATATTTCTCAATATGTTATCTATATTTCAGTGTATACTGTATGTTTTCTGGACAATAAAGCATGAAATAAAGTTTAACAGATTCCTTCCACCCTTTTACTTTTTTTTGAGTATTGGCTTCCCTTAAATGCATTGTCCTAGTAAATAATTTAGTCCTGAACCAGAAATGCTTTGCAAATAAAATTGCTTTTTCTTTTCGAATTGAAGAGAAAGAATTTAATCACAAATTTGGACTCCGAAACCAGACTGAGATGTTTGAAATTTCAAGCAACGGAGGAAACAAATGGCCAGGTCATATCTACTTAACGAGATATACACTGATGTTTGGATTGTTGCTTTATTGAGTGACCGAAAATTGAGAGAATATGTAATTAATCAGCCTGGTGTAGAAGCTGAAGAAACGCAGAGAAGAAGTTTCAAGAGCTAACATGAAATTCAACTCGATCAATTACTGAGAAACACTTGCTCAAAATGAGATATTTTTGAAACAACCATAGTATTTTGGGCTGCAGGTATTGGAAGCGGACCATGATACAGAATATAATCATTGACTGGGCCACAGGGAGAATAAACCAAGAATTTAAATTTATCTTTCATTTTAAATTCTCACAATTAACTTTCATTTGTGTCAGGACAACTCTCAATAACCTTGCATTGAATGTCTAACCTCACTTCGAAAATGTTTTGGAAGTTGTGTGGAAGCATCCTGGTAGCATTTTGTTCATTTTCGATGGATTAGACCAATTTGAGAATTTCATGGATCTCACCAAGTTTGAGAGATACAGCGAAACAAAATATTTAAGTTACAATACAGAATACGACTGTTCAGTTTCGGACATCGTACTTTGGCTCATAGAGGGATAGTTGCTGAATTAATGTTCAGTACTGATAACAAGCGGTCCTTGGAAACTGGCGGAACTAACAAAGGCAAAAGTAAATCTAAAATGCCAAATCTTGGATTTCACCTCTGAAACAATAAAACAATACTTCCGTTGTTCTTTTATAGATGAACAGTTTGCTGCGAATGCCATCGAATACATTAAGCAGAATGGTACACTATATTCTATTTGCTATAACCCCATGTACTGCTCGGTTCTCTCCTCGTTATTAGCTTCACAACCAACACAAAGAACGGAAGGGGGGGACCTTTGAGGTTACAACCAGCACACGAGCATTCTCTGCTTACGTAACATGTCTTTTATCGATCTGCGGCTATGATATGGAAAACTGTCGTGGCAAACTGTTGAAACTAGGCGAGTTGGCTTGCACGGGAATTGGCAGCAAAAACACTTAATTTGACACAGGCCACTGCAATCGTCTCAGAGTCGAAATTTCAGCCATTTTCTCTTCCTTTATTATGGAGTTTCAAGCAAAGATCCACAGAATGCCGAATATACGTTCTGTCACTCCGTTGTGCAAGATCTTGCTGCGGCAATTATGCAAAGTCTCAGCACAATGACAAAAGACCTGGTAAGATTGCTCAATGATGGATACACGTGCAGTGACAACAGGTTCGAAATATTTTCAGGGTTCCTTATTGGTCTTTCTTCACGAAATTCAATTGATCCGCTTGTTAGAACATTGGGTAAATTCCCTTCTGAAGCAACCCAGTGTGTGTCTGGTTGGCTCGTAGAAAATGTCCAGAGACGTGTTCGGAACTTGTGAGATGTGAAATGCCAGGGTACATTCTTAAGGCTATTGCATTGTTTTATGGAATTTGAAGAAAAAAAAAACCCTGATTATTGCTGCACTAACACCGATAAAAAGCCTAATATTCAATCAATGTTGTCTTAAACCTTCTGAATCTGCGGTCCTGTCTGCCGTATTTGCAAACATTGGACAGATAGAAGAGCTGAATCTCAGTTCTTGAGGTCTGCATGATGAACGGAAGTCGTCAGCTGGGTCCCGTGCTGCAAAAATTTAAAATACTCAGGCAATCCTAAGTAAGTTTTAGATAACATGAAAAATATTGTGCAATATTATTAATAAAGTGCAAACAATTTAAATAAATGCGAATATTGTGTCGGATAAATGACTTTGGGGTAAATGTAACGGTAATAGATGGTATTAACTGCCTCCCGGTGATCTATCCGACATTTCTGTTCTGATTATTTACTTTGAATAAATTGTGTTTTTTTTTTTACATTGCATTTAATCTATTGCACTCATCGCGCACTGAAAATCAAATCAATACTTGAGATATATTATCTTCCAACTAAATGTTACATATCAAAACATTGAAGTGAAAGAATGCCGTTTCACTGAATCATACAATCCTACAACATGGACTGAAGGCACTAAGACCGTCATGCCCTTACTAGCTTTACGGAAGAGCTATACAACTGCTTCCAAATTTCCAATTTTCCCTATGAACCTGCAATGTTCTCCCGATGAAGCAGTTATGCAATCCCTGTTATAAACTTGTTATATTTTCAGCTCCCAACAAATTTACAGAAAGCGCATTCCAGGTCACAGGAAGTCACTCTTCATTCCTTTCTTAATCTTGCCTCCGATCTTTCTGCCAATAATGCTAAAACAAGGTCTCTGTTAATTAATCAATTCTCACTGGAACATTGTCAGTAAGAACCCATCTGCATTTCTTTCCGATATTTTATGCAAGGAAATTTGACATGGCCCGAAAAGCCTGACATCCCGATCGCCCAAGTCCGAGTTAAACCCCGGATGCACGTCGGGACACTGCAAAAGACCTGACGTGCAAGCCTACATGCAAATTGCCCAGCAACGTTGAGCTTCTGCTCCTACAGTGTCCGCAAGAATGTCTCCAACTATTTTCAGACTCGGATACTACCTACCTGATGACAATCACGCCCCTTGTCGCCCCTAATGCAACGCCCAATCTCATAGATATCCTTCTGAACTATCGACCATGCCGCTCGATCGCACTCGAGTACCGCACCAACTGCTTTGACACATCCCTCCTCCCGCTAACACGTAGCTACGTGCACTGATTCAACAACTTTCTCCAGAACACAGGCTAATCCTCGAATACCTGACTACAAACGCTGAGCCCAGAAATAATGCCCTTAACCAACATAATTATTTCGATAAGAATCGGACATTAACAATTCTCTCTCCGTGAACATCCAACCTTCCCTACCCGATTTGCCCCACTCACGCGACAACCAAACCTTACTTTCCCGACCATAGCTGACCTCACCTCATTGAGAAGTTGGCTACATTTGCCCTGCCGACCACACTCCGATCACATGACTACCCCGAACCGCTCAAGCAATCCCAGGCGGCCCATAGCTACTAACCCATTTAAGCATTATACACAGTTATCCACATGGCCAAGCAGACAACTCCCAAATTTAAGCAACTCACCCACCAATATAAATTACATATCCATCTTATCCAACTAACCATATCAAACACCTACCAAACATACCCACCTTAAAAGTATAGTTGCCCATTTACTTCACCAACCTCTTCCTCGTCCAAATTCAATTTACTCACCTATTCAGTTATCTCCCTATCCATTTCATGCACCAGCCAACCACTCCCACCCTATTCATTTAACCATGTAACCTGCTCAATCAACTTACTCCCTTTGCAAGAAACAGCCAATAACCAATAAACATCTTATCCACTTGCCAGCCCTAAAATCCCACCCAGCTACCCAGATACCCCACAAAATTACTACCCACCTACATGTCAACGCAGATTATACAGCTACTCACCTACCCTGCCTATCTGCCTAATTACTTGCATCACCCGAATACCCACCCACTTATTCGCACAATCCTCCATTCACCTGTTCACTCATTCGTTCACTGTCATTCAAACTGAACATTTATATTTTTCAGACGAAAGCAAAGGGCTAGAAAACCTTACTTTGCTCAGCTTCATAGCAATTCCCTAATGGACGTTAGGCTCTGCAATTCTGGGCCCAACGGTGCCGAATCAAAGTGGAGTAGCATCAGGTCGTGGAATTTTGATGTTAGAAACGAGATCTACAATGGCAGCTCGAAAGGCCCATTTCTTACATCCGTTTGTCTTTTGAAGATTCAGACTCAGATTTTTAAGATGACCTGACTCACTTTTCGGGTAAGTGCAACAGAACTGTCCAAGTTTTTGACTCGTGCTCAGAATTGCACATTTGTGTGGCGCGTGTAGGGGTGCAGGACAACTCGCATGGAGGTGTGTGCAGAATATCGTGTTATCGGTATCTCGTTTCAAACGTCAAGTCTCCGTTGATCCGGATGGCTAGAATCCCTGGACAATATGTTTTTTTTTAAACTTTATAATCGGTCTATCTTTTTTATGCCATTTCATTTACTTGTGTACAGAGTCAACGAGTATAAACTGGGATATTCTGGAGTGAATCGGCTTTTTGCAGTCCTAAAGAACATTCATTGTAAAATAGAGCTACTGGAGTAAGTATTGTGTTTAACGTATCGAAAAACAAAACTATCAATGTATTTGTGGAAACACGACTTATTTCTTAATAGCGTTAACAGTTATTTTCTTGTCCAGCTATGTTATGACGAAAAGTAAAATGATCTGCGGCTGAGTTCAAATATTCTGACCTTGTAATTCCTGCTATTTTGAAATTCAAAGATAATTATTTACAATACGATGTTTATTAACTTGTGTGCTCGTGCGAGCGCCTGCATTGGCTTTATCTAATCAATGCTTATATTTTATTTTTTTTCAGGTGACAATCTAACCACCTCATAGATAATTGTGTAGAAAGTCTCGCCTCCGCGCTCAAAGTAAATTGTTCACTGAAAACGCTGGACTTGAGTAACGATGCCCAGGATCAACAGACAGACTGGTCAATCTCTTCTAACATTGCACCGCCTCGTCCTGGACAAAACTAATCTCAGGGAGATCATGTCATCACGATTCTAGTTATCTATTAATTAAATATTAATTTAACAATGAATTGCGCCTTTATCACTTTGCCTGGATGAACATATTTTCAAAATGAATAAAGTGAGATTTGAGTAGAACTTATTTCCTCCACATGAGGAAACAAATTTGTTTTGAATATCCTTGACAATATTGCAATTGGTAATTAATTTTACAATACATTATTTGATCTGTTTCAGGTTGAAACAAAATCCCAACATTGCAGAAGAGCAAATTCTGAATTTGGCCATTCATGATGTGACGTAAAGCTTCTCTGCGACCCCCATAGCCATCCTGCTGTCTCAGAAATTATCACGATCTGCCATTGCATTGGTTTGTGGAGCAGTGAATCTTAATCTGTCATAAACCGACAAAAATCAGCGACGTTATATCTACCCATTGTTTTGCTCTGTTTAGCACCAAAAGGAAAATGCAATGACAGAAAATCTGTTTAGACCCAATCCTCACACTGGTGTCTGCTGAAAGCAAATAATGAGTGATGATGCACCTCCACAGCTACAAGAAAAAGGAGACGAAACAAGTGGCAGAGACGCAGACTTTTCTCGTGAGATCATCTCTTTTGTGGTGTCAATAATCAAGCCAATGAATCTCGGTGCCTGAAACAAAAACAAAAATTTCTGAAAAATCTCAACAGTTCTGACATTAACTGTGGAGAAGAAGATAGTGGTAAGTGTCCCCGTTATCAATCGTTAAGTAACTTTTGCATCATCCAATTCTTGCCCAGTTTCCCACATCTGACAGAAAGCTATTTTATGGCCATATTCCTTAAGCCCCCAAATCCCATGGCGAAGATTTACCCTGAGATGCGGCAATAAAGATTCATCGCCGACTTATAACATCCTGACCTATTTTCCATTGCACCAAATTGAAATTCAATCCACGAGAACAATAAGCATATGGACGACGAGTATCTAGATACCATCTGTAACACTTGATAGTAAAAGGCATAGCGCCAGCAGAAAGCGACACAGACAACATCTGATATGCTCATATGGTCATAACGACAATTGATAATTTAACTTGCGTCTTTTTCAAGTGTTATGTTGGTGCACTGCATGAGGATTCTTAGCATACTTTATCTAAACGAGGCCGCGATCAACGTTGAATGGTTTACAGAAAAAAACAATCTTTGCTCTGCATGCATTTCTCCACATTTTTTGTTTTACTTCGTATGATTTCGTAAAATGGGAGTTGGTACAACGGAAATCGTAACAAATATAGTCACAGGAAAAAAAAACATTCGAAGCGATTTAAAAGGCTCTATTTATTTATGTAACAAGTGTAAAATTGTGTCACAAGCCACAAATAAAGTCCCTTCCCGTTCTTATTTCACCCCAGCTGCGAAAGAGTAACTTCTCGTCTATTGTCATAATAATGTGGTTGTGCTACTGGCATTCAGCCTAAAGTACACATATGTTAATGCATCTGCTACGTACTGTAAAATGCTGTGTATGACATAATCTTGAAATGTTAGGCAAAGTATAAGTATCAACAGATATACAATTGTGTACATGGGCAATCGAGACATCTAAAGTTAAATGGATGTACTGACCATGAACGGAAATGGCAAATGGCCAGCACACCAATGGATAGGCAGGCATATGCATAATGACTATTCATGATCGGGCTTTCATTGATTTTTCTTTGATTATTCTAATGAAGTGCCCGAGAGTTCAAAGTATATCATCCAAAATATCGTCCATAACTTCAATTGGCTGGATCCACTTGCTTCATTTTTATATTATATTGAATGGCAATACTGGTTCTGGAACAACAGATAAGGAAGCTGCTAACATTCAGCAATAGAAATGTGTGCAATTGCTTAAGGAAAGTCATCTTCCAATGTTTGATGAACCGATAGACTGTGACAGTGGAACTTCTCTCAACAACAAGACTTACGGTCAGCCAGAATGTAAAGTGTGTTTGACATAATTAAAGATGGACTATTTCTTACCCTGCATTAGGAGAGAGCAGATATCTATTACTTTTAGATAAACAGCATAACTAAGTCTTTCAGTACTTTATTACCTGTAGAATGTTGTCTAAATATTCCAATTATTGTACGGTCCACGGGGCCCTAAGCGAAAGTTTGCATGGGAGCAACGAATGATTTTTCAATTTTCCACTTCCTAACTGATTTTTATCAGCCTCTCGGGTCGTATTTTTAAACAATTATTTAGTCCCGAATATAATGTGGTACCATTTTGTGAACTGAAAGGAGAACTTTGCAGGAAGTAGCATTTGGCCTATTTCATCAGCAGCAGCCACTGCACTTTCCTATTCATGCATTTGTATTTGAAGTACAGGTCTGGAATTCAAAACAAAATGTTACTGATATACTAGTTTAGAGATCTGATATTTTAATACCCAATTTTTTTTTGTTATTTTACCAAATCATAAATCTAAGCTGCAAAAGCTAAATACAAAATTAGGACACATGATTTTTGCTTAATAAATGCATGGTTTAGTAGTCATATTACTTTCGAAATTTAAATTCCAACGCCTAAACTGCATCTGCCTCTGCAGCAAGAATCCCAAAATATACCTTGAATATTTAACATCGACGTCAAGCAAATATATTTTCTTACATCTGCATTCTTTCTGCTAATAAATGATTGTTATATTGGATGTGAGGGCTCACATCAATCCTCAATCCAAATTTATTTATTGTATAAGTACGCAAACCATTCCCTGTTTCCAACCTTATTAATTTCCGATTTGCGTCCAAGCTTCTACTTGCAACAATATTTTGTCTGAAATATTGGAAGTGGAATTCACTTGGGCTCCAATTTATCTCTTATCGGGGTTATTCTTATTGATAGGGAGCAGCTGATAGATGTTCCTATATCATGTTCTCGATATCAAATGCAATCAAATGTGGGGAACTTCAGGTGGCTTTAGATATTGGGTACCATTTAAGCAACTCCACATGCTTAACGAAGCCTGCTTGAGCAATCTGAAGAAAATGCCAACAGATGGATTACTTGGTGCTAAATGAAGAAGCGTGGGAGATCAATAGTGATAGCAAATTCTATACTTATTCGCTGCTTTTGTGGCCAGGACGGCTATAAGATGGTATGTGGCGTCCCCAATGCCAGAGTCTAATATTTCACTGACAGAACGCCCTGAACGGAAGGAAGTGAGCAGCCAGACGTTGGCATCAATCACATTGGTTGATCCCAAGAAATGAAGAGAGCAAAGCGAAAAAAAAACGAATAGCAGTGAGTGTAGACAAAAATGGCCATTCAAGCCGGCTTCAACATTCAGGACAATCATGCAAACTTTTCTTATCAATTCCAGTTTTCAATGCTTCCCGTATTCCCTTCAATGATCGGATAAATCAAATATCCATCCATGCCAGGGTTACATTTATTCAACGATTGATCATCGACAACGTCCTGAGATAGAGAATTTTAAGCATTCACTACCATCTGATTGAAATAATTTCTCCACATCCCAGTCATAAATTATGAGCCTCTTATCCTGATATTGTACCACCGTGTTCTAGTTTCCTGTACTTACGGAAACAATTGACCTGCCTTGAACCATTGTGCTCCCTTCGTAGCCTTTGCTGTTTCAATTAGAGTACCTCTCATTATTATAAATCTTTGAAAATATAAATCCAGTTTAGTCAGCCTTTCATCACAGGGCAGCGTTTTACATTGCAGGTAACAATTTAGTGAAACTTCGCTGAACTAAATAAATGCAGTGCAAATATATCCGTCCGCAAAAAGCAGACAAATTTGCATGTGGTGTCCGAGATTTGTCTCATCAAAGCCCTGAGCAATTTTAAAATGAATTATTTATCCCTCTACTCCAATCCACTTGCAATAAGGTTCAAGATATGATTTACCTTTCAAACTGATTGTTGCACTTTATGCTCACTTTCCATGTTCTTTGTACCAGTTTGTTCTTCTGAACTATGCCTAAGGTATACACATAAAACACCATGTTTCACCTTGTTGACCAATTCATAACCCATTGCAGCCTTTGTGTGGTGCTCAAAGCTTACTTTTCTACGTAAGTTTGTATCTACGTACAACTTAGATGGATTAATCTGCATGATTTGTGTTAAGTCATCAATGTAGATGGGAAATAGCTGCAGCTCCATGAATGATCCTTGCAGGAATAATTAAATGCTTAAAGTAAACCTGTCATTTGCTGCCGGCCTGCATAGCTTTCTCGTAGCACCGCTCGGATTGCAATTTACCTAACCAGCACAAAAATGAGTTAATAGTATATAACAAGTCGGAATTTACAGCAAAATATAGAATGAAAGTGAAATCACTGTTCGAGTTGATTTTTGTGTATGATTATTAACCGACGAAGATATCTCAGACCAATTGCTTATGCATTATCCACCAGTTCCTAATTCTGGCAATAATGGATGTAGGGCCGTAACTTCCGCGCTCCCAAATGTCGTTTTGGGGGTTTGGGAGAGGGGGTGGGATCACGGCAAAAAAGGGCTGGGTATTCCCTCTCGAAACTTCACAGATAAGAGCTGGCACGGCAAATGCCAGAAGTGAAAACTTAATCTGGGCCATTGCCTGTGATGGGAACCATCCTAAGATGCGATTAAAATCTTTGAATAAGGATGATTGCAACAGTGCGTCACTAATAATTAGCCTGGAAAAAAATATAATAATTTAAACCTCTTTTCAATTCTTGGTAGGCATTGTAAACATCCAGACAGACGTTGCACGACAGGCTGCTCAGATGAATAGGAGGCTAGGAGGAAAGTGGAAATGCCATCGTGGTAGGGAATTCCATATTTTGCTGAGCGTTTCTGAGGTTGTAGACTTGATTACTGAATGAAATGTAACCTCCCTGCTGCCATTTGCAAGGATGTCACAGAGCGGTCGCATGGCATTATTTTGGTGTGTGTGAACAACCAGTGGCTCTGTTCCACATTGGGACCAATGGCATATTTAGCAAAGGGGAGGAAGCCCTGTAAGCAGCTTTCAGAGAGTTGGGATAAGAATTGAAAACATGCTCCACACGTGGCTGAAGAAATTGAGAGCTTTTGACTTCTGAAACGGTGGTATCCGTTTTGGGGAATGCGTAGCCTGTAACTGGTCAGGCAGTGGTATAGTGGTGTTGTTGCTGGAGTAGAATTCCTGAGTCCCAACGTAATGCAGTTAGATTTTGAGAAATCTGTATTTAACATGACACAACTATGCAACTATAATTATAGACATTGACAAATATATATTTTTAACAATAATCCCTCAATAATCATCATTATTCATTGCCTGCAACTAGTTTTTTTTTATTTTCAAAGCGGCAGCCCTATGCATTTTATTGTGAGATTCTGGATGTTTATTTCTGAATATGTTAACAGCCAGTCCGTTGGTCATGTCGGTCACCTGCGGTCGATACAACGACTGCATCTGCTTGCTCACACTAACTCCAAATCTTTGATTTGTAGCTTTCCTTGCATAGGGACTTTCAAATTTTATCCAAACCCTCTCTTCAATGGCGAACATTTGCAGCAAATTTAATTTGCTTATCCAGTCCCATATTCAGTTCAATTCTGTTAGACACGTTGCACTTTTATACCCTCTGCGCTACCTGTTTTGCCATGAGATTTAAGTCTGCACCAGTGATTGGGCAGAGAAGCATTGAGAAGCATTGGATGCAGAAACTGCCTCGTGCCGCCCCACCAGCTTCCCTACGTCTTGGGGATTTGCGGTTATTGATCATGTGTCAAGGGTCCTGTTTTTCTTGTGCAGAGATGTCTGCGCATTTCTCCTGTTGGATATCTCAGATGATGTCTATCATGTTTTGTTAATCTGACACATCGCAATGATAACAATTGTAAAAGTGATTATTAGGAAGCTGATATGTATTCCAAGTTTAGTATAAGCAGTGATAGATCCAATTATGCAGAGGCAAGTAAGAGTGGATGTTTCGGAGTCATTGGTCACACTCATGATATCTTGCTTCGATGCAGGTGTTGTGCAAGAAGACTGCAGAGTTGGAAGCGCGACAGTCTTGCCAAAAAAAGGTGGGAGGATATTTCTGCAAATTCAGGCCAAATAAATTAATTAAACAGGTGGAAAATCTTTTTGAACCTGTTACTTGGGGAAAATAAAGAAAAATAAAACAAGCAAAAATAATAAATGAAATTGTTTTAACGAGGGAGAATATATTAATATAACGTATTCATGAAGGCAAATCACAATTAATTAGCAGGATGTAGCATTTATTTAAGGTTGCGCAGAGGACTTTGTTGTGCCATACAAATGATGTGCTCTAAATTAGTTGCAAGGACGTACGATAAAATAGCGCTTATTAGTTGGTTGACTAAATCTGATGGCCGTGGAATGATGCAGAGAGTGGCAGCATTTCCGCAATGCTGGTAGAATGAAAGGAAAGAAGCTTTTTCATTTGGAAGCCTCCAAACACCAAGCACCCCGCATCCCATACCCGCCCCCTACCCGCCCCCACCCGGGTGCCAGATGTAAGTATTAGAGCTGCTGTTTATTTTTAATTTAAAAAAGAAATGACTGAGCAAAGCAGGGTAAAAGTAGGAAATAAGATAATTCGCTGATGAAACAAAACTGGTCATCATTGTTATCTGTGACTAGCATGCTGGTATATTCAAAGTGGGAATTAACAAATCGTAGAGTGTTAATGCTTGTGTAGGATGGAACCCAATGCATTGTAATGTGCAGTTCTAAATTGTGTTAGGGAGAATGAAGAGGGGCAATATACATTTTTTATTTTAATTTCTCAAAGGGCTAAAGCTCCACGGAAAACTAACTGATGCATGCAAAAATATTTGAAACAGAAAGGGTAGATTGAGTAATTGTTTAAAAAAGCATGCTGTGTCATTGGTTTTATACATGGAGAAAGAGAGTACAAAGGAAATAATGTTATGATGAACCTTTATTTAACATTGCTGTCGAGTGCATCATTTGCATGGCACACCAAAGTCATCTGCGCAACCTTAAATAAATACTACATCCCGCTAATTAATTGTGATTTGCCTTCACGAATAACTTATATTAATATATTCTCCTCCGTTTAAACAATTTCATTTATTATTTTTGTTTGTTTTATTTTTCTTTATTTTCCCCAAGTAACAGGTTCAAAAAGAATTTCCACCTGCGTGAATAATTTATTTGGCCTGAATTTGCAGAAATATTCTCCCACCTTTTTTTTGGCATGCTGGTTCCCTAGGAGTTGAAGGAATGGCAGGTGGTTTCGCATTTTTTTTTTTGTGAATATTTCCAGATATTTTAGTCTATATGTCTAAGGATTGTTTCAAGAAGCTGAGGTAGTTCCCCACAGAGTAGGGTAGCTTGAAAGGATTATCGATAGCAATGTTCAAATCTTGAGGATTTGAGATAGAGTAGTTTCAGAAAAGCCCTGCCCGCTGACAGAGATGCTTCGGAGGAGGGAAGGCAGATTCAAGTTAATTGCAAAAAAAACATTAATAAGATTTTTTTTTAAATGTAGCTAGTACTTAAAATCTGGGGTGCGGTGGCTTGGAAGGTATTGTTCAGAGATTCTACTGAGTCCTTGAAAAGAAAATGGGTAAGCGATAAGTAACTAATGATAGAAAACTATCAGGGTACGTGAGAATGGGCGTATAACTGAGTCGAGCAGCATATCTCTCGAAGGAGCCGGTGTGGACTTGACTGATTAGATCATTCCTCTCTGTTGTAATGACTCTATGATTATGTTCAATGATGCCTTTGACCAAGTAACTAGTTGCAAAATGTAATCTTACATTTGCAGATTCGACACCTATCAAATACATCGCATTGTCAACTTGTCCCTAAACAACAACTGAAACATTTTCTTTATTTGTTACTGTAATATTCAATTTTAAATCGTATCGTTCCTCAGCCTTTGACAATGTTTTTGATACCATCTTCCTCATTCCAGGATGTGGGGCAGTGAATTAATTTTGGCTGAATTTGGTCTGAAAATTTAAAAAGAACATAGCATGCTCTTGGTTCTGCTATTCTTCAGTGTTATTATACATCACATGCCCCGTTTCAGTATGTGCAGTGATCCATGTTCATCTCTGGTTCGGGCTTTAAGATCAGATGTATGAATTTTACTTCAAATCACCGTTATTGCAATGGAACAGGTGATAAATCAAGACAAGAGAAAATCGGTTTCCTCGACGCACTCCAAGCCCAGTTATAAATAAATGATCGACCGAACAACATTCTTCAATGCGTTCTTCTTTGTCAAGCTACTATGATCGCATCTAGGTTCATTTCTCCCTTATCTGTCGCCATCACCCCTTGTTTTCTTGAATATGAAAGGTTTCTGTTTTTAAAGATGAGATAGTGCAAATGAAGTCCAATGTTATCTAACGTTATTCTTGCGCAAATATAGTCAAGAAGAAGATTATCCGAAATAAATTTTGTGCGATCCGGTTAGTTGCACTGACACTGAATGCAAAAAAGCAGTGTGTGATAATATTCTTCAGCTACTGCATGAAGAAGGAGCAGGCACAAATGACAGAAGCCCTCTAAGACCCGGTGAGATATATTTTTCAAAGTAGAGCTGATAACCCTGCATTATATAACCTCTATTCAGTAACTCAAAAATGCGACTTCAATGTCATCTCATTCCTTTGTGGACTGTTAATACTTCGATCCCATTGAGGTCAATTATAAAAAGTTAAATTTTAAACACAAAGTTGATTATAATTCGTATGTCCAGTTACTATTGCCTTTGAAACGTATTGTGGCACAAGGCGTCCTGCTTAATTCGCTCCACTGAACTGACAATTGTCACAGGAAAAATTGCAAGCCGTCAGAATTGATACTTTCTTTAAAAGAATTAATTGAATCAAGGAGCCACAGATTTATAATTTCTTCTCCTGTGTGTACAATAGGTTCAAGATTTATCGTTAGTTATTCAAAATTACGTCTCTCAGTTTTGTCATCGGACCTTTTCTCCATCTTCTACTATACCCTACACCCACTGCGTATCAATCTGCTCATCATCCCTCCTTATCAGGGGCAACAACAGTCCTAACCATTTTCATGTCCCAATATTATCCCTTGCGAGACATTCAATATTAAAATGGTCACATTATCAAGTATCAGTCGAGGCTCAGCAGATATGAGCATCTTGCTGGCGTGACGTCAATTAGGCCTGAAACCCATTATGTTCTTCTCACAGGCTCTCTAGGCATACACACTTAATTCCCAGCTGAAATGTTATCTTGGATGGTCGGAAAAGGGCAACAGCAAATCGAATAGAATGGCAACATGACCAATGGAATTAAAATGGGAGGAATTAAATGGGCTTTCCATTCCTTTCAATGCACTTAGCATTATATCCTGAAGAAATTATCCTAACCTTCGGCGTCAGCAGGCAGGAACCAACTGCTAGGGCAATGTTAAATAAGTCCCCAACTGCGCTTTAAGACTTCGGTGTGTATTCGATTCATGAGGAGGGATATGCTGCATAGAGAAATCTGCCGCTTTGTCCAGTACACCCAAGTTTGGCTTGGATTGATGGCAGAAGCAGTTAGCTAGATAGCTGGATACATATATGTCTATATAGAGAGAGATAGAGAGGGAGAGAAAGAGAAAGTGAAAGAAAAACAACCATCACGCTCACAAGCAACCACACAGACAAGCAACAGATATTCAAACATTTATTTCTTCCACAGTCAAAAAGCAATGCAGACTCAGCAGGTGACAACATCTCATTAATATAACCCAACTGAGACGGGATTCGCAAGTTTGCAATATTCAAGGCTTCCTGACGACACAGGCTAATTCCAGGATGGAATTTGGGCGTAGATAATGCAACATGGGCGATAGAACATCGGAAATACTCACCAAAGCAATAAGTTAAAATTAAAATCGGTTGAGGAATAAATGGGCTGCCTGTTCCATTACCTACCCTGCATCTGCATTCTGCGGCAGCCAGCTGGATAAAAATTCTATATAAAAGTTGATGATTTTATAGATTGAAATTTAAGGATTTAACCTGCAGATGGTTTATGACGAAAAATCGACTACATACAGGGAAATTTTTGTCGGTCCATGAGTAAATATAAAAACATTCATAGAAATAAAAAAGTCAGGCAGGCAAGGAGATTATTTTATTAGCTAACTAATTTGCTTAATGTAGTGTGAGAAGTTTCTAAGCATCTTCTTTGCAAATAACCATCGTTATTGTAACTATTCACGTTGATTGTACAAATTGTATTTTATAGTATGTGATAACTTGTTGTAAGAGGCAGTGACACTTAGCATCTCAATGACCGAGCAGCGCAGAGGGACAGAAAAATTGACGCTTTGAAGAATCTGTGGGCAATTGCAGTGCAAATAAGTTTCGAGAAAATTTATTGAATAAAATAGAATATGAGGTACGTCTGACATAACTTGAGCTATAAGTAAGTTAATAACTTTACAATTGAGTATCTCTCTGATGTTTAAATGTAAAAAAAAAAGTTTGTTATACTCTTTCTCATGTTTGTTCCCTGAAGAATGCAAATTCTAGTGTATAATGGTTACTCAGCACAACACACAATTTGATAATTTATCATGATGTTAAATGATGGTCGGTGAGAATATAATTTGCCTAAGCTCCACTGGATAAATATTAGCAACTAATTTCTCACCACCGCACCACCCAACTCACCAACACCAAAACTGAAGTTAAAAGGAATCAAAAATAACAATACACTGATACTGATATTTGGATGACATTTCTGTTCATCAGACAGAGCGAATTATTTGGACGACATTTCTGTTGATCAGACAGAGCGACTACATTCTGATATTCAGCAATCTAAGTTTGACAACTAAGTTGTTTATATACATATTATTAAAGACACAGCGTGCAATTGGCATCGGATTGCTAACAGTTTGATGAGAATTTCGGAGGAGTTGGAATGAAAGCCTGAATATCACTTGCCACCGTTTGCCTTAAAGGAAAATTCAGCTGCACCCTTCTCGTCTGATGTTGCTGTTCGGGCCTCAAGAACGAGTGCCGTGAAGGGTGTTCCTAAAACCTTCTCTCCAACGTAAAATAGTCAAGCGGAAGGAAGCAAGCGCTCCTTTTCATGGCACTAGCTGTCCTATTTTTAGCATTGTTGTAGTTCCCAACTACGTTAAGAATCTAAGGAGACGTATAGTGTATAAATTAATCGGGTAGGACTGGGACCTGGGCCGTGTCTGGTTTCAGGGTGTCATTGTGGAGGCTCGTGGGCAGGGTGGCTGGATCAGATGGGCTGTGTGGTCGTTCGTGGCTGAACATTGAAGTGGTAGATTGTTCAGTAGTAGTGTTCTGGGCATAGTCGGGGGGTTTGCGGTGCAAGACGGAGCTGGAGCAGTTGTTGGGGTGTTTCGCTGTAGTGAGGGGACGGAAGAGTATTTGGGCGCATTGCGTTAAGTGGGTAGTCAGGTTTTTTCGAGGATGCGGAACTAGCCGAGTGTCTGGTTGCAGGCGCAGATCGGACCGTGATCGTTTTTTTGGGAGTGTGCTGGGGTGTTCCCGTAGTGGCGTATGGTGGTGTGTGTAGTTGCCTAATATTTAGGAGTGCTTGTAGTTCTTGCAACATTTCCTGGCTGTTTTTTTTTTTTTCTGGTTAGACGGTGAGAATCATCCAAATCTCCGAGTTAGTTTGGACTATGAAATAGTTCCCAGTAGAGTGTGATTGGCAATAAGACGTGTGAACTGCCCAGGCAATGTATGCAGTAATTGTAAGTGTAATTCTGGCGATTCTGCTGGACATCTGCTGGGCTGCCTCCAGATAAAAAGCCCTGGAGATCAGCAGGTAGTGACATATGTATTGTTGCCCAGAATAATGTTAGTATCCCGACTGATGTTCATGTTAGAATAGACAGGAAGAAGAGCAATGCCTCTATAGATCCTTAGAATTTTTTTTTGAAATCTTGGAAGAATGTTGCTGAACAAAAGCAGAGAGCACTGCGTATAAACTGTTAACACAAATAGAAAAACGTTCATCAAACAGGAATAATGAGCCATATCCCAACACACAAAAAAAATGACATGATCTCAATACCCAACAATGAAGTATTTGAATGTAAACCATTCCTGTTCCTCAGCAATTTCCTTATATACAAACAATCCAGAAAAAAAAAACAATTTGCAATAATTTTCTTCTATTCTAACATTCAGGTTTGGCAAGAGAAACTTGTGAAGGAACAGGCAATGTGTAGCCGCATTCCAACTAAATGGCAGATATGACCAAAAGAGATTCCATGATTTTATCTACATCCCACCCAGATACCCGTCACAGTGTAAGCCAATCAATCTCCGTTTCACTTCTTTTTTTCTTCCATGAGATATTCCATTCTCCAGATTCGAAGGAAACACCATGGAATTCTGTCGACATTTTGCTCCGACTCGGATGGTTTAGACAAGGATCTAAATCCTGAGTTTTAATGTTGCCTTCCTAGATGTTTTTTTTTACCCCTGGGTCCCCGAGTACACTCAAACTTCAACTTGCACGTACACTTTCATAACTTTGGACATGCCAAGCAGAACACAACTGCTCCAAATGGCTCCACAGTAAGGAGTGAATAAACTTCATCTGCCTCTTCAGATCAACGTGCTTCTCTAAAGACAATTTGCTTATATTCTACTGTTTCCATCCCTGCCATTAATTTGGAGCCTGCTTATATGCTCTTTACTTGCAACTTTACTTTAGGAGAGCATTTCCTGATCCCTGTATTTTTCAAGTGCCTCAGCCTTTCTTCGAGAACCTCTTTCTGTTTTGGAACGGTCCCCCTGTTCCCTTTCCCTGTCGTGCCCCCTTGCACACACTCAGCACAATGGCAAACTGCTCCAGGTAAACTGACTAGCCGTTTTGCGCCATTCCAGTGTTTTGCATATTTTCTTCAACACAGGCCCATAGGGCCACTTGCCGACCCAAAGAGTGAAAAAATAAAACAATATTTGTGATTCAGCGGCTAGTTATTGCCGGCGCATAAGTGATGCGTCCTAGCTCTGTGAATGGAAAACAGCAAACAACACATGCACGGCCAATTCCCTATCTCTGTAACAAGTATTCTAGTTTCTAAGCAATAGGTTTATGCAACGTGTGAAAACAGAAAGACTTATCATTTCATCTAGCGCAACAGGAAAGCATCTTGTTAGCCTTGGAACTAAGGCATCACTTTTTAATTCCATGCCTCCAGCCCTACCGCTTAGCGTGCATCTGTTACATCAACTCAAACAACAAATCTCGCGCTTTGGCTGGTATCCTCGTTATATAAAATTGTTTGCAATGAAGGAAATAGCCTGGACAATTAAATGTAAGTAAGCTACCTTTCATGCACACTGATCATTCTCAATATATTTTATACATTTTAATAAAAACGTTGTGGTGATGAAGGCATTGCAACAATAGAAAAGAATTGTGCAATACAAAATGTAATTAAAATAGTGAGAGGAAACATCAAGTTCATATAAATGGAATTACATTGATTAATTACAGCCAGGGCTACTCAGTCAAATGGAAAGAAATAAGAGACGCTCTAACCATCATATCCAATCCGCCTCACTAGTAGATGACTGGTGTACGGCAAAAAAATGTACCATTTTGACACATCAGGAGGAATCCAACCCTTGTTTTCAGTCCTTTTAGCCAAACTTCGGATGTTCAGAAAAGGTTCGACGGGGCATCATTGATAAATGCTTAGACAAACAAAGATCGAACAAGAACAGTTAGTATTAGTGTGTAAAGGGTAGTTGGTCATGATTTCCTTGATATCATAGTTAGCGAAAGAAATAAGGGCGGCCAATAAGGGCAGTATGATTGATGGGATTGGCATGGATTTTACTAGGTCAATTTGCAAGTTATCACATGTTGTACTGTAAAAACACAAGCAAAATAGCATAACAACTGAGGCAAAGATAAGCGTAAAGTTCTACGTGAAAATCTCACAGTAGGAGAAAACAACACGTATTGGCACAACACATGAAAAAATACTTATATTCATAGAGAGTTATTCATTTTTCAAAGCAATTTGCAGGCAATTACTTACTGTTGACATGTGGTCGTTGTCATGTGGGATACACAATCAATATCCAGATACCATAATGTTATCATGATCATTCATTTTTCACAATGTGGGCTGAGCGAGGTATATTGGTCAGGACACCTCAGTCAATTTCCATGAGATTCATTACAATAGTGTCATTTTAACTTTCACACGCACTGGAGCAGTTTAGGGAGGCCTCGGATTGAATTCTCGTCTAAAAGGCTCCCCTGAACTGCAATATTCCCTCAATGCATTTGTGGTTAAATAAAAACAAAGCACCTGACAGCTTAAGAAAAGATAGATTATTGAGAAGAGCGGAGTAACCAAAGGGCATTTTGTGGCACTACCTGAAGGTCCACGATGCCTAGCATGTATTAGACAGAACATTATAATAGGCCGGTACAAAACAGTAGCGGGAGGACAGGCAAGTTTATATTGCTTTTAGTGGTTAGGCGGTGGTTTAGTGCTGATCTCACTGGAGCTGTAAAACAGACTCTAATGCTTTGGGAGTATAGATGAAAATCAAGCCATGGCAGCCGGTGGAACTAAAATAGTAATTCAGGAGTATAAAGTTAGCATCAGTAATGCTCATCATGAAATTATCATTGATTATCTAACACAAAACATACAGTTCAGTGATATATTTTAGTGATGGAAATGTCCCACCCTTTCTCTGTCATCACTACACGTGTCTCCAAACCCACAGTAATGTGCTTGACTCTTAACACCCCACAGAAATGGACTATCAAGCCACTAGTTTCTTCGGCAATTAGGGAGGGGCAATGAATGCTGGGGTTTCTAGACGCCTACATCCCACTAAAGTTTTGAAACAAAACATCAGCGTTGGTACAGTGAAAATTTAGAGAATGCTGCCAAGAGTTGATATTTTTTAGCCTTTAGAAATTTAATGGAAGCTGTTTTCCTTTAACCAGAGGAGGCTGATGGGTACATTTAATTGACATGTGGAATTTTTGAGGCAGTCCTGGGAAAGGAAATAATTCATAGAAAATCAATCTGCGGGGAGTATATATTTAAATAAATGATTAAAAAGTAGGTAGGGATTCTTTCCCAGCGAGAGGCTAACCAAGCTTTGCTACTCACAGCATTGGAATTAATGACATCTTTGAGACATTCGCTGCATTTTCTTAAATACCTGTAAATTCAGTTGCAGGGAAGTAACCTATCAGAGTGCGAATGATGAGCATGAAAGTAGCAGTCGGCTGTGTAACTCTTTTGCAAGTCGTATATGACATGCTCTCCGCCTTTGATTTTCATTGTTTCTATGATGCATTGCAATTCAGTCTTTTTTATTACTCATCCGGATTTTAGAAATCATTTATCCCATAATGAACTAATCAAATTTTTGCTATTACATCGATTCCAGTTGGAAGTAAATACACTAATCAAACAGCTTCCTTACGTTTGTTGCTTGCCCTTTGTTCAAATAACCTGCCTTACTAGTTTTTTTTTCCACCGAAGATATGTGTTTACGGCCTGGGATTTCTCATTGTGGGCTGCTGCATTTGCTGAGGGAATGTGTAGCATAGCAAACTCCTTTACCAAAATCTCAGGCATTTCATAATTATTAAACATTTGGACATATGAGCTCTGAATGCAATCTTACAATGATCCGTAAAATCTATGGCACACATTTCACATGCCCTTCCTGCATCTTGTTTTGTTCCACAAATTACCCTCAATCCTACATTAGCATTAAAACGAGTGGATAAGATGTTGATAGTGAAGTCTTGCATTTGTATCACGCACTGTGTAACATATGTCATTATGAGGTTTATGAATTTACAGCGATTCATTCATAATTCTTTTGCAATTTTCAAAGCCTTTCTATTTTTCTCATGTTTTATTAATGCTTTCATTTTAGCAAATTCATGAACGTTGGTTAAATAATCGACTAAGTGAGGCTCCAGTGCTCCTTTCCATTAAATTATTTGAAAGAAGAGACAAGCTGGCGAAAAGGTAGTCAAAAGCTTTTCAGATAATTGAAAACAGGAATCCGAAGTTGAAAGACGTACAGAAGAAAGGTAAAACGATGTAACTCATTGGCAATAGAGTGATTTTGAACTTTAACCAAACATATCATGCAAATGGACTAGAATTATCCAACCATGCATATGATAATTCGAAACGCAAATCAGTGTACACGTAAATCTCATGAAATTCGGAAGTGCCCAAACGTATTTTTGAATGGAAAGATAAAGCTGAGATGTTACCTGATGGATTTTTTTTTTTTAATTTTGAAGTGGTTGCCTACCATAAAGTGGAAGGAATATTTCAAACTCACGGATTTGTGAAGAGCGACAGGCCAAAATCATAAGGTATTTAGGCATCCAAAAATGGAACTCAGGACAAAACATATTTAGTCATCGATTTGTGAAATGTTATTAATGGGTAAGCTTTGCATGTGATGGAAATGAGATAAAAGGCTGTGTTAACAGGGTCAGATGAATAAGCGACAATGCATTGCATATAAAGAGAGCCATGGAGATTGTCCACAGTATGACCAGTTTTTCTTGCCTAGATGCTTTGTAATATTTTGTAACTGAATGTTGTGCAAGTTATGTTTTTCACATGTTTATGCTGACTAGGTTAATTAAATTGAATAAAAATGAGCATTTGAGGGAGAAAGGAAGGACTGATGAAAAGACCCAAATGTACACGTGACAGAATAAAATAAGAGATTAGAAGCAGCAGCAGAGACTTCCTGGGCCTCATGTCACTTTATTATGCTATGTTTTTCTGAATAAGCATGTTGTATTCCATATAGTTTTGCAGTTACGCTGACAAAGGGGTTAAACTTGAGGAGGAATGGTGTGGAAACCAGATACTTGCATTCCCTGGATGCTGTGAAACATGTGGGGAATTAGTTTCTATTAAAGCCAAAGGAAACAATTATTGTCCCAAAGTGTCGTGAATGGGAGCTAGCTTCCTGAATGCTTTTGAAGTTGCAAGTATTAAGGTGGCTGATGCTGAATTTAAATAAAAAAAGCTTAAAATAGCCCCATAACAGTTCATTTATGTTGAGGAAATTCGTTTCATTAAGTTCCAGTTTACTCGATGATGCGATACATCGTGTTATGATTTAAATGGTTCCAGAATTTGTGCATGGTATGTAATGCCCTCTGCATGTGTACGATGGTTTCCATATTTAATTGCTTTCAGCAGTATTTTGTTGCCTTCCGGTTAAATGAAGTAAAAGTATTTTAAAAATATCCAACATATCAGCTGTATATTTTACAAAGGAAAGGGAGGATATAGATAAAGATGTCCAGGAGGAACACTAGGACATATTGTACGGGATAGTCATAAAGAGGGAGGAAATACTCGAAGGATTAAAATCCTTGAAAGTTGATAAGTCACCAGGGCCAGATAGATTGTTTCAAGGCTGCGGACAGAAGTCAGGGAGCAGATTGCAGATGTTCTGTGGATGATATTCCAATTTTGGTTAAATTCAGGAGTGGTGCCGGAGGACTGGTGAAACACAAAAATAATTCCATTGTTTTTAAAAGGCATCAAAGGAAATGCCAAACAATTATAAGCCAGTCAGTCTTACATCAGTGATTAGCAAATTAGTAGAATCAATCCTGAGAAATGTCATGTAGAAAGGCATGGATTAGTTAGGGTTGGTCAGCACGGACTTGTTAAAGGAAGGTCTTGCCTCACAATTTTGCTTGATTTTTTTGAGGAAATAACAAGAATGATTGATTAGTTTAATGCAGTGAATGTTGTGCACATCGATTTTAGCAAGGCATTTGTCAAGTTCACACATGGCAGATTGGTCAGGAATGTAAAAGACCATGCCATTCAGGGTAATGTGGCAAACAGGATAAGAGGTTGATTTTGTCACAGGATAAAAAGGGTAATGGTCTGTGGATGCCCTTGAGAATGGAAAATTGTCTAAAGTGGAGGTCCACAGGGCTGGCTGTTGGAAACCTTGCTGTTTGTGTTATATATTAACGATTTGGAATTGAAAGTGGGGAGAACGATGGTGAATTTTGCACACGACACAAAGATTGGCCAAGTAGTGAAGAGTGTAGTGGATAGCCATAATCTCCAAACGATATAGATGTATTGGTGCTGTATGGGGTACAGTGGCGGATGGATTTTAACATAGAGAAGTGTGAAGTCATACATACAGGGAGGTCAAATATTTACAGGGATAATAAAATACATGGGAACATACTAAGAGGGCAGATGAAGTGAGAAACATTGGTGTACAAGTAAGCAGGTCTCTGAAGGCAATAGTTCAAGTAGACAAGTTTCTAAAAAAGGCATATGCAATGATCTTCTTCATTGGCATTGGTAGATAATATAAAAGTAAGGAATGTTGGAATTATGTAAAAAAACTGGTGAGGCCACAACTTTAATAGAAGGGCGTGATAGCTCTGGAGAGATTGTAGATGAGGTTTACAATAATGTTGCCAGTGTTAGAAAAGTGTAGCTCCAAGGAGAGATTGCAAATGTTGGTGTTATTATCCTTAGCTGACAAACGGCTGAGAGGTCACTTGATTGAGGTGCATGGAACTGTGATGGGAATAGATAGAGTGGGCAGAACAAAATTGTTCCCCTTGGCGGGTCAATTCCAGAACCGGGGACTTACATGCAAGGTAAGTGGCAGAAGGTGTACGGGGGACATGAGGAAGACCTTTTTTTATGCAGTCTATTGGATGTCTGGAATTCGCTGCCCAAGTTAGTGGCAGAGGCAGAAACTCTAGGCTCTTTTAAAAAGTACATCGATTTGCAACTTAACTTTTATAAGATGCAGGGCTATGGGCCGAGAGCAGGAATGTGGGATTAGAAAGGGCACCTGGATGTCCTAGAGCTGATTTGGCCAAGATGGGCCGAATGGCTTCCTTGTGTGCTGTAAACTTTCTATGTTTCTTTGGTTCTATGGACTCGAACAAAATATTGGAAGATCACCTCATGGCCCGTACAGATCCGTTGTCTCATTTGATGTCTTGATTCCCACTATGCAGGAGAGTATGATGTGTCCGCTAAAAGTTGCAAAACGTTTCGTAATTCACCTATGCAAAATTTTGTTTACTGATGGTAAATCACAATGCAATTGGGATAGCGTTGTCCGTGTGTGTTGTTGTTTGTGTGAGGGTCTGTGTGGTTGTTGTAGGTCGGATGGCTGAGCAATTGGTCTTCGATCCGGATGCTCATTTTATACAGCGACTCATTTCCATTTGAAATAACCTAAATAAACTTGGGGTTTGAATTAGTATTAGGAGTAACCCAGTGCGAAAATTTCCTCCTATAACTCTAAGCCCATATTCAGTTCTTTTTTCATCAATTGAACTGCCTTTCAGTGTTGGCATTCACAGGTGGCTGGTGAGATACTGTATGTTTTGCTGGCCATATGTTATGTTCCGTTCATTACCAGATCATGTGTCATGTATCAATGTTTCTGAATTTTTGATCTATCACAATGAGTGATAAAAGATAGTGCAGATTTCAGATTATTGAATACCAATATATAAGGCAACGAAGTGACGTGGAATAATAATAAATTAGATTAAAATCAGTTATATCCTGCCGTTGATGGAGTATTCTTAGCTAAATGTTCAAAGCAGGAGTGGAATTAAAATGTGTTTTTTCTAAATTGCTTAATTAATTAGAGGGGCAACATTGTTGGTTCTTGAAATATGGATGCAATTTTACACCGCAGGATCTTGTGCGGATTTTCACATCCCTTCATGGCGGGGTCGGGGCTGTAAAACGTGGCGAGACGTTCAAATGTCAATTGCGTTTGGCGGGACCAGTATATACCATCAGAGCGGAGGGACCGTATATATTCCGACAGGAAACCGAATCTCCTTTCTGTATTGGGACATGTGAATATGTATGATATGGATGGAGAATGTAATCGTGGAATCATTGAAAACAAAGTTGCCGAACAGTTTGGAAGCTACACACGGAGGTTTCAAAAAGAGATTTGTCCAAAGACACTTGCCTTTGCTGAACTTCTCCCAGTTTATTGGACACACACACACACACACACACACACACACACAAAGAGTATTCTTTAGGGAATGCCATAATATTCCAAAATATGCATAAATATATATATTTATATATATATATATACATATATAATACTATATATATATATATATATATATATATAATACATTTATATATAGCACTCACATTTCCACCTCCCTCAACAGAGAAAGAAGAAACGTCATATTTGAGAAACACGTTTCCAATTTCTCAACATATTTCGTGTTACTTATTAAACTTAACACAAATACTATTATGCAATTGTGTATGTGCATCTGCCATGAAAACCTATCCAATCATTTTGGAAGAATAAGGTTCATTCCAATCCATTCTAAATTCTCCAATTTTCAACTCATTTTGAACCGAAACTTTCGATAAGATAGCGACAGTTATATTCTCTCGTCCAGCCATACATGTGAATTTTTTTCAGCTGAAAATTGTGATAACGTACTAGACTGGTACAGCTTGTTTTTTTTTTAATCTCGAAAGTTCTTCCAGAAACTACAAAGGATTGTGAGAAGTGTACATCTCTGCCTCTAAAAAAAAATCAGTATGCACTTCAAAATGTCGCAACGCTAACACAAAACTTAGAACCTTTGTTTTTTTTTTCTATAGCTAGGATTTTCTTCTGATGCACATTCTAATTCATTGAGTAATTTCCCATTGGTTTCTCAAGGCAAAGTTCATCTTCCTGAAGCAACATAACGACAACACGACCTCACAGGCGTCAACAGCCATTTTACACGTGTTTTTTATAAGCAGGTGCTGCTGGAAAATGTGTAGTCGTTAAAAGCTATCCAATGCACTCTGACAATCCTGTGTTCATTGAATGCCCTGATATTTTTCAATAATCAGTGAAGCAACTATACTATTGAAATTTGACAGGAAATTAAAAAAAAAATCACTCATGCCCAGGAATCCCAAAGCGCCCCTTTGAATATTAGGCCCTTAATAACTTTTCATTCACATTTCAGAGGGCCAACAGACCAGGTCCAACAGGTCGGCCAACACATGCAATATTTGCTTTTAAACATTCACTACTATCAAAATTTATCACCAAGTTACTTTCCTGTCATCAGTTAAATAGCTCCTTGAAGTGTCTTAGATGACCCCCAGCGTCGCAGCCCCATAGTTGACCGAATACGACAAATTCATGTGCAAAGAGTGCAATTGTACAGTCCTTCAATTACTGTCTTCATTAAACTCTGAAGTATTGTCGAGGCATTTTTTGAACCTACGGCATTACTTCCAACTGATTGAAAGCATCCGGCATCACCAAATCTCACTCCTCTTTTCCTGCTTTGGTAAAAAATACTTAATAGTGTCCTCGCAGTGAGACAATTTTTGGGAATAACTCTAACAGTCCCACACGCTCGATTCAAACCACCAATCGTGCAATAGGATATGTACCCGCCTTTGTTACTCTGTTAACTTTCTGGTAATCCATACATGGCCTTTGTCATTCATCTGGCTTTGGCACCACTGCAATGGGCGAATTTTAGTTACGTTGCTTGGGCTCGATTATGTCCTTCACAAGCACAATTTAAACTTCTCTCTGCACTTGAGTCCATTTTCCTCGACTTTATCTGTTTGGGTATGGCCCTATTGAAGAAGAGTCGTTATATCAACATCATGAAAAGATATGTTGGCTTTCTTCTTGGTCTGAGTCCACAAACGGGTTCGTGTGATTACAAAAGTTCTTGTAAATCACTTCGACAGTTGTCTGGAGTGTAATTTATCATTACATTTAGATTTTTTAAGTACTTCTTCATTTGCCAATGTAATCAGTCAATTTCAGAATTTCTATTTTTTGTTTATGTTACCTTATTTAACACTACCAGTATCCAGTTATGCTTATCCTTTAAGGAAAATACCCATTTAGCATGCTTGCACGGCACATTTTCTGACACATTCTTCTCTCTTGGATATTAACTTCATAGTTCCACGCACTCAGACTATTTTGAACCTGTTAATACCAGCTAAGCATTGCTTATAACGGCTGTCCTTACAACGGCAACAATGCTAACACCCTGTCCCCAGGCAAAGAACAACGAGCCTTAGACTTTTTGCACAAATTTGATTTCATCATTTAATGTGATATGTTTAAAAGTTCCGTAACTTGTTCACATGCCCTACTCAATCATTCCCTGAATTTAATCACGTATTCCAGGAAATATATTTCAGGCTTTTACTTACTAATTTCTCCTGAATCAATTTTAAATGCCCTCTTACTTCATGATTATCAGTTACTTAGAAAGGACTGAAAACTATTCATTCATTAGGTGCACCCCTTTAGCAAGCCAGAAGAATCGAATCACTCTATAACAATCACTTGGGTTGTCTTGACTATGTGCATCAGATCACAGACCTGCAACTTTCTCTGCTAATTTTCTAAGCTTCTTTTTTTGCCAAAGTTTTCAAAAGGTCAGCAGTCGCATATTCTACTCCTAGAAAGTTATTAGCAACTGTCATCAAACGACTTTTACAGCGTTCCACACATATCCCTTGCGTTCCGAATGCTCCTGACACTCATGGCCGTTGTATGCACAAAATGGAAATCAAAAAAGGAAACATAACATCCCGCAAACAGTTCACACATTTATTAGGACTTCAGCCAATGTTATTCGCTGTGCAATCCATAACCGAGATGGAAACATTGACTAGTGATCGCACGTTTTCTGTATTTTGCAAACGAAGGGAAATATACGAATCCCAGGGGCATAGAATCATTGTAATAATCTTAGGGTTTCATATTTAACATATTTATTAGCAAAAAAAAAACGTGCACGCAATTTAAAATTACACAGTATGACAGTCTTACAAAAAATAAGCACCCCCCAAAAAAAAACACTCGATCAAAACATATAAGTAAACTCGTTGGTAACAACTTCCTTATGGATTCCTGACCCTGAAAGTCTAGTAATATCACCAAGGCAAAAATGCTGTCACCTTAGCAAAGCGTATACCACCTGAATTTTAATTCTAATTTACTCTGATGTGGAAACAGCACAAGTTCAGAAACAAACTGAACTTGAGGCTGGGTGGCTCTTGAAAATGCACGGCTTTTCTCAGCACAGAGCTGGTCTCAGGACATCTCTCTTGCCTAGCCAATACAACTCATCTAAACATATTTTCTTGAAATATCCTTTCCCCCTTTGAATTGGAACTCCTTAGCTCTAAGAACCTCCCTGAACTCAATGTGCCCAAATTGTTAGAATCATTTAGGTATTATGCTTGCTGCTACCTTCGGGTAAAATAATAAACAAATATGCTCAAATGTATGCTTCTGATTAATTGTATCAATTTCACCATGTTTAAATAAATTGATGATAGCTAATATTTCAACTGCTGAAAGCCATTCCAGAAAAAAAAAAACAGCTATGACTTTTCATGCAAGCAAAGTATATTGTTGTTCTCTTGTATTAACCTTGTTTTATTTAGACATTCCAAATGTCCTCATCATTGGAATTTGATTTGTTAACCGTTACTTGATGCTCCCCACTGACACACGTGCAAGTTTGTTCCAATTGACAAGGGGTTGTGTCCGCTCTCAGTAGAAGCAGATTCGAATTTATTTAAAGAAATGAACTCCCCCACCCGTCTAGGTTTCCTAACTCTCAATCGGTTTCTAAATCAATTTGTAGAGACTGCGCTTTGAACTTCTGTTTGAACTTGTTAAGCAATTATCCACTGTTTAGAAAACTGATTCCTTAATTTCTTATTCGAATTAATTAGCTGGTCGATTCTTCGTAATTTTGCAAAGGTAACATTTCGTTTATTTTTCCTGTTTATTATCCAAAATTCAGTATGGTGAAAAGCAGTTAATGCAACTAAATGGAATATAACTAAAATTGTAAGGCATCAAATCTATGAGGCAATTAGATTTTTTTTTTAATGAGCACAGCCCGCTGACAGCCAGTAATGATTGCTAATCGTTCGAAGTTCACTGCTGAGCTTTTAACTTATTTTAGATCAAAAAGTTCATTCATGTGAAGCCACCTTGCCTCAGAATTGGAAGGTGGGATCCGGCAACAGGATAATGCATTCCGACACTGCAAAGCAACCTGTTATTTGTGGAAAAAGGGGGCCAGGTAAACACCATGCCTGATAACACAAGTGAATAGCCCCAGAAGCCAACTGACCGGAGAATGTCACCCTAAAGTGGTGAACTCGTTTAAAAAATGGTATTGGTTTTCTCAGCTGATCAGAGTCCCAAAGAAATAAACGATATTAGTGCAGGGACTGAGAGGATCACCATGGTGCCTTTTGAGATAGTTGGAGGCCACGTCACAGACCTGAAGGGGCTTATGTCCGGTGAGATTAGTTTTATCTTGAATTGATATTTCCAGTAGTAATTTATGAAGTATTGTTGATGCATTTTTCATACCTACGGTTTGACATCCTATTGATAGAAAGCATCCGGTGTCACCAAAGCTGATATCTCTTTTGCCGCTTCTGACCAGTGTATTTAACAGTGTCCTCGCAGTGATTCGATTTTTGGGATTCATGCTGAATGTCCCACAAGCTCGATTCAAACCACCAATCGTGGAATATGGTATGTACCCACCTTTGTTATTGTGTTTACTTTCCGATAATCAATACATAGCCTTTGTCATCCATCCAGCTTTGGTACCATTGCAATGGAAAAATTTCAGTTGCTTGGATTGGGCTCGAAAATAAAATTCTCAAGGACAAATTCAACTTCTCTACGCACTCAACTCCATATTCCTGTAATTAATCTAAATTGGTGTTGCCCTATTGAAAAATAATCCCCCATATCATTATCATACAAAACAATATTTCTTTTTTCTTTCCGGGTCTGATTGAACAAAATGCTTCGCGGGATTGCAACAATTCTTGTAAATCACTTCCAAAGTTTTCTTGAATGTAAAGTAACATCACATTTAAATTTTGATGTAGTTTTTCATTGACAAATGTAATCAGTGGGATGTCCTTTTCAGAATTTCATATTTCTGCTTCTCTATCCTTACCTACCATTACCACCATTTTTTTCTCCTTATCCTATCTGGCAAAGTACCCTATTAGCATTTTCTCAAGGCACATTATTTGACACTTCTCGTACCTTGGGCATGAACTGCATAATTCCACACACTCAAACACTTTTCAACCTCTTAATAACAAATAAATCTTGGTAATAGTGGTTGTCCTGACACCGGCTACAATGCTAAAACAATGTTCCCTTGGGCATTAACTGTGTAATTCATCACACACAGACTCTTTTCAACCTCTTTATATCAACTAAACCTTGCTTATAACGGTTGCCCTGACACCGGCAACAATGCTAATACCCTGTCCCCAGGCCCTTTGACCTTTTGCCCAAATTTGATTTCACCGTTTACTGTGATATCTTTAAAAATTCCCTAGCTAGTTCACATGCCCTACTGAATCTTTCTTTGAGTTTAGTCACATAATCCTGGAAATATGTTTCAGTGCATTGATTTAATAATTTCTCCGGAATCAATTTGAAATGCCATCTTGCTTCATGTTTATCAGTTAATTGGAAAGGACAGAACGCTAATGATTCATTAGGGGCGTCCCTAATAGCAAGAAACAAGAATCAAATCAGTCTATTACAATCACTTGGGTTGTCTTGAACCTTGCATGCCCAGCATTTTTCAAATGCAGACATATACCTTTCTTCCTCCACCTATGGGTTCTAGATTTCCGTCTTTAGCAGACTGAGGTTCATCTGCTGGTTCCTTTTTACTAACGCTTTTAACATTATTAATTTTCATACACACCCAATTCATTATCTGAGTGCTACATGATCTTAATCCAGCACGTAACCATAGTTTGAGCTATGATAAGTGCCTTGACTTCGTGCATCAGATCATAGTCCTAGAAGTATAATGCCAAATTTACCATGAAAATTCTGATCCACCGTGATTGTTTTATTATCTGGATTGCATTATTCCCAGATTGTCTTCTCATAACCAGATATGACAGGAAATTCGACCGCTGATCAGGTTGTATTTATTTTCCTACCCCATGTCATGCAAATAATTTGGTCTTCTCCTCCACAATCAATTTTGTTGTACTTCTCACTGGAGGTTTTGCTTCTGGATTTCTCATATGCACATCCATGATGGTCATTAAATAGTTATTTCAATATTTAGACTGTTGGAGTGGTCCTACACAATAAACGATGACCCTGATAAAAGTTTCCTTAAATGCTGGAATTGGAATTAAAGGTGCCGCTTAAAATACTGTTTGAGATCTCCATATCACTTGATATTTGTTACATTTATGATAGAATTTAACTACCTATTTAGATTATCGAGGTCAATAGATTTTTTTTTGGTTGCAACTTTGCTTGAGTTTTCCTAAATCATAATGCTCTTCAACAGAGATTTCATGAGTATCTCCCGAAATTCCATCCTGGTTCCCAGATGTTATCACAATTTTATGCAATATCGCCCAATGTTGTGACATGAAGTGCTCTCCATTTCTTCTTTATGACATTGTTTTAAAGGTAATTAAACCGTGGAAGCTTTTGCTTCTGAAAAAAAAAAACTATCGATCATAATAGCTTTAAAAGTGCATTCTTCTGCTGTAACTCCACTCACTTTGGGGAACATAATGATACATGTTTATCCTCTCAAACGTCTAATCCTGACTTACATTTTCGAAGGTAGATCGGCCAAAATGATCATGGGTCTCCCCGAATTGTATTTTATACACTTCCCCTTGCTGTTTATGTTTGTGTGTCTATGATCTCGTCACCTCACTATCTGGAAACAACCCAGAATATTATGACTGCAAAGCCTCTGTTTATTGCATACATAAGGTACCTTTACACCACTAATCAAAATCAATATGTTTAATCTAGCTATGATATTTCTTATAAAAATTCGAATCCCTGCAATGGGCAATTTCTCTACTACTGCAGAGTCATCTCTCCTGATTTAAAATCACTTATTTTTGGTTTAATTTACTTTGTCTATCGCAATGTCCCTGAATTTCTTCGCCCCACACCCCCGCCAATTTTTCCCTCACCCGCCCCCCGACCCACGGTCATTCACATCTTGTATTCATTTAACTAACACTTTCTCTTAAAATAACCGCCATGAACAGCAAATGTCACGATGCCATATCAATAATGAATAGTTATTCCCTGCATTATTAAAGTCTAAATGGTCTTTTCTCTTCTCCCTGTATCACAAGGATATACCTTCCCATGCCAAATGTCGTCTTTAAAAATCTTTATAACTTGCTATTCCGAACTTTCTTGGGTATTCTGTGAGCGCATTCGCAACTCTCTACCAAAACGGGCTCTTTATTTTGAACCATTATAAAGGCTTCTAGGATGCCTTACACTTGTGTCTCAGTGCCTAGAGAACTTTTACTTGTCGAATTGTTCTGAGTTTCTACCACTGCAATGGGTTCAGCTTTTTACCTCCAATAGCATATCCTTGCATGTCCAGCATTTTTCAAATGGTGATATATACTTTTCTTCCTGCTCCTTTGGGTTCTAGATTTCCATCTTCAGATGACCGAGGTTCTGCTACTGGCTCTTTGTTGCTAACGCTTTTACAATCATTAATTTTCATATACACCCAATGCATTAGCTGAGCACCACCCGATCTTTCTCCAGCACATAACTGTAGCTTGAGATATCATAATTATCGGCTTAGTAATCATTTTCCTTGATTCCTTTAAAGTTGTCTTTAAACTAAATATGTATTGAAACTCGCAAAACCGTTTAAAACTCTGTAAATTCCAGATTATGTCGTTTCTTTACATTCCTAAACTTCATCCAGGACACAATCCTAAGCAGTTGTGATGACCATTTTTAAAGCTTTATAGTCTGCTCATTGCTCCTCTCCTAATCTAGCTTCACATTAATTGCTATTACTGAAAAAAAAAACTACCTATAACAGTAAAGATCATGCAGTTCTGGGCTATTTATCTTTCCTAGCTAGCTTTTCAAAGGAGGTCAAATATATTTCAACTCCATCTTTTGTGAACTGAGGTACTAACCAAAGATCCTCAGTTGAACCTAATTCCTCAAACAAACAAATTCACCAGCTGAATCTTTACTTATCCCCTTTTGTTTTACTTTATTCCAAGCTTTTATCTAGCCAGGAGATACTGCCTGGCCTCCGTTACCCTCTGATGTCCAAACTCAAGCTATCAACTTTTTACTTATTGTACAAGTTTTCTTTCTATTTCTTCCTGCTCTTTATTTCATTGAAGAATTTTTAAAAGTATATTTGCATTTCTATTTACTTCAATTTGGCCCTAACATTTTTAACTCCATCTCCCTTCCTTATTTTCTGTTTTAACATTTCTCCTTTTTTCCCCTTTTTCTCCCAATGCCATCCATTACAGCCTTCATTCCTTCTCTCATTCCTTCAGTTCACCTTTTTGCCTTGTCCTCTCTCTATGTCTCACAAGCTGCTTCATTTGCAATTGAATTCATTCTATCTTCGTTTTGGGGCACACATAATTCTCATCTCATTTCTGCCAAAGATTCCAAATGCTCAGCAGTCTCATATTCTACTTCCAGAAAGGTATTAGCAACTGCGGTCAAAATACTTTGAGAGCGTTCAAGACAAATCTCCGTAGTTCATCATGCTCCTGGCACTCATGTCCGTTGTGTGCACAAACTAGAAAGCAATCAACGAAACATTACATCCCGCAAACAGTCCACATTTTTTTTTATGACTGCAGCCAATATTATTCGCTGTGCAAGCCATATCCCAAATGGAAACATTTGTAATGGAACATACTTTTTCTTTATTTTGTAAACGAAGGGACATATGTGAATCCCAGAGTCATAGAATCAGTCTCATAATCTTAAGGTTTCTTAGTTAAAATATTTATTAACACGAAAATTTAACTTATACACAAAAGATTAAATTACACAGCATGACAGTCTTACAAAACATTTGCACCCCCAAAAAAATTCACTTGGTCAAAGCACACATGTAAACTCGTTGGCAACAGCTCCCCTAAACATTCCTAACACTGAAAGTCTAATAATATCACCAAAGGCAAAACTGCTGCCAATTTAGTATAGCCACAGTATACTAAAAATTTAGTACACCCAACGAATTTTAATTCACATTCACTCTGCTATGGAAACAACGGAAGTTCAGAAATAAACTGAACTTGAGACAGTGTGTCTTTCGAATATGCACGGCATTTCGGAGCACAGAGCTGGACTCAGTACATCTCTCTTGCATAGCCAAAACAACTCAACTAAACATTTCTGTAAATATCCTTATCGCCTTTGCACTTGAACTCCGTTTGTTCTAAGAACCTTCCTGAAATCAATGTTCCCAAATTGTTTGAATTACTTAGGGATTTAGACTGCATTTACCTTCGGGTAAAATAAATAAATAAATGTATACACCCAGTTATGCATCCGATTAACTGAAATAATATCAACAAATTTAAAGATCATTAACAATAACCAATATTTCATCACCTGATATTCATTCCAGAAAAAAAAAAGAACAGATATTGCGTTCATACAAACAAAGCATATATATTTTCCCCGTCTATTCAAATAGTTTGATTTAGACAATCCAAATTTCTGCATCTTTGGAATTTGATATTATAAACGTTAATTTATGTTCCTCACTGACACACCTTAAAGTTTGTTCGAATTTGCTTGGGGTTGCGCCGGCTCTCAGCGCAAGCAGAATCGAATTTATTTTTAAGAATAAACTCCTCCACTCTTCTATGGGTCCTGACGGCCAGCACGGTTCTGAATCACTTTCTTTAGTTTGGCTCTGAACTTCTATTTGAACTGATTGAGCGATTATCCATTATTTACAGAACAGAATCCTTTATTTCTGAAACGATTTAATTAGCCTGTTGCTTCTTCTCCAGTTTGTATAGGTAACGTTGCATTTATTGGTCCTCTTTATTGTCCAAAACTCAGTATGATGGTGAGCTGCTAATGCTGGAATATAATGAAAATTGTACAGCAAAAATTCTAAGAGGCAATTAGAATTCATTTTTAAGTGAGCCCAGCCGGCTTACAGACAGTAAAATGAGTGTTCATCGGTCGAATTTCACTGCTGATCACTTGATTTCTTTCAGCTCAAAAAGTTGATTCGTGTGGAGCATCCAAGCCAGAGAAATGGAATGTGTGAAACAAAAACAGAATTACCTGGAAAAACTCAGCAGGTCTGGCAGCATCGGCAGAGAAGAAAAGAGTTGATGTTTCGAGTCCTCATGACCCTTCAACAGAACTTGAGTTTGAGTCCAAGAAAGAGTTGAAATATAAGCTGGTTTAAGGTGTGTGTGTGGGGGGCGGAGAGATAGAGAGACAGAGAGGTGGAGGGGGAGGGGGTGTGGTTGTAGGGACAAACAAGCAGTGATAGAAGCAGATCATCAAAAGATGTCAACGACAATTGTACAATAGAACACATAGGTGTTAAAGTTAAAGTTGGTGATATTATCTAAACGAATGTGCTAATTAAGAATGGATGGTAGGGTACTCAAGGTATAGCTCTAGCGGTTTTTTTTTATAATGGAAATAGGTGGGAAAAGGAAAATCTTTATAATTTATTGGAAAAAAAAGGGAAGGGGGAAACAGAAAGGGGGTGGGGATGGGGGAGTGAGCTCACGACCTAAAGTTGTTGAATTCAATATTCAGTCCGGAAGGCTGTAAAGTCCCTAGTCGGAAGATGAGGTGTTGTTCCTCCAGTTTGCGTTGGGCTTCACTGGAACAATGCAGCAAGCCAAGGACAGACATGTGGGCAAGAGAGCAGGGTGGAGTGTTAAAATGGCAAGCGACAGGGAGGTTTGGGTCATTCTTGCGGACAGATTGCAGGTGTTCTGCAAAGCGTTCGCCCAGTTTACGTTTGGTCTCTCCAATGTAGAGGAGACCACATTGGGAGCGACGAATGCAGTAGACTAAGTTGGGGGAAATGCAAGTGAAATGCTGCTTCACTTGAAAGGAGTGTTTGGGTCCTGAAACTGGAATGTGTGATCAGGCAACAGGAAAGTGCCATCAGGCACGGAAAAGCAACCTGTTATTTGTAAAATTGGGGGCAAGGAAAACACCATGCCAGATAACACAAGCAAATATCCCCAGAAACCATCTGCCGGAAAATGTCACCCCAAACTGGGGAACTGGTTAAAAAATGGTATTGGTTTGTTCAGGTGATTGGATCCCAAAGAAATAAACATTATCATTGCAGGAACTGAGAGGAGCACCATTTAGATGGCTGGAGGTCAATTCAGAGACATGAGGAAGCGCATGTTCGGTGAGATTACTTTTATGTCAATGGATGCTTGCAGTAGTATCTTGTAAAGCATTGTTGATGTATTTTGCATACTGTGGCATTAGTTCCCTTTGATCGAAAACATCCGGTTTCACCAAAGCTGATACCTCTTTTGCCCCTTCTGACAAGCGTACTGAACAGCGTCAGTGCAGTGAATCAAATTTCGGGATTAATGCTGACTCTCTCACAAGCACGATTCAAACCACCTATCGTGGAATAGGATATGTGCCCGCCTTTGTTACTCCGTTACCTTTCTGGTAATCAATACGTAGCCTTCGTCATTCATCTGGCTTTGGTAACATTGGAATGGGCGAATTTCAATTACTTTGATTTGGCTCGATTAGTCATTCTCAAGCACAAATTCAACTTCTCTCCGCACTCAAGTCCATTTTCCTGGATATAATCTTTATGGTTGTTGCCTTATAGAAAAGTAATCCCACCTATCATCATCATGCAAAGTTATGTTTGTGTCTTTTCATGTCTTATTCCACAAACTGCTTCGTGTGATTGTTACAGCTCATTTAATTCACTTCGACAGTTGTCCGGAATGTAAATTATCATCACATTTACATTTTTACGTACTTCTCCAATGTCCAATGTAATCATTGGGAAGTCAATTTCAGGATTTCTAATTCTGCTTCTTTCTCCTTACTTCCAACTACCAGTATCTTTTTTCTGCTTATCCTATCTAGCGAAGTACCCATTTAGCATATTTGCATGGCCATTCTTTGACACTTCCTTTTATCTTGGGTATTAACTGCGTAGGTCCGCCCACTGAAACTCTTTTCAACCTGTTAATATCATCTAAGCCTTGCTTGTAACGGTCGTCCTCAAAACAGCAACAATGCTAACACCCTGTCCCTAGGCACAGAACTACAAGCCTTTGCTCTTTTGCCCAAATTTGATTTAATCTCTTAATGTGATAGCTTTACAAGTTCCCTAGCTAGTTCACATGACCAACTCAATCTTTCTCTGAATTTAGTCATATAATCTGGAAATGTGTTTCAGCACTTTGATTTACTCATTTCTCCTGAATTACTTTGAAATGCCCTTTTACTTCATGTTTATCAGTTAATTGGAAAGGAGAGAATCCTTTTGATTCATTAGGGGCGCCCCTTATAGCAAGCAATAAGAATCGACTCAATCTATTACAATCACCCGAGTTGTCTTGAATATGTGGAACAGATCATAGTCCTCGAAGTATAATGCCACCTTTATATTAAACATTCGGATCTGCTGTGATAGTTTTATAACCTAACTTTCATTATTGCTAAACTGTCTATTCTTTACTCACCAAACAAGCTATGGCATGAAATTCGACGATGATCCGAATGTATTTATTTTCCAAACCAACGTCATCCAAATAATTCGGTCTTCTCCTCCACAATAAATATTGTTGCACTTCTCCCTGGAGTTTTTGCTTCTTGTATTCTCATAGGCACATCGCTGATTTTCGTTATACTGTGATTTCAATGTTTAGACATATGGAGGGGTACTACACATTCATCGAATTCACCGTTAAAAAGGTTCCTTAAATGCTAGCATTGGAACTAAATGTGCAGCTTTAATTATTGTTTGAGATCTTCATATCACATCACATGTGTTACATGGTTGACAGAATTTAACCACATTTTTATGATATGGAAGTCAATAGATTTTTATGTTGTTGCGTCTTTGCTTGAGTTTTCCAAAATGAAAAAGGCTCTTCCATTGATATTTCATGAGCATCTCCTAAAATTCCATTCTGGTACCCATATGTTATCGCAATTTGATGCAATATCTCTCGCTGCTGAGACATGAAGTGGTCTCCACTTCTTCATTAACGGATTGTTGTTAAGGTAATGAAACTGTGAAATTTATTCAGCTTTTGCTTCTGAAAAAGGCTATCTGTTATCGCAGCATTAAATTTGCATTCTGATGCTGTAAATCCAATCACATTGAGGAAGTTAACGATTAATCTTCATCCTCTCCAAGGTCTACTTGTGACTTATATTGTCAAAGATAGCTTCTCCAAAATGATTATGAGACTTCCCGAAATGGATTTTATACTCTTCTCTTTTCTGTTTAAATCTGTGTTTCTGTGAGCTCGTCAGCACACAGTCTAGAAACTACCCTTAATATTATTTCTGTAAAGCCTCTGTATATTGCATTTCAACGGGTAATTTTAGTCCAGTAATCACAATCAACATTTGTGATCCAGCTGGACATTTCTTAAAATAATCCGAACCCCTCCAACAGGCAATTTCTCCACTGCTGTAGAATTCACCTATCCTGATTTCAAATCGTACGTTTGTTGATTTAATTTAACCTATCTATCGAAAAGGCATTGAATTGCATTACCCACCCACCCCCCCAACAACCCCACCACCCCCCCCCCCCCCCACCCCCCCCACCCACACCCCCGCCCGCTCGCCCCCGTCATGCATTCCAATCACTAACACTTTCTAGTGCAACAACTATCATGGCCAGCAGATGGCACGATGTCATAATAACAATGAATGGTTTGTGCAAGCATGTCTTAAGATCTTAATGGTCTTATCTGCTCTTCCTGTCTCAGAAGGATAAACTTTCCCATGGCATATGCCATCTTTAAAAATCTTTGTAACTTGTTCTTCAGAACTTTCTTAGGTAGGTTGTGATCGCATTCCCACCTCCCTACCAAAACTGATTCTTCCTTTTTCACCGATTATCAATCCTTCTGAATTGCCTTTCAATGGCGTCCCAGAACCCAGAGAACTTTTACTTGTCAAACTCTTCTGAGTTTCTATCACTGCAATAGGTTGCGCTTAAACTTTCAAGGGCTTGTCCTTGCATTTTTCGAATGGTAACATATTAGTTTTATTCCTTAACATTTGCGTTCTAGCTTTCAGTCTTTAGCACGCTGAGGTCCTTCAGCTGGCTCCTTGATACTAACGCTTTTCCTATGATTAATTTTCATATACGCACAATTCACTAGCTGAGTGACACATGATCTTTATCCAGCACGTAATTGTAGGCTGAGCTATCATAGTGATCGGCTAAGTAAGCATTTTCCTTTTTTTAAAAAAAAAAACTTTTCTTTCATCTTAATATGTAATAAACTTACAGCGATATGGTTTCAAACTCTGAAATTCCTTATTAGGTCCCTTTCCTGCACTTCTAAACTTCAACCAGGGCAAACTCCTAAGCAGTTGATATGAACTTATTAACAGCTTTGTGGTCTGCTGATTGTTTCTTTGATAATCTGAGCACAACTGAATTGCCACACCTGAAAAAACTATCTATAAGATTAAAGATCAAGCATTTCTGGGCTAATTCACTTTTCCAACTATCTTTTCAAAGGAGGTCAAATATACTTCAACTCCATCGTTTGTGAACATAGATACAAACAGAAGATCCTCAGTTGAAGCAAATTCCTCAAAATCATCAAAGGCACCATCTGATTCAATGCCTATTCTCTTCTGTTTCCCCTTATTCCAAGCTTTTGCCTCGCCAGAGCTTAATGACTGAGTACACTCCCCTGTGATATCTAAATTCAAGCTTTCATGTTTTACATTATTGCACACTTGTTTTTTTTTTCCATTTCTTGCTGCTCTTTCTGCCATTTAAAAAGATATATAACATTTTTCTATTTATTTCACTTTGTCTCTAATCCATTTGCTCCATCTTTATTGCTTGTATTTTGTTTTACCATTCCTCCTTTTGTTTTCCTTTTTCTCCCAATGCTATTCCTTACATCCGAATTTCCTCCCTCTTTCCTCCAGTTCACGTTTTTGCCTTGGCCTCTCTTTTTGTATGCCAAAATCCTTCATTTGCAATTAAGTTCATTCTAACTTCAGCTAGGGCACACATAATTCTCGTCTCTTTGAATGCTGGCAAATAATTTTAACCAATCCTGCCTTACAGGTCTTCGTTTTTTTTTTTCTGCATGCACTTTACTTACTGATTTTCTCAGCTTTCTTTTTGCCAAAGAGTTCAAAGCGCAACAGTCACACATTCTACTCCCAGAAAGGTATTATCAACTTACGTCATACTACTTTTAGAGCGCTCAACACAAATCACCAGAGTTCCGAATGCTCCTGGCACTCATGTCCGTTGTATGAACAAACGGGAAAGCAATCAGCGAAACGTAACATCCAGCAAACAGTCCACAAATCTGTTCTGACTGCAAGCAATGTTATTTGCTGTGTAAGCCATATCCCAGATGGAAACATTTCTAACTGAACGTACTATATTTGTATTTTTTAAACCAAGGGACATATACGAATCCCATAGGCCTAAATTCAGTTCAATAATCTTACTTCTCCATAGTTAAAATACCTATTAACAAGAAGAAAAAAACTTATGCACAGAATGTTAATATTCCAGCCTTACAAAACATTTACACCCAAGAAAACCTACTTCGTCAAAGCACACAAGTAAACTCGTTGGGGACAAGATGCTTATGGTTTCCTAACCCTGAAAATCTAGGATTATCACCCAAGTCAAAACTACTGTCGATTTATTAACACGTATACCACAAGAATTTTCCATATAATAACCTCTGTTATGGAAACAATGGAAGTTCAGAAACAAACTGTACGTGAGACTGGTTGGCTCTTTAAAATGCACGGCATTTCTCAGCTCAGAAGTAGATTCATGACATTTCTCTTGCACAACCAGCAGAACTCAACTAAACATATTTCCTTAAATATCCATTTCCCCTTTGAACTCCAAATTGCATTGTTTTAAGAACCTGCCTGAACTCTGTTATCCCAACATGTTCGAATCGACTAAGTATTCTGATTGCCTCGAACTTCGGGCAAATTAAATAAACATATAGGAATACGCTCAGCTATGCATCCGATTAATTGAAATAATTTCACCATGTTTAAATAACATTAATGATATCAAATAATTCAGATTCTGAAAGTCATTCCAGAAAAAAAAAAACTAATTTGCTTTAATGCAAGCAAAGTATATTTCCGTTCTTTTGTATTAACCTGGTTTTATTTTGATATTCCAAATTTCAACATCATTGGAATTTGATTTGTTAAGCTTTACTTTCTTTTCCTCACTGACACATCTGAAAGTTTCTTCCAACTGACATGGGATTTCGCAGATTCTCGGCACACGCAAATTCGAATTTATTTTTTTTTTTAAATGAATTCTCCCATCTTTCTCTGGATCCTGACTGGAAACAGGTTTATGAATACATTTGTTTAGATTAGGCTCTGAAATTCTGTTTGAAATGATTGAACGATTATCCATTATTTACAAAACTGAATCATTTATTTCTTACACAAATTAATAAGCCTGTTTATTCTTCTCCATTTAGCATAGGTAACGTTTCTTTTATTTGTCCTGATCATTGTCCAATATTCAGTATGGTGGAGAGCTATTAATACTGGAATATAAATAAAATTGTAAGGCTTCAAATCTATGAGGCAATTAAATTTATTTGTTTAAAATTTGCCCAGCCGGCCTACAGCCAGTAACATGCGTATTTATCGATCAAATTTCACTGTTGAGCATTTGATTTCTTTTTGTCAAAAAGTTGATTTGTGTGGAAGCACCATGCCTGAGAATTGGAATGTGGGATCCTGCAAAAGGAACATGCCAACTCACATGGCAAAGCAACCTGTTATTTGTGGAAAAGGGGGCGAGGTAAGCACCATCTCTGATAACGCAAGCAAATATCCCCAGATGCCATCCGACCGGATAATGTCATCTAAAAGTGAGGAACTGGTTAAAAAAAATTAATATGATTTCCCAGCTGATCGGAGTTACAAAGAAATAAACGATATGAATGCAAGAATTGAGAGGAGCACCATGGTGCATGTTGAGGTGGCTTGTGCCTCAGACACATGCATAAGGGAGCACATGTTCAGTGAGATTATTGTTATCTTGAATTGATATTTCCAGTAGTACCTTAAGTTTAATCTCAATCCATGTGTAATATGCGATCCTGTTTTGGTTTCCTACCCCTCTGAGACTGCTAACTCCATAATAACCAAAGTGGAAATTATACACCAATTGGTACAGAAACACGACACTTTCCGTTTGTGTCTTAAGAAAATCTTACATTTCGTATTATTTCAATGTTGACTATCTTACTACTTCCTGACATAAATTACCTGTTATTTTGTCACACCAGGTAAATGTCACTTTATTAAGCAAGTGTGTGAGTCACAAATATATTTGTCGCATCCTTGTCTTTCAAAACATTTTCCTAAACTTTTTGAAAATTAAACTACGAAAAGAAAGGTTCATTATGAAAATCTAAAACTTCTGATTATTTTTGTTTATGTTTATTTTTGGGCGATTTGGCCGTCGCTGGCTAGGGAAGCATTCTATACCCATCCCTAACTGTCCTTGAGAAGATGGTGGAGAACTGCTGCACACTGTGAGGTGTAGGAACACATAGAGTGCTCTTGAGGGGGGCGGGGGGGGCAGGGGGAAATATATCTGCGAGTACAACGGAGAAAAGAATGGATTCACATATTCCTAAATCATATCAATGTCCCCAACATGTAAACTAGGTCATCGGGTTAAACGTGTGAAGTTCATGGAAAATTGGGTTTAGATTGAAATGTTAGTTGTGTAACCAGGTCATAGCAAGAAAGTAAATGGAGTCAATTCTTCTAAATCTAACTCAGTAGCGTATCTTTAAAAAATAACTGACAACATTCCATGTAAAATAATCACTTCTTCACAATATCCTTGATGTTTAGGAATTTCACCTCAAATAAAGGAAGGACTGGGAATTTTCAGAGACATTTATATAGATTTTCTGATAATATAAATCCGTGGAGAACGTGGTGAAAGTCTTGCTTTGGAGCCCCTGCGAAAAATATTAATTAATGACACGGAATGTGAGGTACCTTGGATAATAATAATTTGCTTCTTTAAATATTCAATCTGAAAGTACAGTCATTTAAATAAAAACAGCAGCAAGTGCAACTTACTTAGGAACTTCAGGAAACCATTCATATTTTTTCTCGCTTAACGAACAGTTCGTTTTTATATTGTTTTACGTGCCAACCTATTCACAGTAGATTGACAGAAAAAAAAGTAATGCGACATATAAACAGGGATTATAATTCCCGACCACTGAATCACCCCAATCCCTGGCTCTGCCACTGACAATCTGACTAACCCAATGAAAAGGCAAATACCCCACTGAGCCCCGGCCATTTACTAAAGCCCAGACCCGAATGCCACAATGCTCAATTCCTACCATGGCCAATTTTCATTTCAACCAATTTCCACGTCAATAACGTGACGCCTTACACTAACATCACCTCAGCCACCTCACTGTCGACCAAGCTGACACCTTATCCATATACAATCGTACCCTGCAGCCATCACTAACGCTAGCCACCTCACCCACCTGCCAGCGAACCAAGCAACCACCTCAACTACCTAACCCCCATCCAACTTCCACCCTTCTCACCATTTGCTCTATCAACCTAGCTCCTCAATTGCCTCCCACACGCCAAACTCACAACTTAAAAAAAAATGACAATCCACCCAAATGTTTCCTAAACAGCTTTTCTATTAACACATGCAAACCACCCACGAGCCACATTCTAACTCACCCACCAGCTGCATCACCAACCTTCAACACTACACAGCTAGCACAATATTCAATCCGCCAACATACCACCTTCAACTCTACTCAACTGCAAGTTCACCAACTTACAACTGCAATCCCTCTCACCTCACGCACCTACCACACTAACAATTTCCAACTCATCCACATGCCATCACACACAACTGCCCCATCAACAACCTGTTAATCTGCTCGACTACCACTCTATCCACTTACAATCTCACCTGCATTGTATGTTAACCACATAACGCCTCACCCACCTTCCACCTGAATCATCTGTCACCCCAACCAGCTATTTAAACATACATGTGCCACCTCACCTACATGCTAAACTACCCACCTACCACCTCACCAACACCCACCCATCATAGTTACCAGAATATCCGCCTACAACCTCCAAGCTGCAATCGCACCATCTACCATTTCACCCACCCACAATCCCACCCACCCTTCTCCTCAATGAATTACTTTCACACCTGCCACCATAGCCACCTACACCCTTACCAACCTCTCCAGCCTCCTACCTGTCAGACTGTCAAATTACCGCATCACCTTCGGTTCCCTCCAATTCTACTGGCTACGATGGTTGCTCTTACTGGCTCTGTCATCCATATTTCTGGTAAGCCTGACTCAGAAGACGTGGCAAAAATACAGAGCAGCTCCGAGTCAGGAAAATGTTCGAGAGGAGGGGCACTCTGACAATGATTGCCATTCACCGCAAGATCCATGGCAAGATGCTTTACGATCAGTATTTTCAGTTCCAGAGTCCCTTTGCTGAGTCTCTGAATTTCCCTCAAGACAAATGGAACTATTGTTGGATTGATATGTTGTTCGCGCAAGTCAACAAGTGATAGGTCGTTTCAATTTATCAACGTAGGTACACAATTAAAATGTGTAATCTGAACCTATAGAAATAAGTAACAATCAAAAATACTGGAAATAATAGCAGTTAAGAAAATCATCACCAAACCTTAACTGACTTGCACAGTTTGTCCAGCATGTATGGATTTTGTAAAAACAATAACCTAGGCACCATAAACGTATTTATTGCATCATTGCAAATGCAGTGTGCAAAGCATAGCAATGAACCAAATACCTGCCTTACATTTCATGGACATGCTGCATTTGGTGCCTCACATGGTGCTTGATGTATTCATTTTGCATTATATCTCCAGCATGTGAGGCAGCTGATTACAGAAAAAATACGGAAAGACGGAGCTTCCAAATTCATTTTAAATAAAATAAACGCTAGTGGAGAGATTTATTGCAAGTAACGTGTGAAGTATTTATGAAGATGCATGGCACGATTCTGAATCTGAGAGGAATACTGAGAGAGAGAGAAGAAAAAGGTATGATCCAGTTCATTAGAGCTCCATGTAAATTTACACACATATTAACTCCCTGAGTACCATCTAATTGATTGTAAATTGGAATAATCTATTTCTCAATTGAATGCAAATTTCAAGATCAAAAGCCGCCAGTGATAGGGGGAAAAATGAAAGTACTTGTTGCTTTAACATTGCATCAAACCTCAATATAAAAGAATTAAACTGTACTTACATTGCGGATCTCATACCTCCTATAGCCCCAAAGCTGGATGAATATAGAGGACAAAAGATCGACAGATTAATAATAGTTTAATAAAAAAAACATATATAGACTCACAGTGAAACCAATTATTGGGAGGGTTAAATACATTGAAAGCACAAAAAATGATAATTAATTCATTAAATGAAAGAGAAACAAAGATGGACAATGGTTTCAAGGGGGGATGGGGTGGTGGCTAAGGGGAAGGCAGCGCTACCAATCGCAACACGGCTGCTGGTGCGAAATGAAATAAATTAATACATTTAGAATGTAAACCAACATCATATATCATAATGAAACATCTGGCTGACTGAAGGAAATCTGCTATCCTTACCGGGTCTGGCCTCCATGTGACTGCAGATACATAGTAATATCGTTGCTTCCAAGCTGTTATCTGAGATGGCCAATTGGGGACGGGGAACTCATGCTCACCTTGCGGTGATGCCTGCATTCCATGGAAAGATAAATAAACATGCTGCTGTACATTTTGCGTCTTTAAGCGCAAGTGCATCTAATGTTAATCAAATATTTGCTTGGCAAGGTTATATTTTTAATTATTTTTCAGCGATCCAGAACAAGCATAAACAATGTATTGTTCAATAACCTGATAGCACAAATGTAATTTCAAGGAAACTAACACAAACATTTCCTCTCGAACAATCGTATACAAACGTTGTTCTCACTCTCAGCTCTCTGGAACAAGCCACTGTAGATAGGGAAATGTGGACAATATTTAGCAATGACAAACAATTGCAAACTAAACAACTTACTAATCCGAAGCAAACAGTGAAGATTTATCAATTATCCGCACATATTTCCAGGCAACCAATTTGGCCCGAAACTTCTTTAGTAGCAGGTGTTGCCGGAATCGGTAATGTTATTGTGGTTCCGGAGATTGTACATGACTGGGCCGAGGGAAAAATATATCCACAATTCGAGTCTGTTTGTGTGTTCAATTTTCGGGCGTTACGTCATAATATATGAAACAAGTCTTGAACCACTCGTTCTCGAATTACATGGTTATTTTGAAAATTGCCTTAAGCACTTGGGAAAGATCCATTCGGAATACTGTTTATTTTGCACGATTTAGCGAAATATGACGAGACAACTGTTGTTTTTTTTTTCGAATAAGCAGATGAAGGAGGCTGCCAGACATCAAAGTTACCAATGTTTTAACTGTGAAGTTGTCCGAGGCCTGGTCCAGGGGACTTTGCTGACAGGCTATTCGGTTTTGCTCACCAGCCGACCTAAAGCATTTGCATCTCTTGATGAATCACACATAAATTGCTGTAAGGAAATTCTCGGTTTCCCACCAGAAAGAAGAAAACATTATTCTCATTTTTTTTTCCGGCAGAACAAGGTGGCAGACGATGTTTTCGAATGCATTTCACAAAAAGACGTCATGCACTCCATGTGCGCCAGTCCCTTTTAATCCTTGGCCATGTGCGTCACCTTGGAACCCCTAATTAGAGGAGAATGGGGAATACAAATGCAGATCCCTGCAACTATCACCCAGTTGCTTTCAAACTCCCTGATGAACGGATAAGAAATATATGGCTGGAATATTGAAAGGGGGGAAAAAAATACATTTCAGAGATGGATGTTAACTCAAACTTACGCAAACTTATTGAGGTGGCCTATGAGGTGTTCAAAACATCGAAATTATTCATTATTATGATTTTCATTATCGCAATCTGCTACCTTCATAACTTATTTCAGGGCATTTTATTCAAAATCTGCATCAAGACAGATCTTATGGGAAATTGGCATATGTCTTCACACCCCTTCAGTTGCAAGAGTTTTTCCTCGCCCTCTCAGTGGTCCACAAACTTAAGAAAGAGAAATTATGACTTATCATACAACAAGCTAGTAATAGCTGTGGCGGAAGCTTTGAAATATGCCGTCGTTTCCTGACTGGCCTCTCTTCTCTGTATTTAAATTCAGAGTTGACCAACATGTTGGACATGCTGATCGGTTAGCAATCGATGAAGTTACAAACTGGCTGAAAGAAGATCTGGAAAGAAGCAATAATAATATTGACCTACAGGATCAGAAGATAAAAGTTCTCTCCAGATTCCATCAACTGTATGAATTCAGGAACTCAGGACTGATGAGCCTACTGTCTACCTCTTCAAAGAAGATTAATCTATCTAGGTTGTATCTAACCCCCGTTAATTGCATGGTCCTTGCAACACTCCTGGGAATTTGCTGTTTTTTTGAAGAAGTGGATTTGACTCAGTGTTCAAAACAAAATTAAGAGATTGAGAGGCTATCAAGAATTTTACATAAATACAAATTGTTGACCTATATATTTTATAACTCAGCTCTAGTCGGTTAACATCCACTCTGAAATGTTTTTTCTCCCACTGAGCATGCACCATTTGAGGTATAATTTTGCCAAACCTCTGAGATACCGGATATTTAAAGAGCAATGCAAGTCCCCTTTTTTTCAAAGATTACCTAAAAACTCTAAATGCATGTTATTATGATAGAAGTTCCTTCTAACTTACCTGAAAACTTAGCTTCATGTTTTCCGTCCCTGAAACAGGAAGTTGGCAATACCGTGAGAACAATTCACAACAATATTCTATTTATAAGATTTTTCATCGTCATTGAACGATAGAAGGCGGGCACCCTGGTTTAGTTAGGCTGTAATGAATATGCTAATATATACCTCAAATTATTCCACAAACTTAAAATCGCCTACCCTGACTCTAATAGATACATGACATCTTCCCAAACTGTATTATCAAGTTGTCGAACAATAGTCTAATAGGATTTCCCATTTTCCCCATATAATTTCCCTAGACATTTATAGATCTCAGAACTTTAAATCCTCTCTATGATTAATAAATGGGATGAACATAGTACTATGCATAGTCCGTGCATTTTATATTTAGTTTCATTTTTTGTTCATTAGCGGTCTCCACAGAAGAGTAAAACTCTGTAGCAATAGCTCTAGTGGACATTATGTCTTAGACGATAATCAGAAATATTACTTAATACCAATTACATCTATGTTTCCTGAAATTGTCTACTGCAGAACTTTAACAAATCCTGCGCACCATTTATTATATTATTATGTGTCAACTGTCTTCTTTTATATTAAAGAATGAATAAAATATTCTAATTGAATATATGAACAAATGTATCGCAATTGTGTCATTTGGATTAGGAAAATGTATTGCAGTGGGCATGAGTTGATAACTTGTGGTCACATCAGGCTTTTGCACTTCATTTACACTATCGCCCAAGTCAAGTTAATTTCCTATATTAAAATGATGGTATTTATTGTCAATCATTTCAGATTCAGCATTGGCCATATGGGATTCTTCATTGACTCCATAGAGATTGTTATTTTTGTTAGGCAACAAGTTGAATTCCACGGGAACATATGGAAAGGTTGCAACTAACATCAAAAAACTAAAATCTACATAGTTCAAATCAAAATCAACAGGCAACGAACACATTAAACTAAATAAAAAGTAATTTTGCATGAACTAAATAACACCACCTAAATATGCCTTACAAAGTTCCTTGTTTTTGCCCATAAGCAATTCAGCAATGTTAAAGGAACAGCCCCAAATTGATACCTGCTGTAAAAGGGTCTTTCACTTAACTGCATTCCATCATGTCAAGTATTCTGTTGTCCAATCTTTATTGTTCCACTCCGCCCGTGGTTTCCACAAACGGTTCAGCAAGGTGCTAACTCATCGACGAATCTCCTTCCCCTTCAGGCCACAACGACCCTGGTGATACTTAATTCCAGATATCGATGTAGCAGACACATTATCGGTTTAATAGGCGCTGCAACTCAATTAAAAACACAACGCTTTATATCTGCTTCGAAATACTTCTCACAAAATAGTCAATACCAATATATGTTCAAACGAATTTGGATTAGGAGTAGGACATTCAACTTTATCGAGGCTGCGCCTCCAATCAATATGATCATGGTTGTTCTAAATGTGGACTGAGGCCCACAATCAGTCTGCAGCCGATAATCATCGACTCCCAGAACCTTTTTACACCTGCCTGAAACATATGCTGTGACCTTCTCTCCAGCGGCCTCTGTGGTAGAGAATTGTAACAGACTCGAAGAGGAAATAAAAATGCTCATAACTTCGTCTAAAATGAGAATCCGCTTACGTTGGCAATGTTACATCTGTTTCTATTCTCTCCCATACTGGGAAACAGCACTTCAGCATCCAAAACGTCAAGAGCTCTCAGGAAGTTATATACATCAGATCGTCACTCCACATTCTAAACCCCAATAGATAAAGGTCCATCCTGTGCACTTGCTCGTCATATAATAATCACCCACTCACAAGTATCACTTAGCTGCATCATCTCTGAACTGCTTGCATCGATTTTTTTTCATAAATAGGGAGATCAAAACTGCACAGTGTAATGCAGATGTTGTCTCAGCAATGCCGTTGAACAAAGTGAACAGGATATCCAACACGTTTTCCACAATTTTCCTTGGAAAGCAAAGCAGCATTCGAATTGGCTTGCCACACCTATATTTTTATATGATTTATGTACTGGGACACCCATGTTACCTACTTCCTTCCAGTTCTGCGAGGTCACTCTGTTTAAATCGGAGTGTGTGCTTCTATTCTTCCTTACAATGGGCAAGATCACATTTATCACATTGTACCCCATCTGCCAACGTTTGCAAACGTACTTAAGCTATATACTTCCCTTTGCTGACTCCTTATGTCCCCCACAAAACTTATTTCCGACACATCTTAGCGCCACCCACAAATTCTGCAACCAAACATTTGATTTCTTCATCAAAATTACAGACATAAAATGCAAGTATTTGTCGCCCTAGCACTAATTCCTTTGGATCTCCTCTCCACAAATATTTTTATATGAAAATTTCCCTTTTAAGCATGCTCTTTATTCCTCATTAGTCAATTAATCATTTATTCAAGCTAAGTACAGTACATTAACAGTTCCAACTTTTTCATTCATGGAAATCTTTTTGCTTTTGTTCAAACTTAAGTGGTAAAGACGAAGATATCTCCGGAACACCTCCATCGAACCCCTCAACCCCTTCCGACACCCCCCAACGCCCCCCACCTAACCCACAGCCAAAATAGACCCCGGCCCCACCCATCTCTCCCAAACTCACTTCCGTTTCCATACATAACTGTTTTGTATATTTAAGCACTGAGGACAATTCTGGCAAAATTAACGCCTACTTTTCATGTGCAGGCTAAAGGAGAACGAAATGTGTGATGAAGGATTAAGAAGGCTGTCTGCAAATCTGATGAAACAGGGTTGCAAAACTTGAGAAACCAGAATAAGTAGAACTGATCTGAAAAAAAAACTGTGATACTACAAAACGCACCAGTCAGTGTTCAGAATTTTACAATAAAACGAGGGCTGATAATTTCTAGATTTGAAGAATTCTAAACTTGTGTCGCAAAATGTAAAAAGTCCCGAATAGATCCCAAAATCATTTAAGTAGAATTTTTTACTTAATCTTAAATAGTTATGAGATTCATGACTTCTCTCTAGCTGAAATTATCGAGGATAATAGAGACTTCCAAGTGGAACACGTAACACAAAATATATTCGAAGGAGTGGTTGGGTAGATATTTAAAATAATAAAATGAATGATCATATCGAACAGGAAAACTGGCTTTTATCTGTTTGCGTTACAGTCTAATAATTCCTGATTCACTGCTTACATTTGGCCTGTAAAAATCAACAGTGGTTAGAATTTGTTTAGTTCTTTCTTTCCATTTTATTCTACAAAGATGTCGATATTATATTTTTTGCTTTATTTGAACACAGGCTGAAAGACAACAATCTTACAAACCGATATACCGAAGATTTTGCCTCCACTTTTGCTGCAAACCGGTCACTGTTAGAACTGGACTGCAGCAACAAGCGTATGAATGTTAAAAACAAAAATACACTATTAGACAAATCTGTAAAAGTATTGGCCATTCTCCTCCAGAAGAGCTATAAATTGGAAAGCAAATCAGGTTAATTTTATAAAGTATTATGAGAGAATATTGGTCAATAATAAATGTTATTTTGCATAAAAAAGAAATAGGTTTTCATTAGTTTCTGCGTTATTCGTGGTTAGGTAACGAGCATTTGGCATTATGTGTAAGCAAGTTTTATGCTCAAGTTACAGAACCACACAAGCTGTGCTGACCTGTCTGAGAAATAAAATGAACTCTGACAGATGCCACTAAGTTGCAGACGCATCAATGCGAGAGGGTGAATGTCAAAGGAGAATTTTGCAGAGAGAGTGAATATCTGCACGTAATGTTTTTGTTTCAGCTAAACAAAATGAGTGGCAGTGATTTGAAGAAGCATTCCTCCGGCAGTGCCTTGACAAATCAATTTCAATTTCAAACAATTCTTGACAGTTAACTGTCACTCATCAACAGCATTGCGTTCACCTTGGCAACAAATCAGAGTCCACCTTCCCACCAACCAGCATTTTCTTCATATACAGTGTGAATTGATGTTTCGGTTTGCTGCTGGTATTCTTCCGAAGTGGCTTGATAAGAGCAAGGCAACAAGCTTCGAAATGTCTCTTTTTTCAGCAACAATAATAATAATAACTGTGAAGCCGTTTTCATATACAGGATAACATACTCAGAAAAGGGCAAATCTAGTCACTGTTTCAATTTAACGTTGTGCCTGGTCTTGTTATGCGTATATGTTCCTCTTTTACAAAGTTGGGCACACTCTAAAGCCCCCAGTTTGGCAGTAAAGCACTTTAGGACTCCGAGAGTTAGCTTCTATGTAAAGTCATGGAACTGAATATCGAATTTTGGATGAAGAGTCATAGGGAGTCAATCATTAATAGTACTCCTCTCCACAGATATTCACTGACCTGCTGAGTTTTTCCAGCTATTATTTCCTTTTTGTTTCAGATTTCCAGCATCCGCTGTATTTTGACTTATCGATATTGAACATTGCATTGCCGCATTTTGGGCAATGTCCCGGCCCATGCACATTCAATTATTTTATCCGTTTGACTAGCATTGATTTTATGTAAGTTTCAGGGAGACCTGGTAAATGCCCTGCAGCACTCCGTCCTGGGGTTCAGAGAATTGGCAGGACATGATACTAGAGCTTAGCAACTGCCTCCTATATGTTGAAAAACCGCCTTCCAAAGTCAAATTGTCCAAGCCGGATGGAGAGGAGTTCATGACGGATGGAGAACAAAGTAGGAAATCTGTATTTCGGATCAGCTCCCTTGTCATTCTTAGGATAAAATCGCTGCAAATTCAGGGGGGGCAGAAACACTGATGGAATCCCATTCCTACAAGTTAATGTCTCCCAAGGCCAGCCCCCTCCCCTGCATAAAACACTGCCGGCACTGAAACATGAATTTGACATTCAGTGCGCGCAGAAATTGGGTGAAAGCTTTATATTAGCTGCATTTGGTAACAAGGGAACGCAATAGTTCTAAACTCGCTTTCCTGAGCATCGAATGTATGTGCAAAGAGTTGCAAATTATGTTGATGATCTGCAACCGAACATAAGCACGTGGAAATATAATATGGCAACAATTGGGACTTGTATCAAAAAAAAAACTGGATCCGAAATATTGCTAGACACAAGATGCTCAGAAGATATGGGGAATTAAAAATAATGAGAATGGTATTCATATTGATCACTTTAATCACTAATGTTCATGAGAAAGAGAAGCCGATCCTGATGATCAAGGAGGGAAATTATTTGGTTACTGTTGTGAAAAAATAAGGAGTCCCATTGCTCTATCAGACACTAGCTAGTGACACGTGTATAGAAGCATCGATTTTAAAGGAAATGACAGAGAGGTGGAATTGATATGATGCAGATAAACTATCTGTTTCAGAATTAGAAGCCCGGATTGTATGAATGGAATGGAAGGTAGAGCTGTCAGTTCCTAATGGCTTATGAGGATAATTTTCCGCACCAGTAACATTCTAATAAAAAGAGGATTGAGGCATTGTTTGACCTCGTCCTGGGAACGACGCTAGTCAATTGAAACACGTTTTACTGGTGGGCTATTTAAGGGAGAATGACTATATTTTCATAGCTTCTGGTTAGCAAGCAACAATTCAAACATCTGCGAACAGCTCCGGTCCAACAAAATTGGAAATACAATTTGTGACTCAACTCTCTAACGTAACAATGGAGAACTTTTCTAGAGGAGATTCATCAGATAGTGTCTAGGTTTATCCACGTGAAGAGGAGATGTAGCACAATAAAAAATAAACCTCCTCGGATGACAAAAGCAATCGAAAGTACAGGGAAACAGGAAAAGCGGACCTTTGACGGGAGTGAGGTTGAGAATGCAAGTCAGAACCAGGCTGATAATAGTAATTTCAGAGGTAAAGTGAAACGAATGCTGCAGAAAAAGAGTACAAGGAGAGACTTGGAGATAAAGTAACGGTAAACCAATCGTCTGTCATAGGTTTATGCTTATTAAAATCGATGTAGAGTGAGGCAGAGTCCGGTTATGGATTAAAACGTACATTTGTGAAGCAGGCAGGAAGAATGTCCGATGTACTGAAATAATACTTAGTATCCATTTTAATCAAGGAGAGTTACTAACCTAATGCCTTGTATCGGTATTTAACGAGGAAGAAGTTGTTGTTCAAGTTATGCTGGAAGACAATGTAGTTGATTGACTCGAGAAGATAAAAGAAAGCTTTAGGCAGACTTGTTCCACAAGAAGGTCATGATAAATTCTCATGAGTTGATGAGATGCATGCACTAAGGGATACTGGAGTGTGGGCGGGTGTTTTGGAGGCACGTTGTATAATAACTCATAGACGGGTTACGGTATACACAGGGCAAATTGAAATGTATTTATAAGAATGCTCAAAACGTGGTGCAAGGATATCCATGTATGGTGGAGTAGGTTATTCGGTTCAAGCAGTTACGGAAAAGCTTTTATAAATGGTAAACATCGTCAAATTTAACAGTCGCTTGGGCAAATGTCGATTTGTTAATTGTAGACAGTACAGGTTTGTATTGACAATGCTAACTTTTCCTTAACTTGTACTTTAAGTTCTTGCTTGACTATTGTGCTTGAACTTTGGTAAGGCGTTTGATAAGTTGACAGAAAACAAGCTTGCCAGCAAAGTGTGTGCCCGAGTAAGGTAAGAGGCTGGACAGGCATGGGTTTGTAATTCAGAAACAGAATTACCTGGAAAAACTCAGCAGGTCTGGCAGCATTGGCGGAGAAGAAATGAGTTGACATTTCGAGTCCTCATGACCCTTCATCAGAGGGGTCCCTCTTTGGACTCCTTCATGAGGACTTCAAATGTCAACTCTTTTCTTCTCCGCCGATGCTGCCAGACCTGCTGAGATTTTCCAGGTAATTCTGTTTTTGTTTTGGATTTACAGCATCTGCAGTTTTTTTTTGTTTTTATCTCTGGGTTTGTAATTAGCTGAAAGACAGGAAACAGAGACTTCTTTCTAAGTGTATTTTTGAATCCTGAGTAATGTGTCAGGAAGATATAACAATGTTTATAATGTTATGGGAAATAATTTTAAAATAGAGTTTGTGGGTATCTGTGCGTACATATATATCTGTGTGTATCTTAATTTGATTAAAACCAGCTTGTCCAGAGGATTCGTTGGAAAGAAGTGAAGTAGGTTTTAAATGTTGATTAGATAAACATAGGGAATTAGAAAGTTACGTGTAAAGGGGGAAAATAGCCTTGTGACATAAACCAATCAAAACCATTCACAGTGCAAGATAGGAATGACTTCCCCAAAGTTCAAGAGAGTCACGGGCAGAGGTGAGTATGGTGGCCATTATCCAGAAGAAGGTGCTAGTAAAACTGTAATGAATTAAGATGGATAAATCACCTGGACCAGAAGTATTACAGACCAGAGTTCTAAAAGAGAGAACTTAAGAGATAGTGGTAGCGTTAGTGATGATCTTCCAGGAATCATTGGAGTCAGGGAGGGTCTCAGAGGACTGGAAAATCGCTAATATCAACCCCCTGTTTAAGAGGTCCGTGAGGCAAAAGATGAGATATTACATGGCGGTTAGCTTGAGCTCAGTTATTGGTAAGAATTTAGTGTCCATTATTAAGGATGAGATTTAAGAATACTTAGAAGTGCATAGCAAAATCGGGCAAAGTCAGCATGCTTTCATCAAGGGGAGGTCATGCCTGAAAAAAACTGTTAGAATTAATTGAGGAGGTAACGAGTAGCTTAGACAAAGGAGAGACAATGGATGTTATCTACTTGGACTTCCAGAAGGCCTTTGAGAATGTGTGGCACAGGAAGCTGCTCAAAAAGACAAGAGCCCATGGTGTTACCAGCAAGCTACTAGCATGGAAGAAGATTGTCTGTCTGGCAGGAGGCAGAGAGTGGGGATAAGGGGTTCCTTCTCAGGATGGCAGCCAGTGACTAGTGGAGTTCCACAGGGGTCAGTTTTGGGACCACAAAATTTCACTTTATACATTAATGATCTAGATGAAGGAACCGAGAACATCCTGGCTAAGGTTACAGAGGAATCAAAGATAGGTGGATGGACAGGTAGTATTGAGGATTCTGGGATGCTGTAGAAGGACTTGGACAGGTTAGGGGAAACGGCAATTTAGTGGCAGGTGAAATACAACGTGGGAAATTATGAGGTCATGCACTTTCCTCGGAAGTATAGAGGCATAGACTATTTTCTAAATGGGGAGAGAATTCTGGAGTGCAAAGGGACTTGGGAGTCCCAGTCCATGATTCCCTTAAGGTGAAGTTGCTCGTTTCCGTGTTAGTTAGGAAGGCAAATGCACCGTTTGCATTTATTTCGAGCGGACTAGAATATAAAAGCAGGGATGTGCTTGTGAGGCTGTAAAAGGCTCTGGTCAGACACAATTTAGAATCTTGTGAGCTATTTTTGGCCCCTTATCTCAGGAAGGATGTATTGGCCGTGGGAAGGGTCCAGAGGAGGTTCACGAGAATGATCTCATGAATGAAAGGTTAACATATGAGGAAAGTTTGAGGGCTCTGGTGCTATACTCGATGGAGTTTAGAAGGATGAGGGGGGATCTGATTGAAACTTGCAGAACACTGAAAGGCCAGTATAGAGTGCACGTGGGGAAGATGTTTCCATTAGTAGGAAGGACTTGGACCCGAGGGCACAGCCTACGATTAAAGTGAAGACGTTTCAGAACAGAAATGAGGAGAAACTTCTTTACCCAGAGAGCGGTGAATCTTTGGAATTCATTGCCACAGAAGGCTGTGGAGGCCAGGACATTGAATGTATTTACGTCCGAGATAGATAGGTTCTTGAGTAGTAAGTGGATCAATGGTTATGGAGGGAAGGCGGGAGAATGCGGTTGAGAAACTTATGAGCCGTGACTGAATGGTGGCGCACACTCGATGGGCCGAATGACCTAATTTCTGCTCCTATGTCTTATGGTCCTTTGGTCTTATGCTCAAAGGAGTGTGAGGAATAGTACACCTAGCCAGATTAAGCTAAAACAAAATGTTTATATATTTTTTTTCCAAAAGCGGACTAATTAAGTTGGTGCTATGAAAGAGCTATATATTTTAGAAGGGGTAAAGATCAAGAACGTGTTGAAACAATGAGAATTTCCATTCAGAAAGGAACATTTATAAATGAAGGGAACACGCTTAGTAAAAGGAGAGAAGATCAAAAGTCTTCAACCAGTAGGCTTCAAGTCCCTGCCTGCCAGAACCCAGAGCTGATAGAAATTCCGGTTGTTTCAAGTCTTCCTCTAGGGTTTGAACAGCTCATCAAGTACCGTTGGCTGGGTCATAATGACTGCATATAGAGGGATTGCCAATGTCAGGGTTAGAATATTTGATTATATCTACAGCTAACCTTCGCCTGAGATAAAAAAAAAATAAGTCTGAGCAATTACTTTTGGTTTTCCCAAAGACTATAAGGTCTCAGTAGAAAATACAAACATAGAGTCAAAACTGAGACTGAGGTCTATGGGCCACAACTTGGAAGCATTTTAGATTGTGAAGAACATTAACTAACTCTTTCAAAGTGAGACAACTCGGCTGGTTCAAGAGATGTCAAGTGACAGATAAAGATCAATGTATACAGCTGTTAAATGGTTCATCTGGAAGAAAGCATGCTAAATGGGAATCCCAATGAATAGTATATTTCTAAACACAGGAGCAGAGAAACTTGGCTCTATGTCATGTCAATCAAGGAAGATGCAGAAGGGAGAAATTGTTCAGTACTTATTGAATGAATAATGCAATATAATGGTTTTTACTAATAGGAGCATAAGGTACAAGGACAACAAGTTTGAGATAGGTCTGCATAATTTTTTTGTTGATAGACTGCCCACCAATATTCATTACAAACCTACCGGCTCCCTCAGCTACCTTGACTACAGCTCCTCACAATCCGCTTTCTGGGTTCTGGCAGGCAGGGACGTGAAGCCATCTTGTTGAAGACTTTTGATCTTAGAAATTCTCTCCGATGTGCCTTTTCCATTATTTGTTTTTTTTTTTTCTTTTCGCCCGTATTTCCATTAATTTAAATATAATTACATCCATTGTTTTAACTGCATCTTTCAACCAATTTCGATCCCTTCCTCCCAACCACCAACACTAGTGCTATCTCTCCCTTGCTCGTCCTGCTCTCTACCCGAAATGCCACCATTAGCACATTTCTTAGCTAATTTCACGATTGTCAACACCTACGTATCCTTTTGTCGATGACAACTTCTGGCAATTTCCACCTATCACTGGCCATCCAGCCAGCACTACCTGTCCCATCCCCTCTTATACCAGCTTATATTTAGCCTCATTTCTTCTCTTTTTCCTTAGTTATGTTGAAGAGTCATACGGAATCAAAATGTTAACTGCATTGCTCTCTGCAGATGCTAGCAGGCCTGCTGACTTTTTCCAGCTAATTTTGCTTCCGTTCTGCATAAAACTCTGAGTGGACAGCAGCGTCACTATTGCTTCCAATTCAGGCAGTAATATTTCTCAAGGGTTTGAATTCATCACTGAGAATGAACAACATGTTCACAATAATAGTCATGCAGTCCTGATGTTGTGAAGCACACAAACAGCCCCTTTGGCCATTCGTGTCCCTGCTGCCCATCAAACACTTAATAACTCTAATCCAATTTTTGAGCATTAGGCCCGTGGCTCTATATGCCATGGCGTTTCAAGTGCATATTTAAATACATATTAATTGTTGTTATGGTTCCTGGAACTACCGCCCTCTCAGGCAGTGTGTTATAAATTCCAACACCCTCTGGGTGAAAAAAAAAGTAATCAAATCACCTCTGAACCCCTCCGATCCTTACCTAAATTCAATGCATTCTGCTTATTGTCACCTCAGCTAAAGGGAACACTTTGTTCCTATCTACCCTCTCTTTGCCCCTCATAACTTTGTATACCTCTGTCAGTCCTCACTTAGCCTTATCTTCTCTAAGGAAAACAACCATAGGACTGATTAAAGGGGATGAGGCAGATCTAAGGCCCGGGCGGGAGGGCAGAGATGGGCACCATGGAAACACCGGATGTATTACCACCTTTTCGGCGGCCATTTGGGAGGGGCAATGAATGCTGGCCATTTCAGTGACATTCATTGACGTCCAGTCTCTCTTCAAATCTGAAACGCTCCAACCCAACCAGAATCCAGTTGAAACTCCTCTGCACCCTCTCCAGTGCAATAACATCATTCATGTATGTTGGTGACTTGAAATCCACACAATACTCCAATTTGGCTTAGCTGGCGCTTTATACAGCTCCGATATAACCTCGCTGATATTACATTCTATACCTCCGCTAATAAAGGCAAATATGCTTTATGTTTTCCAAACCAATTTATCTATCTATGCTGCGGTGTTCAGGGATCTATGCACATGAACACCAAGGTCTTCCTTATCCTCTGTAGTTCCTGGGGTCCAGTCATCTATTGTGTGTCCCCTTGCTGCGTTCGTCCTCTGGAAATGCATCACTTCATTTTTCTCAGGGTTAAATTCCATTTGCCACTGCCCAGCACAGATTTCCTGCCATTCCAGATCGTCCTGTAAACTAAGACCTTCCTGCTCACCATTTACCATACCAGCAATTTTTGTATCATCTGCAAAATTACTGATCATAGTCCCTATATTAACTTATAGACCATTAATGTTCACTGCAAACATCAACCGTCCTAAAACCGTTCCCGATGTTCTACCACTCGTCACAGGCTTCCAATCGCAAAGAAATCCAGTAATTATGAACTTCAGATAAGCATTTTGTTGAAGAAGCTGATACTTCCCCTTTATAGATGAGATGTTAAGAGAAATTTGATAGAAATTTTCAAAATCGGGAGATGCCTGGAGGGAGGCGAAATAATTTTAAAAAATATTCAGTTGGCAGAATTGAAATAAGCAGGTTGCACAATGTTAATTTGTTTGATACGATGCAAAGGTAACATCACAAAACAGAGGGAAACGAATACAGGTGAGTGCTTAGGATATGGAATGCATTGTCTGAGAAGGTGAAGGAAGAATATTTAATTGGTCCATTCAAAAGAAAATACGGCTGTTATCTGGAAAGAACACAAATACAGGTAGAAGGCAGAATAGTGGGCCGAGGTAAACGTTTATAGAATGGTGCCCGTTTGGACAGTGGGAACCGAATGGCCTCCATCTATGCTGTATCAATTATATGATTCTATGATTTATTTTGGCTGTGCTCCTTCGTGAAAATATTATGAATTCTGTTTTTTTTTCACGTTACTCAAGTTTTTATAACAATCACTTCAGCAAAGTTGGAGAGTAAGCTCTGAACGTGTTGATTGCCTATGGATGGACAGTTCCAAAATGAACTAAAGCTTCAAATTTCATCCAGTGCACATGTTTAATGGAAAGTGGCATGCTTTTTCATTTTTTGCTCGACAGAGATAGTGAGTGCCTGCAAAATCGCTTCATACTGGCAGGTTTGTTGATCAATTTACCACAAATTTACATGGCTGGGATGGAATACTTGAGATGTGATTGAGTGGATGATTGCTGCTGCCGAACACATTGAAAATAATACAAAGGTAGCCGTCGTCACTGTTATTATAATGATTTGCTTTGCTATTTATATTTTCCTGTATTCTCAAAGTAAAAACAGTTCTTGAATAAGTTCCCATTTCCATGAAATATAGGAGCACTAAGGAAACATTGCCCCCAAATTCTTCAATCCGCGATGACCTTGCCACGGTAGCCAACTGCTAAGAATAGACAAAAGGCTGAATCGTCGTTTGTGAATGGATGATTTGTATCATATTGCATTTTGTGTGTTAATATAATTGACCATGATTGACGCATGAACTGAGCGGCAGAAGGAGGAGCCAGCTTTCTGTTCATCAGGGCGGGAAAATTACTTAAAATTACGTTCAGAGTCAGCAGCTCCAGGAATGAACTTCAAATAATTCCACCAATGTAACTGATATTGCTTCATTGAAACGACGGTCAATCTCTTGCACGCGTAAATTCATTTTCAAAATTTCTTCTACACTAAGTCTGATTACAAATAAAGTGCACGGTGTTATCAAAAAGCTAACCCCTTTTTGTGCTACGTTACAAGATTATATTGCTTGGCGAAGATGACACTTATTCACATTCCAATTCGTCCATCAGCACCGTATTTGTAACCTGTTCTCTTTCACAACAATGGAACTAATCACTTTACTGACGTCGCCCTCTTCTTCAGCTCAGATGTTCTTTAGCGCATCCGATTTTTTTTTTTATTTTGAGACACGTTTCCCACGATAACCACATTTTGTAATGGCTTCCTCCCTCCCCCAGAGGAGCATGGAGACATTAAACCACCAACAATATTAAATGTTATTTAACATCTTTAAATAATTGTCATAACATATCAATTCAAATTCCAGAATTTCCAAGTCTGCTCAGCAAAAAATATGTAGCACAGACGTTAAATGTAGAAATCCATTAGATATTAAACGCCCAATATAACCCCAGTCAAAAAAGAAACACCTGCACAAGCTCGCACGATAAATTGTCAGTTGTAATTCTTATCTGTAGTGCACACAAACAAACGCACTTGCAACATTCGTGGATTTATTCAAAGTTATTTTCTATTGCGCCACGATTTTCAAATTGTGATATGACTATAGGCTATATAGAGGTCTTTGAAATAGTCTGAGGTTGGAAAATCCCACAGACAGAAACATGATCATGCCATTACCATTATGCAAACAATCAAATTATGTCACTTAATGTAGCCGTTGACCAATTGCTAAACCTTTTTGGTATACATTCCAATTTTTCACCACTTTATTCTCTATAAATTCCCCCCATTTTACTTTACTAAGGTATTGTCGACAATCAGTTCATACAAATTACGTTGCATGTACCTTGCGTATGACAGCCTGAAATAATGAACACAGCTTTGTTAATTAAAAAAAATGCTTAATTTACTTTGGTGTATATAATTGCTCTAAAAACGAGGAATAAAGCTTTGTGAATGTTGTCTTGACAGCTGGTGAAATGCTAAAAGCAACCTGACATTATAGGAATCGTTGGTGGGAAAATGCTACATATTGTAACTAAGGGATCCTTAACCATAGCTTTTAAATGGTAAGAAAATGCATCATGTTGTAGGGTGAGATATTTTAGCATAAACAGAGGATTGTACAGAGACAAGGAACATATGGGCTTTAGCATTGATATGACTAATGGAGTTGGTATAGACGAGTTACTTAAACATTCCAGAAGAAATCTTTAAATAATTGTCATAACATATCATTTCAAATGTAATGTTTGAGATGTGAATCTATATTCAGGAAAGGGAACATAATTTCTCGACGTTATAGATTTAACCAATTCAAACATTTTCTTAATTTACAAAATTAAATTAGTTATAGGCGTGGCTTCAAATCACAACTATTATAAATATTAATAAATTACCAAACTAACCTCCATTAAAGAACAGCAATCCATAGACTGAATCAAGCAACGGGCAAAACATCTGCAGCTCATAGTTTCAAATAAGCTTGTTTTCCCTTTGGTTCCTGTGGATACATTTGGAGGCTTACACTTGGCTTTGAATCTCACATTGCATCCTATACATTAATGACTTAGGTGAAGAGACAGAGAACAATTCACTGAACGTTGCTAATGATACAAAGTTATTTGGGGAGCTAAGCTTGGGAGCGCACAGAGAGACTGTGGGAAGTCATAGTCAGATTAAGTGACTAGGCAAAAAGATGGCAGATGGCGGAACATGTAGGCAAGTGTGAAGGTTTTCCCTTCCGTCCTTAGTTTTCTAATCCTAATTCAAATTTATGTATCGCCCAGAATTGTGCATGTTTCACTGATATCGTATTGTTTCCCTGCGCTTATTCAGCAACTATTCGTAATCCAGCATTGCATCAACTGCTGTTGGCATCATGATATTATTCCTTTCCCCATTCGCTAAACCTTTTGTCTAGCACTCTGAAGGCCTTCTTTCCCATTGAATTTTCCCTGTGATTAGTCGTATCAGAAGCTGGCGCTGATATATTCCCATCTATTGGTGTTATTCCATCCTTTTGGGACACTTGACCTTCTCCAAATGTGTGCCTAAGTGCTGATGATTTCTGCTTTGCCTTGGCTTTTCTTCTTTCACTGGCTAACGCCTGGCTGCCGGACAACTCCTTCCCAAAGGAAGTATCATCCTCCTTCTTTTAGCTGAAGGAAAATTCCTACTGCAACGAGTACTGAAACATGGTCGTTCTGTATTTGGGCCTCATACAGAGGCTTAAACCGAGGCCCTAGCCCAACTCCACCCACGGAGGTTTGGACTTCAGTGCACCCTCGGTGTTTAAATTTAGTTTTCCTTCGAATATCAACAACTGTCCAGCCCCTATTTCCCGAGGCAGTTCCCTCAGATTCGCAAACAGTTTGAATAAGGAATGCGGAAAATTCTCCGGAAATGATAGAATATCAGAGTTTCTCTGAGAGCCCGTCCGTCTCCGATATAGATAAGGCCTTGGCCTCTAATGGATAATCTTATCCCACGAGTAGCTCTGCTGCAGTGCTCATTTGGCAATCTTACGGGCGCATCTCTTTTGAAGCCTTATGCACCAAATTGCCTTCCTTCGCCAACTACGGAATTAGGGTCTGCAGTGGGAAAACTGGCGTCCTGGAATCCTCCCTTTGTGTTTTAGATTGCGGCGGGAGGTGGTGGGAGTGGGTGCGGGTTGGTGTTGCCAGAGCTCTTTTCAGTGCTGTGGCATGCCCTAACTAGATAGCTCTGCTTCTTTTACCAGTACTCATCGTTATAGTTTGGAAACGACCTGCAGGAATTTAAAGCCCTGCGTGCAAGATCGTCACTATCTGATATGACTGTTGCACCCCTAGCATTGATAATTCTTTCTTCTCCTTTAGGCATCTTCGCATGTTGGAAGTTAGGTAATTTTGGATTCTTCCAAAAGTGCTCGCTCAAGCAAGTATTCTAATGTGCTTGGGCTATTTAGGGCTCTTATCGATGGGTGAAATGTTATTTTTGTCACTCGTTAAAGCTCGTGGAGATTTTGGTTAGCATCTTAAAAATGTTCCTTATTTGCTGGTGGCCACTGCGACTAACTCAAATGAACTTTGGTAGGCAGGATCCGACAGCACAATATTTGTAAATACCGAAAATAGACATTTTCAATTCCCCCTGATAACTTCCCCGATTTAAAAACATCCAGATACCTTAGGGCCATTTTAACAGCTCTGCTTTTATCTAAAAGATGGCAAAAAGTACCCCCCCCAACACCTCCCCCCCCCCCCCTCCTCCACCCCCCCCCCCCCCCCACCCCCCCCCCACACCCCCCCAGCCCCACACCCCCATCACTGCTTGAAACTTGAGGAGGTACTTCGTATACTTGGTTGCCCTAGAGAGTGGTTTTGTGTTAAGGGGATAGGACATGCTGCCAGAAAGATGGGCATGTATCCTCTGAGCACCGAAATGCCTGTTCTTTCTCTCTCTCGCTTGAACAGTTAACTCTGTTTCCAATTTTTGAAATTAGTATACGCTTCCCATTAATTGTTTCCTTGCTGAATTTCCATGTGAAGCTTTTGTATCTCGATATTGGCTAAGTGGAGTGGGTTCCTAGTCATGATTGGTTTTGTTCGTTAACTGCTCTATTGATAACGCCATAGGCAGACGTTCGACCACCGCCAGAAATCGTTAGTTTCTTTAGACTTTGCTGGCTTAGTGGAATTGCAGCTTCAGACCTACGGCTTACAATCAATCTTTGCAAAGTGGGTGCGAACGTTTTCATCTTAAATCATCTTGCTGAGCACGCATTTAGCCATGAGGTGTTACCGTTTCCTTACCTTTTTATAATAATTCGCTGTGCCTTTTCCTGTCCTGAGATTCCTAAAAACCACGGAGTTCTCCCTTTAGGAATTCATCTTAACTCCTTTCATTTTAATTTGGCTGGTAGCTTAACTTGGATGCTGGGTGATTTCAAATTGGATCAACCCTGGACAAGACCTCAATTTATTTTGCGGACAGGAGAATGATTAAAGTAAACAACCTTCTGCACCCTCCCCTTCATTCCCCTCGCAATGAACGCCTGTGAAGAAATGTATTTATGTTTTCACACTTCCCCTTTTGGAAGTGGTGGCATAGTTTCTGTAATACGTCAGTCTGCTGTGATGCAATCATCTAGTTAGAGCCCGACAAAAAACTCGTTATAACATAAACAGAGAGGATTGGTTTACTTTACACAAAGACAAAACGTGGAAAGATTTATCAAATTCCAGCCCTTTTTGCATTAAGACAATAATAGAGGGAATATGGAAAGTAATGTTTGCATGGCAATATGCGTTAAAATGAGAGTTATGGTTCCATGAGAGTCCTCCGTACAAATAAAATACCTAACGGTGTAAATCTTCTAAGGGTAGCAGACTTAAACTGCTGCAAGGTTATCAGTATAAATAGAAGTGATAACTTCCCTGTTGAAAAAAGGCCCGTAGAGATGGATGAGTTTTAGAGACACAGATACAGCAGTTCCAATGTTACAGTACAGCACAGTGTAGATGAGGGCCAGAGCAATATACCTGTACAGGGTCATTTCGGCTGATGACTGAGAGGTGGTAAAATGGTATATCTACACTGTTGATTTCGACACAGTAATATTAGAGCTTCCAAAAGCTAGCATCAATGTCGTGTGACAGGCCTCCAACTTCTTCTCTTGGGTTTATGACAAATGATGTTTTTTTTTTCCCCTCGATTGCAATATGGTGTGGTTTAACAAATGAGCCAGGGTCAGTTTAACCCTTGCAGAAATGTAATCTCCGTGGACCAGAGCTCTGCCTTAGCTTTGTCTAGTGTTTTGGTGCATTTCCTTGCAGTTTGAGTTTCCGCATTGCTGGCGGCACTGATTTTTTTGAAAAGGTTGAGAAGTGCTTTCTGGTGTTTGAAAGTTTTAAAAGCCGGGACATGAGCGTCATAACAGCTTCACCTCGCGATCCTAATTTAAGATTATTTTAATTCAGAGCATCAAACCCTGGTGAAACATTTTTTGGGTTACGAGTGGAAGCAATTTCGGCTCTGTGTCAAATCAAACGACTGGTATTTACAATCCCATCGCCACCTCCAACTCTAACGTGATTAATTTTATACTATTCTTTCCATAGCATAACAGAAAAAGCTACCCTTCTGGTGTGCATTCAGTAATGTCAGACAAGGTCCTTGTCCAATAGTGGGCCGTATAGCTCTCCTGGATACTGCAACGAAAATTTAAGTTTAACTTTCCTGGCAGATCTGTTATTTGTACGTCGTCCATACCACTAAAGACGACTGAGAGGCAAACAAAACAAAAAAAAAACTTAAAAGAATGTATAGCCTAACCATCGATATTTTTTTTTTCTGGAAGTGAGATTTTGCATGGAAGACTAGTTTTTTCAGAAACAGAAATGGGTTAGATGCTAAGTTTTCCCAACGGACATTGAGCCTCTGAGACTGAAATATATTCTGTGTGAAGTGTGTGCGCCGATTGTAACACATTTATGAAGGGAAATTACTTGCTCATTGCATTAGTCAGGTTGAGTGCGAAATCAGCTCTAAATGGCGAAATAGCTAACCTGCGCATAGGGCATGTGATCTATCGTTTGAAATTTATCACCTGAGTAGATCACAATGATTAACATAGAAATGACCATTGACTCCGCTGACATTTTGCAACTGTTAAGGCAGCATATTGCAGCAAAAGTAAATTATCCGTTTTTTGAATACTGTCTGCAATATATTTTTTGAAAGGAAGGATTGAAGGAAGCTTTGTATATTTTTAAACAGAAAGATCAGCAACAGCAATATTGACACTTCATTGAAATACTTCTCCACTGAAGAATTATCAACTGACATATTAGATTGTTTGAAAGGGAAGCATCTCAGATATGTATCTGTAATTTTTGTTACACTAGGAAAAGGTATATATTCTTCTCTCTTCATTTATTTATATATATATATATATATATATATATATCCGTCATCTGCCTGCATCTCTCTATCTCTCTCTCTCTCTCTCTCTCTCTCTATATATATATATATACTCTGAAAGCGCTTAAGGATAGTGACGAGCCTACCTAGTACCCCATCACTTCTGCCCAGCTGTTGATTAACCTCCTGAGGCCTTCTGCCTGTGTAAGTTACTTATTCAGAGTAAGTTGTAAGAAGGCAGTGCACCACCATCTTTGAAAAGTTTAATTATAGATGGGCAGCAATATTTGCTTTGCAAACAACAACAACATTTTCTGAAACATGTATGAAACACTGTCCCTTCAGGTTTTCTTTTTTAACATGGGAATAGATTTTAACGTGTAAGCACGTCATTTTCAGGAACAACCAGTTGACTATAACAGGCAATAACCTTGCTCTAAATGTTAATAATTTTCAACCACAATAATACTGAAAAACGTTTTGAAATTTGAAGGAGTAAAACAATGCAATCCTTGGGAAATTTGCAGAGAAAATGAGGTAGACAATTGCAGGCTGCGTATGTCACTGATTTTTGAACAAGGCTTTAAAAAAACTTGGAGAACTGCTTGTTGTGGTAGAGTTAAAAAAATGTATCACTGTGGGAATAACTTTCCGTTTGTAAGAATATAAATGTATGTGATATAGGTACAGAATGTAAGTATATAATGCTGCAAAAATCGCAGATGTAGACAATGAAATCAATCATACACATATTAGAAAAATGCCCCATTCCTGGAATTCACAGGGATACTATATGTTTTTGTCACACTCGTGGCAAGTTTAAGAACGCAGCCACTCCTCTGATTAAACAAGTGAAACATATGTCAGACAATTTTGATTTGACGGTTATTAAGCGCTAGTTCTGCCATTAAAAAAAAAAATTGTAAATTCTCACGTGAGGGCTTTTGGGAATGCCCCTTCTGAGAATAATGCATCGTATGGGAAGGAAAGCCTATAACAAGCTGACTTGTTTTCTTATGTTTGCTGATGGAGCATATTTAGGAGATTGAATAATAAATACTTCCTTTCTCATGATGAAGCCTCAAAAATGTTGTTTGCTGAAGCAGGAAACTTGTTATTAGTCATTTGAGGTAATGGATCAACCCCGTAATAATAATAGCCATTCAAATGAAACTGCCACAAATAGAGCAACGAAAAACAGGCAGCATAACTAAGTATTGATTGATTTCGTTGGGAATTGTTTTCAAAGTCATTTCTATGAGGTTCATTTGATATGCAGTATGCTAATGAGCTCGTTTCTGTCGAATTGTTCGTTATTCACCTATGGGATAGCTGGGTACCTTATTCGAAATGACTTGGCTGTCGGTCAGTTATTGCTGCCTGCAGTGATATCAGAAAATCCGGCTAAAACTGAAGTTTTACAAAGGTTCTTGAGTGATTTGCAGCAAATTAAATAATGATTTTGTTAAACGTGATGTTGAAATTGATATTCTGACTAAAAAAGTGTTGGAAGCGTCAGAAGATCATCCTGCATTTTTTTTTCTTAAAGTCTAAGTGCATCTGGCTCTCGAGGAAAGTGGTATGAAAGTTGAAAAATTTGCTAAATAGCCTGAATTAATAATGAAGACATGGCACATGCAAATTGTTCGAAAACTAATGATGAAAAAATGGAAATATATGTTTTGATTGTGAATGGAGAGATAAAATATAAAGAGTCGAAAGTTAGCATTTTTAGGTGCAGAAACGAACACTATTCCCTGACTGCACGTTAGAACATCAGAAAGTGGAATTGTCAAAGTTTATCATAAAGTGATTGTGCAAAGTTCAATTTTAGTGTAGCATAGTTGAAGTGGAGGTGGTTAGGATAATTTATGAACTGAATAAGATGATTATCAAAATCTCAGCTGAAAAATAACAACTTAGACAAAAATCCTGAAACACTTATTGCAGCATGAGAGGAGTTGACTCGCAGGTGATGTTATCATCTAGTCAACCATAATGGGGTGAATGGCGCTGTCATTGACGGCAATTCTGATGTTCATTACGCTGTTACGTTCTACAGAGACCTGCACCCAAAAGGGAAGGTACGGCAGAAAGGACAATATATTGATATTAGGAGTTGAAAGGAAGAATGAGCAAAATGTTTCAGTCCTTATGTTTTATAAGCTGAAGACTCTCAGAAAAATATGAAAATCTTGTGACATCGTGATGCACGGGTTTAAGAAAAAACTGTCTAAGTGCTGAGGTCACTGGGGATGAAGAAGTATGATAGGGAATTTCTTCTTCATCTCATAACAGTCACCATCCTAGCTCAGATGTATTGCCAAGGATTAGCAATATCGTTGAGGGCAAAAGTAACCAAGGCAAACATTGTTATGTGCTTTTGATCAATCATGAAGACTATCTCAGTGTAGATTTAGAAGATAACCATGGAAAGCACAAAGCTAACGTATAACTGCTAAACCAGTAGCTGGATAAACTTCGAGAAAAACGATACATAATTGGAAATTAGATTAGTTTGGTCGGTTGAATTAAAGTGTGTCAACCAGTATTTTTAAGATGTTTTGTTTGCCAAATCAATGGATCTGTAGGAACCCACGTAATGGTTACCAAGAAGCCTATCAAGTTTGTTTGGTTGGTTACAATTAAACATTATGGAGCTTCCAATTCACAAAGTTTAATTGTAACGTTATGCAAAGTGGTGTGAGTGTGGAAGGTAAGTTATCTCCACAACATATAGTGGGATAGTCGTCAAGCTGTTTACAGAGTTACGACTTGTTGCATATTGATAGTGTTGCAGAAAAAAAAACCTTATTTTAGTAAGGCATTTTATTTCTTCAGGACGAGAGATAGACAACTTTACGTGTGTTATAGGAAGCTTGTATTTTACTTCTCTTTGAAGGTACTTTCAAAATTGGTCCACAGAGTATTCTCACAGACAATAACTTTTATTTTTATTTTTGAGCATGACATTGCTAGCTTCCAATTGATTCCCATGTTTCATTGGTTTGCCTTCGGAGTGAAGAACTGCCAACCAAAAAGTAAAAAGAACACTAATTTACTAATTTGAGTTATGTACCCTTTTATTTTGAGAAAATTTCATTAAAGAGGGAATAAACAATTATTTTTTTCCTAATATAAAAGTTTAAATTGGGCAGACTGCGAAATTATACTGTTGTGGAAGTCGATCTCTGATTGGAGGGTAGGCACTGATTCACTATGTGTGTGTGCGCACGCGCGCGTGTGTGTGTGTGTGACTCAGTTAGAACCACATAGCATTAAAGACAGGAAGACTAGAGAGTTGCTGATTGATAAAGTGCACTGTTTCTATTTCAATTGTGCGAGTGAAGCGCAGCCCTTTTGAAAAAATGCGAATTAGGGTTGACTGAAAATTTTGTGACTTCAGGATCCTAGTGACCGTGTTCAGTTAGCGTTCTTAGATATACGCCTTCTCAGTGGTAAAAATGACTGAGGACTTTAGACGGAATATGTCAGCTCACGCTTTGCTCTTCCACAGTCGTAATGATTGATTTTGGAAGTGAAAGACGGTACATTCTCAGATTTTTCAAGTTTTAATGATTCCATGTAGCACCAGTTTGGTTCAGGAGTTAATGCGAGTGCCTGTAACTACATGAGGAATATCTTTGTTGCATAAACATTGAAAAGCACATTTTGATTTGAAAGGCCCTCTACCTGTTTTAAAGTGTTTGAATCACAGAGCCACAGAATGGTTACATCACAGAAGGACAATCAGATAATCATCCAGTGCCCACTTGAATGCTTCAATTGACCGTGACCTTTACCAAACTTCCAGTGAGAAAATTGGAGACTCCAGCCACGCTCTACAAGATTTTTTTTTCTTACATCATTTTGCTTCTTTTGCAAATCACTTTAACCCTCTGCCCTCTCGTTATCGATCCCTTGATGAGCGAAACAGCTTCTCCATGTAATCTATACAACTCCGTCATGATTTTGATTACTGCTATAAATTCTCCTATTTGCCTTTTTCCGATCCAAGGAGAACAGTCCACGATTCACCAATCTTTCTTCCTTACTCAAGCTTCTCATCGCTGGAAACCTTCCCTGAAACTCCTTACGAACTTTCTCTAATGCTATCACAACCTTTCCGTAGTTTGGCACACAGAACTGTACAGGATTCTCCAACTGAGGTCTAACTCGTGCTATAAATTACCTCAGGTTAACCTCCGTACTCTTGTACTCTATGCCCGAATATTAACAGCCAGTATTATGTTTAACTGCTCTCTCCACCTTTCCTTCCAACTTCAATGATATATGCACATATACATCCAGGCTTCTCCAACCATATACATCCTGAAAGAAGCAACCTATATTTAACATTCTCTCCCTAAGTTTTTCCTACCGAATTGAGTTACCTCACGCTTCACCGCAATAAACTTTACCTGCCACAAATAGGCCCACTGCACCAAATTGTCTATGCCAATTTGACGTTCTAGGCTGTTCCCCTCATAATTGATAACGCTTGTAAGTTTTGCCTCTTTCGCAAACTTTGAAACTGTCAACTGCACACTACGCCTTAGATCAATAATATATATCAGGAAAAGCAAGGGCCCCAATATAGACCCCTGGGAAAATCTATGACAAACCTTCCTTTGGCCTGAAAAATATACATTGACCATTACACCTTGTTTCCTAATGATCAACCAATTTTGCATCCACACTGCTTTTGCACCTTTTGTTACATGAGCTATGAATTTTCTCACAAGTCTTTTGTGAGGCACTACAGCGAAATCTCTTTGAAATTCCATGTGCACCTCATCAACAGCATAGGCTAATTTTAGCGGTTTTGCTACACTGAAATTTCATTAAAAATGTACTATGCCCTGGCGTTTCCTTTTCATTGGTGTGGTGCCGATTGCTTTTGCTTCAGCAAAAGAATATGGTAAATTGTAAAGGTTATTGTAGACAATCTTGTAGTGTTGTATTTGCGGGCGATTAAAAGGCATAGATAACGACACACATAACAAACTTATTCAAACATTGCCATTAAAAAAAGACTGTTAAGTTGGAGTTGAACTGGTCGTGAGGGATTGTTCATACATTTAAAAACCTGGCAAACTCCTAACACAAGAGGAAACTTAAGCCTGTAACTTGTCAGGTTGTTCCACCAGGTAAACAACTGCAAGAATTCTAACACAAAGTGAAATAACGCAAAAACCTGGCGAAAGTCTTAAGAAGTGGTTTCTCTCACAACCTACTAAGACATTAATATATGTTGCATAAGTGGCCTGGTCATTTTAAACGTTGATAACCCAGACACTTGTGGCACGATCTGAATCCACTTTGCAGACTAAAAAAAACCTGAGTAAATTCTGATATACCTTGAAGTAACAAGGAGAAACAAACAGTATGATTCGTCCTGATCCTACATGATTTTAGATGCTACCTCCTTTAACACCAACGCACGCTGTGTAGTTAAACTTACTTGCATGATTCCAATAAATGACGCTTGGCAAGGTAGACGTTTTTGAATTACAAGCTTTTTTTCCTCCAATCGACTGCAAACCTATACGTAAGAATGATCTTCGGGTGATACCCTGGAACCCTGGCTATTAGAATTGGTCATAGGATGAGCTTCTTATTTCATATCCGCATCACCATTGAGGACTCTTATTTTGAAGTATAAAGGACATTGTTGATTGCCCCTTTGCCCCAACTTGCCTATCTCGAACATTCTCGTCTATGACTTTAAAAACAAAATCAACACTTGCCTGTTCTACACCAGGCAGGCCTAGCTGATGGTAAGCTCCATAAACGTGAAGTCCTTGCAAATTTCAGCCCTTTTTAACAGCCTCAGCAACTCCGAATAACCCCATCACCCCTCTGCCCGCTGACAAAAGTTGGATTTTGTTTTTAGCCAGGTCTAAATTTTAGAATATTATGTGTTTCCACTGCCCGTAGAACCTCACCCCTTTGTACTCCTGTGAGCCTCTACAGACCTGAACCTCCCGAGATCTCAATATAAGCAGAATTCTGGCATCTTAAGTATTTCCAAATTTCTTCTCCCCACAATTTGGGCCTGGTTTTCAGCTCACCAGAACCAAAACTTTAGATTCCATTATTGCCTCTTATCGTGTTCCTGCAGTTACAAAAAGAACACGTGCACCAGTGGCAAATTTTGTTTGATAACGCTTGTAGATGGGTTTCTAACGCAATTATCATGATAATGAAAAGATATAATCGCTTTCTGTCTTCATGAACTTATTGTCTGTTGATCTCACCCAGACGCTGTAGATTCATGATAAATCGTGAAACCTGATATACAATGGAACCACTTTGGACTCCATATATAACTTGCCCTTTCCCAAAACATTTTGGTATCTTACATGTTTCCAACAGTCTGTCGAAATGCACACTGCAGTCATGGCACAACTGTGCTGGAGGATGTTGTTCAATATTGGAGATGGTGTGTCCCTGACGTGGGTTTCTTGTCACTTAATGATAACAGCTTTCCTGAGAGTCCTTGGAAATGAAGCCATGCAGGATCATGTCCTTCCAACGCTAAATATGATTTGGGCTCGGGAATGATTTGGAGAGTCAAGGAGTGAAATGACCACTGTATCATTTATTTATTTATTTATTTATTTTGTGGCGGGGGAGGAAGGGTGGAGAGAGTTATGTATTTACCTTGCTTGTTAAGATTATTTTTATTGGTGATGCGCCAAAATGTGATGGGGGACCAACCAGCAATGATAATACCCTTCAGCATCAAAAGTAGCTACGTTGAGGCATTTTTTTTTTTTTTTTTGTCGCATGGTACTTATCTTATGTTGTGTGGAAATATCTTGTTACTTCCCTCTAAATCCTAAATTATGTCCAGATTTGTTTCTTGTTTTGCATGTATGCCTGGGCTACTTTACAATGGATGTGAATGTTGATGTACTGGACAAGAAGCAATGAAAAACAAATTTGAAGTTCTGATACCAAGATATAATACAGGTGGCAGGAAAAATATCCCGATAACAGTTGGACATCAGGCTCTGCCCAAGGAACAACTGAAATGATATGCTGGGTTTGAGATGATTTTCATTCAACAAACATTTTTTTTTCTCCCTTTGTAGTATTCTTCACTGCAGCAACAAGCACACTTTGCTCTGATTCCCATTGAAAATAAAATATCAATATAGCAATCAACTGAAGGCACTCAGGGTCAACTGCTGCCTTGGTATCAGGGCCAGTAACACTCACCTTATCGAAATAACCCCAGAGTTTGGGTGAAAGCTTAGACCAAGTCTGCAAATAAGGTCAATAATTTCTGCAATAATATAATCGAGCAGTCCTGGCTGAAGATCAGCTGAATTTATGGATTGTCCCTTTAACGCATTGTTGATGATAATTTTCATGACGTTGTTGATAACATATGCTAAATGTCTCATGCGAAAGTTGACCTGCTCGGATTTGTCCTGCTTTTTATTGGAAAGATAATGCCTATTCAATTTTCCACAATGTCTTTTAATGCAATAGTTTACTTGAACTGGGACAGGGTTTCGATGTTCGCCGCTACTTTTTTGGATTTGCTTTATCAGGTGATTTCAGACAGGTCTTGACACCTGCTAGATTTTTCCAGTACTGGTGGAAACAGACATCATAAGTGGCTGAGATATATCATGTACTCGGTACAACAACAGAAAATAGGCCCGAATGCTGCAACATTTTTTTTAACTAACGAGCTGGTACCTGCCATGTAGGCGTTGGGAGGTGTTCGTTGAGATTGCTCATACAATTAGTTTTTTGATATTACACCACTATTTTCCGTTTCAATATGATAGGAATACTAAATGTGACCTGATCTATTGATTTTCTGATCAATTAATTGTTTATACAATGCTGCCACCGTTAATTCATCATTTTTGAAGGGTATCTCCATTTTGAAGACCGAAAGGTAATCAGCAAAGTTAATGGATGGCATATGAATGGGAGGAATATCGGGTATGTGTGAATGCTTGAGAATGTGAACGGGTGAGAGAGGGGGTGAGTATTTCCAGATTATGGCAAGAGGCAAGGCACAGTGCACCCTTTGCACCATATGTGTTAATACACTGGCGGGTTTCTGAGAAACCTGGAAGTACCATATACAACTTTCATTTTCGTTTTACAACTTCTGTCGAACACAATGTAGGCATGTCATTTCAAAACCGCAAAAAGTTATATTACATGTAAGGAACTGAAGAAAATTTGGTCTCCATGTACATCTTGGCAAGCTCCTGTACATTGTAAAGCTCTCTATATCTATTATCAATGGGCATGATGTGCTGTAATTTCCAGCCCCACTGATTCCCGATCCGAAACTAATATGAAAAGCATAATTAGACAACTATATTGCCCTAATTGGATCTAACGTTTTAACTTAAATTATCAGAATCTGAGCACCAGGTGTGTGAACCTAACATGTAAATTACTATTGATGAAAAATTAAAGTTAAGCAGCATCAAAATAAAGATATACGACCTGTGAACTTACAACTCTATGGCGTAAAGTCTAGCCCTGCTAAAACTCTACACACAAAGACAAAGAAACACAGCAATGCACAAACACAATCACGTGAACTAAAACAGGTCAATAACATCAACAGGCGTACGGAATTATGTGGGTTGATTTTCATTCATGTCATCACAAATTCCTTGTCATCCATTGTTAATGACACAAAGTGGTTTTCCAACTTTTTCAGTGTTTAATTATCAGGTTGAACAGTTGTATTTAAATTTCGCTGCTGATTATTTCGCCTTTTTGTCTAGCAAAGGTTTTCCTTTCTCAGAAAGAGCAGATTACAGAGGTATCAGAGAACAAGTCTTGCAAATTACCTGTAACCCTGCACACATAGGGGAGAGTGACTTTTTTTGTGTACGCTTTGCAAGCGAGGATCTCATTACTCACTGTAATTACACTACAACTTGACCATATGATCAGGGGCCAATTAAAATGTTTTTGCTAGGTAGTTCCTTTTATATTGGGACTCTTTTTAGGCACCAGTTTGTCCAACCAGGCCACTCTGTTCCACGAGGTGGCACACATGGAATTTTTCACGTTCTGTTCCAGATAACAAGTCTTTCAAATGCTTCCATGGAATATTTTTTTAAAGCCATAGTCCAACTTTAAATCCAACACAAAAGAAAAAAATAAATGTGCCCTTTTCACCAGAATAGATTTTGCTAAACCCGATACAATCCTAGCAGGATACAGGCACAATTTGAATACCTAAGAATCCCTGACAGTGTTCTGGTTCAGTGAGTGATGCTGAAAAAGCTCTGACACCTTGCCATATTGTGGGTATATTTGAAGTAATCTCGGAAATTTTAAAGCACCGCACACTGCTGAGACATTTTGCATGTTCCATGAAACAATGTGCTCACATGCACAGACACAAACTAACACATGCACCTGCACATATTCACATGCTCAAATACAGAAGCACAAAATCACGGAATCACGATGACACCATTGGCAGGCAGTGTTTCCAGGAAACTGCTTTAGTAAATATCTTATAACTCCCTCAGTGCAAACATTAAATGCAATAGCAGCACAAAACTGGCATTGGTAAGTTGACAGAGATGCTGTGCAAATTGTAGATAAAGTGACAATGGAATAGAAGACAATGTTTTGATTTTAAAAAATTGGCCTTAAAACATAAATTGTCTCATCTTACGACAGCAAAACAGAAGAACGGCGGAGTTAAACATGAACATTTAAACCTGCTACTTTGATAAGTCCTGATGCATTGACAGGTGGGCACGGAAAAGCTGGGGAGGGGGTGGTGGTGTGCATCCGTCAAGAGAGGGAATTAATTGTATATCCTTATCTTGCCAAATAGTGCAATGTAGTATATTATGATCTTGCCAGCTGTAAAGCCGGTTTCACTGTGCAGGTAACACAATACTGTCTGGTCTCTTCCGGATTCTCATTGCCTTGGAACGATCCCAGAAGATCATGTGTTTGCAAAGCACGTAAGCATCCTACTGGATTAAATGTGTATTGGCAGCATAATTCGATCCTCAGAGATTTGTGTGATATTTCACTCTAAGAGCATAATCCAGGGGTATGGATGTTCTTGCAGTGTTTTGTGCAACTGGTTTAGTAGGTTGATTCATTGTATGCTTGGGACACAACCAGATGTGTTGTCCTTACAAGTTACAACAACAATATTGAATATAGTGTTCATAATTACTATTATTCCTTAAAAACAATTCATCCAGAACTTATTCTCTGTACTGTTCCAACCGCCTTTTAAAACATGAACTAAATATGAAGTTCTGTGTTGCCTCTACAGGCCCGTGCTGCAGTGCTGCTTCTCCATCACAGACACATATGACATCTTCGAACTTGCATCCATAATTCTGTTGTTGTGCCCGAATCGGTGTTTGTAAATTGTAGAAAGTTATGGCTAAAACTTGCGAAGATCTGCCAGCTGGCTGTTGGGTGGACTTCCACGCCTGGAAAGAACGTAGCATCGGGACAAGTCCAGGAACATTCAAATTCAGGTTTATAGATAGCAAAAGTTTTGAATTGAACTTCTGGTATCTCTGAAATGAAACCAGCAATGTGGTTCTAAACTTAATTTTTTATTGTTGTTTAGGCATAGAGCAGGAAATAAATTTTGCTGAACGATGTGTTTGGTCAAATTTCGTGTCAATTTCCTCCCTATCATCGTTTCTACACTAAAATGCCATGGGTTTCACAACGGCTAGTGCAAGGTCTTGAAGAACAAAGGTGAAACTCATTCGTTCAAAAGGATTTTCACACTGTCCAGTGCTAAATTAATTCTTCTGATATTCCGAAATGTATATCTGAACAAAGTCAAAGGAAATAGCTTTGAAATAAGAGGCCAGTCAATATGTTCCATAATTTCGTCTTATCACTGGTAATTTCCAGTACTCCACGATGGAACATTTCCCATGATAGCATCTTTTAGCACAGCTTTCACCGAGCCTGCTTGGAAAAGGCCAGCTGTTACAAATCGTTAAGTTTTTTTTGATGAAAATTCCGAGCAAAAGAGAAGTAGAATTGAGATGCAATTTGTACTATTACGCGTTGGTGGGGGTGGGGGTGGCTTGTTGCGGGGTGAGGGATTTTGTTGGTGGTGGAGCAGGTATAGCAGGGTAGAAGGTCAGCGATAGGTGGGCGTGGAGGAGAGATTAACATAGATGTAATGCACAATGCACAAAGTAAGTGTCATTGGCAGTGGCGAAGGCTAATTTAGATGTCGATAGTGTCATAAAGTTTAGAAGTTAGAATGTGTTAAAGGTGCAAAAATGATCAGCATTTTGTTAAAGAACAGAAAAAATAAGTGACAAGTGCCCCTGTTCATGCGGGTTGTTGGTGGTAGATGGGGGCGGATGGCATTGCTGGGGTCGGGCCCCAGTGGAGCGTTGTTAAGGCAAAGCGTGTAAAACTAATTTTCAAAAGGGAATAAATTGAATTAATGTATAAAACTGAAAATAATTAAACGAAATATATAAAAAAATGAAACTAATTTTAAAAGGTTGAAGAAAGAGGAGTGAGTTCATGATCTGAAGTTGTTGCACTCAATGGTAAGCCTGGAAGGCTGCATAATGAATGATCAGAATATGAGGTTTTGTTCCTCCTTTTGGCGTTGGACTTCAATGGAATATTACAGAAGGCCAAGCATAGAAATGTGGGCATGAGAGCAGGATGGTTTGTTTAAATGCCAAGAGAAATGAAGGTGTGTGTCTTGCTTGCGTACAGACCGAAGGTGAACCCAACCGAATTGTCCAGTACTTTATTCACGCCTTTCAGAAGAGCTGCTAAAGTCCTGCGTTGGCCAACAACGTTCTAGCTTCTCCCAGTCACTTGTGTTATTGCCTCAAAGGGATAATCATACACTCGAGTGGACTCTATTAGCGACTCAATCGGCCTATAAGTAGGCGTACAAATGGTGCCTTTTCTACCCACCACATCATGATAGTCAGCTGGGAGTGGACGTGTAGGTGTTAGGCTGTCTGCCTACTTTTCTTACCCTTGCGTTATCAAAACAAAACCAGTGCCTTCAAGTACCCTGACGTGGTCCATAAAATCTTCCCCTAAGCATCGCAAATTAGTTACATTATGCTGGAGGTTTCCGAAATCTAGGCCCATCTGCCTGCCGTATTATGCAAAACTGCCAGTCTCTTTGGCTACTCCTTTGGACATCACGATGCCTGATGTCAGCATGCCTGACAATATGTCTCCAATTGTAGGGCTGCTCCAGGTTTAGGATGTATAATTCTGCGCATGTGCAGAAGCAATGCCATTTGATTTGGTCATAAATAATCTTAGATTACCTAAACAGGTTGTGAAGTAACTATTGATGATGATTCCGGCATTTGATCTTCTCAATTATTATTCAATTATTGACCATGCTCTGTGAGGATTTATTTTGCATGTGTGTTGCATCGTTTAAGAAAAATGCCACAAATCAGCTATAGCCAAAGTCAAGTTAGACAGTTTTACGTCAGTTTGTCTGTCTGGTCAAGGCATTAACGTTTTATTGAGGTCGTTCAGTGAAGCGACTATCAATGGGGCAATTTTGCTGACCTGAATTCCAAAGCTTTGGTGACATAAATGTGCTGAAATTATTTCAGAAATTTATGGGAGGGAAAGAACCAGAATTTTGTTAAATTTTAGAGAGATAAGCTTTATGTGTTTCCAAAGATCTCTGTAATTGTAACGGGTTATTGAAAGAAAAGGATGGTGTTGCTGAGGAAAAAAATTGAACAAGAAGACATAGTGCACCCTCGAGCAAAATGCCTCATGTGCAAGACCGTATGCATACTAGGTAAGAATAACTGAGATAATGGCGGAGGAATGGGGAATTTTTTCATAATATTGCGAGTAGCAGTAACTCACTGTCGGCAAACTCACAGAAAACGGCAGAGGTAAGAAGTTTGATAATGAGCAGATCATTGGTTGCAATGAGGGAGATAGAAGAAATGGAGAGACCGATCTTCCCCTAGGTCGTAAGAAAAATAGAGCATGGATGCACTGAATGATCCTTGGAGACAAATGTATTATGTTTACCAGAAGTTTGACATATGGTGGCAGATTGTTAAAAAAAAAGGACCAAGAAGGTAGCAGTGGAAGCAGCACATTGCCCGTGTCCATAGGTAAAGAAGGATCAAATAGCCACACATAATGCATCAACTGCTGGAATTGTTCAGAGTATAGATAATTTTAAAAATATGTTAACATATTCAAATTGAAATATCTCCATATTCGTTTAACAAATTAACTTGCATGAGATTAAAAAAAAAAACAGAAAAATGTCGTAATAATCAGATGTCTGGCAGCATCTATGGAAAAGAAATAGTTAACGGACAGAACAATAGGCTTGCAAAGCAGGAGTGTTCCCCGCATCTGGAGATGCATTATAGGGTGGGATGACCTTTGGCGGCATTTCCAATGCCACCATGCCACTTCTGTACACGACGACACGCAGGCGAGTTTAAAACATGGAATCCCCATCGTGTTATGCAAATCTAAATTAAAGGTATATCCATGGCCCTCAACGCCCCAATTGATGGCATAAAACAATGCAAAAGTTGTTGTACTTTTGAGACAGATTCACATGCCGTGTTTATTTTTAAGGAGAATGATGTTGCGGCATGTTCAACTACTGAGCAGTGCACTGTGTCTCAGCTTAGGAATTATTTGACCAGTAATTTGCTGGAGGCACTTCATTCAATGATCACAGGAAATATTTTAATATTATATGAGCTAGAGGCCTTATCTCGGCTGTAGTCTGCTCTGCTGCTTTCGATAATTTGCTCCTGGACATTTCCTCGGGGTTAAAAATAGTTTTGCGAGATTGTCATTTTGGTTTCGGAGGGAGACACAACCTGTTTTGGAATAATAGGGAGAGGAGAGTGAGCTGAAGATGAGCAGAACAGCAAGTCCAGGATGCACTGATGCTGCATAAAGCGGCCAGAGCCTCGCCAGAGCTGAGAGTCATGAGCTGCTAAGTATCCTCAGCGGGGGAGCAGAACGTCTTACAAAGCCTCCACAGAGATTGAGCTATCTGCAAATTTCGCCAAGATAATGCAAGAGAACGCTTAGGCTATTGAGATCCATAGAGACCTCATTCTGTGAAATGCCAACTGGGACATCTTTTCTAACTGCGTAGATTTGGAGGGAGTGCTGAGGGTTTTGTGGTTGGTGGGTTTGATGCTGAGGAAAGCAGCCACAACGAAGTGTAATGCCATGCTGAACTTCTTTGTCACAGGTCCGATTCAGGCATCATGCGGAAACCGCAGTGCAATACCACAGCCTTTTACACACCACTGTATAATGATCTTCTCGGATGCTGTGTTTAGAATGGTAGGGAATTACATGTCTTACATATCGGGCAAGCAAAGTAAAAACGAAAGAGCCAATGGCGTTGCAAGGTAGAGTGAACATTTGGCATTGTTCACATCGACAGTGAGGCTCAGGCTTGAAAGCCCTATACGTTGATAAAAAGTAAATTCTTCCACTCGCTGAACGTCAGGCTGATCTATGAGAATTTATGACAAATCGTGCTAGTAGGCAATAGGTACCTGGTTAGCAGTCACGACTCCTGCAAAACCCAGAGGCTCCAGATTTATTCAGCGGTCCTGATGTCCTGAATGGATGACTCGTGGGGGACGAACATTGAAGATGAGTCTCAAAAAGCATGTGTCGTCATTTAGAGTAGATTCGGAGAGGAGATACAATGACAATCTTCGAGACACCATCGCAGGGTACACAATCACCTCTGGAATATTTTACTCAGCTGCCTTGATAGATTAGTAGATTATGTCAGTATGCTGCATCATGTGCGCCCGTTAAAAAGTTAGCCCGTTACTCCCTTGATAACCTCTCTCCATCCAGAGAGCGTATATCCTAGAAGAAATTAGTGACCATTCATCTGACGCTGATGGGAGATGAGTAGAAGGCCCTGGAGATGATTGCATCGATGGCATTAGATAATTCTTTCAGTTTGAAGAGCAGGGAGGAGGGTACGCAGTGTTCCCTCATTAAATATAGGGGTTGGTTTGACCCCTCTCTCATGTTTTTCCATTCGCTCACATGGCTTGTACACCTTTGTAGGGAAACATGCAACATGTAGTCAACTCCTTTATGTTAAAATGGGGAAACGAGTTAATGCTCAAAAAGAAAGCCACCTTTGCTCAATTGTCAAAAAATGGCTACATCACAAATTACACAGATAAAAACTTACCTTAAACACTGCAATTATTGCCTGTTTAAACATGCTGCAGTACTCAGCACAGTATAGACATTTTCGAGTTCGCCTGACAACCGTATGTGTGAGGGGGCTCTGACACCATTCGGTCTCATGGCAAAAGACTTCAGAGGCCGGCAGCCTCCCTTTAAGTACTACTTGGACCGCGCTCGGCATTGAACACGCCCTCTACTCGCAATTGGATCTATTAGCATATTATGTGGCGAGCTTGAACGCAGGCCACGGAGTTGTTATGGACTTGCAGGTGCTGGCCCCGCCTCTCGCGCGGTGGTGTGTTATTAATCCCACGTTTCGACTCTGTAAGACCTCTTCTAAGACAAGTTTGCGTTGTGTTCTCTAAACGGTTACTCGGTTTCTATCTACACACATGCTGCCAGGCCTCGTGTGTCTCTACAGGATTCTTTGTTTGATTCTTTTTCTTTACTTCAGCTTTGCAGCATCTGCAGGATTTTTCTTTATATTTTAACATATTAGAGTAACGTTACATAAGAATATGCAAACTTACGAAGAAGGAGCAGAAGTAGTTGTGTCTACTTTGTCTTTCTAGAAGATCATAGCTGGCAAGTGTGCTTTGATTTCTAATGTTGGTGGTGTTAAGTGATGGGAATATCCTTTCAAATATTTATATTCATAAAAATATATCGATGCAGATAATCAATGGATGTTTCTGAACATTCTATAACAGAAATGAATTTGAAATTCCATTTCTTTTCTAGGATTGTGAGTGTGTGAAAAATGACTAAGTGATCCTTTGAAAGCATTGAGATTTATAGATAAAAAATCTGGTGCTTTAAATATTTACCATGTCATGTAATGTGAGAAAAGGCAAGTAAAGCTGCTAAATGGATAAAAAAAAATGAAGACAGCGTGAATTAATTTCATTGTTGTAATGCTGCTGTGAAAATGACTGAATCGTCTTTACAGATTTATAAGCTGGATCCAATGATAACGAAGGGATATTGGAACAACAGGCTGACAATAAACTCTTAGGAACAACTGGAGAAGAGTTTACTAAGGGTTACAGATAGAGACAGTACAGAATAAGGTTAAACATTATTTTGCGGTGCAGCAGCAGCGGGATCTGGGTGAATATGTGCATAGAACATTGCAAGTGGATGCTGAGGTAGATACACCATCTAATACAGCATGCAGTGTCATGAAATGTATTCATAGAGACATAGAGTACAAGAGCATCGAGATTATCCTGAGCTTTTAACTGACTTTGTCATCGCTGGAAACATTTTTGTTATCCTTGTCTGCACTCTGTCCAATGCCTTCACATCCATTCTAAAGTGTGAAGCACAGAACTGGACACAAACACTCCAGCTACGGCCAAAATGTAACTCAAATGCATTCAACATAACCCCTGCTGTTGACGAACCTAGGTTACTGCATACTTTATCAACACTTGGCTAAAACCTTCCTGCCCACTTCTATGGCTGAAGCGCCTATACAGTCCGATTCCTCTGCTCCTCCACCTCCTTAAGAGTTTGCAAGCTGTTTTTTTTTTTCATATTTTCTCTCTACTTTCATCTGACCGGAATGAATCACTTCACACTTCTTCGCATTGAAACGCATATGCCACAAAATGCCTCAGATGATTTGCTGTGATTAATTAGAAAAAAGCGAAGCCAACAGTCGTAAATTGAACCCTTTGTTGCAACTGTCATTCGAAATGCGGGGAGTAGTAAGGCCTTTGCTTTGAATGACCTGCACCGATTTTGTGTACTTCAAATGAGGAAGTGAGCGTAGTATCTGTCCTCCTATTAGTTCTGACTGTCGAATCAACCATTGAAATTTGTTCTCTTGGGGACATGGGGCTAGTTCCAATCATGTTCACAGTAATGCATTAGATTGAAAATTGATGACATTAAAATAGCTGTAATTAACGCTGGCCGTCCTGCGGACTCAGATGCACTGGCACAAACAACATTTAGTCGTTGCTAAATTTATATGTTCTGTGATGTTACATAACATAAAACAATAATTCTTACCATTTGTTTCCTTGGGGATATAGGGAGTTTGTGTGTGTGTGATATGTGCCTGAGTGAGAGAGAGAGAGTTTGAGAGAGAGGGAAAGACAGAGAGCAGCTGTTGTGGAAAGCAAGGGAAGAGACCTTATACTGTTAGCCAGCAGACATTAAGTGGTGACAGCTGTTGTTCAAGTTGACAAAATGAGGGCTAGCAGCTTTTAGGACAAAGCAAGCTTTTCACTGTCATTACCACAGTAAGGAATCCCCCAGATGGGCTTTTTTGACTGAACCCGGTTCTGGAATGCTGAAAAGGCACAGAGCAGCAGCTTCCAATGGAAACTGTCAGTGATTATTGAACAAAATGGAAAGCTTAGAGCCTCTTGCGGGCATGGGGTAAAAAGCTGGCTACGGGGGGGGTGGGGCGTTTTGGAGGGGGCTTTAATACAGTAAACCATATTGCTGTAAGTAGGAAATGGGTCATCTAGATATTATTTCCGCTCTTAGGACAGCGTGAACGATGTCTTATATGACATAACGCTATGGAACCCGCGTTGGAATGGTTGTGATTGGCAGCATCAGTAAATGGGGCCATTTGTAATAACATAAACTGGAGAGGGGTGTGGGAGGGGGAGAACATTACCTAAAAATGATTCAATATCATTTTTTTACCTATTCTTTCAAGCGTTGAACTTTGAAAGTTCACTGTTGATTTTGACATTATAATGCAGTTCCGAATGTACACAGTCCATTCGAAGCACTCTTCTGCTTTCACAAAATGCCAATGGAAGCCACCACTGGCATAAGCTTAATGTGTCATTCGGAAGATAACAGGCCCAAAGGTGCATAGCTCATTAAGTGCAAATTATACTCATCAGTTTGTAGGGCTGTCTCATTTAGGTGAACTCGACTGCTCTACAGCAAAGTTGTCAGCAGTCCTGTTATTACTTAGTAAAACCAACGTAATGTGTAAAAAATGGAAATCATAAGAATAGAATGCATGAAACTCCATCACTGTTGGACAGCCATGAAAATGATTGATTTTCATTCCGGGCCTTAGAAGTGGTCGTAACATTGTAGCTATTGAATAGGAAGTTGCAAAATTGCTTCACCAGACACCTGAAATCTAAACCTCTGATCGTAATTCACTGAAACATCAAACGAGGTAATCCCCTTGGCTATATTCAAGGAATGGCAGCAAGTGCTAACTGCATGTTAGGGACCTAATTTTATAACCTCAAATAATTGATATCAATGTTGTTCCAGGGCATCATAACATCAACTGCTATTATTGAGTTTTTATTTGCATTCATTGATTAACTGGCAGAGGACATAGCTGGTATATTGATTGTGGGACGGCAAAACAAAAAGGTCAGCTGACGGGAAATCATGCTCATGTTTTCTGACAAAACTGTAGTGCTCAGATCGCAAGGTGTGCCATTGCCAATGTGCTCAGCAATACCGGGAAATATCATAACTCGAATAATTGAAAAAAGTGCAGCAAAAATACAGAATTGCACGCGATTTTTCAACTCACAAGGCAGAATTGTTTGAACCATGCAGACGTGAAACAGCAAAGTGAAAATTGTATTTTTTAACCTTCATTGCACATTTTGTTTTTGTCTCAAAAACTCGTCCCCACAAATTGTTCAGTAAAGGCATGATTCCACAGGGCAATACATAAAACATTTAATCAGAATATGTGCAAAGCAAAACATAAGTAGACAATCATTCCGTAATTAAAGTCAAGTGCACCGATTTTTGTCTGAATTCAAAGCTTTCCGCCCTTCTGAGAACTGATTGCCTCTCAACCTGAAAAAAAAAGGAAGTAAAACTATCATAGATAATACAGGTCTCAAAAATGAGTCGATAATTCTAAGCAAAAAACTTCAAGAAAAAATGTTCACATAGATTTTATGTATCTAATTTCTCAAATTATAAAAGCATTGTTGTCAAGGCAGGTCTTAATAATCATCCTGAATTCCCTTCGTAAGATGGTTGTGGGAAGCTCCGTTGAATGCTTCTGGGACAAGTAGTAACACGTACTCAAACAGTGCTTTTTGAAGGGAGCTTCAGCGTTTTTACAAGGCTTCAGTGAAAGAACAAATACATTCAAAATCAGGATTCAGAATTTATTTGAAAGGAAATGGCATATGGATCGGCTGCTGTATGTCAGGACTCCTGTCGTTTTAGTTTATAGGTATGTTATTATTGGAGGAAGGTGAACAGGCAAGACCTTGCAATTCACCTTGTAGAAAGTGCACAATGCATCAACTGTGCGCCAGTGGTGGAGGATACAAATTATTATGTGAGTGCATTAGGTGTGAATCAAGCCATATGCTTTTTTTCCTGCATGTCGTGTACTTTTTCATTGTAGTTCCTCATTGTAGTTCCTGCACTCTATCAGTATACAGTTGTCTACTCTTTACATAGTTACACTGTGCCTTATAGATGCGCAGCAGGCATTGGTGATATTGGGTGGTGAGTTTCTGGACACAGAATTCCCTGCCAAATGCCTCCACTTTAGGAAAATTATTTACAGACTTGATTCAGATAAGCTTCTCTTTAATGGTAAATAGCAGAATTTTGATAATGGAGGGTTCGATGAAGAGAATGCAGTTTAACAACAAGCAGAGGTGTTTTCCTTCATGGGAAACTCACTTACCACTACTTGGGTGGCTGTAGTTTGCTTGCGACTTATTAGGCCTAACCTCAATGTTTTCCAAGACTTCCATTATGAGGCTATATTAGGTTCTGTATGTGATTTTCAAACCCTTTCATATTCTGAGTTTCAAAGTGATTCTATATATTTAAAACTATACACAAGGAGGCTAGAAAATATCACCACCGAACTGCATCAGGATTAATTTGTGCATTAGAGCCATTCCCTGTTTCAATATTGACCAAGAATAACAATAGTTGTTGTTGTTCAGAACTAGAGCATTGCTGAAAAAAACATGTTGTCGAAGTTTTTTGTCTTGTATTTGCCAGGAGAATGAAAAGGATACCAATGCCAGCGGTACCAAGTATTTATATTGTATGAGAAAATCGTGCTGATTGGATGGCATGTAGAAATTGATTAGTGTATGCGTTGCCTTGGAGAATGTACAAGTTAATGATGAGAGACAGGTAGCTGGCAAGAATCGTTTAAAATTTAAAACAGACAGCTTGACTGTGATTCGTCATGGCATTGCACTGAGGAGCGATGCAGTGAGTGGCGACCACTTAATTTGTTTAGCTGAAACATGTGCAATGTGTGTACATCTTCTTTCTGCCCGCAAGAAAGAGGACCATGGGTATTTATGTACGTAGCTTCCAGCACAGGCAAATGTACCACACTGCACTCCACACTTACAATGTTAATCTCATTGCCATAGTAATTTTCAGACAATTGAATATTAGTTAGCAAATGTTGCTCAATTGCAGAATTCCATCTAATGCTGAACGCTTTGTAATGAGTTTAGCAAGTATAGGCTGGTTGGGTACAGTCTGTACTTTGACCATTCCCAGCAGCAGAAGGGACATGCTGTTTAATATCATCGACGAGTCTTAGGATCGTAAGGCCTACATAACTACAATTGCACTGATTTTGTGAGATAGGTGGAACATTTTTTTCTGTCTTAACAACAAATTCCTGTTAGTGGCAACTAACACACATGTTGCTAATGTATGCTAGCATACATGCTAGGAAACGCCTGTTTTCTTTAAATGTCTTGCCTTTCATTGGTAATCTGAGGTAGACTCGGAACTTTGTAGGCTGTAACTAACGGACTTTGGTCACAATTTGCTTGGAATACAACGTGAAATGGACAGCGAACTTAGGCTTGTGGTAGTTGGCGGAAATAAAGTCTTAACTGCTACCATGTTAATTTTGCCAGTGCCTTTCCTGCATCCAAACTTTTAAGTGTTGTCTTAATACCATGTATTTAGCGGGATGATTGGAACATCAAGTACGGTGATGGAACCGTAGATCTAGCTGACGATGGATGGAATAATTCCACGCTGCCACTAGGCATGGATGTGTTTTGAAACCAGATACTGAGGGTGTGGGTATGTGTACACCATTACTTTATGGTTATTGATTCAACGTCAATTACCATTCAGAACTGGACTGGGCAGCGCTTCAGAACTATGATCGGTCTTCGCCATTGTTTTCTGCAGCAATTTCTATGGAATGGTGTTTATATAGTCTGCCTGTAGTGATGTGCTGTCGCTTCACGGGGCTGGTGTCTTATAATAATCTATCCATGTTCATACTAATGGTATGAACTACGACACTCTTCATAGTATCAAACTTGGTTGGCTGCATTAATTATGATTATACGTTAAGGTACAAGAGCGTCCTGGTGATGAAAATAGGCAAATGTAGCTCTGCCTTTGGCCCGCAACGTATTGTGGATTGCGAGTATTGAGATGCCAGATCCGTTTTCAAACTGTCACATTTGGCATAGAAGCAAAGCCTCACATCAAACTGCAAGATTTCCTGAATATGTAGATGGATCTATCTTTCCATACGAACTGAGAGCTTCATCACTCTGACCACTATATTTGTGCAAATATTTATCTGTGGTATGTTGCTTGATGAAAATGATTCGATTAAATTTTCACTCAAGTGGTAATCTCAACAAATCGAACAGGAGCAGTCTAGATGACATATTATTCCTACTCAGCCAGGTTGGGAAGTAGAACTGCTACTGGGCTATTTTTGACGAAGGTTACTGAAGTCCCTCCAAACATAATAGATTCACTGTCCTTTTTACGCCAAGTACACTTCCGAAGTCTCATTCAAGAGGGAGGAGCACTGACACGCATGATTGTCTTGCTTGGTAATAATCAAAAATTATTGCTCTTGCAGATAGTCATCACAGAGCTGTATGTCCTCCATTTGTGTTGCAACCATTTTATGGCACTACTGTTGCCTCGCCTGTGCTTGCCCCGACGCAAGCAGCTTCATCGTATCCAGAGATAATTTTGATGAATCACCGACCTTCTTCCTTCGATCTTATTTGTCACTTTGCCAACCTGTTTGGTTTCCCTGTCCTTTCGATAGGACGAGAAAGTCATGACAGGGAAATGTCTTCCACATTGGGACTGCTGCAGTGGGATAATCCTGTCAGCCTGTCATTTATTTTTATGTTTGTACAACACTCCTTTCTTCTTTGTCATAAGTCATCAGATGTTGGTGAGAAGTAATTTCCAGCGTTGGCTGGACGATGTGGGCATCACTGTCCAGGGCACCGTTTATTGCTTCAGTGATCCACATTGCTCTGGGATCACATGTAGACTAGTCCAGGTAGGAATAGCAGATTTGCTTCCCAAACGAAATGAAAAAAAACAAGATAGAGTTTGGCAACAATTGGGGAAGGCTTCATGTCGCTTATACTGAAATTAATGCTGCATTGGCTACAATTCATTATAATAGTCAATTGGTTTCAAATTACAACAACTATCATGGGTATGCGGGCAGCTGGTGGGCCTGGGGTGAAGAGTTGTGTGGGGGTGGATGCAGTCAGTGAGGATGGTGGGGGTTGATTTGATGGTGTACGTGGTGCTCATTCACCTTGCCATTTTGATTATTGTCCAGTGACTTTGCCAATACGTGGCCATCTCAGTCCTGCTCTTCTTTTGCTCAATGATATTTTTCAGGCAGCAGTTGCGAGTCAACCATGTTACTGTGTATTTGGAACAAATATGCAACCGACCAGCAGTTGAGCTGAGCTCTGCTCATTGCCTGCGATGACCCTAACAGCACACATCCACCCCAGCCCCGGAAACCCACCTCCCACCCGCGGCACCATGAGACATGTTTTAATTTGAATTCAATTTACAATCCCAAAGAAATGTAGCCCACGCAGCATTAATTTCAGTACGAACGTCATTTATGCCGAGATTGTTATTGTTTTTCAACATTCAGGACCATCGTTCTTGAGACGGAATTTTTCTTCATATTCCAAATTTGTCACTTGAATCAAGGTATATCTTTTTCCAGCTACCGCATTGCCTTGATCCGTTGCAACTCATAATGTGGAAACATTGTTCCAGATCTCTGGATTTGGAGTGCAGCAACATTACCGCAACGTCATTGAAATCATTGACTTGCACCAGACGCATTAACCTCCCGTCCACCACCCCCTCCACCCCCGCCACCCCCCACCGACCTTCCCCAAAATAATTAATTTTCATTTAAAAGACAATTGCAATGTACATATAACACAGATATATAAATGTTGGAAAACAACTAATTAATAATACTTCAACACTGCACTCATCCGATTTCCTTCAAATAGGCCCTATTCTGCATGAGGCTTTTCAATACAGGAACAGATTTGTCAGTGACTCGATTGGCCTGCTCGGATTCCAAATTATCATTACTCAGATCCAGTTCCGCCAACGAGGTGTTTGCACTTAGAGAGGAAACCAGCATTTCCACAGAATCATCTGTGAGACCATTAGATTTTAACCTGCAATGATTAAAAGAGGATCACATTAATGTTGCATGTTGATCTGTACAGAAGTTGCAAATAATGACTCAGAATTTGCAAAATCGTTTGTATGTGTCTTTGTGTGTTTGAGTTACGAAAGTATAATAATTTTCATAGTATTGTTGTGATTTTTTTTTAAAGTGGGTTAATTGTGTGGTGTTGGTTGGTTTCCCATGTCTGCCCATGTGTGCGTGTCTGTGCGTCTTTCTAGGGTGATCGGTTGTTTTAACTGAATTGGAAGCATCTGGTGTGGAGGTTTTGTGACTTCAAAGGGGAAGTTAGGCTTGAAATAGTAAGTACCTAAACATGGCTGCAGTTTTAGAATATGAGGTGTGGGGAACTTTTGCATTAATAAAGAAATTAGGTGAGCCTGAATTTCAACAGAGATGATAAAATGTTACTCATCGGCTAACAAGCTAACGAGAAAAGTATGTGTATTTTTTTACAAAAGTTTATTGCTAAAATGAATGATTTCATTGATTTATCTTATGAGAAAAGTAAAGTTGGAAATACATATTGGAACAGTGGTGTTCACGTGAAAAACGGAGAAACATCTGAAAAGGAGATGAGGTTTTGTGCAAGGAGGGGAAATAATCTTAAGACCAAAAAAAAACTTCTGGCCTCTATGCGTCAAGGAACCAAAGCTGCGGGAAAAAAAAAACAATTTGAATATTCCTGTTCAGGCTATCCTGTTGCTTTGCCTGTTTAAACATCATTAAATTTATTCATCTCTTTATTATTGCCATAACGGAGGTGTAATTGGCAGGCAGATTTTTAAGGGCGTTAGTAGTTTGTATAGCAGTAAATTGTAGACCTTTTAATTACTTAAAATGTTTTCTTCTATTAATAGAATGTTTATTTTGTTGTATAAAAAAAGAACTAGGCATCTCGGTGAATTATTAGCACTGAAATTCAAGGCACGGAATTCTACGTAATATAAGAATTGCAAAGCTAATGTGGCAGCTATTTCAAGTATCCACCATGCATTTGAGACATATGACACAAAGAATCTGCCATGTCATATCATTGTGTGTGTCTGTGTCTGTGAGTGGCAGGACAGAGAAGCAGAGAGACGGTGGGGGAGCAAATGAGTGAAAGAGAGAGAGATTAGGGGAGGGGTAAAGTATTTTTGTTTCCCTTTGTCGATAATCATTATCTGTAATTAATTTCTATCTTAAATCAATTCCAAAATTCTTATGTGCTGTGCTTTTCTAATTGATAATTACTATAATTCTAGGGGAAGGGTGTACAATTGTGCTGTTCTATATTGTAAACTCAGTTACTTACTCCAGCCTTTTTATTTTTCAATCACTTCTCTTCAGAACTGCTGAGATCCATTTCAAACCCGAATCTCCTAGTTTGTTGTCATTGAGTCTAGACACGAAAAGACAAAATCAAAAATTAATAGGGCATATTTCATCCTACAGATAATATTGGCTATTGACTATTTGCCTGGAATACTTGTGCAAACCAATGCGAAAGGTGTACCTTTCATTCAATTTAAGGTATATAAATATATATATATATATATATATATATATATATAGATTACTGGCAAAACAGTTGGTAAAATCACTGACGATCACAGGGTGTACTTGCTTGAAACGGTAGCTGTTATAATGTCAGTGGTCAAGATGAACGCACCTACTAAATGGTTAGATGTAACGTGGTGAAGAGCGGACTGTGTGACATGTATTCACAATTTCCTTCTCTTTCCTTTCTATCATAGTTTACCACGGCAATTTCGCTGGAAATAGGTAAGCGTGGGCTATGACAAAGGGAACTCGAGAAATAAAAGCTCCAACTAGATATGGAATGTGAGCGTCAATGGTAAAACCATAATGTTTTTCCCCGTGCCTATTCATAATTTCTATTGAACAGGTGACGTTCATACTTTAGCTTCCAGCTTTGAAATCCATTAGGCTGGGGTAAACTCTATGCTAAAGCAATTTGCAGGATTTTGGCGCAGAGTCAGCAATGGAATATTTTATAGTACGTATTAGAATGATGAGTTGCTTTGAGACGAACTTGCAGTGTATTGCTTTGCCACGCGTTTGCATCTATTGGTTTGCAAGCTGTCGCCAGATTGGGAGGCACTGTTTGTAGAGGCATGGCGAGTTGTTGCGGTGCATATTTCATTTGTTGCACTCTGCTGCCACTTTGCCATCGATGTTTGAGGGAGTGAATGTTTCAAGGTGATGAAGTGGGCGACAAAGATAAGGGCTTACTTGTCTCGAACATGAATTATTGATGGTTAGATTGAACATCCTGTGTATTATGTGAGTAGTTGCCATCTGAACAATTGACGAGCATTCCATTACATTCCTGAACTGAGCCCTGTAGATGGTGGAAAGGTTTGTGCGAACCAGCGGGTTTATTACACGCCACAATATCCTAGCCCCTGGTTATCTATTCGGTCCACCATAATTATATGGATGTTCTAGTTAATGTTCTGGTGAATAATTACCCTCAAAGTGTTGATGGCTTGAAATGCATTGATGGAAAAGAGGTCAATATTAAAAGGATAACCTTGGGTTATTTATTTTTGGAACCAATAATTGTTTGCAATTTTTGTGGCACGAGTTCTTTGCTGCTTATAGGCCCAAGATTTTATGTTGTGCAGGTCTCGCTGAATATAGTACAGAAAACGTCCACACCCTTGAAGAATGAAAAGTTAGTGGACACTGCGCAATCACCAGCTGACATCCCTAATTCTATCTGTAAGATGGAGGGAAGTCATTGATGAAGCAGAGGGAAAAAAAAAATCTCCTAAGGACATTATTCTAAGGAGCTCCTAAGGCAATATTGTGTACCTGAGATAACCAGCTTGCGACATTTTGAACCATATTCATTTTTCTTAAATATGGATCTGCCATTGCCATAAAAAGTAATATACCTGACTTACTGCTGCAGCTACAGAGATTATTTAAAAAGTGCATCAGATTCAGATATGATGTAGCCAACATTCAATCGGATCTACTTTTGAAAAAAAAAGCACAGATATTGTGCGCTCACGTACAACCCGAACAGTCTCTTCAATGTTCCTATTGTAACCTTTCCCTTTCATGCAGCAGAGTGTAACAAAATAGTGCGCTTATCAGTGGGTTCAATATAAGATTTGTTGACGTTTACGTTTCACTATTAGCAGGCCACATTCTCCTTTTATTCTTTATAATGTCATTGAATAATTTTGGTGAGTTACCTGAGATCTTTGCATTTGGGTAGCAACAGCTCAATCTGATGGATTCCATCAGCTTCGATACAACAAGCAGTGAGATTCAGCTCTTCAATCCGCTTCACATAAATCAGCACAGTTGACAGAACCACACAGTCAGAGTATTTAAGAGGAAATTGTCTGAATGTTACTGTCTTCAACGGTTTTAATGCAGCCGTCATCAGTTCGGTGTCTCCAAATTCAAACAAATACTAAAACATGTTTAAGAGCCTACTTTGGATTTTCCCGTCTTCCATGTTCTGAAGAAGTGTTTTCACATTTTCGTTGTGCCAATCCGATACTGGCGAAGCTCTTTCAGTGTTAATTACGCCGAAGCTTCCAAGCTGATCAGTTAAGTTTTGTGATGAGAGACCAACAAGGAAATGTGAACATATCATAAATCTGTCGTCAGTGCACTTGTTCCATTCACTGATAAGGCTGATCAGTTCATTTCCAGCTGCTCTTTGAACTTTCATAATTGCTTCAATAAAGTCTTGCAAAATGGAATGAGTGAATGTGTGGACAACACGGCCCCGGTCTTTGTCTCGAACCTCCAGCATAAAAGCAGGGATAACTTTTAAAAGCCCAGGTTCTTGAGGATTTAACTGCTCACTATGAAAAATAATTTTTTGATTGCAAATCCCCTTGTAGGCCATCTCACCCATTTGCAACAAATGTTTAAAAGCGATTAGCCGATCACCGCCACATCTGTCTAAAAGACTGGTGACATAAGCACATAACAGCTGTGTGCTGGTGAAGTGGAAAAGAGATTCCCGATGTGCCCCTTGTGTCAGATGTGACGCTAGTAATGAAGAGAGTACTGAACAGTACAGATGGTTATAGCTCAGTGTGTACAATATCTCATTCTGTGCAATGTATTTGGTTATATCTCTCGTAAATTGCTCATCTCCATAACATTGGAGGAAGTATTGTTTACATTGATCAGGTTCAAATCCCACAATCTCGAACGTTTGATCGATTTTTGCTTTTGAAAGTAGCTCCAGTTTCCATGGCCGGGTTGTGATCAGTACTGAACAGCCTGTCAACAAGTTCCCTTGTATGAGGCAGCGTACAATCTCTGACACTTCACAATAGCACTCTGGATCTATGTAATCGTTTTGCTGATCTATGCTGCTCTTGGCATCTATTTTTTTCTCGAATCGGTCTAAATCATCACACACGAACAATACTTTTGAGGGTTCTTGCCTCAGATGCTCCAACTGATAATCGAAGTGAGGGTAGGAATCCAATATCAGGTCGGATAGAATGGTTCGGCCATATGTTAAATTTAAGAATGAAAAGTTAAAAAGAAAAACAAATGAAAACTGTTTGTACATTTTGCCACTGGCCCAATCCAGGATCATCTTCTGAATCAGGGTACTTTTCCCAATCCCGGCAGCGCCAATTACCAATGTTGTCCAAGTCTGTCTTGTTTTACAACTGGTGCTTGGAAAAAGTCCATGGAGTTCAAATGTCTTAAGATTATTAATGTATTTCCTCAGTATCTCTGCATGAATTCTCCCGTGGGCCTTCACTTCACATTCCAGTTATTGCCTCTCACGGGGGGTAGCAACAATCACTATGTTGGTGTAACACTCAGCCAGAAGGCATGCCCTGTGGCATCCTTTTCCACCAATGACAAGGGTTCCCAATGGTTTATTCTTTATCCGCACATATTCTTTGTGCTTAAAGCCTAGGGAATAAAGTACTGCATGCCTTATATAGGTAGTGTTTCATTGGCACATCCATCCGGCTTCAGAGATTGACATTTGATCTATCAAAGCATTGAGGGGAAATAGTACAAAAGGAAACAAATTAACATGTCAGTGTTTGTGTGCATTGAGAGCAATTTAAGTTATTTCGAGTTTATTTTTGCCCTGTCATCATTCAGAAAATTATATTATTCTTACCGGTAAAACTGGTCCAAAGTTTCAAGGAATTTTATGAAGCAGGATTAGGTTGTATGGCTACTTTATGGAGGGGCAACGGGATTTTTGCAGTGAATCTTTCTAAGTTAAGAAAGGCAGTCATAACGAATAAAAATCGCCTGATGTTAATGAGAGCTTTTGGCAGAGGTTATGGTATAAGCCTTCTTAATCCAAATTTTCAAGCTAATCGAAACGCTTAATCTTACATGCACTGTGAAACAGAACAGCCACTGCAACACAGAGAGAAGAAAACAATGACAATATATTTAATAAATGAAGACCTGCGAGAGAATTACGTAATAAGCGGATTTTGCGAAGACTGCTGATTGTTGATGCCAAACGAACTTAAATTAAAGAGCCAATTTTGATCAGTAAGGCAGCTTTTTGTTTTTTAGGAGTCTAAGTTGTTGCTAATGGAGGTAAAAGTAGTGTCAGGCAAAATTAGACATTTAATCAGTATAGTTGAATTATATGGAAACTAACTACTTTATTTACTTATAGAAAAATCACATGGAAAAATTAAGTCCCTTTCGTCACAGAGAGCGTAATGTTCGAGAAAAAGCTGCAACCTTTTCTCCGAACTATCGAAAAGGAAACTTGGCTATTGTTCCGACATTGGACTATGGGGAATTAGTTACTGATGCAATATAAACAATGATAAAGCGTTTTTTAGCACCACTTCCAGCTTTGGAACGTCGTGTTTTGTGATAACCTGGAAATGTTCAGCTAGTTAGAGCAAAAGCCGTAGTTGGCAGCGACTGACCAGTAAGTTTCGCTTTTAGCACAGGGTGGTCTGAACAAAGATAAAAACAAAAAAATTGCGGTTGCTGGAAATCCAAAATAAAAACAGAATTACCTGGAAAAACTCAGCAGGGATGGCAGCATCGGCGGAGAAGAAAAGCGTTGACGTTTCGAGTCCTCATGACCCTTCGACAGAACTTGCGTTCGAGTCCAAGAAAGAGTTGAAATATAAGCTGGTTTAAGGTGTGTGTGTGGGGGGGGGGGGAGAGATAGAGAGACAAAGAGGTGGAGGGTGGGGGGGGGTGGTGGGGGGGGGTGTGATTGTAGGGACAGACAAGCAGTGATAGAAGCAGATCATCAAAAGATGTCAACGACAATAGTACAATAGAACACATAGGTGTTAAAATTAAAGTTGGTGATATTATCTAAACCAATGTGCTAATTAAGAATGGATGGTAGGGCACTCAAGGTATAGCTCTAATGTTTTTTTTTTATATAATGGAAATAGGTGGGAAAAGGAAAATCTTTATAATTTATTGAAAAAAAAGGGGAAGGGGGAAACAGAAAGGGGGTGGGGATGGGGGAGTGAGCTCACGACCTAAAGTTGTTGAATTCAACATTCAGTCCAGAAGGCTGTAAAGTCCCTAGTCGGAAGATGAGGTGTTGTTCCTCCAGTTTGCGTTGGGCTTCACTGGAACAATGCAGCAAGCCAAGGACTGACATGTGGGCAAGAGAGCAGGGTGGAGTGTTGAAATGGCAAGCGACAGGGAGGTTTGGCTCATTCTTGCGGACAGACCGCAGGTGTTCTGCAAAGCGGTCGCCCAGTTTACGTTTGGTCTCTCCAATGTAGAGGAGACCACATTGGGAGCAACGGATGCAGTAGACTAAGTTGGGGGAAATGCAAGTGAAATGCTGCTTCACTTGAAAGGAGTGTTTGGGTCCTTGGACGGTGAGGAGAGAGGAAGTGAAGGGGCAGGTATTGCACTTTTTGAGTGCACATAGGGTGGTGCCACAGGAGGGGGTTGAGGAGTAGGGGGTGATGGAGGAGTGGACCAGGGTGTCCCGGAGGGAGCGATCCCTATGGAATGCCGATAAGGGGGGTGAAGGGAAGATGTGTTTGGTGGTGGCATCATGCTGGAGTTGGCGGAAATGGCGGAGGATGATCCTTTGAATGCGGAGGCTGGTGGGGTGATAAGTGAGGACAAGGGGGACCCTATCATGTTTCTGGGAGGGAGGAGAAGGCCTGAGGGCGGATGCGCGGGAGATGGGCCGGACACGGTTGAGGGCCCTGTCAACGACCGTGGGTGGAAAACCTCGGTTAAGGAAGAAGGAGGACATGTCAGAGGAACTGTTTTTGAATGTAGCATATCGGAACAGATGCGACGGCGGTGAAGGAACTGAGAGAATGGGATGGAGTCCTTACAGGAAGCGGCGTGTGAGGAGCTGTAGTCGAGATAGCTGTGGGAGTTGGGGGGATTGTAATGGATATTGGTGGACAGTCTATCACCAGAGATTGAGACAGAGAGGTCAAGGAAGGGAAGGGAAGTGTCAGAGATGCACCACGTGAAAATGATGGAGGGGTGGAGATTGGAAGCAAAATTAATAAATTTTTCCAAGTCCTGACGAGAGCATGAAGCGGCACCGAAGTAATCATCGATGTACCGGAGAAAGAGTTGTGGAAGGGGGCTGGAGTAGGACTGCAACAAGGAATGTTCCACATACTCCATAAAGAGACAGGCATAGCTGGGGCCCATGCGGGTACCCATAGCCAGACCTTTTATTTGGAGGAAGTGAGAGGAGTTGAAGGAGAAATTGTTCAGTGTGAGAACAAGTTCAGCCAGACGGAGGAGAGTAGTGGTTGATGGGGATTGTTCGGGCCTCTGTTCGAGAAAGAAGCTAAGGGCCCTCAGACCATCCTGGTGGTGGATGGAACTGTAGAGGGATTGGACGTCCATGGTGAAGAGTAAGCGGTTGGGGCCAGGGAACTGGAAATTGTTGATGTGACGTAAGGTGTCAGAGGAATCACGGATGTAGGTGGGAAGGGACTGGACAAGGGGAGAGAGAAGGGAATCGAGATAACGAGAAATGAGTTCTGTGGGGCAGGAGCAAGCTGAGACGATCGGTCTACCGGGGCAGTTCTGTTTGTGGATTTTGGGTAGGAGATAGAAGCGGGCCGTCCGAGGTTGGGCGACTATCAGGTTGGAAGCTGTGGGAGGGAGATCCCCAGAGGAGATGAGGTCACTGACAGTCCTGGAAACAATGGCTTGATGTTCAGTGGTGGGGTCATGGTCCAGGGAGAGGTTGGAGGAAGTGTCTGCGAGTTGACGCTCAGCCTCCGCGAGGTAGAGGTCAGTGCGCCAAACAACAACAGCACCACCCTTGTCAGCGGGTTTTTTGACAATGTCAGGGTTGGACCTGAGAGAATGGAGTGCAGTAAGTTCAGAGAGAGACAGGTTAGAATGGGTGAGAGGAGCAGAGAAATTGAGACGACTAATGTCGCGCCGACAGTTCTCAATGAAAAGATCGAGAGAAGGTAAGAATCCAGAGGGAGGGGTCCAGGTGGAGGGACAATATTGAAGATGGGTAAAAGGATCCGTTGAACTGGGAGAGGACTCCTGCCCAAAGAAGTGAGCCCGGAGACGAAGAAGGCGGAAGAAGTGTTCAGTGTCATGCCGAGCCCGAAATTCATTGAGGTGAGGGCGTAAGGGTATGAAGCTAAGTCCTTTGCTGAGCACTGAACGTTCAGCATCGGAGAGGGGAAGGTCAGGGGGTATAGTGAATACACGGCTGGGGTTGGGATTGGAAGAAAGGGTGGGGACGGAGGAACAGGCAAGGGTGGGGGGTCCTAGATGGGTGTTGGTGTCGATGAGTTGTTGTAGCTTTCGTTCCTTAGCACTTGAGAGAAGGAGAAAAAGTTTCTTGTTGAGGCGTCGGATGAGTCGAAGGATAAAATGAAACTGGGGGCACGCGCAGCTTTGAAAAAGGGTACGGCGGTGCTGCTGGAGGGAGAGGTCGAGTGTGTTTTAATGGCGGCGCATGGCACAGAGTGTGGATTTCAGAATGTGACGGGAACAGCAGTCCGAAAAAGGTTTTATGTCCCGGAGATACGTCTAATCCTGGGTGGGTTCGAAACACGAGGGGGGGAATTTCAGTTGAAATCCACGTGGGGTAATTCGGGGACGGAGACAGTCACTGAGAAAGGAGATATGGCTGTGAAAGCGGGTTTTAGTAAACACCTTGTCAAAAAATTGGAGGGAAATGGAAAGCAAAGAAGGTGAGCAAGACAACAGAGAGATACGGAAATCTTGTCGCAGAGAGGAACAGAACTTCTTCAAGGAGGTAGGCATTTCTTGAAGAGCAGTGGCAGTCAATTAAACACAGAGATAAAAACAAAAAAACTGCGGATGCTGGAAATCCAAAACAAAAACAGAATTACCTGGAAAAACTCAGCAGGTCTGGCAGCATCGGCGGAGAAGAAAAGAGTTGACGTATCGAGTACTCATGACGCTTCGACAGAAATTGCGTTCGAGTCCAAAAAAGAGTTGAAATATAAGCTGGTTTAAGGTGTCTGTGTGGGGGGCGGAGAGAAAGAGAGACAAAGAGATGGGGGGGGGGGTGTGGGGGTGTTTGATTATAGGGACAAACAAGCAGTGATAGAAGCAGATCATCAAAAGATGTCAACGACAAAATTGGAGTCAATGGGAATCAAACTGGAGCCTTCACTTGTTGGAGCCATGCCTAGCACAAAAGAAGATGGTTGTGACTCTTCAAAGTGAGCCATCTCATCACCAGGATATGACTTCAGAAGTTCCTCATGGTAGTGTCCTAGGGCTATTCATTTTAAGGTGCTTTATCACCTTAACGTTCTTCCATCATAAGGTCAAAAGTGGGGATGTTCGCTGATGCTTGAACAATGTCCAGCAACATTCTTGACTCCTCAGACACTGAAGTCCTCCATATCCAAATTCAACAAAACCTGGGCAGTATTCCAGCTTTGGCTGACAAGTGGGCATTTCTCATTCACGCCACATAAGTGTCAGGAAATGATTATCTCCAACAAGAGATAATCCACCCAGCACCGTCTCACGTGCAAAATTATTTTAACCACTAAATCCCCCACTATCATAAAGCTGGAGTTTACTACTTTACTGAAACTGAACTGTACTTGCCATAAAAGCACTTGCCATAAAAGAACATTTCAGGGGTTGGGAATCGTGCGACGATTAACTCAACTCCTCATTCAACAACGCGTGTCCAAATTCTGCAGGGCACAACTATGGAGCATCATCGAATGCTCCCTACTTCCCTGGATGAGCGCAGCTCGCATTTCAATGATGAAGTTGGAACCATATAGAGCAAATCAATCCTCTTGATTGGCAACACATCCACAAATATTCAATCCTTCGAACACCGATGCATAGTAGCAGCCGTGTGCACAACCTATATGGTGCAATGCAGGGATTCACCAAGACTCTTTAGGCATCACCTTCCAAGCCAACGACCACTCTCAGCTAGCAAGATAGGGGCAGAACCTAAATTGGAGCATCGCCACCTGAAAGTTCCCTTCCAGGTCAATTACGACACTGACTTGGAGATATGTCGCTGTTCCTTCACTGTCGCTGGGAAAAGGTAGTGTAACTCCTTACCTAACAGCAGTAATGGAGTACCTAAGCCACATGGTTAGCACTGGTTCAAGCGGTGACTTCACCAGCACCTTCTCAAAGGCCACTAACGTAAATTCCTGACCCAGGCAGCGAATCCCACAACCTATGAATGAATTTTAAAAATAGAACATTTGAGTCACTCCGCCATTCAGTGAGATCAAAGCTGATCTGATAATCCTAAATTCCACTATTCTCCCTTTTCTCCATAACTCTTGATTCCCTTGCTGATTTCCTATCTGTCTATCTCAGACTTTGATATTTTTATTGATCCCGCCTTTAAATATCTCCGTGGTAAAAACAAATCACAGATTCACTACCCTTTAGGAGAAGAAGTTCCTCCTCATCTCTGCCTTAAACGGCCAAGCCCTTACTTTCGGATTCTGCCATCTGGTGCTAGGCTCGCACAAATGTGGAAAGCACCTTGCAGCCCCTATTCTGTCAACTCCCTATGAATTCAACATGTTTCAATCAAGTCTCCTTTCATTCTTCTGAACTCTAATAAGTACAGACCCAACCCACTTAATCGTTTCTCATAAGAAAATCCTTCCATACGGGATAGCAAACTAATGAAAGTTTGCTGTAATGCTTCCGATGCCAGCATATCTTTCTGTAGATATGCAGACCAAAACTGTTCATAGGAATCTATGTGTGGTCTAACTACTGACGTCTGTCGTTCAGCAATACTTCCCTGTTTCTATATTCCATTCGCTTTGAGATAAAGACCAACATTCGGTTTTCCTCCAATTTTACCTGCTACATTTTATACATTTTGTGATTCATGCATGAGGACACCAAATCTCTGAGTGCTGCAACTTTCTACAATATGTCTGCATTTAAATAATGTCTAGCCCTCTCCGATCTACCTGCAAAAGTGCACATTTCACATATTCCAATGTTGTATTCCATCTGCCAAGATTTTTGACCACTCACCCACCATGTCTGTATTCCTCGGTAAACTATTTGAGTAAACCTCACCATTGCCGTCCCGCATAATGTTGTGCCAACAGGAAACTTTGTGAATTCATTCCCCTCAGCCACGTCAATAACATGTACTTTAAATAAATGTGTCCCAAGCAGTAATCCCTGTGGCACTCCATATTCAAAATATACGATCATGAAAATGCCCTGCCTATCCCAATTCACAGTTCTTCAATTGCTTAGCCTATCCTCTGTCCATTCTAATATTGTAACAACACTGTGAGTTCTTATCTTATTAGCCTTATGTGTCTTACCATATCGAAAGACTTTTTGGAAATCCAATTATATTAGTACCTCAACTTCTCCTTCATCTACCCTCCTTACAACTCCCCAAAAAATTCTAATAACATCGGCAGTTATGGTTTCTCCCTCATGAAGGAAAGATGACGCTCCTTGATTATACACTAAATTTCTGAGGGTTTGGCTATTGTATCATTTAGAATGAGAATGAACATTTTTGAAATGATGGACTTTCAGCAAACTGCTCTGTAGCTGCCTGCCTTTGTCTCCGTCCTTTTTTTGAATAAGGATGCTACATTGCCATTTTTCCGATCCTCTAGGATATTTCCAGAATTCTTGGAACAAGACTACCAGTCCCTCCCTGCCACGGTCTCTTTTTAATTTGCCGTTATAATGCCTTTCTCTTTCGCCCTCTGGCTAAGCATTGGATTACCACAACTTCACAATTTTCATCCCTTGGGCAATGGTTGATGCACCAAACAACTGCAGACTGCAAGACCCAACACATACATTCAGTGGAAAATGCGTAAAAATACCGTGCTACTTTCATCTCCAAATTCTCAAGCAATGGCTTATCCGAAGTCTAACACGGCTCCTTTAGTTCCCCAGTAGGTGACCGAGCTCTGTGATGGTATCCTGGGAGAGGTACAATTATAAATGAACCTGTCGCTCTGACTTTTGAAGAATGCTGTCCCTCGACTGGTAAACCGATTGGTTGAAATTTTGAGGATAAACTTTCTTTGCATGTCATGCTGGATTCCTGTGCCTCTGATTCTTCCACCTGCGTCAGCTTCCCTTGGTGAATTTTATTTTTGGTTCTTTCGCAAGGGCTGCCATCAGCCATGCTTGAGGCAGATGCTGTGTTAATGTCTGATATTTTCTCGTCACCGTAGGCCGAGATGTATGAGTGTGCCGGTGTTTTCATTCTACATTGCAGCTTGCCTCCCAACACCCCGGCCCAAACCTACACCCAGAGCCATGCTGAAGGAGGTGTTCACAAATTTCAATGCCAGCTCTGAGATTGCTATCACAGTGTCAGTAAATATTTTCTCCTTCGCTGAAGCGACAGAGTGAACACCACACTGTTGCAAACTCGTTGCGATGGGCATTTAGATTCAGCATGGCTGCATGCATAGAAAGGGTTGCCTCCCCTACAATTCAAAGCCTGCTTATTTATGGTAGACACTATGATTCCCATGAAACTTTTGGAAAAGATTAAAAAAAACTTCCGTGAAATTAAAGTTATGTTTCTTTTTTTAAAAAAAAACAATCACCATCATGCTGCACTGAGCCAGCGGTCCGGCTTTTGGCCAGTTAATAATATTCGATTGAAACGTGAACAGGCCGGGCTTTCTGCCGCATTGCCTTGCCCGTACTTCCGGACACTGAAAGTCCAATGAAACTTATACACAACCAACTTTAGTGTGAAAAAAAAATAATTCTGTCAAATTACCTGTCCTCTCTGTCTCCAGCAAGGTAGTTTTCAGTTTGGGTTTGTTTTGCTTCAGTTCTAACAGTATGTTCCACATGACTCTTTCGTCTGCAGCGTTTTTACCCAGTAGAATATCCAAACTGAGTTTGGAAGCTTCGTTATATGATTGGCTTTCAGCTAGGCTTGTGATTCTCTGTAACTAGAGTAGTTTCCATCCCACAATTAGTCAACAAAGGCGAACAATAATACGAAAAGGTGCTTTGTCATTCTTATTTTCTTCATCATGATGCATTATCGTAATCCTCAGAGTTCGAGTTGGTACTTATTTTTTTAAAAGAACATGTGTCAGCACCAAGAACATCTATTGCGAAAATGAGAAGAACTCATATTCAACAACAACAAAAAACAAAATGCACCTTTTATTTGCATCATAGATTGTAATAAGTGTTACAAACGGGAGCTAATTATTTATTTAAAAAATCTGTCCCTGAGCCACATGAGGATATTTTATCAAAGCCTTGAAATGTTCGTTCAGAGTGTTAGCTTTGTTCGAGCAGGGCGAAACGGGATGGTCCTTGGAAGAGAGGAGACTGAAAGCAGATTTGATTGAGATATATCAAATTGTGGCCATCCAAGAAATGTTGGACCGGAAGTATCTTTTTACTTTAGCACGCTGATGACTGAGTAGGGGGGTTAGATTTAAAGTGATGTGTAGCAATATTGCAGCGAAGATTAGGGTTTTTTCTTGTCACCCAGAGGATTGTGGTGGCCTGGAACTCGCTGCCTGAGAGGACATCAGAGGCAGAGGTCCCCTGCTTATTTAATTGGGGTCTGGATATGGGAATCAAATGCCACAAACTGCAGGGTAGGATAACATCTGGGATTAGGCTGCATGCCATCGCAGGCACGATGAGCTAAGTTGACTTTGTCTGTGCATTATCATTTCCGTTTCTATTCTATGGCTAGATATTCGTCTTTTATATTTGTATTAATATTCATTTCATTGCCATCTCTCGTGCTTGAATGCCCGCCCTTAAGAACTAATGTTCTTCTATCCAATGGGATTTCAGTTTGTCACTTGTGCCTTGTCAAACTTAATTTTCCATTGCTTCGCTTACATGATCAATCATCCAACAAAGATCAGTTTAAGGACCTCAACTTTTTCCTGAACATCCAAATCTGGCTGTACAATATTACACGTGGATGCAATCTCAATAAAATGTATACATTTAAATTGAGCCTTCATGAATCGTGGCTACGCATAATAAATGTTATCAACAAAATTTGAGGGATCTTCCAAATAAAATGGCAGCTCCTTGGGAAACATCGGGTAACGTTATAGAGGAATAATAAGTGCAGAGAACAATTTTTGAGGCACAAGATAAAGAAAATGAAACTTTAATGCAATAGGCGCAGTAATAATAAAAAGGGGAAGCAGTAAATTCTAAATTAGGGTTGCTGTTCACAAATGTGAATGCACTGAGTGCTGTGATTGGAGTAGTGGTTTGAGGGGTCAAAAAGTCACTGGAATTCCATGCTTAGAGCGATAACTTGAAGCAGAAAATACAGATACATATGAACGATCTCGAATTGATAACACAATTGAGATCCATGGTCAAATTAGATGCAACTATTAGTAAAAAATACAAATAAAACAAGCAGAGTGCCAGGTTACATAAACGGAGACCCAAATGAATTATATAGGCATGTAACTGCTAAGCATATTCGCTTGGTAGGAATGCTTTTGAGTATGACTTAAAAGAATGCATAATATTGAAGATTTTCTGCTCACATTCATTTCAACAGCCACCCAAGAGAGTGAAGGGAAACAGCAGCATAAAAATCGGGTTTGCAAGCGGATTCTGATGGCTACAGGCGTTGCCATGAAGAATAATGCAGGGAATAGTAAATTATTAATTGCCACCCTTTTATTTTCACACTTTACCACGTTATGTTATATAATTCACTTTCATTACCATTCATCTTTCTTCGTCTCACTAATTTTATATTTGATACGCGGGATCTGGACTTCGTAGGCTGGCCACTGACCGAACCAAATTTTCTACCGCTCCTCCAACTCTGACCATAACATTTCATATGTTTGATGATGTTTAATTTCTAACACGCTTTGTTCTGGTTTGAGACCAGCAACTCTAATTCAAGACTAATTTCTCTCCCCAGAAATTTCGACAAATCTTCTGAATATTTGTAACATTTTCTGTATTATTACCTGGAGTTGTTGTTTAATGGCTGAACATAAAGCTATTAATGCTAATGGCAAGAACATCGCCGAAGCCTAGAATATGAGAGATTGAAATATATTTGACTGAACAAAAGCTGAAAGAGGCTTCCATGATAGCGAAGAACGACGTTTCTCAGAAATGCTAATTGCAATTATCAACAAAGATATCACAGAAGAAGACATAAATGACAATAAAACAAGCATAATTAAAATTTGCAGGATAAATTGCCAAATGAAATGGGGTCAGTGAGGCATTTATGACTATTGGGATGCAAATGCAAAGAAGATGCTTCGACAAAATTAATTAATTATGACTGATGCTTTGTAATATTCATAATGCTTTTTTTTCTTCCGAAAGTCAAGTTACATATGTCCAAAGTAATATCACGTGGACACCAAATTCACTCAGGTGAAAGGAACGATTTTTGAATCCGTCTTTATAAAACACATCTGGCGACATTTATGCCAGCCTGACAGAATATAGAAACAGTACTAGGCCTTGAACCAATGTTAATTTCGACAATTTCCTTTTTTCTGCAGTTTAATTTTACAATGGGGAAGTTTGTAGACGTTACTTGTTTGAGGTGCCTCATGAAATCTCATAGCTGTTAGATTGTTGGCACATAATTCATGCATTACCAATGCTGCCTTATATAATTCTTCATAAAATATATGAACTATATCCTGCCGAATCCAGAGTCAACCAAACGATTTCCTAAATGTGAGCAATGGAATTGGCTTAACTGCAAGAGGTTTGGCAGAGATAAATTGCATGTGTTTTTAACGCGGTCCTAAAGATGTTAATGTTGCTTGATACAGGGAATTTTAATGTCACTGAGCGCCTCTCCCGATGAATTTCATTGTTTTGCACTTGTGTGGCACCTCTGTGACTGAATTTTCTGTTGGAAATTGGTTTTCGTAAAGCTGTGTTTTAACCATCATTTTATTTTAATTCTAGAACCTGATCCTTAATTAGCTAAATGCAAAGGGATGCCACCACTGGGTAATATTAACTTAGCTGATCCAAATCAAACATTACAAAATTTCTTCTTAAAACAGCTAACAGTAGCAAAGCCTCGAAACTATCATATTGTGCCTTTGAATGCCGTACTCTGTTCTTTTGTTTTTTTTTTTGTAATTCATTTTTTGACAATTCCAAACGAAATTAATTCACTGATTGCTGCCACATGCCATCACAAAGATGATATGTTTTTTCACCGAGCAGAAATGCCATGTCATTAATTCTATACAGGGTTGGGCACTTTGCATATTTAGGATACTAAGAATATATTCAAGATGAACAGTCGTCTTTATGGATCAATTAACATTCGAGTGGTGGCCATTATACCATATGAGCTCTGTTAAGAATTAGGGAAGTATGTGATTGCACCAAGGGGATTCGATCAAAATAATGCATTGTCGCTTAATTATAAGACTGGTAATTTGGTAAGATCGTAAGACACTACAGGAAAGTCAATTTGCACAAGTTGAAAATGAGGAATCACATTTCAGTGAACTTGGTGATGACCACTGGCGCGAAAAGTCTGACGCAGAATCAAAGGAGCAATAAAAGGTCAGAATTGTATATTCTCAGAGGATATCTTTAATAAATCGGTCCAAATTTGCAGTGTTTCTAACAACGTGTACTTTAAGAGAAACATGTCATTGTTTGTAAGAGACAGGTTGGATTTCAGTGGCTTGACCGTATATTGATTTCGACATTTTGCTCTGTTTCCTGCTGTTAATTTCTTCACATGATATTAGAATCTGTTACTCCTTTTGAACTATCCCCAGGTATCTCACTGGTGCTATGCTTTCGGAGAAAGCTGCAAACTTTTCAAGTGTATCCGTTCACAACTTTTCAATCCAAGTAGCCTGCGTATTTCCCTGCTATCTGAAATGTGAGTTCATGCTGGACGTATGCCTGCCATCTAGTAGAGCTTCTAAAGCCACTGTATATATCTTAGTAGAGCTTAAGGCTCTGCAGGATATATTCTCTCTAAGCGGTCCTCACTATGGATCAATTAACACGTAATGCTGGTGCAGCAATACTTAACCTACCTTATGATCTTCTTCAGTCAAAACCTTTGCTTGTGCGAGCAACTGACTTAATTCCTCAACGAATTCTTCAATTGAATGTTCTAATTCATGACGGTACCTGTAAGTCATTCTGTGAAGTTGAACATCCGTGCACCTCACCAGCATTTGTAAGATTTTAGCATTTGAATTTTCTGCGAAATTTAAAAAGAGGACAAATTAAATTACAATTCACTTATGGGGGCGCCCTGAACACTGATATTTGAAATAATTTAACGCAGTGACATGGCTGGTGGAGCCACCCTATGTAGTGAAAAACATACAAAGCTGTATCATTGTCGTAGATTTGTTAGGAATGGAACAAGCATTGGAAAACATTTAGTCTACTTTAAGTAAGCAGAAAGCAGAAACAGGTGTGACAATAAAAACACTATACAGCGTGTGGCTGGGAGATAATTGTTTTGATTGTGGAGTAAAGGAAGTGCTGCTTTAAAGAGAAGAGCTTGCATTGGAGGGACCGGTTTGCATCATTGCGGATAGGACACAGAATGTATAAGTAAACAAATGGTGCTTATATAAATTTACAGATGAGAGGGTGAATTCACTAATGATTGCTTTGAGTAATAAGCGAGTGTAATGCCGAGTCAAGTACAGTTGACAGCAACATGAGGTTTGAAAATGGCTGCTTAAAATGGAGTGAAACGCTGGCAAAAGCGTTGTCAAAGCTTCCCAATTTTTTCCAGCAGGTCATTGAATGCAATTTCCATGTGATATTGTAGAATTAGGTAACGACTTGACACATGCCTTTTTGCCCCAGCAGAAAATACATAATGTAAATATATCTGATATATAATGAAATTGAAGAACTAACTGCATCATTCCACTATACAACTGAACTGCCAAGGCCTAAGAGCCAACATTATTAATGAAAAGATGTTTTACATCAAAATGTCATTGCCATGGAGCCTTTAACAGGGAAGAGTAAATAATCTAAGTCAGCAAAATAAAGATTCCTTGACGCATGAACGCATACGGCCAAGGAAAGATGCAACAAGGGAAAATAGAACGTTACTCTCTGAATATTGAAAATGTTGGTTCGTCGATGTAGTGATGGTTAAACTTGGAGAAGAATCGCAGACTATTTTTTCTCCACTTCAAATATAATTGAATTTGTACTATTTACTCATGTAAAGAAAACCAACCTAAACGCTCAAGTGCAGTTTCCAGCCTTTATTTCCAGGCGGCGGTGTTTCTTTCCTGAAGCATTTTTGTCTTCCAATTAATGCCATATATTGAAATGACATCAGTGGGAATCTCCTTCACCCGTTTCCAAATTTAACATAATAGAATCTATATACATTTTAGGGTAAATGGTATTAATTGTCAAGTAAATAAAACAAATAAATAAAATAAAATAAAATAAATCATAAACAGAAGTGATTTAAAATATGTTGATTATACGAAGGAACATAAGAAAACTCAGCGGAGTAAGTCTATATTTAGAAAAAAAATGTTCAGCACTGCATGTTTCAATTAAAATGCACAGCTGCATAGCCTTTCTGAATACGCAAATAGATTTGCATCCTTGACTTTTAATCACTATCTGTCCACTTGGGCCTCTGCTTATTGGGCCTTCGGGCATTCAAACATGGCCAATTCGTAACGTTGGTCCTATTTACATTCTTCTGTATTAAGGTCAGAAGTGGAGATGCTCGCTTGTGATTGTGAACACCAAGCAGCATTTGAGGTTCCACGTCCAAATGCAGCAAGGGTTGCATAGTATCAAGGTTTGCCCTGATAGATGGCAAGTAACATTGATGCCAGGCAATGACCAACTGCAAAAGGAGGCGACCTAACCATGGCCGATTTACATTCAGTGGCACTAATATCGCCAGACTTCACACTATAAAAACGCTGGGGTTATCATTCAACAGAAACTGAACTGGAATAGCGGTATAAATATAATGGCAACAAGAATATGTCAGAGGCTAGGAATCATGCTCCGAATAACTCACCTCCTGACATCTCAACGCCTGTCGTTCACCAGAACTCACAGCCCAGAAGTGTGATTGACCATGCCTTAACTGCTCTAATGAGTGCAGCTCCTACAAATCTCAAGCAGCTGAGGGCACAGGCAAATATTGTAAAAAAAAATAGCTGTTCAGGACCCCGTTCACTCCCACCACCACCTTTGCACAGAGGAAGCAGTATGTACCATCAAAAAGTTGCACTGCAGAAACTCAGAAAGCCACCTTAGACAGCATATTCCAACTCCACGACCGCTACCATCTAGATGGTGAAGGGTAGCAGATACATTCGGACATCACGAACTGAAAATTCACCTCCAAGGTACACACTAGCATGGCTTAGAAATATGTCGTGTTCCTATACTGCTGCTTGGTCAAAACCATGGAATTGAACCCCACAACCAGCACTAGCTGCCATCTCTAATAATAAATTGTGTAGTCCAACAGCACGTGGACTACAGCAAATCATAAGGCAGATAACCACCACGTTGTCAAGGGAAATTATGATGGGCAGTAAATGTTGGTCTGCGAAAGAAAGCAAACATCAATTGATTGATTGAAAAAAAAACAAACATCTGCAATGGAGGAAGTGTTCATGAGCCTCTTTCTTAATATCTGCTTTTATTGTGCCTGAGTGAAAACCACAATAGCGAATTTCAGATATATAAACTGAAATATAATGAAAACAATAAACAAACAAACAAAAGCAATGCATTCAAAAGTGGAGACACGTTCACCATAGTGCACGAAAAATTCAGAATAAATGAATGAAACGGTTACATTTGTGACAAGCTACAATATAGCATTGATCATTGACATATATATTTAATATTCTGCGACTATGTTGCAGACGTGAATCATATTGCAAATCATTTAACCTACTTGATCATTTTTTGGGCAATCAATGTTTTTGTTGATTCCATAAACATAATACTAAAAGGACCGTCTTAAGCAATCATTCATAATAACATGACACATCCATTTTGTTTAGCCTTTCTATAGTACAAGCTGTTCTTCTCGAGAATGGTCAACAAGCTGATATTAATTCCGGGCATATTCAAGGAGATAACAGAGTTATATATGAGAGTAGGTTGAGGGTATTATTTTAATGCTTCGGACCTGTTTAACTGTAAGCATTCTATTCAATGGTAGAGAGAACAATACATGTGATACACACACAAGCAAAGGTAGGGCAGCATATATGTTTCTGATTAGTAACAATTGTCACAGTGTTAGTTCTTGATTCTGATGGCATGCTTACATAGATAATATAGAAAACTATAAAATTCTAACAGGGCTGGATAGTGTAGATGGAGGAAGGATGTTCCCGGTGGTGGGGATTCCAGAGACAAGGGTCACAGGTGCTGACTATTTAGGGCTAAGGAGAGGAGAAGTATATTCACCCAGATGGGTAAGTGTTTTAAAAATTGTAATTTAAAGGGAAAAGTCATTGTAGGTGAGCTCAAAGATGTGTTGTGTTCCTTGTGATCCATGTGGGGATCCAGGAATATTTCCACTGCCCGCAACGCGCATGTATGGAGGAAATGTGTCCCGCTACAGCTCCTGGAAGCTCGGGTTACATTGCTGGAACGGCGGCTCAGGACACTGTGGAGCGTCCGTGCGTATGAGAGAATTGTTGATAGCATCATTACAGAGGTTGTCACATCGCATCTGAAGGGACTTGAGGAAGGTAGGTAATGGATGAACAACAAGCAGTCCAAGAGAAGCAGGCTGGTAATTAAGGAGGCAACTGGTGTACCTCTCGCAAATTGGTATTACACTTTGGAGGCTAATGAGAGTGGTGGCTCCTCCAGGGAGTGCAGGCAAAGACAAGCTTCGGAATCACAATCAGCCTGACTGTATATGAGGAGAGGAAGGGAGAAAGAGGAAATCTAATAGCAGTTTTTATAGTCAGGGCTACATATAGGCACTACTGTGGACATAACCATGACTCCAGGATGGTGGTTTGCCTCTCTGGTGCCATGGTCCGGGATGTCAATGAATGGCTGTAGGACATCTTGAATGGGAGGGTGATAAGGCAAAGGTCATGGTACAAGTTGCTACCCATGACATTGGTAGAAAGAGGGACGAGGTTTTTTTAGCAAGAATTCAGTGAGTCATGCAGTAGACTGAAAAACAGGAACTTCCTGGTTGTTATCTCTGGATCACTGTCAGTGTGATGTGAATAGCAGAATAGAGCAGTTGAATACGTGGGAAAAGTTTAGTGCAGGTGGAAGGTTCTTTGATTCCTGGATAACTTGGTCTGTTTCTGGCGAAGGTGGGCTCTGTGCAAGCAGGGCAGCCTCTTTCTTAACCAAAGTGTGACTAACAACCATGCGGGCGGATTTACAGTGCTGTTGGGGGTCTTTAAACTAATTCTGCATGGGAGGTGCACTGGATAAGGACAAATCATAACACCGAGAAACAATCAAATCAAAGGGAGTACATGTGCTTTAGTATTCAGGCGATTAATGAATGGCTGGATGGCATCCACTTTAATGCCTGGAGTATCAGAGGTAAAACGGATGAGTTAAGGGTGAGGATTTACACGTGGAATTGTGATATCACAAGCATCACTTAGACAACGTTGAGGGAGAGTATCGAGTTGCAGCTCAACAAAGCGGGATATTGAATCATCAGGCGGGACAGAGGACGGGGCCAAGGATATGGAGGTATCACATTGTTATCGAAGGAATCAGTTACTGCACTTAGGAGAGATGATGTCTTGGAGTTGGCATGGAATGGAGCTTTGTGTGTAGAGCTTATGAATTTATAAGTGTCAGCCACAATTGTTGGTGTTTATCACAGACCCCTAGATATTCAGTGTGAAATTCAGAAGCAAATATGTGCACAATTTGCTGAGGTGTTTAAAACTAATAACATTGGTAATCATAATGTTTTTTTTTTTCAAAATTGGGATAGACATACTGTTAAGGGCCTGGATGGAATGGTTTCCTTTAATTGTGTTCAGGGAAACTTTCCAGGCTAACATGTACATTGTGCAATGAGCTAGGCGCAGAACTGGACCTATTTTTTGGGAATGAAGTAGGACAGGTGGCTGAATTGGTATTTGGGGAACAGTGACAGTGACCAAAACATGGCGCAATTTAATCTTGTTACGGACAAAGATATACACAATTGGCAAAAAAATATATATGTTTTACATTGGAGGGACAGGCTTTAAGCAGTAAAAATGCTATCAAATCAGCGGAGGCATTAATGCAAAACAGTATGCGTATGGTTGAGCATACGAAAGCAATCAGGAGGGCAATGAGGGAATTTGAAAAAGTTCTGGCTTGTAAAAGTAGGGAAAATCTCAAGATATTTTATAAGTATTTCAATGGGTAGATGACAACCGGGGAAAGGCTAGGGTCTATTTTTGGTGTGTGTGTGTGTGTGTGTGTGGGGGGGCGGGGGGTGGGGAGGGGGCGGATTTTGCGATATATTAAGAACTTATTGAAAGGGAATGAATTAGGTTAAATCTCCAACCAGCTAATGCCTGCCACCACATAAACAGCTAACATTTAAAAACCAGTTTAGAAACGGAGGAATCTGAATGCTGCATACCCTCAGGGCCTCTGATCATCAGCAAGGTCAAAGAGGAATACCAACATGATAAATTTGAGGCCTTAGGAGTCAGACCGGACCCTTAGGTTGAAAGGCAACCAAGATTGGCTCTTTTTATACTGGATAAGTAAAGTAAAGTTGATCCTAGCTTGGATAGGACTGAAGGGCTCCACCCTCATGAAAGTAGGGATGCATGATGACTGTATCTTTGTAACTTTGTTACCAGATTTGTCTGTTTAATGTACATGTTCATGAGATTGGAAACTGGAGAATGTTCTTCTGCATGACTAATAATGTACAAATATTTTGAACAACTGTAGTTCAGCAGAGTACTTTCTCATACTGCAATGAGATGGCGCCCACCCTGCAATTTCTCGAATCCTCGATCACAACCTGTACCTGAGACTCCTGCAAAGACATCACATCAATCTGGTATGAATCGGCAGGATACTCAGATTGGATCCTCGGGACAGCTCTGTAAAGTGGGTCAGTTTATTTTATCTACACCCATAGTTAGTGCTTTTCTCTACCCGAGAATGTTCTAGTCCAGCAACAAAAGAATCGGGAGGAGAATTCAGGACAGGAGATAGGGGGCGTCAGAGATAACTTCAGATCCAGGCCAGATCGGAACAGTGACCACAAATTGTAGTGAGACTGATTCAAAGGAGCAGAGCTCCGAAGGAGAAACCAATGATGGTGTTGGGAAAGTGAGGCCCTCATACGAACCAACCACCCACCTACTGTTGAATCAGATGGCCACTATGGAAAGAACTGTTTGGAAAAGTAAAGTCAGAAAAGTCGATGTAAAACCCGAAGGGAGAAACGGGCTGAGGAATCGGGAGAGGATGAGCATTTTGACAGGGTTTTGGAGAATATTAAGCTAGTAACTTTCAGCACGGTGCATAAGCAGGTTTGCTTAAAGAACTGCCGGGACTTAGAACTCGGCAAAACAAACGAGATTTTTGGTCCAGATTGCGGAAAATGCAAGATTTCCATGCAATGAACACACTTGACAAGCGCATACTGGTGAAGGCGAAATGCTCATGGGGTATTACTGTAAGATTGTTACTCCTGCTTAGAAGTGGCGACTGAATGAAACCTGGAGATGTCCTAAACAGGGAGAAAGCAGCAGCCCTGCACAAGGACTTTGTGTAGGCATTGAAGGAAGCCTAGGGGGTGGGAGAAACGAACTGGAGGTGCATAACCTCCGTAGTACAGAAGAACCATGAGTATGTAATGGACTATGCAGTGCGGAACTGGGAAACAAATGTACAAATTTCAGGACAACCGCATCCCTTGTGGGATGACGAGATTTTCTTGAAAATTTTGAACGCAAACCACCAGAATGTTATCAGAATGGTCCTCTCAGTAGTAGGGAAATATTTGGATATCATGTACTGGTCCACGGAATAGCGGACCGAGGAGTCTAATATGACCCCAGGGGCAGCAATTAGTCAAACAATATAATTTTATATTTATGGAAATCAGGGGCGTATAGACAAGCAATGGATGAATGGAAGATGGATGCCAACAAATATGGTGTTGTGGTGTACGACCTAAAGGAATACTGATAACCTCCGGAATGATTCTTGGTCTCTAGGAGAGGGACAGGTAGTCCAGGGACCCCTACTGGACCGAGGAACTGCATCTTATCCTGGTGAGAAGCTTTTGACAGTGGACGAGTCACGTAGGCTATTCAGGGGCACAGAAAGCCAGGTGAGGTTAATCACCGGACCGCAGGTTATGAAGAATTGGGGATTCACGGATATTTGTTGATGTGCTGTTTGGGGGCCGGCAGCGCTGATTATTAACAGACATCGGGGTGCCCATTTCAGTTACGGATCTGGACTTAGTCACCAGATGTGTTACCATGTCAGTGACAGGAGTAACTGGTGTACATATGGGTGCGAGACAAATGGTGGTCCCGTGCATAGAAATAGGGGGTTAATAGTCCGTATTTGGATTTGGGTACGGCAAAATAATGAAGGGAGCATTATGGGAATGGATATAATAAAAAATATTTGCGGCAGTAATTAACCTGCAGGTTGGTAAGATTATTATGCAAGGTCGACTGAAAAGGAGTCAGGCGCAGTGACAGAGCCAAACCTAGATCAATGAAGACAACTTTGGAAATGGGTGTCCTGAGTCAACAATTTGCCAGAGTTTGGGTATGCCACAACCATGACTGTGGTAAGTTTTAAATGAGCTGCACAGATATTGTAGGGCCTGAATAACCACCAAGGAAGCAATATCCTATTAAATCCGAGTCTCCAGATGCAAAGAGAGACATCAAACGATCCTGGAGAGAGAAGGGACAGCAAGGGGGTCCCGTTCCACTATTTGGCCTGTTCAAAAAACAGACGTGTCATATCGATTAGCAATTGACTATGTAGCTTTAAATAATGTAACACCCAGCGAAAACTTAATATTTGCAAGCCCTGCCTCCATATTCAACAATCTCAGGCCGAGCCATACAATCTTTTCAGTCCTAAATATAACAAAGTATTTTTGGGTGACACCACTGAATTATGAAAACCACAATAAATTTGCTTTCACGCTAGGGCACAGGCAATACTTGGAATCGCTTGTTTAGGAATCCACAATAGCCTGGTTATCTTCCAGCAGGTGATGTGCGATATGGTGAATCGCTGAGAAATGGATGAGGGCAGCGTAGTGAATAATATATGCATGTTATTTTGATTGCCTCAGAAACGGCAAAAGGAAAATTATGGGGCACTATTGCACATTTTATAATTAATAGACGTAGCTGGGTTTAAAGTCAGTGTAAAGTAAGCTCAGTTGGAAATACGGGCGATGCAGTGCTTGGTTTGTGTAATATTGCAAGGGAAATGAGAAATTCCCCGTTGTCGGAAGGAAGTTTCAGAAAGAAAGCCTAGACCCGTAGACGTGCGAGGGGTTAGGCAAATCTTGGGGTTTTTTATTGACTGTAGGACCTTCGTGAAGGATTTTTCAAATTTAGCAGCACCAATACAAGAATTGATACAAGGAGTGGAAGCATCGCAGGATTGTACAGAATGGGGTGAGAAACAAGAAATGGCCTACAGGCAGTAATACGGGTGCTCCCTCAACCAGCAGCCTTAGGCTTGCCATGCATGGGAAAGGTTTTTCACCTCTATATTCAGAATGAGAGAGGATTCTATGGTGCTATGCTAACCCAAGTGCACGCGGATCCCATGTGCTCTGAGGGGTATTTTTCATGAAAGCAGTCACCTGTAGCTGGCGGGATGCATCAGTGTGTAGCAGCAATTGATGGCACAAATTGTCTGTGAGAATCTTTGAGCCAATACTAATGATGGTGGACCTGGTATTATACAGATGACACACGCTATTCGAATAATTTAATAAAGGAAAGTTAAGAACGGTTTCAGACAGCAGGCGAGCGGCAGAGGGAACTATATTACCCAAACCAGATAAATTGGTTGTAAGAGTTCGGGATTTAGGGACTAACCCAACAGAGGGGCAGTGCCAGATGGAAAGGGAAATGTTATTGAACTGGAACATGTGTGCTCATGGGAACTATTGAAGATAATCCAAAGGCATTGAGGGAAAAGGGCTTAGAAGGCATAGAACTCTTATTTGTTTGTGGACGTGTCCGTAGATATGTGGATGGTGCTCCAGGCACTGGATGAGCAGTGGTGGATGGAAAAGTACAAATCATGTTCAGGGGAAAACTGGCAGGCAATTTATCAGCTCAAGTACCAGTTTTAGTGGCATTCAAAGAGGCTCTGCAGATCGCACAGGGAAAAATGGTTCATATTTATATATGCCGTTGGTACACCTTTGGCATAGTGTACGATTATATGGTACCTTTGAACCGCATGGGCTATGACATATCGGGAGGAGGTCAGGTACAGCATGAAGCAATAATTAGAAAAATACTAGAAGCTGCTAACCTACCCAAAGAAACAGGTATGGTAAGAGTTAAAGCCTAACAGATACATATCAGACCATATTGAGCTGGGCAACAATCATGTTAGAAAGCAGATAAAGCTATTGGCCCAGGGTATCCCGTGGCAGTTATGACAGGGGTCTTCGAGGAGATTAACGTAGCATATTTACACGTGATGCTAAGAATGAGGAGCACGAACATTGGAAGGGTAAGGTGCAATGGGAAGCACGGATGGGGTGTGGCGAAAAGACGGGAAGGAAGCATTGCCCCAGTATATCCAACATCATCAAATAAGAGTATACTATTGGAACTCTCGTCATGGAAGGAAAGCCCTCATAGGACAGTTAGACAGATGCTTTTGTTGCGGGGACCAGGAAGATATATAGGTAATTATTGGCAGTGATGCATCCAATGTGCCCAACATAATTCAGGTAGGCCCTTTAAATTGTGTATGCCACAACAGCCCTTACCGAGGCGTCCCTGGGAACAGGTAAAAAAAAATATTTTACAGGGTGTTTGATGCACAGCGGAAATAATACCTCCTGTTTAGTTGTTATCCATCAATTCACGAGAAGGGTAGAGGATTTCCCCACCAGGGATTATTCAGCCACTACTCTGGCCCAGAAAATGTTAGAAGAAGTAACACCACATTGGTAATACACTTGCAGATGGATTCAGACCAAGGGGCGTGTTTCAGGTGGCGTGTACTAAACAAAATATGTGGGTGGTTAGGAATTAAACAGAAGTTCCATGTTCCTGATCATTCACAGATCTCAGTCATGGTTGAACAAGTAAATAAGACCGTGAAACCTCTATTGGCAAAGGCTTTCCAAGACACAGGGCAAGGTTGGGTAGAGTTATTGCCAAACATTCTTATGGGAATTCGGGTGACACCGAACAGAAAAACGGGTTTAACCACATTCAAGATGATGGCATGGTGAGCGATGAGGTTGATGGGAAACCTCATAACTGGCAGCGAAGAAGTGTGTCCGATGAGCGAGATCATGAAACAATTTCTCTGGGAGCTGTATCCGAAAGCTTCATGGACTAAGCAGGAAGCCAGGGGTCATCAGATTCTATTGGATTTGGAAGGGGAAGCCAGATCGAATCAAGCAAATTTCCTTCTATAGGGTAGAATGTTATATTTAAAATCACCCCCGAAAAACCTGGGTTCGCACCAGGTTGGTGGGACTTCCTGAGGTAATCATGACCAGTGACGCAATCTCATGCGTGGACTTGAGGGGACAGGGGCACTAGGAACTCTGGTCACAATTGAAGAGTTTAAATACCTGTTTTTGTATCCAGAAAACTAACCTCAACAAAGGACAGATGATGAACTGGACAGTTATGAGCTTAAGTTCGCATTATGTTAATTATAATATCAACACCCTAGGGTGTGGCAATGAAGTCAACATGTGCGGCAAATATCATTGCTTGCCCAGCACTGCCAGACTGACGGTGGTACAATGTGGGCAGTAGCGAATGCGATTCACAAAAGGAAATGATAAATGTTGATTTAGGGGTACACATGCTCTTGAATTGTAGAAAGTGTTTGCTCCAAATAGGCCGTGGAAGTAACAGAGAGATGCCACATGCGAGAGGCAGTTAGGGGATGTTTGAGAAAGTGGGCACTTTTGATAAATTCCAAAATGAAACTCCTATATGTTTCACACATATGGAATGGACATGGGAAGTTCGACTTTCTCTTCCACTTAGAGATCCATGTCTACTTAACTTGTTGAAAGATGCACGAAACCAAGGTTACTCATTTTCACGATAGGGATTCTTAATTGAACATGTGTAGCCCACATAATAACCATATACCGACTTGGGGAAACAGTGACCGGAGGTGGGTATTGGAGGTCCGCCAAGAAAATGAGATTATTACCAGTTCCCAATCAACTCCCATGATTAACCCTACAATCCAAGCAGAGGCAATCAAAGCCTTTGAAACCAGATCGAACGACCCTGTATGTCTGACCATTTGTTCAGGGTCGATACATAGACTTGTATTGATCATTCAAAATAAAGTTCCACATGATAATGCACAACATGAGCTGGTACCCGTTGTCTTGAATATATCCGGTGTCGCCATCCCACAGTGGTGTTCAACCCACACCGAAGCACTCTCTATGGCTCTGATGCGACAGTTGATTGCTGAAGCACTTCAGTTCAACGGCGGGATGTGATCATGCCCAGAAGGAAAACTAGACAGGTGCAGCCTGATGAATGACGCTGCCATGATATTCAACACAGGGACATCAATGGTTAATTTCATTGACCGAAAAACGCTGACAAGAGGGTCCGTACCCTAAGCTTCAACCTTACGGAGATTTTCGTGCCAGGACAAGGTATTCAGGGCACCCAATTAAATGCAGACTAGGAAATGAAATGCTAAATCCAAAGTCTGGCTCCTGTATTCGAAGGTCTGATTAAAATAGGGAAAAATATTTCAGATGTTGCAAGCAGAAATTATTTTTGTAGCACCTATGGATCTTGGGCACTGGAACAAATCGTAAATAATTTAAGAAAGATTATTATAGGTGTAGTACCTATATGGGTAACTATTGAGGATTTATTTAATCTTTCAGGACGCAATGATCATGACTTGACCAAATGCCACCTCGGAGGCTTAACAGATGTATATACAATGTAGATTGAATGCATAATGCATATTAACATGCTAATAAGCATTGTATTACTAATACCTGTCATACCTTTGTCAACACCCGGCAGAATACTATATAGAGTAGAAAACATTGGAATTGTACGTCGGGGGAGAGGCAGTAGGCGGTTAATATATTAAATACCAGGATATACCACCATACGCACTAGATATAGAAGGAAATATAGTTTGTGCCACATTAGAAGTCCATAGTATAGAGGCCACCGCAATAGTAAGTGCACACCCAATAGATGAGAAGGACGAAGCAAAGTGTGGGTTTAACTCATCAGCAAACTGTACGCTGGAAACTATATCGGCTGCAAATTAACTGACCCATATTGCATACACAGGGAATGCGAGTTATTGTATTAGCACATGGGAGGAAATAATCCAGTACAGAAATAACCAGATTTGCCCCATCTACAAGCATTCTGTGAGCCTACATACACAGTTGCCAGCAAGTTTGGGGAAGGAGGTACTTGTTGAAATATACCACAGAGGAACGACTATTATTCAGGTGAAGGGAAGTCTTAAATATAAACTGACCCTTTATATGAAGCAGTTCTCCTACGAAATTCCCTTATTACCAGAGCAGCTCAACATGATACAGAAACAGGGTCAGCAGGCATGTAGAACTTAATATACACTGCAGCAAAAATTAGTGCCTTAAAGATGGATATCAATCGAATAGATTTTTCCACATGCTGGGAGGATCTGTGGAATTCGGGCTCGAACGTACAGGTCCACCCCTGGATCGGGACTATCTCCCATTCCGTAATCATACTTCAGCTGATATTGATTATACATTTAACAGATTTGATTAATTGCACACTGCCGGATGTCACAAGCAAAGTGGCGCTGCGGCAGTTTTAGTAAGTGGAGAAGGATTATGGTAAGTCAAAGGTTCGAATTAATGAACCAGATGATACAGATGTTCCGACCAGTACCCTTTTACTTGCCGAAGCAGGATACCTGACCATTATCAATGGGTGGCGGTCCAGAAAAGGGGCGGACAGTACCACTGTAGTTGGCTATCGTGGGCTAGGCGAATGGCCAAAAGGCTGCCTATTAGGCGGATATATAGTGATACAGTATGATCTTAATTAAAGGGAATGAATCACCTAAAATATCCAAGCAGCCAGTGCCTCCAAGAACATAATCATTTAGCAGTTAAATGAAAGGCTGGACAGGGAGGAATCTGAACCGTGCACACGCTCAGGGCCTGTGATCATCGGCGAGGCCAGAGATAAATGCAAAGATGATAAATTGGGTGCCTTAGCAGTCAGACCGTAGCCTTAACCTGAAGAGTAATCGATACTGGGTCTGGTTATCGCAGATAATGAAACAACAGGTGGTCCTAGCAGAGAAAGGAGGCAGGGTATCACACGGGGTGAAAGTAGGGAGAGATGATATCTGCAACTTTGTACAATTGCTACCAGTTATATCGGATAAAACTAAGCCTATATGTTGACGAGATCAGAATCTGCAAAATGTTCTTGTTCGTGACCAAGACTGTGCAAAAATGGTGAACACTTGTGGTAGCGCAGAGTACTTTGTCAAGCTGCATTGTGATGGTGCTGCACTTGCAATTTCGTGAATAAAAAATCGTAACCTGTACTCGAGACTCCTGTGGCCCGTTTGTCAAAGACAGCACATTACCACAGCAGGTCCATTTGGAACTAGGCGGGCAATCTATGATCGGAGCCAAAGGACATCAGTCGACCGTTGTATGATTATGTCACATTCGCTTTCACACAAGAGAATGAGAATGAAGGCATGGAACTCAGGGAGAGAGACTGTGAGGTACTAGAGTATCTTGATATCGGGAGTGACAAGACATTTGAGATGCTGGTTGGCTAAGAAGTGGACAAATCTCCAGGTCCAGTGTCTCTGATTGGTGAGGGAGACAAGGGATTGAGATCGCAATTCCACTGGGCCAATTATTAAATTCCTCTTTGGCCAGAGGTGGCTTTGCCAGAGGACTGGCAAACTCCTAATGTGATTCCGTAATTTAAGGTTTGTTGAGTAAAGCCAGGGAGCTACAGAGCAGGGAGTCTCACATCAGTGGTAGGGAAACTATTGAAGAAAATTCTGAAGGAGAGAATCTAACTCTGCGTGAAGAGTCACCGTATATTCAAGGATGTTCAGATTGGCTTTGTCAGAGGGAGGTCATGCCTATCAAATTTAATTGAATTTATTGAGGTGGTAAACAGGTTTGTAGATGAAAGTTTTTCAATTGACGTAGTTTATATGGCTTTCATCAAATAATTTGACACTATCCCATGTGGAGACTTACAAAGAAGGCAAATGCACTTCGTAAAGAGGGTAATTTGATAAATTGGAATGAAAATTGGCCAAGTTGTCAGAGAGAGAGGATGATAACAGAAGGCAGCTTTAGTTTCTGGAAGCGAGTGACCACTGTGGGTATGGAACTGGGGGAGAGTGCTGCTCCAGTTTTATTCATCATTTTTATAAACGACCTAGATGACTATGTGGGGGGTAGGATTAATATGTTTGTGGATGACACATCGATTTGCTGGGCGGTTAACATTGAGGTTGACTGTCTTTGGCAACAGGAAGATGTAGTCAAATGCCAGATAAATGGCAGATGGAATTTAAACCTGAGACGTGTGAGGTGAAAGACTTTGGAAGAATTAAGTTGACAAGGAATGATTCAATGCAAAATAGTAAGTTTTGAGGAACAAAGTGTCCTAAGACTGTGTTTCCATACATCTCTGAAGGTGGGTCGGCTTGTTAGTGGCGTGCTGCAAAAGGCATTTGGGGGACTTTTCTTTATCATTCGGGGGATACATTTCAAAGGTATGGAAGTCATATTGGAATTTTTCCGAACCTAAATCAGGTCAGCTGGAGTACTGTGTGCATTTGCTATCGGCAGCTTATAGGAAGGATGTGATTGCTCTGGAGGGCGTGCAGAGGAGTTTCACCAGGGTATTGCCTGGAATGAAACATTTAAGTTAGAAAGAGAGGTTGGATAGGCAGAGAAGCGAAAGGCTGACCTGATCGAAGTGTACAAGGTTATGATGGGGATGCACAGGGTGGATAGTAAGCAGTGACCCCCACCCCCCCCCCCCCCCCCCCCCACCCCCCAGCTTATTTCACGTATCAGTCACAATGTGACAAAGGTTCAAAGTGAGGGGCAGGAGGCTTCGGGAGAACGTGAGGAAAAAGTTTTTTACCCAGAAGGCCGTGATGGCCTGGATTGTGTTGCCTGGAAGCATAGTGGAGGCGGTTTTCCCACATCCTTTAAAAGGTGCCTGTATCAGCACTTGTCACCTCATAACATTTACAGGTAATAGTCAAGTGCTGGCAAATAGGATTAGTTAGGTAGGTCAGGTATTTAGCACGTGTCAGTGCAGACTCGATGGGCAGAAGGGTCTATGCTGCACTGTGTGACACTCTGATTCTGTTGAGCCTGTGGCATTCGCTACCACAGAAAGTAGTTGAAACCAGTATATTCTATGTTTTCAAGAAGGAGTCAGATATAGCTCTTGGGGTGAATGGTCTCAAAGAATGACGGGAGAAAGCGGGAGCATGATATTGAATTTTATGATCTGCCATGATCATAATGAAAGGCTTAGAATAATCCAATGCCAAAGGGCCTTCTCCTACTCATATTTTATACGATTCTATATGATAACTCTGTTGTACCTTTTCCAGATACAGTTAATGTGCATTTTTTCTAATACCCTCATCATTATGCTCCCAACTGGGCTTTGAAGCGGATCGAATCCCGTGGTCTCTGTGGTTTAGTGAATCTGGATGCACAAGATATGTATGACATTTGCCAAGTATCTTAATTAAATGATGGATGTATTTTTCGACTATATCCCGGTTCCAAAGTATGATGTGATCCTTTGAAATGTAATGAAATGTGTGTGTCTGTGAGATCGGTTGAGGGAGGAGAATGTTGGAAGCGCAGATGGTGGAATGGAAATTCTGAAATTATAATGGTTCTAATACACATCAAGCACTGTCTGCGTCAAGTAGTCGCAGGGCAGTCACAGCGCTGTGTCACATATAGTTGAATGCTCCCTCAACACTGCCCCGAACTTTAACTCACAGGAGATGTGCAGAGAAAAACTCGCTCAACGCTGTGCCCATCAAAGATTTCCAGTACAGGCAGAGCACTGGGTTTGATACAGAGGAAATCTCCATCTACGCTGAACCCATCAAATATCTCCAGTGAAGTAACAGCTCAGGGTTAGATACAGAGGGGAGTTACGCCAATGCTGCCCCATCAAGTACACCCAGGACACGTAAAGTGTGGTGTTTGATGCAATGTAGTTCTCCATCCACAAGATCCTGATCGGGCTTTTCCCGGACAGGCATAGCACTTGGCTAAATACAAGCTAAAGCTATATATTCGCTATACACATCAAACTCACCCAGGAGAGACACAGCACAGGGTCAGATAAAGAGTAAAGCTGCCTCTACACTGTCCCCATAAAACAATCCCAGGCCACGTACACCATGGTGTCAGATACCGAGTAAATCTTTCACCATGCTGTCCATGCCAAAAAGGTGAATGGCTGTTGCAGCTACAGGTTAGGTGCAGAGTTAACCTACCCCTGCACTCTGCGCATCAAACACTACCAGGTCAGGCCCAGTGTGCAAAAAGATATAAGAAATCTCCCTCTACATGCACCCTTTCAAAGACTCCCAGGACAGGTACAACACGATTGTTAGATACAGGGAAATGATCCTTCTACACGTCCCAATCAAACACTCCCCGTATCAATACAGCATAGAGTTAGATAACGAGTAAAGTTACCTGAACACAGCCACAATTAAACAATCCAAGACAGGTACACAATTTCCTTAGATTGAGTTTAAAATTTCTTCTGAACTGTTCCAACCAACCGCTAAGACAAGGGAATAGATGTAGAGTAAATCTGCATCAACAATTTCCCCATTAAAGACTCCCAGGGCCGTTGCAGCACGGGATTAGGTACAGAGCAAATCTCCGTCTCCATCTCGCTCAACAGCAACCCCCTCAAAAACGCCCAGGGCGCTTAGCGCACGGAGTTAGATACAGAGTAAAGGTCCGTCTATGATGTCCCCATATAACTCTCAGAGGGGTGGTGAAGCAAGGTGTTAACTAATTACTAACGTTCCCGCTACACTGCCTGCATCAAACACTCCAAGGGCAGGAAAAACACAGGGTTACATAAAGAATAAATCTCCCTCTAGACTGTCCCATCTTACACTTGCAAAACACGTACATTGTTGTTTTGAATAAAAAAAATTACCTTCATGAACACCGTCCCCAGCAAGCATTTTCCGGATAGAAACAGCACTGGGCGAGTTACGGGGAAAATTCCCTCCACAATGTCCCCATCAAACAATCACAGGGCAGGTACAGAACGGGGATACATACAATGTAAATCGGTATCAACACTATCCAAATCAAACACTCACAGGGCATATGCAGCACGGGGCTTTGTACAGAGTAAAGCTTGGTATACAATCTTCCCACCAAACTGTCTGAGGCAATTAGAAGCACGAAATTAGATGCAGATTAACACGCCAACTGCACTGTCTTCATCGAGCACTTCCAGGGCACGAACAGCACGGGGTTGGGTATAGAGTAAATATCCCTATACACTGAACACATCAAAAGAAAATCAAATGACAGGCACAGCATTTGGATAGATACAGAACAAATGTTCCTCTACCCTTTCCCTATCCAATACACCCAGGACAGGTACAAACCTCAGCTACATACAAGGTGAAGCTCCTTCAAAACTGTATCCATCAAACTCACCAAGGACAGATACCGCACAATGTTCGATAAAGAGAGCAGCTCCCTCTGCACTCCCTCCATCAAATAATCCCAAAGGCAGGTACATCATGGTGTAAGATGGTGGGAAAATCCTCCGCTACACTGGCCGCACCAAAATGCCTAATGACAATGCAGCAATGGGTTAGGTAAAGAATAAATATCCCTCTATTCTCTCCGCATCAAGCAATCCCAGTTCAGGTCCAGCACTATTTCACATACAAAGTGAATCTCCCTCTACACGCTCCCCATCAAAGTTTCCAAGGAAAGGTACAACACCGTGATAGGTATACGACACTGATCCATCTACAGGTCCTAATCAAACACTCTCGTTGCTGGCAGGTAAAGCAGAAGTTTAGACACAGAGCAAAGCTTTATCTACACTGCCCCCATCAAACACTCCAACAAAACCTACAGCTTAGGGCAAAATACAGGCTAAAGTTCCACCCACACTTTACCCATCAAAGACCCCAGAGTCGATGAAGCACAAGCTTAACTGAACAGTAAAGCTCATCCTAAATTTGCCCAGTCAAACTAACCGAGAAAGTTGCTTGGGGTTTGAGGCAGGTTAAACCATTTTCTTAAGTGTCCCCACAAAAGTGTCCAAGGGTCGGTACAGCACGGGGTTAGGTGCAGATTAAAGCTCCCCCTACAGTGACTGCATCAAGCACTCCCAGAACCGATACAGCATGGGTTTGGATAGAAATTAAATCTCCCTCAAAACAGCCTATATCAAACACTCCCAGGGCAGGTCCTGCACGGGGATTTACATAAAGTAAAGCTCCCTCTACAATGTCCCCATCAAACAATCAGATATGAAGTGCAATATTAAGTTAGATGCAGAGGAAACCTTAAAGTACAATGTCCCCTCCAAATATTAAAGCATTCGCTACCTTGCTTAGAAAAGGAGATAAGCTTCCTTTACAATCTCCACATCACACACTCCCAGGACATACACAGCAGTGGGTTCGGTATAAAGTAAAGGTTCCTCCAGAATCTCCTGATCAAAAATTCCCAAGACATGCAACACATAGTGAGATACAGAGCAAAGCTCCCTCCACAAATTCGGCATCAAACACGCCATGGGCACCTGAAGCATGACGATATTTACAGAATACGTCTTCATTTTCAGTCTCCTTATCAAACAATCAAAAGATAAGTAGAGCACGGTCTCAGATTTGGAATAGGTTTTCTTCCAAAGTAGGCCAATCAAACTCTCCCAGGGCATTTTCCACCCAGCTATAGATAGAGTGTAAACCTCAGCCTACAGTGCCAACATCGAACACCCTGAGGGCAGGTGCAGCTCGGTGTTAGATACAGATTGACGATCCATCTGCACTTTCGAGGTTAGATGTATTATTGCGTTAAATGCAGAGCATATCTTACTCTACTGTCCCCACCAAAAAATCCTAGTACCGGTATTGAACAGGCTTAGGTAGAGAGCAAAGCTTCTTCCAAGCTAAATACACCAAACACTCCCAGGACAGGTTGCACATGGGATATGTACACAATAAAACTATTTCTACAATGTTCCCCAACAAAACAATCATAAAGAGCTACAACATTGTTGTTAGATGCAGAGAAAATCTTATTCTCCACTGTCTACACCAACAATTAGAACCTCCGGCAGAGCACGGGGTGAGTTCCAGAGTGAAGCTTTCTCTACACTCTCACCATCAAACACTCCCAGGCCTGGTACAGCAGGGGATTAGATCCAGAGCAAAGATTGCTCTAAACTGTCCCCATTATAAACTAACAGGGCTTCTGCAACTGGTGTTTAGATACAGAGTAAAGCTCTGTGTGCAAATCCCTCTTCAGACACTCCCAGGAAAGATACATCATGATGTTAAAGGCAGAGATATCTTATTTCACAACGTCCCTAATATACACTTCAAGGACCAGGATATCACGGCATTTGCCAAAGATAAACACTTCTTCCAGAATTTCCATACCAGAACCTCCCAGGACTGGTGCAGCACACGGTTAAAAACAGAGTACAGCAGACACTCAAATGTCCCCAAAAAATCCTCCAAGGACAGATGAAACAGAGGGTGAGATAGAGCGTAGATCTCCCTCGACACTGACATATCAAACACTCCCAGGACAGGCACAGCACGGGGATAGAAGCAGGACAAATGTTAATATACACCTTCCACTTCAAACAGGGTGCGTATGATACCAAATTCCACATGCTGCATTGATCCCTCTACACGGCCCAGATTGAAAACTCTCAGGACAGGCACTGCAGTCGGAAAAGCACAGAGTAAACCTCCCTCTACACTTTGCCCATCAAACTCACACAGAACAGTTACCTCACAAGGTTAGATAAAGAGTAAAGCTCCCAGGACACTGCCCCCATAAAACAATCTCAGGACAGGCACATCATGGTGTGAGAAGCAGAGTGAATCTCACTCTAGTCTCTCCGCACCAACAACTCCAGTGGCCTGTGCAGTAAGGGGTTAGGTGCAGATTAAATCTCCCTCTACACTTTCAGCATCAAAAGTGCCCAGGTCAGGCCCGGTATGGATTTCGAAATGATAAAACTTCCTCTACATTCTCTCTATTGAAGACTCTCGGGCAGGTACAACACAGTGTTAAATACAGAGCAGTGGTCCTTCTACAGGTCTGAGCCAAACATTCCCAAGGAAGACACAGCCCAGGGTTAGATGCAGAGTGAAGTTCTCTCAACAAATAGTCCCGGGTTATGTACAGCTCAGTGCTAAATAAAAGGGAATGATCTGTCTGCAATGTACCATCAAATAAACCCATGATCGAAGCAGCAGATGGTTAGATAGTGAGTAAAGCTAACTCTACTCTGTCCCAATGAAACAATCCCTAGGGCAGGTGTATGATCATGTTAGTTTTAGATTAACACTTCTTCTGCACTTTCCCATCCAAACGTTCCAAAGGGATGATAAAGCACGGGTTTAGGTACAGAGTAATGCTTCCTCTAGTCTGTCTGCAACAAACACTCTCAGAACATGTTAGATACTTGATAAATGTGCCTCAACACAGTTCCTATCAAAAACTTCCAGGAAATGTTCAGCACCGGGTTAGATATGAAGTAAAACTCCCCCTAAACTGTCTCTGTCAACCAATCCTAGGAGAAGTACAGCATTTTTTTTTTCTGATGCAGAGTAAGCCTTACTCTTCACTGTTCCTAACAAACAGCCAAAAGTAAGGTTGAACACTGGGTAACGTCCAGAGTAAATCTCCCTCTAAACATTCCCGATCAAACATTACTTGGTTATGTGCAACAGAGGATTAGATAAAGAGAAAAACTCCCTCTACAATGCTCCATTAAAACACTATAAGGGCAGGTACAACACAAGTGTTCGATGCAGATTAAAGTTCTCTCTAATCTGTCCTCATCAAATATGCCCAGGACAGGTACAACACTTGGATAGAAACAGAATGCATTTCTCTCAACACTGTCCAAAGCAAACAATCCTTGGAGAAGTACAGTTTTGTGTTAGATGCAGAGTAAATCTTCCTCTTCACTTTCTCCACCAAGCAGTCGAACTGCCGGGGGAGCACGCAATTAGGCCATAATAAAGCGCCGTATCCACTCTCTGTATCAAGAACTCCAACGGCATGTCCAGCAAGGTGCTACATATAAAGCAGAGCTCCTTCCATATTGTCCACATAATGGTGTCTCAGGATAGCTACACATGTCGCTAAATGGAGAGTAAATTTTATGATACACTGTTCTCACCAACCGCTCCAAGGGTCCTTACAGCATGGAGTAAGGTACAGAGCTAAGCTACCTCCAAACTATCGGCACAAAACATTCCAGGACAGGTACAACGTGGTGTTAGTTATAGAGTACTGGTCTCTCTACACGTCCCAAACAAATACTCTCGTGGCAGGCAGGTACAACACAGCGTTCAATACAGGCTCAACATCCCTCTGCTCTGTACCCTCAGATAGTCCCAGGATCGATACAGCGCAAAGTAAACTGTAGAGTAAAACTCACTCTGCATTTCCTAATCAAACAAACTCAGTAATGGTGCATGATGGTGTTAGATGCAGGTTGAAACATTTTCTTCTCTGCTCCCACCAAACACTCCAAGGGACGGTACAGCACGGGGTTAAGTCCAGAGTAAAACACCAACTATAATGAGTGCATGAAATAATCGGCGGATAAGTACATCAGGCCTTTAAATACAGAGCAATTTTTTCTCAACACTGCACCTATCAAACAATCTCAGGACAGGACCCGCATGGAGTTAGTATAAATTAAATGCCCATCTACACTCTACTGATCGAACACTTCCAAGGCCTACAACACGTGGTCAGATAAAGATCAAAGCTCTTTACACATATTCAACATCAAACACCCCCAAGGCAGGTGGAAAACGAAGTTAGATACCGAATAAATCTTCCTCTATGCTGCCCTCATCAAACACTCTCAAGACAGGGAGAGCAAGTTTATAGTAAATTGTAAAGCTGCCTCTACACAGTCCCATCTATAGCTGTCTTAGCAGGTACAGCATGGGATTATATATAGAATAATGCTCCATTTATTCTGGGCCTCTCAATAACTCCCAGGACATGCAAAACAAGGCTTTACATAGAGCGCACAGCTCCCTATCAAATCTCCCCATCAAATACTTTGAGGGCAGGATCAGATCGGTGTTAGTTGCAGATTCAAAATCCATTTACACTTTCCCCAAAGAAACCTCAGAGGACAGGCACATCAGTGTGTTAAATGTACGTGTACATGTTCCTCAATACTGTTCCCGCCAAACACTCCATGGGTCGGTACGGAACAGCATTTGTTTCAGAAGAAAGCTCTCTCCACGCTGCCCACAGCAAACACTCCCATGGCTAGTAATGCAAGACAGTAGATATCGTATAAATCCTTTCTACAATGTCCCAAACAAACAAACCCATTTACGGTGCAACATTGTGAGAGATGCAGAGTAATCCTTATTCTCCATTGTTCCCACCAAACATTCGAACTGCCAGCGCAACACGGGGTTTGGTCCGGAGTGAACTCCCTCCACACTCTCGCCAACCAACTCCCCCATCATTGGTACAGCACGTGGTTAGATTCAGCGAAAAGTTCCTTGTAACTAGTCCACATCAAACATTGCCAGTGCATAAGCGGTATATGGATAGATTCAGAGAAAAACATGATCTACAATGTGCCCATAAAAACGTTCTAAATGTAGGTGCAGCATGGTGTTAGATGCTTTTAGAGGATCTCTTTAATCTGTCCTCATCAAACATGCACAGCACAGCTAAATCATGGTGTTAAAGGCAGAGATATCTTCTTCTACACTGACCCAGCATACACTCCAAAATCCGGTACAGCACGGGATCAGGCAAATATCAAAGCTGCATCAACACTGCCCGCAACAAAAACTCGTAGGAAAGTACATCACGGGGTTAGGTACCGAATATAGCACCACCTTAACTGCCTCCATCAAACATTCCAAGGACAGATGAAGTGCAGTGTAAAAAATAGTATGTAGCTCCCTCTACACTATCCTAATCAAACACCCGACGGACAGGCACAGCACGAGGAAAAATTCAGAACATAGGTTCCTCGAATCCTTCCCCATCAAACAATCCTGTGACACGCACAGAACGGCATACAATAGAATGTACCATGACCTGTCCACGGTCCTGATCTAAATCTACAAGGATAGGTACAACATTTTGTTAAATACAGGGTAAAGCTCCTTCTGCACTGCTCCCATCAAAATCACACAGGACGGATACAGCACATGGTTACATAAAGACTAATGGTCCCTCTAACGTTCCTGATGAACAATCTCAGGAAAGGTACATCATGGTGTCAGATGCAGAGTAAAACCTCCTTTATGCTGTCTGCACCAAAAGGTCCAAAGGGCAGTGCAGCAAGGGGTTAAGTGCAGATTAAATCTCCTTCTAAACTCCCTGCATCAAACACACCAAGGTCAGGTCCAGCATGGATTTAGATGTTATATATCTCCCTCTACAATCCCAATTCCAAATATTCAAGGACAGGTACAACACATTGTTAGATGCAGAACTATGGTCATTCTACATGTAGCAAACAAACACACCCGGGACGGGTACAGCACAGGGTTAGAAACAGTGCAAAGCTGTCTCTCCGATCCCCATCAAATACTCTGGGGATATGTACCGGACAGGCCTAAAAGCATGGTAAATGTACAACTACAGTGTACCATCAAATACTCCACGGATCGCTACAGCACAGTGTTGGATAGACAATGAAGATAACTCGTACCTGTCCCCGTCAACAAGCCAAGAACAGGTGCACCATGGCGTTAGATGTAGATTAGAACTTCTTCTGCACTGCCCCTACCAAACACTCCAAGTGTAAAGCACAGGATTAGGTACACAGTAGATTTCCCTCAACACTGTTGAAAGGCGCAGCACGGTGTTAGACACAGGGTTAAACCCCATCAAAACTACACCCATTTAACACTCCCTGGAATTGACTAGCACAGGGTTAGATATGAAGTAAAGCTCCTTCTCTACAGTCCTTGTCAAACAATCCCAGGTGAGGTACAGCGTTCTATTAGGTGCAGAGTAAATCTTACCCTATATTGTCCCCACCAATCATACCATCGACCTGTGCAGCACTGGGTTAGGCCCAATGTAAAGCTCGATCTACACTCTCCACAACAAACACTCCCAGAACAGGTAGAGGAAGCGATTAGACAAGAAGTAAAATTCCCTCTACAAAGTCAGCAAAAAAGACTCCCGAGGCACAAAGGGAACGGGGTGATATGCAGAATAAAGCTCCATCTAGACTGTCCCATCATACCTCCCAGGGCCGGTTCAACACAGAATTAAATGTCAAGTAAATCGCCCTCTAAGCTGGCAGAGCAAACACTACCACGGCATATGCAACAAAATGTTAGTTACAGAGTAAATCTCTGTCTAAAATATTTGCATCAAGCACCTTTCATGCAGGCACAGCTCAGTGTCAAATGCAGATTAATGCGCAGTCTACGCAGTCCCTGTCAAACACTCCTAGGACAGTGACATCCTCGTGTTAAACACAGAGTAAAGCATCTTTTTCACTGTCCCCAGCAAACACTACAAGGGCATGCAGAGCATAGGGTGACGTGCAGAGCAAAGACCGCTCAGGCTGTCAACACCAAACACTGCGGGAAAGGTAGAGCACGGGTTTAGATACACAATAAATTTCAACTACACTATTCGCACAAAATACTGCAAGGGCCCTTACATCATGTGGTAGGTTGTAGAGCTAGGCTCCCTCCAAACTGCCCACCAGAAACAGTCCCGGCACAGGTACAATACCGTGATAGATACCAAGCAAGTCACCTTCTAGCCTGTCCACATCAAACACCACCTGAGTATATAGAGTATTGGGTTAGACAAAGAAAATATCACCACCTAAAATGCCCTGATCAAACTCCCTGTAGGGATGTGCAGCACAATATTATGTGCCGATTAAAGTTCCATCTCAACTGCGTCAATATAATACCACCACGACAGGCGCAGCACGGGTTAGATATACTTCCTCTAATATCCCCAACAAACACTGCCAAGTCATGTCCCACACCTGGAAAATAAGATAGTAAATGTCCATCTGCGCTCTCCGCATCAGACAATGCCAGGATATGTACAACAACGAATTACATACCGAGTAAAGTTTCATCTTCAATGTCCCTGATAAGCACTCTCAGAGCAAGAACACCATGGTGCTAGATGCAGATTAATGTTCTCCCTAAACTGTCCCCAGCAATCACACTCAGAACTGGTACATCATGGTGTTAGCTGCAGCGTAAATATTACTCTACATTTTCCCCACTAGATACACGAAGGGCCGATACTGCACTTGACTAAATAAAGGCTATACTTTCCTCCAAATACTGTCCTCAACAAACATTCCCAGGACTCGTACAGCACGATGTTAGGTGCAAGGAAAATATCCATCTGCAGTGTTCCAATCAAACAACTCTAGGAGAGGCATCACATTGTGTTCACTGCATTGTTAACCTTATTCTGCACTGTGCCCACCATCCCGGGTGCAGCCCGGGTTTGGTCCAGAGGAAAGCACCACCCACAATGGTCCCATCAAGCATGCCCAGGTCAGTCCAGCCAGTTGTCAAATACAAATCAAAGCTACCTTTACACTCTCCCCATCAAACACCACCAGGGGAGGTACAACGTGTTGTTAGATGGAGAGTAAAATTCCATCTACACTGCAAAAAAGCACTCCAAGGACATGTACAGCATGGGGTTAGGTACAGAATAAATCCCCCTCAACAAAGTCCCCATTATCCACTTCCAGGGAAGCCGCAAGACATGGTTAGATATGAAGTAAGGATCCCTCTACAGTGACCCGGTCAAGCAATCCCAGGAGGGGTGTATCATTGTGTAAGATAGAGAATAATCCTTGCACTACATTGTCCCCACCAATCATTCCACTGACCGGTGCAGCACTTGGGTTTGTCCAGAATACACTTTCTGCATCAAAAAGTCCCAGGATAGGACCACAAAACCATTAGATAGAGAGTAAATCTCCCTCTGCACAGTCGACAAAAAACACCACCAGCGCATGTAGAGAACAGAATAGATGCATAAAAATAGCTCCCTCTACAGGGTCCAAATCAAAAACTACCAGGACACGTTCAGAACTGTTGTCGATGCAGAGCAAAGGTCCTTCTGCCCTGTCAGATAAAACACTCCCAGGAAAGTAAAAACAGGGGGATCGATGCCGAGTAAGGCTCCATATAATCTGCCACCACCAAACATTGCCAGAGCTTGTACAATTCTCGGGAAGACACAAAGAAAATCTCCCTGCTCAATGTCCGCATCACACACTTTGCAGGCAGGCCGAACTCTGCCTTGAAAGCAGATTTAATCTCCCTTTACAGTCTTCCCATCAATCACTCACAGGACAGGTAAAACGCGTGGTTAGATAAAGGATAAATCTTCTTCAACAATGTCCCTATCAAACACTCCAAGGGCACGTAGAGCGCAAGGAATGGAAGAGAGAAAATGTCCCTCCACACTCCCAGCACCAAACACTCCCAGAACATTTATTGCACGGGGTTAGATGCACACCATATTTCCCTCTGCATTGTCCCAACCAAGGGCCCTTAGAGAACGGGATAATGTGCAGAGCTAAGCACCCTCCAGCTGGCCACACCAAACACTCCTGGCACAGGTGAAACATGGCATTAGGTCGAGAGTTAATGTCCCGCTGCACTGTCACAATCAAACATTCCCAGGACATGTGCAGCATTGTCTTAGATCTAGAGAAAAGCTCCACCAGCAACGTCCTCACCTCACCCCGAAGTGGTAGGGAATGATGGTAGATGCAGATTAGAACTCCCTCTACATCTGTCCATCAAATGCTCCCAGGATAGGACAAGTACAGGTGAGATAAAAAGTACTAATTCATCTATTCTCCCCATCAAACACTCCCAGGACAGGTGCAACACGTGGTTAGATAAAAGGTAAGTTCTATTCCATCCTGTCGCTATCAAACACACAATGTGCTGAAACAGAACGTCGTTGCTTAGGGAGTAAATCTCCCTCTGCACTCTCTGCATCAAAAATCCCAGGACCAGGTAAGATACCGAGTAAAGCTACATCTTCAATGTCCTTAGCAAGTACTCAGAGGGCATGTACAGCACGGCACTAGATGCAGATTGAGGTTACCTGCACACAGTCCCCAACAAGCACTTTCAAGACTGGTACACCATGGCGTTAGATACAGACTAAATATTCTTCTACATTGTCCACACTAGACACTCCAAGGGCCAATACTGCACAGGATTAAATATATTGATAACTTCCCTCCATATGCTTTCCTTTTCAAGCACTGCCAGGAAAAGTGCAGGATGGGGCTAGATAAAGAATAAAATCATTCTCCATAATGTTCCGATCAATCAACACTTGGACAGGCATGACATTGTGTTAACTGCAGAGTGAATGTTACTCTCCACTTCCCTCAACAAACTTCCCAACAACTGGTGCAGCATGGGGTTAGGTCCTGAGTAACACACCTCTGGCAATCACTGCATAAAGCACTCCCAGGGCAGTTTCAGCATAGTGTCAAATAGAAAGTAAATCTGCCTGTCACTCTCTTCATCAAAAATCCCCAGGGAAGTTACAACACGTGGCTAGGTACAGATGAAAGCTACCACTACGCTGTCAGCATCAAACTCCACCAGGTCACGTGGAGCACTTGGTTGGATATAGAATAAAGCTCCCTCTAAACTGTACCCATTAAACAATCCCAGGACAAATAATACACTGAGTTAGATGCAGAGTAATTTTCCCTCTAATATGTTCCCTTCAAAGAATACTGGGGAATGAACAACATAAGGTTAGGTATAGAGCAAAGCTCCGTCTTCAATGTCCCATTCAAACAACCTGAGTGCAAGTGCCGTACCGTGTTCCATGCAGATTAAAATCCCTCGAGAATGTTCCCAAGATACACTTTCAGGATATGCACTTTATGGTTTTACATGCACATTAAATTTTCTTCTTCACTGTCCCAACCAAAGTCACCAAGGGCTGGCCCAGCACGGAGAAAGTTACAGAGCAAAGCTCCTTCCACACTGTTCCCACCAAACACCACTATTGCCTTTACAGCACGGGGTTAGATAAAGAATAAATCTCCCTCTTCTATGTCTCCATCAAACATTCTGGGGGCAGCTACATCTTGCTTGTAGTTACAGAGTGCCACCAATTTTATTTCCTTACAAATGTCAAATGTCACGCATTTCATATATAAACTATTGTATCTATTAGCAATTCTGTAAGCGTGCATATATACACAGTGTACTTTTCTTGAAGGCAAAATATCACGTTATAAAAAATAGCTGAGACATGGCAGGTAAAGTATTCAATGTCTACAGCCGGCTATAAAACTGGTTTTACATATCAAAACTTCATTTTAATTATTAGCGTTTAATGGGATGTAATTACAGGTTTGACCTTTTGCGAAGAAATTGGAAATAAGCACCCTTATTAAAGCAGTGGCCATAATGTTGATTACCTGGTGAGTGACTGTTCGTTGTTTAGTGTTAATGATGTCTCTAGAATTTTATTGTCTGCAAATTATGTTGCAGGTGTATTGCATCCTGCTGAATGATAATTTAACCTAAATATTCCTCTCTAAAAGATCTATGGATATAATCTACATCATCATCAAGAACAGCACATGGTATGTCCAAAGCGCGTTCAAAGTAATGAAACAATCAAATGCACTTCTCAGCAGCATTATAAAACCATGTAGGAGATTGAGGGACATTTGGAGGTAATAGATCAGGTGACCAAAACGTGGTCAAACAAGTAGGCTTTCGGAGGCACCTTTAAAGGGGAAAGCTAATTAGAGGGGCAGAGAAGTGTCGGCAGCGAAACTGAAATGTTACGCCCAGGTAACTGAAGGAAGCATATTGAGAACAGTGGTGCAAAAGAGCAAATGGATAACAACCTCAAGATAATTTTGGGTCGAGGAAAATATGCCAGAAACGCCTAACCCCATACAACACTGAGAAAATTGATGATGTTGTTTATTAATTATAAAAATATTAATAAATATTATTGTCGTTATTATTTGAACTATTATTATTATTGATACTAATACTTATTATACTGTTACTACTAATAATACAAATATTAATGATAATCATAATAATGATAACAACAATGTGTTCCCTTCGAAGAACGTTTGTGTTTTAACAAGGAAAAATATTTTTGTCAAGTTTGCTTAGGACGCCACTTACCTTTCAGATCATGTTCTGTCCCTGGGCATGACTTACCCATCTCTGGCCATGTCCCGTTATGCTTGTTTTCCTGCAGCTTGTGAAGTAGCCCCCACAATTTCCTTTCACCATGGGTTCCTTTGCCCAGCATTTTACCGATAATGAGTCGGGAAATGTTGCATCTGGGCAGACTCTCACTACTGGTTTTAATTTTCTTAAAGCATATTACGGTATTAAATCAAGCAATGAATAAACTCACTTTGAACCATTGATATATTTTTTTTTTCCTTTGGTATCTTGATTATCTAAAAACTGCGTGCCAGATGCTACAATGTAAGCATTATATATTAATGATTTCAAAGACGAGAAAATCAACATAATTCGAAATGGAAAACGAAATCTGCATTTGTGTCGTGCCTACAAATAATTAAAACACCGAGAGAGGTTTCAGAGGAGAAATTAGCAAGCACTATTAATCAACCAAGCCGAATAATGTTCTTAAGACAGGTAGTAAAAGTTCGTTCAAAAAACAGAGAATGCATGGATAGCAATGGGGATTTGTGGATTTTTCGAGATTGCATTCTGAGGCTGAGGACATAAGTATCACTGAGAGCGGCTTTCGATAAATAATAAACATAATGAAAAAAAAGCTCAGCGCATTAATTAACATCTGAGGAGACTGAAAGGGCATTAAGGTTTCAGATAATTAATCAGAACTACAAAATGTTTTGTCATTCTTGGGAAACAAAAATTACGATATGTGAAAGACAACAGAATTTGAGGAGCTCAGAGCTCTTTGAGGGTTTCAAGGATTCAGGATGTAACAGAGATCGAGTATTAATTTTGCATGATGCGAAACAGTAACGTGAAAATTATGATGGGAGGATATACCACATTTGGGAAATTGTTCAGCGTGATAAAGCATCATTATTTACTGGAATTCAGAAAGATCATAAAATGACTTAAGGAATTGAAATTGAATCAATAGACAGCCATCACTTTAGGAGAACAATGCGAGCCAAATTCCTAATCGTCACGCAACATGGGACGTACTGATAATGCACCGGCAGCCCAATTGGTGGCCGATAGGCTGCAATTGAATCACTTTTTTGATTTTTCTCATCGTCTTCATTCAACATGTAGGAAATGTATAACAATCAATTAAATACCTTCATAAGCAATTTTCTTCCCACCGCTCTCATTTGAGCAACTTTTGTAATTAAGAGATATTTGCTTACAACAATATTATGGTGCTTGTGGGACAAGCTTGTATTGTGTATTTACTTCCAGCGAAATCTGTTATGACAACCTCGCTAAAAGCCAACTTCTATTTCAACAGTGTTTGAAATATTCATCCAAAACAACCCATGTAAATCAACTCGGGGATACAATCTAATTACCACAACCACGTTTCTATTTTTTTTTGTCTTGGTTAATTCCTAAATCATTTGTGTAATGTCTTTTCTAATGTTTCTGCGAAAGGACTACGAGCTGTCTTTTTTATTGCTTTCACATTACAGTCCACATCGCATTCAGATTCTGGAAGAGGTCACGTATATTTATCATTTTGTTACAAAGGGCTGTGCACTAATATTGCAAATCATTCTACACACCAGTCTTCTGTTTTGTTGCTGCAATGAATGATAACAAAAATGCCTGTGCTTTGATTATTTCATTTTTCTTCCCATTTATCGTTTTAGAACAAGATATATGTTATTTTTGCCTTTATATGATCTATTTTGATACTCATGTCATCGCAGCACATTCTAGAAGATTTCCAGAAGGAGAAGACTTTCCTGGATAGTTAGACACAGTTTAAAACTGACCTATTTAGTTATAAAAATAAAACAAAATACGCTTGCATTTGCATGCTGCTTTTCATGACCAGTGACCTTCTCAAAGCGCTTTGCAACCGATGGAGTATTCATTTTTCTCTTACCGTTTTCAGTGTTGGAATGCCCAGGAAATTCTCGAACAACAATGTGACCAAGATCTGCTTTTAATGATACCGATTGAAGTGTGAATATTCGGCAAAACATCCATTATTCTCTTCGCAATAGCGTTTTGTGATATTTATTTGCCACCCGGTTAAGCAGGTGAGGCGCCAATTTAAAGCCTCAACCAAAACATATAACCGCGGGCAATGGAGTGCTGCACTGAATTAGCAGGATTGACTTTTGTGCTGGCGCCCTCTACTGGCAATAAACGTGGAAACGTGGAAATACAAAAGGAAGCGTGGGTTCAATTTAACGATGGCTGACATGATAAACCAACATATCATAAAGGGAAACTGCAGCCAACTATGTACTATTCTGTTACTATTTCCAAGCGCTTAAAACTTAGAGACTAAGACAGTGTATGCCATTCAAGAAACCTGTGAAACGAGTAGTACGCATTCATGCTGGTTTCCTTCCAAATTTCGATCTTCAATAAAGCTTCTGTGGAATCGTACCAAATTGGAGTCAGGCATCTCTGTAGGGAGGGGACATGACTGTTGGTGTTGTCCTGGGACAATCAGGTCAACCAGTGTCACCACATCTTGTGCAGAATTAAAAGTAGATGATTACACATCTCATGAACCAGGTGATTCATGCGATTGCCCGCTTGTATATGTGAAAAGTGTGATTATGGAATTCGGAGTGTGTTTAATTCAGTGCGAAGATTGTGCGACACATATGTTGATAAAGTGAAAGGCTACAATGATGTAAACGGCTAATGAGAAGTCAAATGTAAAGGAATTCTTAGATATTTTTAGAAGGAAACTCGACAAGCGGTAGCTCACACCACTCAGAAGCTGTACTGTAACGAACTGGCTGCTTTATTAGAGCATGAATAGCACAGAAATGCATAGACTTCGTCAAAGCTTCAAGAGAATCGTCCTTATCCTGAATTAATTTCCTGACGTGCAAATCGATATCAGATGTTATTAAAGCATTGGTAAACATTGACGATTTTATTTCAAGCTGTGTTGAGGGCGATCACTATATAAACTCCAATTGGTAAATCATCCAAGAATATCTGCGTTGCGCCTTGTAAATTCCTCTGCAATCCTGCCATTAAAGTTCATTTTTATATTGGTCGAATGACATAATTGTAGACTGCCAAAATCTGCAGTGCACCAAACGACTTCAGAGAGATGGCCACTGTAATTAATTCATGACAACGTATTTGGCAGGGAATGATCAGGGCTGAGTTAAGTGCTGTCACTACGAATTTAATGTTGAGTTTTCGATGGCAATGCCAGTGAAAGCCAATAGGATGCTTTGGGTACACTCTTTTTGAGGTGTTCATTGCGTTACATGAACTTAGCCATTAATTGCACAAATCCTGATTGTCGCGCAGCCCTTGCCAGGACAGAATCATTTCCATTGTCTGTATCACTAAGTGGGACACAGTGAATAGGGATTACATTGTTGATTAGCGAAGCGCCCAAAATCATCCAAATGCGGGTAGTGCATTCCCAGGTTTTTAAAAAAAGCGGCAACATATAATGAAAGGACAGTTTAAAACCTGCTTACACTGACACCTGTGATCAATTTCAGGGGCACGACTGGGTATTGAGCAAAACAGTGTAGAACACTTTTATTTTCCTTGTTTGCACATTGACTACAGAGAGTAATCGAATGTAGAAATTATCATGAAGACTTTGTAGTATGTATGAACCCTACCTCATACTCAGATTCACTAAACATATTTTCATTCAAGAAAGGCTCCATGAATATTTCCATCGTATTTTCTAGCAAGTCACAGTGTGAACCGGTGATGAGGTTTATTTGAGCATCCGTGCTCTTCGCCAGCAGTGCCATGATTTTCCTTAACGATTGTCCTGGCAGAGTGTTCATGGAAACAAATTAACAAGAAGCCATTGACATGTGGCAAATGCCTATTATGAACTACTTAAGTACATTGTATTAATAATTCTTTTGCAGCTTAATGAAGGACAATGGCGTCTCATTGGGAACAGATCAATAATTAACACTGCCTCCTTTCAATCTAACTAAAGTATGCAAAACTGTCCTTAAAGAAATATTTGAGTATTTAAAGTTATTATTATGCAAAAGTGTTGATTCGCAAAAGATTTGATTTAGAGGGAATGGGTTTATGAATTCAACATTCTTAAGCAGAGGGAAGAACGTGCTATAGAAATAAGTCAGGAAAAGGTGTTACAAAACCAACAGTGGATGTCAAATTGACTGAAGAGATAGCTTGGAAGGGCCGAGTATCTATATGTATAAAAGAGAAAGGAGGTTACCGAAGGATTAAATTCAAATGAGAAATAATTTCAAAAATAGGTCAATGAGAAAGGAGATTATTTATTAATGGAACTGAATACGCTTTGTTATTAAAATAAGAAAGTGGGCAATGGGAAAGGCAACTACAGGAATGGAGTCGAAAGCTGACAAAAACGTGAATAAACAAATATTGGTCTGGATGCATGTGTTAATTAATAGAACCCAAAATTATTCTGGAAAGCACACCGATACCATGCATGAAGTTTATTAGATTGATGTTGCCTACAGTGACAGAATAATTAGATATAGAAATGGATCACCCATGCTTACTCAGATAATTGGTACTTAGTGTAGGCCATTGAATCGAACAACACATGTAATTTTCTCATTTATTTCTTTTTTGTCCGCTTTCACTTTTCGTTTTTTTTTCAAAGAAGGTTCCCGTGGAACAGGCAAAATAGTAGAATATAAACACAATGAAAATCTTGAAGCTATTGGAACATGTGAAACGTCGAGGGTTTAATGGTACTGAGCAAAGGAGAACAACGATTGGAAAAAAGATTAATGATACAGCAATACATAAAAATACATTCACGACTGTTGCAGCTAAACCACTTCTTTTTAATTTATTCAACAGATGCTAACTTGGTTGGCAAGGCCAGGATTTGCTGGCCATCCCCAACTTCCCTTGAGAAGGTGGTGATGAGCTGCCTTCCTGAATCGATCCTGCTCATATGAATAACGTTTACCAATACAATAAATGATGCATTAAATATCTGTGTTCAGGGATGTTTGCACAAAGTGTCGTGAAACAGTGGGATTTAAGCAGAAATTTATTTAATTGCAAATAATGCGCTATCAGGGAGTTCATGAGGAGAACCCATTGTGTACAGGGTATTTTTTTTTTACGACCTGAAGTGCAAATAATTTTAGGCAACGTTTACCTCGTTCATCATCAGTTCGTCGAAAGCCGTTGTTTGTGCTTACTTCATCTGCCGGAAACCATGTTTCTCTAAGAAAGGTCAGGAAAACTCCAAACATTGGAAGCAAATGAGCCATCATTATGGCTTGCAAAGGACTCCAAAATTACGTCTTCCTGTCAAGGAGGGCATAACAGTGTAAAATAAAGAACATTACGGAGCTGTTGTTTTTAAATATTCTTTGAAAGTTAAGACAATACAAATTTAAAACCTGCTCACACATTACACTAAATTCATTGTAGTATCCTCTTCATGTTGTAATAATTGTTGTCGATTCCATAGTTGTTCATCATCAGCTGGTCGGGATATTGCACATTTATTTTTTTTTTAATAAGGGATTCACAAAAATGATGGACTACAGATTAATCAGAGACAGCTGGGAATTCTGGCTGAACTTTCTGTGCACTACATTAGGATTGTCGAAGACGTGGAATAAAAGATAACCATTCCGGGGTTACCGGTGTCATTAAAGGTAGAGAATGAAGTATACCTGACATTTATCATACTTGCATCAATTAATTAAAAACAGCAACATATGTGATACTTTTAAAGCACTACGTACCACGTTAAAGCAGCCGTCTGGGCACCCTGGAAACATGAAATGAAAACCGAAAATTGTGTAAATACTTAGCAGTTTGATAATCAAATGGGGGAAAATAGATTTAACGAGTCAGACCCATTAAAATCTTCTAAATATTTTATTAATGAAAACACTAATTCTACAGAAATATTATAGCTCCTCAGGACTGAGATTTGTATTGCAGTATTCTTATGTGCAAAAGGCAGTTGTAATTTTGTAATCGAGCTTTTGATTCTTCATGGTAAACTAAATGCCAATTGCACCAAAAGCACCACGAACTCCATGGCGTGTAGGCCAAAACGGAAGGCCCCCTATCTATCCCAAATTGACGGAAGCAGCAACAGCGGCTGTCTGACCAACTAACACCACCCACTGGCAGCACCTCCAAAACCGCTTCCCCGCCCCCAACCGGCCCACCCCCACACCCCCGACCGCACATATCCACACTTACACACGCACCATAATTCAACATTGGCCAATATAAGCATATTACAGTGTAGTTTGATACAATTTACATATAAGATATTTCAAGATATAATACGCATGAAAACACATTTCGAGAGATTAAATGTAAAAACCCATTGAGAGGTTCTGCATAGAGTTTTGGACAATAAATCAAAACAATTTCGAAAATGAATAGAATTTCAATTATAAACACTGAACGCATGTCTAAAATCGTTGGAGAATATAATCTTTCATCAACACCGCAAATAGTAAGCAGTAATTTGGCACTATGCACATAGAAATCAGGGAGAAATTATACGTTTCAGTAGACCTGCTCTAAGTACTGGAAACACAGCGGACTGCATGGCAGGGGAAATGAAAAAAAAAACGCTGAAAAAGAAGACAAGCATACAAACAATAATGAAAAGAGGGACTGTGTATAAAAAAAAAATACTGAGGAACCCAATTAGAATATTAAAGTCTTCTACAGGCTCAAGAAAAAATGGGACCTAGCAGGAATTTGTGTCACAAATGCATGGATAGGATATAATTATGGATAGAGAATAAAGAATGAAAAAAGTATATGATTCAGATCATTATTTCACTTCACTATTTTTCCTGGGGGCAGAACAGCATGAAGTTGCATGAGCAAAATAGAAGAAAAAGATAGAACCGATTTAAATGTAAATGCTATGAGCAATCTAAAAGTAATTAAAGACAGAGATCAAAACCCTAAAAACCGTAATGGAGTGTATCCTCAAATTTTGGGAGCATATGAAAAATAGCACAGGATAATTAGGTAAAACGTACAGAATTAGCAAATTGAAGGGCAACAAATGCTGTAATGATATGTAGGCAAAGACGCAAAGCATAGCAACGGCAGTTCAGAGTTGATGGCGGAGTGTTTGTCGCCAAGCAGATAACCTCAAGAATATCATATGGCAGTACACTGGGGACAAGATTTGAATCCCGATGGGGGGTTTTAAAATTAATAAGGGAAATAAGGTTTTTGCAAGGGAAAAAGAACAAGAGCCCATCTGCTTCACTAATGCCCTTTGTGGACCAAATTTGCCGTCCATACCTGGAATATCCTACACGTGACTCCAAGCCCACTGCAAAGTTGTTGAGTGCGAAATAGCATAGAGAGCTACTTAATTGCAAAAAACCGCCAAAACATCGGAGAAAATGAATGAAAGGGGATGGACAACCCAGCATCAAACTAGGCACCGGAAACGACAATCCAATCACAGCCCTGTCGACCCCACAAAGTCCTGCTTACTGCCACCAGACAGAGAAACTGACAAAAACAAAAACAGAACTACCTGGAAAAACTCAGCAGGTCCGGCAGCATCGGCAGAGAAGAAAAGAGCCGACGCCTCGAGTCCTCATGACCCCTCGACAGAACTTGAGTTTGAGTCCAAGAAAGAGTTGAAATATAATCTAGTTAAACGTGGGCAAGGAAATATTTTGCTGATTGTCACATTTCACCTTCCCTAATCTTTGAACACGACTTTCAGGAAGCATAGATTTACGGGGGCAGTATTTACTCAGTATGAGGGACTTCAGTTTCCATCATGAAGAGTGGCTCGCTCGCATCACTACTGACTGAGATGGCGAAGTCCTAAATGAAACAACTGTTGGATTGGATTCTCCGAGAGGAAGTGAGGGGACCAACAAGAGGCAAAAACATACCTGACCTCATTTTCACCAAACTGCTTGCCATAGTTACGTCTGTCCAGGATATAATCGGCAAAAGCGACCACTGCAAGGTGGTGTGGAGAGCAAGTCCCTCCTTCACATCGATGAAGCCATCCATTGTTTTGTGTGGCACCACAACCGTGTTAAATGGGATAAATTTCCATTAGGTCCAGGAACCCAAGACTGGCTATTCATCAGGCGCTGAGTGAGATTAGAAGTAGCAGATGTGCTCTCGAACAGAATCATTGTACTCATAGCCGGACATATCACCCATTCTACCATTAGCTTCCAAACCAGGGGATAAATACTGTTTCACTGAAGAGCACAGGAGGGGATGCCAAGAACAGCACCAGTGAGATCTCAACCTGAGGTAACAGCCTGGTGAAGCTATGACATAGGATTACTTTTGTGCCAAAGAGCATAAGCAGCCAGTGACAGTCAGAGTTAAACTACGGCACAAACAAATGAACAAATCACAGCTCTGCAGTCCTTTTACATCCAGATGTGAATGGTTGAACACAATTAAACAATTCACTGGAAGGAGATGGCTCCACAATTATCCCCATTTTCAATGATGGAGGAGCCCAGAACATCCCTGAAAAGGGCATGGCTGTATCATTCGCAAAAATTCTTTAGCCAGAAATGGCGACTTCATAATCTATCTCATTCTTCCATGTAGGTCCCTAACTTCACAGATTCCACTCTTCAGCCAATACGTTTCACACCATATGAAATCAAGAAATGGATGAGGGTACTAGGTAGTACAAATGATATGGGCCCTGATAATATTCAAGCAATAGTGCTGAAGCCTTGCACTCCAGAATTTATCAAACAACTAGGCAAGCTGTTCCAGTGCAGCAATAATAGTCGCGTCTACCCGGCTGTGTGGAGAATGCCCCAAATATGTCATGTACGCAACAAGAATAGCAAATCCAACCCATCCAAGTAACCTCCTATGAATCTACTCTCAATCATCCCTACAGTAATGGAAAGCGTCATCAACAGTGTTATAAAGTGGCACATGCTTAGCAATAATCTGCTCACTCTCGCCCAGTTTTGGTTCTACCAGAGAAAAAAACAAAGAGCTGTGGACGCTGGAAATCCAAAACAAAACAAAAAAAAGACCTGGAAAAACTCAGCAGGTCTGGCAGCATTGGCAGAGAAAAAAAGAGTTGACATTTCGAGCCATCATGACCATTCAACAGTTCTGCTGAAGGATCATGAGGACTCGAAACGTCAACTAATTTTTTCTCCGCCGATGCTGCCAGACCTGCTGAATTTTTCCAGCTAAACCTGTTTTTGTTTTGGGTTTTACCAGTGTCATTCAAATGCTACCTAATGCCAGCATCGGTGCAAACATGGAAAGAAGATCAGGAACCGAACGTGTGGCGTGATTAACTGCCCTTGATATCAAGGCAGCATTTGACTGAATCTGTCAACAAGGAGCCCAAGAAATACTGGAGTAAATAATGCTCAGTGTGAAAATTCATCGCTGATTGGTTTCATTCCCAGTGCAAAAGGAACTGTTTGGTATTGCAGGAGGCTAGTGATGTAAGCTCCAGGACATCACTAATGAAATTCCTCAGCGCAATGTCCTCGGCCCAGCCATTTGCAGCTGCCTCATCAATCAGCTTCGTTCCATCACCTGGTCAGAAGCGGTGATGTGCGCTGATGATTGCACAATGCCCAGCTTCATTTTGGACTCCTCAGACAATCTAGCAGCGCATGTCCAACTGCAGCAAAACTATTCCAACTTGGCCGAACAAGAGGCAAGTAACAATCGTGCCACACAAGTCTCTGACAATGACCTCTCCAACAAGAGAAACTCCGGCGAACTGATCCTTGATCTTAAATGATATTACAATCCATGACACAACCACTACCAAAATCCAGGGTGCTGTCATTGCCGAGAAACTGAACTGCAGGATCCATATTACTACTTTGGCTGCAAGCACATGTCAGAGACTAGGAATCGTGTGTCGAGTAACTCAAATCCGGACTACTCAAAGATTGTCCTACTTCTTCAAGTAACACACCAGGGCTGTGATGGAATGCTCCACAATTGCCTGGATAACTTCAGGTCCCACAATACGGATGGCGCTTAACGCAGCCCATAATAAAGCAGCCCAATTGATTGGCTCGACATACACGAACTTTCACTCCATCCAAACCGGATGCAGAGTAGCAGCAGTAAAATGTACAAAGTGGAATGCAGAAATTCGTGAACGGTCCTATGAAGCCTCCTTCCAAATCCACAACCACTATCATTCAGAAGACCAAGGGAAGCATTCACTTGGGACCATCGGACTTGGCACGTCCTCTCCAAGTCGCTCACCATGCATACTTAGAAATATATAGCCTCTCCTTCACAGTCGCTTTGTCAAAATCATGGGGCACCATCACTAACATCATTGTGACATACTTACACAGCAAGGGTTGCAGTGGTTCAAGTTAACAGCTCAGCACCATATTCCCACCGTTATCCAGGGATGGGAAATCAATGCTGGCCCAGGCAGCGAAGCCCAATCCTGTGAATGAATAATAACAAATTAACAGAAAGCCTGTATTCTCTGGTACGAAAGGCAATTCAACCTCTCGTAATGTACAAATCATAGTTATCCATAGCTAGGAAAGCACCTCTTTTCAATACGGAGAGACCTTTGTTTATAGAGAGCCTGAGGGTCACGAGAGAAAGTCAAGTCCCCATGGAAGATCATAGTTTGCAGTAGTGAAATAGAGCTGTCAGACACCAGCAGTTGGCCACAGAAATTATATGTTAAAAGGCAAAAAAATGAGAATGAAATATGAAGAGATTGTAAAAGCTTTTTAAATGATAAAAAGAGAAACAGCGTTTACAATGGCCTCTTCAAAACAGAGAGTGTAGAAAGTATTGTGTGCACTAATTAACTGTCAGTTGCGTATCAAGCGTGTTGCATCTGTTTTCAGAGCAGAAGATACAAATTTCTTACCAGGCAGATGAATTAACAGAGGTGAGAAACACAGGCTGGTGATTAAAGAAAATAATATCAGGACAGAGCATTGATCTGATGTCACTTCATAGAAAAAAATCGGGCAAAAGTGACAGCCATTTGCTGATTCGTTCCACAGGGCAATGCTTTCAAAATTCATCATCAGGCTGCCAGGTTTAAAATTCAGTCAATCTTTCGCACCTACGCCACGTCATTATCACTGGTGCATTCTTCAACCAATCAGCATTCTCATCACATGCAGTATAATTTGTTGTTTCCCCATTATATTGATATTCTTGTCAGTGTTCTGATGAATGAAATACAAACGTTTGACACGTCTCTTTTTTTCAGAACTAGCCATATCTGTACTACCAAACGACGATAGGTGCAACTTCAAATTTAGTGCCCCTACCATACTCGTCTGTGATAGCAGATATCCATGAAGATCGCAAAACGTTACAAAAAAATGCAATAAAATTACACATGCTGCGGCCATGATGGGAGGGATGGGCGTTTGGCCTCACTACTCACCATTTGTCAACATTTGTGTAAATGTTTAATTCACTCATCACAATGGCTAATTATTTTCCATCGTTATTCGAAGACCCAGAATAAAATAGCCTTCAACCGGGCTTCTTTCATTAAACGCAGGATGATTGATTTATTATAAAATAAAATTTTCGGCTATAAAAGAAGTTTCAAAAATTGCTTGCCAATAATAAATTGAACTATATGTCTTTGCGCGCACACAATCACTTACCCCAACACACACACACATAAACATCACACCTGTTAAACAGATAGACTCTCTGCAGAGATCGAATTTTGAAGAGTCTCATTTATTTTGAAACATTACATTTTGTAAGGCTTCGACACTGTCGACGTGGTTCTCCCCCATGTGAAGACAGATCAATGCGGTTCCTGTAGATGTCTGGCGATTATTGCCAGCGAAGTTTCGAACTGCAGGGAATATGACCCGATTCAGCCTCATTCCTCTCAGCCTCTCGGAAGACAGACACGATCCCCTGAGATGAGTTTGCCTAGCTGCACACATACACTGACAAGAGTTCAGGCATGGTGGAGAAAGTTCAAGCTGGGCAGGCTTACTCTTGCTTAACTCAATTCCCAAATGAGTGCAAAAACATTCATCTTTGTCATTTATAGTAAATCATTAACCTTTAATTTTAAATCAGGTTTATTGTTATCCATGAACAGCAATTGACATGTGAAAATGCAACAGGTTTTCTCTCTTAATAATGATGATCATCAGGTGATTTGTTCGGAAAAGCATGTTTGCTCCAAGTCTGTAGATGAACGTGTGAACTTTTTGTAAAAAGAAACCCGAGTTGCAAATGATGGGATGCCGTTCCAAATTGTAAAATGCAGTTCTTGAAGGTATGACTTTCTCCGCATAGTATTCGTATATGCCTGGCAAAGAAATTCCGTTTGAATAGTTGGATTCTGCTACAATCATTGAGATATCGGGTTGCATTAGAAAATCGGAGGAAAGTTGGGATAAAAATCTGAAGACTATATGAAATTGGATAAGACATAGAAACAGGAGGCAAAAGCACTCAATGGAGTTTAATAAGGCCACGTGTATGCAAGCACCAATTTGTTTTATAGACGCCTGTAAGGATAATTTATACAATTTATAATCAATCATCATGCGACCAAAATATGTGTGATTATGGTCTCCAAGTTACCAAAAAAAAAATCACCTAACATCAATGGCGGATGTGCACAGAATCTTTTTGATACTGGAAGTCCAACTGTGAGATAATGCCTACCAGGAAATTATGAAATGACTTGAATCATTTTGATTTAAATTTATGATGTTTTGTCATTGGGCAGTCAAAATAGAATGCAGGTGCGCGGAGATATAACTCTAGATGCAGTAATTTTAAACTAGTCACCCAATGATCAAATGGTGAATCTAGAAACAATTTTTAATCAATGATTAAACAATGGTCATTAACAGTGTGCTGTCACTGGTGATGGTGCGTGTTAAAAATAATTCTCCCGCCTTTTCTAAGTATCCTTGGAAAGTGTTGTAAGTTTTCCACAGTGAAGACAGACACAAAATATCTATTCAATGCTTCTGCTATATATTTGCTTAACTTTTCCTCTTCCAAACATTCACTCCCTGGAGAATCAACACATGCTTTATTTATTACTTTCCAGTTTCATTATTTAAAGAAATTCATCCTCGTATTTTATTACTAATTCCATCTAGCTTCCTCGGACAACCTAATTACTTGCATGTTGTTGCAATTTTTATGCCCATTCAGAGCTGTGATATATGCCTGAAATTCCGACGTACAAGTTGCATTAACAATTTTGGTAAATTTTTCTTTCAATTCTATCTCATCCTTAACTTCAAAATTTAGCCACGTGTGTTCAACTGTTACTTTATCCTTTACATTGCAATGAGATAAATATTCGTTTAGAGGTATGAAATTTCTTCCTAAAAGAGTTGCACAATATCTGTTCAGTCCTTCCTGTTCAACCTAGATTTGCCGTCCAGTAGATATGAATGAATCCCCAAAGTTTCCTAAGGCATAATCTAATGCTAGAGTGGCATTGTAAAATTCAATTGGATTTAAACTCCAATCCATTATTCAGTTGGGAAGCGTTGATTGTCCTTACAGAGTTAGCAATAATGTAAAATACAAATGAAACTAGTGCGAACAAAGATGTGCATTTTTAGAATATTATTGGGAATATGGTGATATGATGTAAATAAGGTTATCTGTATCTCTATCCATCAGGAATTAAACAGGCGAATATTTGTAAACTGTGGGAACAGAAAAAGGAAAGGCAAAGGTGCTCGTTGCATGTCTTTGTAACTAGAAGCGCTGTAGAGTGGGCTTTAAGTAAATATGTTGTCTTTAAAAAATGGCATTACGTGATATGTGGGGGTATTTTTTTAGCTCTTATGTTTCAAAGCAGACGTTTACTCCAACTTACGGAGTTTTCTGAAGGGAAAAATGGAAGTTTATTTTTCTACACAAAAGTGAAGGCAATATTCAGAGAGTATATACTTATATTTTGGAAAATTTGAGCTAATGGTAGATAATATGGAAATGGCAGAGGACATGAATACATACTTTGTTTCTGCGTTCACAATAGTGCATTAAAAAAAAAATTCCAGTAATATCCGTCAATCAGGAGGTGAACGGGAGAAGTGAACTTAGTGCAAGTGTAATCACTATGAAAACAGTACTGAGCAAATTGATGGAAATGTAGGCTGGCAGGTCTCTGTGTGTCGATGGACGACACCATAGGTTCATAAAAGAGCTGACTAATGAGGTAATCAATGCGCTGGTATTTATTTTCCGAAATTCGCTGGATTCGTGAAAGGTTCCATTAGATTGGGAAGTAGCAAAAATAACCCTTTTATTCAAGATATAAGGGAGGCAGAAAAATGGAAATTGCAGGCCAGTTCGTTTGATGGCTGCTGTTGGTAAGTTATTGCAATCGGTTATTAAGTAGGTTATATCTGGTCTGTTAGAAGAGCTCAAGGTGTTTGGGATGGGTCTGCATGTTTTTTTCTGAAAGGAAAACCATTCTTAACAATTTTTGTGCAGTTTTTTTTTCTGAAGGAGTAGCACGTGCAGTGGGTAAAGGGGTTGTTGAACGCTTACTGCTCTTGGACTTACAGAAGACATTTGCCACATCAAGAATCACTGCAGAAAATAAAAGTGCATGGTGGAGTGGTTAAAATATTAGCAAATGATGGAAGACTGGCTGACTGGCGAAAATCAGGGATTGTGCTTAAATGGGTATTTTCCTAATTGACATTATGTGATGAGTAGCGTCCCACAGGGGCTATTGCTGCAAGCCTCGAATTTTTTACGATTTCTATCAATGACTTAAATGCGGGGAGCGAAGATATGGCAGATAAAGTTGAACAAATTGACAGAAATATCCATTGGAATATATGTGGTGCAGAGAATGTGAGAAGGTTGTAGATGGATAAAATCCGGTTTGAGTGAATAGGCCAAGATCCGGCAAATAGAGTTTATTTGGGGAAAATATGAAGGTGTTCAATTTGTTTGGAAGAACAAAAAAAAAGATTATTACTTAAATGGTGGTCGGCTGCATAACTCTGAGGTGCAGAGGGATCCAAGTGTTGTCGTACATTAGTGAAAACAAGCTACTGTGCACGTACAGCAATTAATTAGGAATGCGACTCGGATGCTGTCCTTTATTACAAGAGGAATCGAGCTCAAAAGTCGGGATGTAATGCTTCGGTTATACAGGACAATAGTGAGACGGCACATCAAATAATGTGCACACTGTTTGTACTCTTTTTTAATGAAGAATGTAAATGCATTGGAGGCGGTTGAAATTAAGTTTTCTGGATCGATACCTTGAGTGATTGACATATGCGGAAACATTGGGCAGACTAGGCTTATTTCCACTGGAGTTTAAAAGAAGGAGGCTTGAATTTATTGAAGTATACCAGATCCTGAACAGCCTTGTCAAGGTGTACGTTGAAAGCATCTATACGCATGTGTTTGAGTCCAAAACTAGGGCCCACAGTTTAAAAATTAGTTATCTCCCTTTTAGGACAGAGCTGAGGAGAATTATTATGTTTCTCTCAGAGCAATGTAAGGCTTTGCTACTCTCTGCCTCAGAAAGTAGTGGAGGCGGGGTCATTGAATATTTTAAGGTTGTGGTAGATAGGTTTTTGTTAGGCAAGGGGATCAAAGGTTGCCGGGCTGAGATGGGAATGTGGAAATTGAAAGACAAGAGAATCAGCGATGACATTATTGAATGGCGGAGCAGACTTAGAGGAGGAATGGTCTGCTCCTGCTTTTATTTCTTATACTCTTATGTTTGGTCAAGTCTAAATTTATCCAGCATGGAGCTAAAGTACATTTCACTGTAATGGAATGTATCTCCATATCATTTAATTAGCCAAGAAGTGCTTGGAGTATGATGTGACAGAATGTTTTGTCAATCAAAGCAATGAATGTGTATGCTAACTTATCTATGCAGCAATCTACAAACTACGAGGTAGTTAGAGAGGCAATAGTAATTGCTTATTCTCTTGTCCCTGAAGCTTATCGGTCGAATTGTAGGACTAAATGAAAGTGTTGGAGGTATATTTTTGTAGAGTTTGCAAGGGAAAAATAAAACCTTCGGGATCAATGGTTTAGGGCATTGAAGCTTGACAAGTTTCCGAAAAAGTAAACTAAATTATGCATTAATAAAGAATTTAGAATTGGTATGCCAGATACTATTGTGAAGAACACTTTTTGGGGAAACTTGAAGGGAATTGGTTCTGCGAGCTTCTTCCTCCTGGGCTTTTTCAAAAGTTTACAATATCACTTTGGGGGTGTGTACATGTAATCTGTCAAGGAATCACGGGTCAATATAAATGTCCATGTGGGAACTACTCATCAGGGAAGTGATTTTTGTAGATCTAATTTAAAAAATAATTTCTGTTGCTGGCTAAACAATTTTGGTGATTGTTTAAAAACACCTGGTCTGAGAAAAATATTATTTGAGCTTCTTAATCAACGCGTAGTTAATTTTGTCTCTGTGTGTTTGTGTGTCTGTGTGCGTGTGTGTCTGAGATTGCTGGTTTTGTGTGTGTTTGTGCCTTAGAAGCAAGCTGCAAGCAAATGGCCCTCTTTCACTCTCTCTGGCACGATGTCGTGTTAAATCTTTCACAGAAACGTCTCAATAGCATAATGCATGTTTTGTTTTGAAGTCTACAAAGTTGCTGTTAATAATATCAAGGGGCAGTTTTTTGAACGAATTCCGGCTGAAAGAATTTCAGGACAGTTAACACTAGAAAACGGCCAGAGCCACAGCAACGCGATATTTTCGATTGATATCCTATTAAAAGAAACATGCCAAACTCCGCTCTCTTCAAGGAACTTTGTTAAGGTCTGCTTTGTGCTTGTGAAAAAATGCGTGGAGGATGGAGGATCTGGTTTTGTTTGAATGGGACGGTAATTATACTTCTAAACGATAATTAATATGTGACCCAGTTTAATAACTTGTTTTTTTAAACATAAGCCTGTTTTACAATAATTTATTGTTTTCGTGCTTACTGAAAGAAGCCTGGTTACTGTTTTTTTTTTTTTTGTTGCTAATAATAGTATCACTGGCAAACACTTGACAAATTTTGAGGATGAAATGCCTAATTAAATTATTGTTACGACCTGTAGAGAATTTTCCCTTGAATTGCTGTGCATTTCTGCCATCCCCGTGCGTAAGTTAGAAAAGGGTTCCTCAAGGGATCTGAGATCTAAGATGAGGCCAACGACTGACCGAATGCTGATCAATAAATATCGCTAAAACCTTAAAAAGACAGAGACAAACCTTCTGATTCATTGGTAACGGACATGCTTTGGAAGTTGCTATGACGTTTTTTGTTAATTGGTATATTTTTGCCTTACTGGTTTACAAAATGTAACCAAGAGTAAGCTAAGGGAAATGACAAATAAGTTACAGTTCAAATTAACTGATGAGACGACAAAAGTAAAAATAGTTGCAGTAATATTGGTGCATTTTAAATTGGAAGGGATGCAAGAGACAACAGATTCTCCAGGGGTTAAGTCAATAAAGTTGAATAGGTTTCAGTTGCAAATAAAGACGTCTCAAAAAAATAACATAAATAATTAAATCAACTGAGAATTTTAAGCTTCAACAGGGAAGAGCAGAAAGAGAAAGAACATGCACACAGCTAGAATAGGAATTTCAGTGAAGATAGAAGGAAAGAAACAGGGATTCCTGCTATCAAGGCGGAAACTTTACACAGTGTCACTACATGTTGTTTTTTTTTTGCAGAGGAAATAATTTATCACAAGGCAAAGTCCAGTTTACAGATGTTCAATTGTGCAACTGGCCTTCCAAGATTTCTGTAAACGGATATGAAGGCATTCTTCACTTCGTTTTAGATGGTCGTTAAACAAGTGAAGTGGCGAAAAGGAAACTGGACATTTCTCCTCCAAAGAAGGTTCGTGGGCAGAACACAGATGTTTATGCATCACTTTTAAAATAGGTGTCTGTCGATTATGATATGATGAAGAAGGTTATCCTCAGCACATAATAAATCGTCCCTGAGCCATACAGGCACACATTTCGAAAAATAACGATGCACTGAAAGGGCAGGCCTCCACTGAATTGGGGATGCTAAAGCAAATTAGCGTTGATTGTTGAATACTGGCACCAAAGGCAGAGGTCACGTATTCGACCCTTCGGGAAATAACTCTCCTGGAGATTGTACTTCAAGGTAAATCCCTCCAGGAGTACTTACTGAAATATGGAACCAGAAGCTTTCGTTAGCTTGGCAGGCAGCGTGGAGTGCTGGTGTTTATGCGATGCAGCGTGAATCCAAACACTTTCTCCATCATGAGAAGGCTAGAGCTTGGGTGGTGAAAGAAAAGTCAAGAGACAGGGAAGTGAAGAGACAACTGGGAATGTGTTGATATCTCCTTCTCAGTCCAGAAAGGAAAGTTCTGAAGTTTGGGGTGGCGCCAAAAAGGCTGAGTATTTTTTCAATGTGAAAAAAATATGATACATTCGGGAGAATTGCTGGATTTTGCAAGCAAAATGTATGGGGCTTAATGGGGTATGTACTGTTGATTCAGAAATAAAAGGCCTGACTGAAAATATCACTGATAAAATTGTTATGGTAACTGCAGCTCTGAGTTTGAGTGTGAACACTACTCTGATTGCGTGTCAGTTAGGCAAGTTACCAGAAAGCTAAAGGGTATCCGTTTCAAATTGAAAAAGTAACTCTTTACTGAAATAAAGGAAGTAAACCTGCATTGGTGCTAAGGCATACAGGGGCTAACCAAACTATTTCGTTGAGGAAAGGCCTGACTTTTCAACTAGATAATTTATTAATTTCTACGTTTAGAGTATGCAATTGGTGGGGCGTTTTGCTCATAAATTTTATCCGGTGTATGCTGGAATGTGAACTAACACCTGCAATGCAAACAGTATGAATTTTTTTTCGTATTTTGTCTGCAGTCACATTTGACTTACTCCTCGGAAATTATTTGGCCAAAGAGAATGCAGCAGATTCCGCAAAAGTTTTGGAATGAGTAAGTGAATTCAGGGTGATGGAGCAGTTGCAGGAAAATGATTCAGCAAATCTTAATTTTTTGTGTACTGACCCGAGAAATAGCTAAACAACTTTAATCATCACAGCTCAGATTGGCACCACAGACACCTATTTGGCAAACTGAGGTTTTCTTTAGAGAATTGGACAATGTGAAGGAAATGTTCAGGAAATCGTCTCCAATTGAGGCTCAGCAATCAATTCCAGTGTAAATTAAAGTAGCACATTAAGCTGAAACGAAAGTAGAAGCAGAAGCTTTTCAGGATCCCTATTTTATTATAGGTGGGATCCTAATGAGGAAGTGGAGATCTACTCACAGTCCTGCAGGTGAAGAGTGGATCGTGGCTAAAATGGTATTGTGACCGCCAAGTATCGTCAGGAAACACTAAGGGTGTCCGAATGATTCCTGTGGCAGCATATGTAGGAATCCGAAAGTCCCATAATTAACATTGTTACTGCCAGGTCTTCACATGGACGTGATGCAGTTTTATAACAAATGACGCAAGTGCCAGATGGTATGAAGATGATAAAGTATAATCAAATCAGCACCTCCAATCCACATACCAAGATTTGGGGAACAATTTAGCAGTGTATTATTGGACTGTGTGTGACCGTTTAGAGAAAGGAAAGAGGGACACCAGTATACCCTTCCGATTGTGTTTAAGAAAACACAATTTCCAGGGGTCATTTCTTTGGCAATGATTACAGCAAAGTACTTGGTAGAGAAGTTAAACTTTTTTTTTTTACTAGATATGGATTACCTATGGTGATCCGAGTCAGATCTAGCTTCCAATATACTCTATAATGTCATTAGAAACATAATGAGTAGTGGACCTTTAAAGTCTACTGCATGCCATCCACAAAAAATATGGAGCTTGAGAGGGTTACCATCAAGTACTCAAAACATTCGATCAAGTATATTGCAATGCAAATCCCCATCATTGGAAAAAAGATCTGGACTTACTTTTATTTTCTATCCGATAATCACTGAATTAATCACCGGTTTTAGTCCTGATGAACTAATATTTGAGCATGCACTAAGCTAGCTTTTGAATTTGATCATGTAAAAAAAAAACATAAGGCAGAGAGGCGAATGTTGCATACCAGACGTTGGGTCCATGCTAAAAGTACGGCTCACGAGACGCTGCAACGTGTTCCAAGAACATTTTAAAATTTATCAATTTAACATGAAAGAGTGGGCAGCAAAATGGAGACCCGAACATTTCAAGCAGTGATAATGTGTCAGCTTTCTTGCCTTTAGATAAGATCATTTGAAAGCACGGCTCAGACGTTCCTAAAAGGTACTTAAGTGGCAAGCAAAATAAATTTTCTGAAAAACGCCCTAGGTCGCACAAAAAACAATGGCTGTGTCACATCAACATGTAAAAGCCGGGTAATCATAGAGAGAATAGGAAGGAGCAGTTAAGTCATGCACTAAGGAGAGTGGAGGATGGAAGAAACATTGAGTTTGAGGCAGGAGCTTTAAACATATCTCCATTTTAAACTATTTCCATTCGCTTAGCTACTTTTTAAATGTTAGGACAGTTAGAAACAATGCTATTATATTTAGAGGCAGGAAAACGAGAAGATATTGTTATATTACTCAAGAAATTCAAAGGCACCTGCATGGATGAACGAGGGAAGTTTACAATTTCCGTCAAAATACAGGGAGAACTTCATCGATAAATGAAAACTCTTCTCGGTTAAACCAGGAGACATAGGCTCAGCTGGAAGCAGAAATCGAACAGATGTTCGAAAATCACTTCATTGAACCAGTGCTGGCTGCCCTTAACTTCACTGAACACTTCAAGCTGGAGATCGACGCCAGTGACTCGAGCTGAGTATTGTCTTATTAAAAGAAGATTTATCAGGAAGAGGAAAGCCGGTGGTATACCTTAAGTTAGACATCCAGCAGAAACATCTCCTGAGTGATAATGTTTTTGGTATAGCCAAGCAATCAAATAACTGCTAATGCCAGGTAAAGGCACTTACGGATAGGTTAAAAAGCAATCAGGCATGTAAGAAATGTTATTTAAGCATCTTGGCCTCTAAAATCTCTAAGTCACACTATGTATGTGTGTGTGTGTGTGTGTGTGTGTGTGTGTGTGTGTGTGTGTCTGTGTGCGCACACGCCTTGGAATTTAGCTGCAAGGAAATAAGATAAAAGCAAAACACTGTGGATGCTGGAAATCTAGAACAAGAAACGAAAATGCCTGGAAAATAATGTCAGCAGGTCTGAGAGCATCTGCGGAGAGGAACACAGGTAATGTTTCGAAACCAAACGTCTCTTAATCAGAACTAAGAAAAAATAGAAAAGTGGTTAAACCAGCTTATATTTCCCCAATTTTCTATTTAGTTCCGATGAAGAGTCATTCGGATTTGAAACGCTAACTGTGTTCTTCTCTGCTGATTCTGTCAGACCGGCTGGGTTTTTCCAGCTACTTTTGTTTATGCAAGTGTATAAGTCTGTTTCCATCTCTCTGCCCTAACCTTGCGGTAAAATTTCCTCAGAAACGCCTGATTATGATAACTCATCTGGATGATTGCGTAAGACTGAAAATCTGTGATAACTAGGATTCATAGAGGTCAGTTTCACCATCAAATATGCAAGGAATAATTTCCACACTTATTGTGGTCCGAAAAATGTCAAGTGAAAAGCGTTGAGATCTCTTCCAATTAAAAGTTTTAAAATAAACTTTCCCAACATCCTATCTGTGGAAAGAACAGGGCTTCTGCAGTCCTGTTTTCTGCTCATGCAACAGCGCATGCGGTTCGAATATGAGCTTTCTTTAAAAAGAGAAAAGCGTTACATTTCTTAACCATAGTTTGTATGTTAAAGAGGTTATTAATTTGTTATTTTTTTCAAATACTTTGTTTTATAATAAAGCGGTATTTTTTTGTGTGTTAGTGAATGAAGCCATTTCCCAGTCAATTCCTGCTTGGAATTAGAGTATCAAAGGTAAACATTTGGCCACTTTTGTGGGTGAAAAATACATTTAAACTGTCGCTAAGGACGCTTTGGAGCATCGGGTCTAGAAATAACTGTTTACCCTCCCTTCCTGGTTGGTAACGCTTTCAAAGCATATTTATCTAATGACAGGTAAAAAAATGAGGGAAGCTGCTATTATGGGTGAAACTGATATAATTCACACAAGCAGTTGTGTTTAGGAAAATGAGCTGATGTATACAGCACTCGTACGCATTGAGAACCTCGTGATGATCGTAGCCTTAGTAAGAAAGCACCTGTTGGAGGATTGCAGTCCGTTCCTGTTGGAGGATTGCAGTCCGTTAAAGACGGAAAGGCAGAAGACAATGTATGTCAAGATTATGCCAAGCATGCACATGCAAGATCACATTTTTGGCGGTTAAATGGTAGACCAGTCGCACTGATGCAAATTCAGGTGAGTTATTTAAGTAAAAGTGCTGTGGGCTATAAGACCCAAGTCCAATACATATCAATAGCCTTTGGACAAGTGATACAGGAAGAGCTATTAGAATTACCGCAGCATGAGCCGTAGAAAGAGGAATATTTTCACAAACTAGCCAAGTATGTTTTGAAAAGTAAATTACAGAGATATTTAAAGATTTTATATGCAAAAGGGAAATTATATACATGTATCCTGGGAAGAACAGGAAGAACTGCTAAGAACAGAAGGGAAGCAGCAGCTGGCCAATAACTAATGTTATAGGATAGTGCTCTTTGCTGTCCAGGAGCTTATTGCAAGAAGAAAGAGTTGTTAGTTGATGTCAGTAGGATCCAAACGTATTTCGATATGGAAAGTAAATGTAAGGAATGATTTGGTAACACGGGAAATGTTTGAGTGCTCTAAAAATGGTCTTCTTTATTCTAGGAAATGAAATTGCTGGTTTGCAAATTTTATGATCCTTGCTGTAGAGAGGAATAGGTTGTGATTGATTCATCAAAGGTCTTACACAAAGAACATCCTGGATTATTTTCAGATTTTGTGGTGACGATTTGACAGACATAGTGTGAAACAGGAAGAGGAAGAATCTAAGCGACAAGGGGAGCACACTAGAAGACCGTTGGCTGGACTAATGTTTGAAACAATTGCTCATAAAGAGAATAGAAGATGAGGCTAAATTGCTGAGTTCATCAAAGATAGTAGAATTACAGCAGCATGGTCCAGACGTAAAAAATAAAAGTATATTAGACAGCTTATTCATTAAACGAAGAAGAATACTTTCCAGACTGTTCTTACCTTAAAGAAGATGTATTCAACTCGGAGTACAAACTGCCTTATGTGCCTGATGGTAAAAAGTTCGCGATAGGGCACTAAGTAGGTATGTGACTGGGCACCGGAATGAAATTTTAAGATTGATTTGTTAAGTGCAATTGGTTGGACTTGTGGGAATTGTGAAAATTCAAATGAATATGCACAAATATCTTTATTTAATTTTCTGTACTAGATGCATATGGCTAAATTATGTGAATCATGTTGCACATGTCCAAATTAGGACAACCTCAAACCTGGTTTGAAACTGCAACTTCAGTTTCAATTCAACGTTTCAGGAAGCTTTTTGAACGTTCCCCATCAATTGTTTTGGATTAGCCTCGAAGTTAAAAATGGGTATCAGTATTTACTGACAATCATGGATGTGCCCACAAAAGTACCAGGAGAAAGGGCTTTACAAAATATCTCAGAAAGATGATTAGAGAGGAATCTAACAACTTATTTAAAAGGTTTAAGTTAGCAAAACATTGCTGTCGGATCTATGTTCAAATTTTATGTCACAGCTGTTTAAATAGGTAATGAACAGCCTACGAATGACGCAAGTAATCTCGTCGGTCTACCGCCACTATCACAGGGTGTTTTAAAAAGGTGCTATCAAACTGTCAATTCTTAAGAGTAGAGCATTCCATCAAGACTGCTAAAGTGATTGGGATGGATGGGTTCCATTCCTGCTGTTAGGTTCCAGTGACGCTCCGAATGAGTTAACAGAGTGAAGTCATTTCGAATTAATCTAAGGTCATGCAGTTAGAGGACCACACAAACTGATTCAGGAGAAATTAATGAATCAAAGTTTAGAAAAAACTCTCCTGGCTTAAATGGCAAAATCCAGCGAAAGATTGTATAGGTCATGTGAGCTTACTGCGGAATATTTAATTAAATCTTAGCAAAAAATAACGTCAAATAGGGATGATAAATGCAAATGGCGATTGTGCATAGATTGGTGGTGTAGGAAAGATCTTTTGACTGAGGCCAGTGTCAGGCAATGGCGCAATAGTCTCATAACCCAGAATTCCAGCATAATCCTCTGGGGATTTGGGTGCAGATCAAGCCATGGGAGGAAATAAATTCAATCGAAATCTGCATTAAAATTCTAATGACGACCTTGAAACCAAGTCGAAATTTGAAAGAAACCCACTTGGTTCACGAAAGCTGTTTAGGGAATACCATCTGCCAGCCTTGCCTGGTCTGGCCTACATGTGATTCCTAGACCCAGAAAATTGAGGTTGACTCTTAAATGGAATTAGTTAGCAATGGGCAGTAAATGCTGGCCGAGCCAGCGATGCCCATAGCGAATGAAAAAAAAATCATTCAAGGCAAGTTCAGTAGCCTTACCAGATGAGAAAGAACCTGAATGATGTAAACTATGTAGAAAATACGCAAGAAGAAAGGACGAATGTCCGAGTGTGCCATATAAATATAGTAAAATGTACTTTGACGGAAACGATACACAGAAGGAAATATTGGTAGCTGTAGGTAAGCAGGGAGGAAGCAGCAATAAATGGATTCTGAAAATGAACGTCGCCTCATTATGTTGGACGTTGAAAATTATTTAAGAATCTTAATGTGATATTAACTTACCTTCCAAGAAAAAAGACTTTTGAAGTGATTTACGAGTGCTTTTGCAGTCACACAAATCACTTCACAGAAACTTTACATTGCCAAAGGGAGCTATTTTGCACATCAAACCTGCACTGGCTCTCTGAAAGCGCATTTTAACTGGTCCCACGCCCCTACCTTATCCTAATGACCTTGTACATCTATGTTTCTTTTTTCTTTTCAGATACAATCCCATTGTGTTTTGAAAATACCGATGTAACCACTCCCATCACCCTCCAACTCAGTCTGCGTAAGTACGTTGCAGTGCCAATCACAGGCTGGATTTTCCTTTTTTTTTATCACATCACTTTTTCCCCTTTTAACAATTATTTTGAACCTGAGCCCTGTGGTTCATGACATTCTGTTGGGTGGGAACAGTTTCTCACTATTTGCCCCGTCCGTATCGCTCAGTGCCTTGAAAATATATATAAAGCTTCCTGACAGCCTTCTATTCGCCAAAGTAAACAGCTGTAAACTCCCAATTCTATGCACATAGTTACAGGTATTTCCTCGCTGCTATCATCCTTGTGAACTTCCTCTGTATCCCTAATGCATTTACATCGTTTCACAAGTAGGGGACCCAGAGCTGGAAACAGTGCTCCAGGCGAGGCCTATATAGCATCTTAATAATTTCAAAATGACATAATGTCCCTATAAGTCCGTGCCCCTATTCATAAAGCTTAAGATGTAAGATACTTCATTAGCAAATCTCTCAGGATGTCATGCTATCTTCCTTGACTTAGGTACATTTTACTGAATTCAATCGGTTAATTCGCCTTTTTTATAGTTCCTCCCTTCATTTTATACTAGCCAGATTTTTGCTACGAAAGTGAATGAGCTCATAGTGCTCTTCATCGAACTTCATATGGCAATGGTCTGTCCAATCCACAAACTTGTCTACCTCTCTGACGATCAAGAGTAACCTCATCACAGTTAACAACATTTTGGATCTTCGTAAACCGATGCAAATAGACAAGGAAATACAAATTTGTTTTGCATGATACCATTATTTAGTTTCGATTAGACAACTCCAATATATTTAATGCAGTAAAATTTGTTAAATGTGGAAAAAGAGTACAAAAGGCGGATTAATTTCTCACTCCATGATTGGAGGATTGTATAGGGAGGGTGGGCCGCTTACCGTTTATCACAAAACGTGGCAAAAATAACGGCAATTATACTTATCAGAAAATTCAAAACATCTTTCTTGGTGCCGGATGGTTTATATGGGGCATGCACAAACAACATTTCAGAGACAAACACCTCAAAGTGAACTATTTAGTAACAGTGCTTTTTTTGATGACTTCTTAGTATTCAGTGAGACTTCGGAGGGACAACTGAGACTTTGAAAAGAACTGCTTGACCGACTATAGGTAGCCTATTATGTTGTAAATTTGGCGAAAACTGAAATTGCGAAATAAAATGTTACATAATTAGGCCAGACAATTGGACATCGTTAAGTGTTCCATCAAGTTGAATAAGCTAACGTTACTGTACTGTTCCGAGCACCTATAAGAGAACAGGAAACTTTCAAATTTCTGGTAATGAGTGGGTTTTATCGGAAATTCATGCCAAATTTCAGCAGTGTAGCTGCACCCCTGATTATGTTACTGAAGAAGAACAGGATGATGTATGGACACGTCCATGTCAGACTGCATCTGAAATCTTGAAATATGTATTATTTACTAAAGCCGTTCTAGCAGCACCTGATTATAGAACGTAGCTTAATGTGGTTGCTGATGTCAGTGATACTGGTGCTGAGTTGTTACAAAAAAATGAAGTCGGTCATGAGGAAACAGTCGTGGGCGGTGGGAGGGGAGGGATATGGGGGAGGAGTGGGATGGGGAGAGTGGGTGGTTCTCACAAGAGTTGAATGTGCATCAGAAGAAATTATTAACCATAGAAAAAGCGACTTTACTATGGTTTTAGATTTGAAACATTTTCAAGTTTATGTGTTGCAAAGAAACCTGCAGAGACAGTTCCATCTGCTAAACATCATTTTTGAAGTTTCTGGAAAAAAAATTGAATAGAAAAATCCAGACTGCTCCAGTGTAGTTTATTCAATTTAGAAAATATAAATGTATCTGGACAATGGAATGTTACTGCAGATGTGCTGCCAACAGTTTAAATTCAAAACAGATGGCAAGTTGGAAAATTGCGAATACACTGGAATAAACTTTATTCTTGCAAAAAAAAACATGTTTTTTAATGCTTCCTGCAGGTACACAATGGAGTAAAGTATTCTTTGGAGGTAAGCATTGTTAGTAATGCAAAATAGGTTTGAGAAAATAAAAACATATTTTTGGCATATGACATTTCTGTTCAAGATGGATGTTACTTTTCAATTTCTTTGGGTCTATGGTGATAATTTGGAAGTACGGGTAAGTGCGTGTGTGTGCTTTTGTGTGTGCGCTCCCATGATTAATTAACCTCGTGGAAGGTTAGTAAAGACAGCTGGTTTGAAGAATGAAGATAAAGCTGTTACTTTATGCATTAGGTATGAGAGGTTCTGCTGGAGTGGATTTACTGTTAAACAGGTTGTTCTTCTAAAATTGTTCAAAACATGACAGGAGGCGACTGAATTGTCCAGCTTTTAGGTTTCAAAACGGAAGTTTAGAAATTAGAAATGCTTCAAAGGTAAAAAAAATAAAAATAGAGGTTTATTAAATTTAATTTTGCCCAAATGGGCATTGAATAATTTTACACTTTGGAAAATTTGAGTTCAGAGAGGTTATTGGTATATTTGAATTTAACTTGTATGGGAAAGCATATTTAATGAAAGACAATGATGTGAGTTAAGAACAAAAAAACTGCGGATGCTGGAAATCCAAAACAAAAACAGAATTACCTGGACAAACTCAGCAGGTCTGGCAGCATCGGCGGAGAACAAAAGAGTTGACGTTTCGAGTCCTCATGACCCTTCGACAGAACTTGTGAGTTGTATGGCTGTTTGTGGTAGACGGTCTGAGATCAGCACTCCGCAAAAAAAAAAAATTGTGCATTTCAAGCAGCCACCCAAGTTCAAGGCATACAGCTTTATTTCTTAACTCTTATCGATGTCCACTGCAGAGTTGAAGAGATTCAGTTATCGTTGATATAACTTTTCAGAAACTTACAGTCATTTTGCCTTCGATAATAGTATTGGATTTTCACAGCTAACAACTTATGAGGGAGCTGAAGTCCTTCAATTTACCACGTAGTTTAATTTTGTGTTCTTACCAAGTGTTTTATTTTTTTTGGGGGGGTGTGGGGAGGGGGGGAGGCGGGTGGCGCTGGGGTCAGGGGCAGTTGTTGGATTGGTTGGGGGAGTGGTAATTTTTGTTCAGGCTGTTTTAAGTGTATAATTTAATCTAATCTTCTTAAGTATATTTTCCTTCTTGTGAATAAGTTTTTTTAAAAAGTGTTGCTGGAATGCTATGGCTTTGGGATAAGATGTTCGTTCTCTTGTTTTCTAAATACAAAAGAATGATTATGAAAAGTAAGACAAATAACAATTTTGCATTTGGCTTACACAGCAAAAAACATCGGCTGTGATCATAACAACAATTATGTATTTAATTACTTCTCTAAGCATCTCTCAATTGCTCTGCCCTAATGACTTTCTTGATTTTAAGTATATCGCTTGTCTGAACATCTTATGTCGTCTTCATAACCACAACCACCCCACGCACAGGCCCCATCACACTGTCGGCGAATATTGTTCAATCTTAATTCTGGAATAATTTCACCGTAGGCAGATGGAAACGCCTTCCAGCTATGTAAGTTCGAGATAATTCAGGATAGAATGAGTTCAGGCAATTAATACCCAAGCCGCTAACTCACAATGCTCAGCAGCTGCATGCAGGCGCTGATTCAGCAATTAGAAGGCAGAAAATGTCAGGTCGGCAGATGCCTGAAATTATTTGTTTCATTATCTTTCAGATGCTGATAGTTGAAATAAAAAAATAGAGAAGACAACATTTCCGTCCCACAACCAGACTACATACGGTTAGGTCGAACAACCAAAAGGCAATCATTCTGAGATCAATGTATGCCAAACCGCCCTTTCTGAAAGCCTGAGAATATTCTGATAATTATGGGCAACGTTGCATTTTCATTGTTGTTCAAGCCTACGTATGTGGCGTAAAGGTTCTCTGAGACGGTGGGCATAACTGGCAGTTTAGTTGGCTGCACAGATGCATCACTCCACATGTTAAAAATCATTGCAGCGGAATTGCATATGAAGCACCTGGAGGCAGGGCAGAATGGATGACAATCAGGAATTCCAAAAGGAAGTAGGGAGATCCTGAATGAGCATTCTGGATTCTGCTCGTAATTCTGTTTTCTGTTATGGAAGCTGGTGACAACGCGGGTTCCTCACTGCATTGTGGTAAAACCCAAATTTGTGGCACCACGAGTGGCTCTGCTGTACAGGAGGGAAGAATGAAGAAAGGAACAACAATAGCGATATTGGATTAATCGGTTAAAAGAGCAGACAAGCATTTCTGTGGCAGAGGGCGTGACTCCAGGGTGTAATGATGTCTCCCTATTGCCAAGGTCAAGAATGTCATGGAGCAGCTGCAGCACATTCTTCGGGGTGGGGGTGGGTGGGAGTTTCGGTGATCAGCCCCAATGTCGAGGTCCACAATGGAGCAAGTTATATGGTAGGAAGGAGGAAATGGACGTGCAATCATATTTTAGGGAGCTAGTAATTTAGCAAGTAGGAACTCAATTGCAGTGATAATGGGTGAATCAATGTGCAAAGTGCCAATGAGAACAGAAATAGGAGGATAGGGCAAATAAATAAATGGCTGGAAATTTGGTGCAAGACTGGAAGGGTTTTCGATTCCTTGCAGAATTGGAACGTTTATTGGGTAGGTAGAATCTGCTGAAGTCTGACGGTTTGCACCTGAACAATGCTGCGATGGAATCCCTTGCGGGGCTGTCACTAGTGGTTTTGGGAGCGTTTACAATTAACACGGCAGCAGTACTGGAGCTAAGAGGAAATAGTAGAGTAGAATATCGGAGTTTACAAAATACTGGACGGGACTGCATGAGAGGAGATATATTTGAGATATATAATATGATAAAGTGGATAGACAAAGGAGATGTGGGGCGGATGTTTCCCCTTCTGGGGCATTCTAGAATAAGAGGCCAAATATTTATGATAAAGCATGGTAGATTTTAATCAGAAATGCGGAGGAATTACTTTTCTCAAATGGTCGTACATCATTGGAATTCAATATTACAGTGTGCAGTGGATGTTGGACGCTGATGAACAGGAGTTAGTCAGATTGTTAATTAGTAATGAGTTGAAAGGTTATGGGGAGAGGGCGGGAAATTGGAGTTGAGGCAGAAATGAGATCAACCGTGATCGTAATGAATGGCAGGACAGCCTCGAGGGGCTCAATTCCCTACTCCTGGTCATAGTTCTTAATTTCTGATAAATAATCTTATATCCTGGGCTTTAGTAATAGACTCATAGTATACAAGAGGAGGCAGATTATGCTAAATTTGTATAAAACGCTGGTTAGATGTCAGCTGGAATATTGCGTAACTTCCTGGGCTCCAATGTATAGGAAATAAGTGGTCATATTGAAGAGAGTACAGACGAGGCTTAAAGCAACGTTTACAGGAATGAAAAACTTCAGCTATGAGGATAGATTGGGTATGTCGGTATTGTTCGATTTGGAAAGTATAACGCTTAGATCAGATTTTATAGAGATGTTCAAAATCATGATGGATCTGGAAAGAGCAGATAAGGGGAAGGTGTTCCCCCTCGTAAGTGATGAAAAGCGAGAGGGAACAGATTTAAAGTGATTTGCAGAAGAAGCAAATGTGATGTAAAAAAAAATACATTTTTCACACAACGATTGGTTCCAGTCAGTTATTCACTTCCTAGAAACTTGTTGCAGGCAGGTCCAATCGTTCATTCAAGAGGGTGTTTGCTGCTTACTTGAAAATAAACAATGTGCAAGTGTACATGTAAAAGGCAGGACATTGGTGCAAGGGCATACTGCACATTTAGAGAGCCACTGCTGACACGATTGGCCGAATGGCCTCCTTATGTTTTGATAAAGTTCTGTTATTCTTTGCCCTCTCCGTTTCTATACTGTTACAAACCCTTTGGTTCTTCTATAATTTTAGAACGTCACTTGTGTTTTTATCAACTTCAACGGGTAAGCCTGTTGATCATTTATGAATAATGTAAGACCCCCATCCCAGTAATAAGTGGAATACACCATTTCTGAACTGCTCCTAACACAATTACAGCCCCACTTATATGCTGCCCCTCTAACGCTTTTTCAGGCCGAGCTGATCGCAAATTTCCATGATTGGAATTCCCGCTAGATTCTCGCCCGCCCCGAGCTTTCTGTACTTCAATTCAGGCACTTGTGCAGCTTCGGCCTTGCCCCAACTGACATCATTAAGTGGCCAATATCCTGAACAGTTATTGTTATCCCTATTACTCTCATTTTTTAGGCAGGCCAGGGGACTTCAGGGGTTTTTTGTAAGCCCTAAAATAATCAGGCAGCAGTTCAGGATGGTGGGGGTGGGCGGGGTCTCCTTCAGAAGACGCTTTTAATGTTGGGCACTCACTCTATGCGGTCAAGTTAACGTGAAGCATCCCTCCGCCACTACACCTCGGCCAAGCACCACTTTGAATGCTAATACTTCCATCCCCACCCTGAGACAAACAAACCATATCTGTTCATGTAAACCCGGAAAGTAGAGTCCGGCGAAGGCATGCATTCCCAATAATGCCCCCGCCAGCTTCTGCCCCTGTCGGAAACAGAGGGTTCCAGGCCGACATCTTTAAGGGCAAATGCTTCACGACTAAGGGGCAGAGTTCCCACCTGCAGCTAGTTAAGGCTCGTTGGTGCATGAATTCAGTGCGGGCCAGTGAGTATTGGTTGGATGCACGCTCTGCCGAATTTTCACCTTGTGGGAGGGGAATCCCTGCAATTATGAATAAAAGTTCTAAAACATCTGCTTTTTTTTTTAATTCAAGAATGATAGGCAATTTTTCAGATGTCACCCAGCGTGGACACCCTACAGTTGCAGTAAACCTTCCTTTAATGTTATATTTTATTTTAGTTGTAGTAAATTCTGCCATTCTATCTGTCTTCCAGTCATTTTTAAAGCACATTGACATGTTTTTTTGTGATTTACCTATCAGTACACCCTGTTCCTTCTATATAATTAAGTGTTGCTATCTCTATGCACGTGGTATTGAGCTTTTGCATTCTCTGAAAATGAATAGGTTCATTTTTTTCCCATTATGTCACAACTGCCAAATGTCTGTCCATCCCTTTCAGCTGTCCCTATGCAAATTTTAAATGCTGTTTGCAACGTGTATTTCTACCTATCTTTGTGTAATATTCACATTTAGCTAGCAAACAGCCTCTCCCTACATCCATGTTAATGATGGAGAATGTAAATACTTGAGATCAATACACTTTCACCCTGCAGCATTCCAACGGTTCCAATGACAACAGTTACTCCGACCCATGACCTTTTTTTTAGTGCTGGACTTTGAGGTGGCACAAATTCAATTTCCTTTTGGTATTCAATGTGCACCAGATCACACGTTCCCCCTTAACCATGTTAATTCTTACTTCCTCAAGGGACTTAAAGGAGTTACAAAAAATATGATTTCGCTTTGATAAAGTGCTTTTTCGCCCAGGGTGAATCGATTGAGATGCTCCAAGTTCCAGGCTATAAACTCCTTCACGTTTGATTTTCGATTTCCCAGTAGCACATATTTGATTAGCTGCCCTATGGCTTACTGTTTTCTGTCTCCTTGAATTTTTGAATAGAGGAATTACGTTTGCTATATAGCAAATAATATTTCTTTCTTAATGGAATATACCTCAGTGAATATTGGAATTATTCAATCAAATGACTATCACTAGATTTCTATTGACCTACAAATTAATCTATTTTTGCGTTTCTCTTTAGTCTTCTTAGCCATGTATTGGCCTCGATTAAGTTTAAAACACTAGCCTTAGACAATCTCCTCTCTTCAATAAAAATAAAGATGAAATTTCATTATGTTATGAATATTTTCAGTTCATTATTTTTACCTGCCTAATTGAACATCACCTGTTCCAGAATATCTGACGCTCTTTTTTTAAAGCACATCGTACTGCTTCAATAACTTGTCTAGAAACGCAACTGTGAACGTATCTTCCAGTCTCAGTTTGCCGATTTGAATGTCCATTTTAATGCAGATTTTTTAAAACCATGGTAATTCCATTTCCTTTGTGAGAAGATCCAATAATGTATTACAGTGTACCCAATCTAAGAGTTGTTAAACCACCTAAAATTAAGCCCAAATTTTCAATTTGTTAGTTTTTCATCGCTACCGCAAACTGATTCTTCATGTTGTTTTTGCGAACTAAGTTGAACCAAAACTATTGCATTACTGTCATACTTAATTAGAAGATCAAGTCAAACACGTTCTTTTCTTCTTTCCTGTCTTTCCAAAATGCCAATTACTTTTAATATTCATGCTCAGTATTGGTTCATGTTTTGTGTTAACATGTTGATGCGTTCTATGAACGGTTAGAAGGATATTGGTTCAGTTAAATTGTTAAATTGTTTTTATCTTGCTGTGCATTTCCATCAAGAACTTTGGACTGATCATATTGCTTGGTTATCTGTTCATAAATTATAGGTGTGCTTTTACAAAGAAAGGTTTGCATTGTAACTGGGGAGGACGACGCCCACGGATAACACAGAGGCTGTTTGTTAGAAAACTACACCAATTGCCCCAGAAACTGCGGTATAAATACACCTGCTGTTAAATGAACATGTTCAACGGTTTTGATACGCTGATGCCACTCCTCTTAATGGTTGAACTAAGAAATATGTACTTTCAGCTACTTGCAGATTCTGAATTCCACCTTTCCCGAAAACAAGCCAATTGCTTTGGCAGCAAGTGGCATGAACAGCCATTTGCAGATGCCTTAGTTCTGTTCTTTCTTGGTTTCTGCAAATCTTGTTGTTACCGTACATTTGTATGCACAGCCCCTTCCAAATCCATTTTTATTGTAAATACAGTTATGACCATCTTGCTGCCTTACCTTGTCCTTTTCCTTTGAGTTGCCACATTTCCCTCACGTGAACGTCGCCCAGCAACAACGCTCCAGCATTTAGTTTTGAAAATATATTTGGCTCCACCGTCCCGGTCGTAATGCTCACGGGGTGACTTGTTCCATCAGGGTTTAGCTGAAGCGTGGCACAATGGTACAACTCCCAATCAGAACCTGTTACCCAGTACTATCCCTATCGTCTGTACCTACATAATCTACATCAATTAAATGTTCCACATCCCGCTGCAAGACACTTTTCAGCCTCAAACAGAGGTTCAAAACACTGGCAATGGACAGGCATTACTATGTATGGGCTCTATTTCACAGCTACACAAAACTGTTCCTATTCCATTGACTATACTGCATCCACGACAAGTATATCCCTATTTACTCCCTCCGCTAGAGCCTTTTCATTTAGCACCAAGTCGTGTACAGCTCGGTCATCAACATAGCACCCTCTGCACCCGCCCCCACTCCCTTCCTCCATTCCCTCCCTCAAACCCCACTCCACTCTCATCCATGCAAGTCATAAAAATCTTGAGCTTGTACAATAGCAATGGCTGATCTTGCTAAACTAATACCTTTTGGTTTTTCATACCTGCCTCTTTCACCATTACAGCTACTTGTCCCTGGCCATATGGCAAATCTAAAAATCCCAAGCCTGTTAGTTGTGAGTGTTTCCTGGAATAAATTGCCATGGAAAATTTCCCCTCCCTGCATCATTATAGTTTTTGTAGCCCTGCTCGCAGCTCAATAGTTATAAGGTAAATATCCTCATGCAGCTGATACTTATTTCAGAAGCTGTTGCCCGGTATCATTTTGTAATCCTCGAGAACCTGCACACTAATGTCAGGACACAACAACTGGCCTGCAGAGCTTAGTGTGTTTGAAGCACTTTTTTGTTTTAAATAAATGAGCGTAGTCTTGTTCGTGCTTATAGTCTTCTTATTGAAAACACGTTCCATTTACCTAAATGAAATTTTCGAGCTCAGGGAAGGTGAATAGAAAATGTTCCTTCACCAATAAGCTACCCGATTCCCTGTGATGTTATATGATGAAACTGGTTTCAAAATGTGCGCTCTGAACACTCATTTAAGCAGCTAACCCTGCTCAATCTCCCACGATTCTCGCCCCACGTTGTCACTTTATGCCGCATTATGACTCAGACATTATTTGCTTTCCTATGTGGCCTCTGCAGTGACTCCAACGTCTCTCACGCTCCCTTACGCTCATTTAAACATAGCTATGTCTCCAAAGGGTGTACATTTGTCTCTAGCTGTGTTGCAAAACGTGTATTGTCCTTTTGGCGACACATTTTACAAGGCGACCAATAGTTAATTCAGAGATAAGAACAAAAAAAAATTGTGGATGCTGGAAATCCAAAGCAAAACAGAATTACCGGGAAAAACTCAGCAGGTATGGCAGCATCGACGGAGAATAAAAGAGTTGACATTTGGCGTCCTCATGACCCTTTGACAGAACTTGACTGAATCCAAGAAAGGGGTGAAATATAAGTTGGTTTAAGGTGTGTGTGTGTGTGTGTGTGTGTGTTGGGGGGGGGGGGGGTGGTTTGGGTGGGGGGAGAGATGTAGAGGGGGTTGGTGTAGTTGTAGGGACAAACAAGCAGTGATAGAAGCAGAACATCAAAAGATGTCATAGACAACAGAACAAAAGAACACAGAGGTGTTAAAGTTGGTGTTATATAAACGAATGTGCTAATTAAGAATGGATGGTACAGCACTCAAGGCATAGCTCTAGTGGGGATGGGGGGAGCATAAAAGATTTAAGAATATTTAAAAATAATGGAAATAGGTGGGAAAAGGAAAATCTATATAATTTATTGGAAAAAAAAACAAAATACAGAGGGAATAAACAGAAAGGGTGTGGGGAAGGAAGAGGGAGCTCAAGTCCTAAAGTTGTTGAATTCAATATTCAGTCCGGAAGGCTATAAAGTGCCCAGTTTTAAGATGAGGTATTGTTCGTCCAGTTCGCATTGGGCTTCACTGGAACAATGCAGCAAGCCAAGGACAGACATATGGGCAAGAGATCAGGGTGGAGTGTTAAAATGGCAAGAGACAGGGAGGTTTGGGTCATTCCTGCGGACAGACCACAGGTGTTCTGCAAAGCAGTCGCCCAGTTTACGTTTGGTCTGTCCAATGTAGAGGAGACCACATTGGGAACAACGAATGCAGTAAACTAAGTTGGAAGAAATGCAGGTGAAATGCTGCTTCACTTGAAATGACTGTTTGGGACTTTGGACGGTGAAGAGAGAGGAGGAGAAGGGGCAGGTGTTACATCTTTTGCGTGAGCATGGGGTGGTTGAGGAGTAGGGGGTGATGGAGGAGTGGACCAGGGTGTCCCGGATAATAGTTAATTCATTTAACTGAAATGAGTGTCAGACGCAAAATGCAACTCTTGGCAGATTGAATATTGTTAATTTTGCGCCAGCTCATGAACCTAATGATTACTTATTTATACAAAAAAAAAATGGTACCTTATCAATGCCTTTAAGCTTATTTGCAATACATTATTATCTAAAAAAAAATAAACAATTACTGCAACAGGATTAATACCCTAGGCAGCACTTTCTGAACCCACAGCCGCTTTGCTCTAGAAGGACACGGGCAGTAGACACATGGGAACACCAACACCAGGAAGTTTTTTTTCTCGCTGCCACTCAATACCTTGAATTGGAAATATTCTGGCTTTTCTTCATTGCCGCTGGACCAAGACCCTCTGACACCCTTCCCTAACAGCACTGTGGCTGTTTCTATGCCACATGTAGTGTAGCTGTTCAAAAATGGAGCTCACAACCACATTCTGAATGGCAGTTAGAGATTGGCAATTAATGCTGGGCTGGCCAGCGATGCCCACATCACATGAATAATCTAAAAGGAAGGCCTAACCTGTCGAAGAACAATGAACTGCTATCTTGATAACCAGCGATAGTGCCCCTCCAGCGTATAAAAACACAATAATTGCCCTCGGTAAATGCCAAAACTTACCTTTTTCGATAGTTTTGATGTCAGTTTCAATTTTTTTGTGTAAGATAGTGTTAAGATTTCGGCAGTTCACGGAACACACCCTGGTTAAAGGTCAATGATGACAAATCGAAAATTTATAAAACTGCCTTTGGTCTAACACGCACACAAGGATCTAGGCAGAAACCTGCGCCAAATAGGCAATCTTAAAATAGAAAGTAAAAAAATATTTTTTTTTACTCTTTGCTATTTCTCGTCAATCTTTATTCATTTGTATGGCAGGTATTATTATATTGCAATCGCCACTTCACCCTTCGATTTAATTGAGAGCAAATCAAAACTTTATACTGTGGTTGGAATTAGTCTGTACCCACACTGTAATGTTGTTCATTAACAGAACATAGAGTGAAACGATTGCAAGGGGCAATGATGAGTTTCAGTTTATGTTAGGAAAAAAATGTCCTGAATTACATAGGCAGTGAGTTATCTGAATTAACAGGTGTCCAGCTTTGATTTCGTTTTCATATCTATTTAAATTTAACTAAATATCAGGATTATTCTCTCTTAATGAAAAATGTAACATGTTCAGACATCTTCGTACACGAGAAGACAATTTCACCCAGTGAACTGGTTTTCCCTGTCCATAATCTAATCAACAGTACACTTATTGGAGAGCTTTTTCCCATGCTCACTGCACACTTACCAAAAAAATACCTGAATTTGAAGGGGTTTTTTAATTGACCTACACTTTACATAATTTACGGGTGAATATTGCCGAGGTTTCTTGTGCAGTTTGTGTCCCAAATTGCTTTCAGGAATCACCTGTGTATCACCCATCTTTAGTCGTCAGGTTCAAAACCCCTTGCTGTTGATGATCCTGATACAAGAATTGTGTTACCACTGTTACATCTCTCGAACTACATGGCACATATTCTCTGCGCTGAGTTCTCTTTACTGCACAGTGTTAAGCTGTGGGCTTGTTGAATGAGGGAGTTAGCTGAACATGGGAACTATTAATTAATTACGAAAAAGTAAATTTAATGAACGTAATGAAGATGACAGGGCAGTTGATATGCCTTCGCTGCAGAAATTGGGGGCTCATGTTTTCCATTGCAATCCTTAACAATCATATATGTAGTATGATAAGCTTACTTACGAGCTTCGGCAAAGAGTTGATTATTTTCAGGCCGAGCTGCAGATATTGCCACACATCAAGCTATAGAAATTTTAACTGCTCCTTAGCTCCTGAATGCAATCAGGTCCCTTAGTTTTAAGTTGTTTCATTTGGTTCGTATTCAAGAACGGGAAGCAAAGACTGAGATTCACACAAATAAGGACATTGAAAAGAACAAAAAAAGGTACAGCATAGGAACAGGCTCTTTGGCCCTCCAAACGTGCACAGATCATATTGCCCATCAACTAAAACTCTTTGCACTTCCGGGAGGTGGGAGTGGAAGAACGTCTGGGTTGAAATAAAAACAAGGTAATTGAGAAAAAAAACAATGTTGGCTGGTAAATTCAAAGAAAAAACAATGATCTTTTGCCAGACCGTTAGGACCAAGAACATGACTATGGTAAGGGTGGGGTCAAAAAGAGGCACACATGATAACTTGTGCCGACATGCTGAAGACTTAGCAGAGTTCTCAATGAGCTGTTCAGCTGCGTGTTCATTAAGGAGATTGAAGGAACAGGTATTCTAGTTAAATCGGAGTACACTTGGCTTATAAGTGTAGGTTTAACCAGTGTCAAAATCGATTTATAAAATGGAAATAATGTTTAAGGAAACTTTTTTTTTCAAAAATGTAACTAGCAGAATAGAAAACGGGAACAATAATTTATATTCATATTTTAAAAAAGAATATGAAAAGTTCCCGCACTAAAATAAGTTCGAGCACATTGGATTGGAGTGTTACATCTGAACAAGGTTTTATGAAATCCATCATGGATAGAAAGGAGAGTAGTCATTTTCCTGTTCACTAAGCACAATTACGCTATTAGCGACAATTTCTGTGCTTCTGTCCAAACTATTCACAACCTATACCAATGATTTGATTGTCGGTGTTAAAGGTAATATTTCCAAGATGGAAGATGAAACAACCCAAGCTGGAGTTTTGAGTTCTGGGGAGTTTGCAAGTACAGTTCAAGGAATTTGAACACGATAAGCGAGTAGGCAAAAGACTTCAGGATGGAAAGTAGTGTACAGAAATGTGAGCATACCCACTTTGGTACGAAACACAAAAATACAGGGTATTCCTCATATGGGGAGAGGCTGGGTAGCATTAAACGTCAAAGAGAATTAGGCACCCTTGACAATCAGTCTCTGAAAGTAAATATGCATGTGCAGCAAGCAATTAAAATGCAAATAGTATGTTGACATTTTGAGCAGGAGGATTTGCATATAGGAGTAAATATGTTGCCGCCCAACTATATTGAACATTGGTGAGACCACGTCAATAGTATTGTATGCAGTTTTGGTCTTCTTGCATCAGGGAACATGTATCTGCCAGAGAGTGAGTGCAGTGAAGGTTCAGCAAAACTTTGTTAGGGCTGGACGGGCTTTCATAAGGGGAAAAATTAAAACTTCCTGCCTTTATTATCCCAAGAGTAAAGAATGAACAGTCACATCATACAAACACATATTGTGGGGTTTTCAGCTTAGATGCAGTATCAATGTTTTCCCGGGCTGCGGTCACAAAGCCTCAGAATAAGGGGCAGACCATTTTTGAGTGAATATGGGAGGAATTCCTTCACTCCGAGGTTGTTGATCATTCGGAATTCTAAGCCCTCAGACCTGTGGATCCTCAGACCTTTTATATGGTTACGAATGGGTTCAATAGATTTCCACATCGTAAAATCATCTAGTGATGTAATGATAGTGCAGGGAAATTGTGCTGAAGGAGAACAGCCCTGATCTCATTGAATACTACAGTGGACTGGAAGGAATGAAAGCCTTAGTGCTCTCTTAATGGTCATGTTCCTTTTAAGAGAACAAGGCAATTGACACAACTATGCTGCTGTCTCTATATTCAGTAGTCAAATCTTCGATCTACCTGAAGTGGGTGATGGTGAGGGTTCCATTCCCCCCATGCGAATGTTTGGCAGAGACCACATCAACGCAGTCACTGTGAGGCTTGCATTCATTTAGCTCTTCAACAATCAATAACTCACTTCAGGTCGGACAACCACTGCTCTCACGGGAAGAAGTCCTGTCTTAGAGAGGGGATTGGCCAGCACCAACAGTTCTCTAGTGAATGCAGCAACATATGCTGCTATGGATAGCACTGGGACTGGCATCCGTCCGTCGTGCGAAAGACCCACGAGCCCTGGAACAAGTAGGCTTTGTTGGATTCAGGGCAGGAAATGAGGTGAGCCTTGAGTGATGGACAGACAGGTTGGAGTGAGAGCAGAGAGATATCGAGGAGATGGACAGAGTGGGTTGGTGAATTGCATGTGGGATTGTGGTGTGGCGAAGTGGTGAGAGGGAGAGCCCCCAAGTGTCAGATTATTTCCCCGGTGGAGTGGCGCTCAATGGGAAACAGCGTCAGGTTTAGCAGGTGTCTCCCCGTCAACTCCATCCTGCCCACCAAAATCCAGAACATGGCTAATTCTCCGGCTTCCTCATGCTGCTGAACTCCTCCTGCCAGCTTCAGATTTGAGGCTGAGCATATAAAGTCAGAAAAGTTCTCAATAATTTTCTATATAAGGGTGTCAATATGGGAAATGGCGAACGGGTCTCAACTTAATTTTATGCGTTGTGGGAGGGGCACACTGGTAATGCACGATGCTTAAATTGATGTGTAGGTCTGGAACAGATTTGTTAAACTATTATATTTACGTAGAGTAGAGTAGAATGTAAATACAAAGGAATTAAGACAGTATTATTTCTGGTGTGTGGCAGGTTTTCTGGGTAATACCTGAACAGCCTTTGTACAGCCTACTGTCATCCTGAACATAAATTTGACAAACTGATTTAATGTATGTGTTCTTTACATGTGTGGGCTGAGGTTACAACGTTTTCATGAGAATTAAATATATCGTCTTTTTTTCTCTCCATGGAGCCAAAACCAGTTGTGCGAGAGACAGGCAGACAATGGATAAAAAGAAAATTGAAAGACAGGAGACGAAATGTAAAGCTGCAATATTATTCTCACCAAAGAGTAAGGGTTGAGGGCATATAATCATGGTTTGAAAATAAATGAAACTTGTAGAACGAACCTAGAGGCTGTCGAATCTGATTAAGTGGTAACACTAATAAACATTTTTTATATGTTTATGAAATGCGGACACATTTGGCTAGGGAAGCATTTATTTCCCACCCCTAATTGTCCTTGAGAAGGTGTTGCTGAGCTGCCCCCGTGAACCATTGAAGTCGCTGTGATGTAGGCTCTCCCACAATGCTGTTAGGGAGAGAAACTCCATTATTTTGTGCTAGCGACAGTGAAGGAATGGTGATGTATTTCCAAGTCAAGAGGGGGATTGGTTGGTAAAGAACACTTAGCTCCTTCGTGGTCTCCCAGATGATAGGAGTCACGGGTTTCGCAAGTGCTAAGAAGACTTGGCGAGATTCTGCGGTGCATCCATTGAATTGTGTAATCTGCTGCCACTGTGTGACGTTAGTTGTGATAAATGCTTCTGGATGTGGTGTCAGCTGATTGAGTTTTTTAAAATTATAATACAGTCACGAGATGTGGCTGCAGCTGGTGAGGCCAGTGTTTAAATTTCCTATTGCTAATTACCATTCCAAAGGTACCAGTGAGCCGCCATCTTTAGCAGATGCAGTGCATTTGGTAAACACGTCATGCGACTTGGATAATGACTTTCAGTGGTGGTGTTACCATGCACCTGTTGCCCTTCTCCACCTAGGTAGTAGAGGTATTGGGTTTTGAAGGTTTTGCTCAAACATCTATGGCAAACTGACTCAGTACATCTTATATGTGGTGCTCACTGTTGCAATTGTGTGTAGATGGTAGGGTTGGTGGGGGGGGAGGGGGGTGCCTCCTTGATTATGGTGATTAATGGCGTGTCAATCAAGAGGCCTTTTTCTCCTGGATGTTTCGAGCTTCATGAAAGTTGCTAAGCTGCACTCATCCAGGCAATTGGATGGTATTCCATCATACTCCTGAGTTGAACCTTTTGGATAGTTGATAAGCATTGGGGGTGCACGTGGTGAATAACTGTTTGCAGAATATCCCTCGTCTGCTCAGTCTTTGTGTCAGCTGTCTTTCTATATATGGCCTTTTTCTGTTTTTATTCAATTCTAACCGCCAGTATGTCGATAGTAGTTGGATGAGCGACGTTAATGGCAGTGAATATCAAGGGGAGGTAGTACGATTCTCACTGCATGGAGATGGTCATTGCCTGGCACTTTTCTGATGCAACTGTTTCTTGCACAATCCTGAATGTTGTCCAGGATACCTGCATATGGTCTCGGACAGTTTCAGGATCTAAGAAATGGGAAGGGTGCTGAACATTGTGCAATCATCAGTTAACATACGAACTCAGACCGTATATTAAAAGAAAAGACAGTCATGAAGTTGCGAGATAAAAATTGGTCTGGAGATAACCCTGAGAACGCACTGCAGTGATGTCTTGCAATTCAATGGAATGACCGCCACAACTGCCTTCTTTGAGATAGGCATGAATCCTGCATTGGAAACCATCGCTCTCGTTCCCAAACATAACATGAGAAAGCAGATCACTCTTGAGTTTGAGAAACTTGATAGCAGTTTCAGTGAATGCTACCATCACTATGCTGCTGATCGAAAGTGGACTGAGTTGTAATTATTCGAGTTAAATTGTGTTGTTTTTTGTAGACACATTGTTTGTAAAATTGTTGGGTGCGTGCCAGTTATAATGGCATATTGCAATAACTTCGAAAAGGGGGCAGCAATTTCTGGAACACAGATCATCAGTACTACTGCTCAAATATTGTAACTTGCTTTTGCTGTATCCACTTCTTTCAAACGTCTAACAGGTGCAGTGAATATAATTTGCGAATGACTGTCTGCTATGAAGCTAGATACTCATCAAGAGGTCGACATGATCATTCATTCAGTGCTTCTGACTGAAGGTGACGGAAAATGCTTCAGCGTTGTAATCTGCAATAGTCACCATGCTCTGCCATCATTGGGGCTGGGCTTCTGTGGAGTCTGCTTCGCTTTTTAATTGGTTACCATCATATGCGACTGTAAGCAACCAAAATGAGTTTTATTTAGCCTCTTTTGATCTGATCATCGGAAGTTAATTTTGGCCACGTTTGATGTGATTGGCCCCATGGAACACTTTCCTGAGTGTATACGCCTGTGCCACCGCCTTTTTTTTGTATTCGTGAATGGGATGAGGCCTTGCTGGTTAGACAAGAATTCATTGCACATCCCTCATTGTCCTTGCTCTGATGACATCTAAGAGTCAAACACATTGTTGTGCGTCTGGAGTCACATTTCGTTCAGACCAGGTAAATGTGGCAGATTTGCTTCCCTAAATAAAATTAGAAAATCAGATGGGTTTTTATAATAATCAGCATCATTAGACTTGCATTTACAGATTTCCTTTCAATTTTATTCCAATTCCATCACCTGCTGTGGCGGAAATTGCAGCGCCGAACATTACGCTGGATCATTATGCAATCACCTCTCCTCTGTTGGATTTGCCCCTGTATTCAGCGATGATGTGCTTTTTATAAGTTATGATGGCGTGAGCACTACTAAGGTCTGTTTTTTGACTTTGTGGCAGTGATCCTGAGCTTGGCACAATAGCCCAGATGTTATCAATGTTCATGTTGTAGTGTCAAAAGGGCTGGATTTGGCGTTGTTATTACCGGTGCCTAGGTCAATGCTGAGTGATTGGTCTGTATTAATTCATTTTCTTAAATATGACTGAGTAGCACATCAAGATATGTAAGAGTTAATAACCTTAGTGTGGGTCTGGGGAGAAAAGTAGGCCAGGCCGGTTTAGGATGGCACATTTCCTTCTCTAAATATTCGGAAGAGTTTTAACGATAATTGACATTGGTTGAATGGTCACTATTACCGAGACTAGATTTATATTTTCAGGTTTATTAACTAAAATTAACTTCTTTCAGCTACCATGGTGAAATTCAAATCTATTCCCCAAGAACATTTGCCTGGCTCTTTGTTTTGCTAGTTGGGTGAATTTATGGCTACACCGCTGTCTCCCCTTATTCGTTTCTATTGAGTTAGCTGATGCCTTAATATCTTTTTATTTTATCCCATTATTTGAGACTAGGATGTCTGTGATGTTGGGATCTAATGACTTAACATCTAGACACATCGTTCCAAATATCTTATTGATATTTCAATGTCCAATAGAATTCTCATTATGTAAGGCACCAATCAATGTGTTTTGGTTTTGGGAACTGATTTAATACTAGGTCTTGGTAGTATCTTTCAGTTCTTGGCATATGTTCATTAAAATAGTTTATAGTTCGAGTACCATGCTTTGCAATCGAAATATTACAAGGTTACCTCAATTTGAAAGCATGTATAAGACCAGCACATTCCGATAAGAAGAGTAATATAACTGCGTTGCGAGCACACACAGACACGATTCATTCAAGTAACACATGTTCAGAAGGATGTGAACTCACAATAAATACACTACTACAAAAACTGCTTAGGGAAATTAACTGTCAGCTTACAGAACCAAATATATGTTGTGAAAGAAAGGGACTTTTTTGTATAAGGTTTATAAGAGTGCTGCAGTTTAGAAGGACTGACTGGATTTTAGACACGAGGCTAAATGTTCCGCAGTTTGTTTTACCCAATGGACATTCCTAACTCCACTCTCGACCATCGCTATGAGTACTGCTGATAGGTTTTAAATTCCTGAGTGATTGTGATGGTCCAGGCTGGGGCTGTTCGTCGGCTTTGACGCATTTTCTCTGTAGTTAGATTGTTAAAATATAACTCTACTTGGCATTGAGTCCTGCAGTGTTTCTGATTTGTCAAGTGAGGATGTGACAGCACAAAAACGCTCTAATCACGTGATCGTAGTGTCCTGCTTGATTACCTTTGCGCAGAGAATCCTGTTGGATCAACTGATCAATACACACTGATTACTCGTTCATTACACACGCGCAAAATACACAACCGTACCTTTCTATGAATTTTTCCCTCTAGAAGACACGCTTATGTAACCCAAATGGTTTTCTACTCCTAATCATGTGTAACTTACTTTATGATTCAGAATGACAATTCATTTTCCGCAATTTTGGTTCATAGCATCTCATGTAATCATAACAATATCGATTGTTTATACCAGAACATTTGACGCCACTGGACAGTTTTGTTTGTTGACCAGAGCACCGCAGCTGGTTGGCTGACCTGCCGTTTTTCTGTGGCATTGTATTTTGTATTCTTCTCAGATAATTACCCAATTCTCCTTTTAATAGCTTGCTGAAACCAACCGCCGTCACGTTCTCAGCAAGTGCTTTCCAGTGTCCAGAAATGTGCTGCATAAAAAGAAGAAAAAAAGTGTCTTTATCCTCGCGTCTACTTCTGACATTTCACTGTGCAGAGATTAAAATCGCCCTTTGGTTCTTAATTCATTCCCCCGAGCTAAACGCTCCTCCCTATCCACCAATTCGTACAACGAGAGCAGCTTTTCCATATCCGTGCTCCTCGTGATACTAACACTTGCGTCAATTTCACTTTCAAGGTGTTTTTTTTCTGAGGATTACAGCCCCGGGTTTTCGAATATATTTACATATCTGAAGTCAAACAAAACTGGAGAAAAAAAAAATATTGTAAATTCATTATCCAGCTTGTCTAATACCGTCAAATATTTTGTAAAGTTCGGCCATGTTACTTATGAGAATAAAAAATAAAGACAACAATGCTGCACTTATTTCAATGTAATTATAAGCAAAGCGCATAGAGATTTCATTTGGGCCGCTCCCCTTATAATTCCACTCATCTTTTCATTTGGAGTTTTAAATGCTGCAAAGCAGGCTTCACAAGTTAAAAAAAAAAATCGAAGTTAGTCTGCTTTGAAAACATCGGAGATTTATTAACAAACTAGCCAAAACTTTCTCAGTCACCCTTAATGTTGTTCTTCCCCACGTATTAATTTTTGGACTTGCGACCTTTAGTGCTATGATCTGTACAACTTCTCAGGGCGATTAATCAATCTCTAATCTGTCTTTCAGCACTATGAATTCCTAACGTTTGGGTATTTCTAATGTTTCTGCTACTTTGTCCAAAGTTCATGGTGGTCAATGTGTCTGCAAATTTGGAGCCTGTAACATTAATTTACCTGAAAGAAAAACGCTTTAATGATGAGGCCAGATCAGTTCAGAGGTTAGGATAGACTTAATGGAAATTAATCTGATGCTCTTGGGACTATCAAGAACTCCACTGTCACAGCATGTCAATATATAACTTTCCAACTTTGGAATCTAAATCGGTGCTTTTTTGAGGGGAATGTTAAATAATGTTGGAGTGTGCCAGATTTCGATGGTCGGGCTCAATATATATGGCTCAATGTATTAGTAAAATGGAGTTAAGCAGTGTATCCAAAATATTGAAAGGTTTCCATGCGTTTTCAATGTGTCTCAACGTCCTGTCAGATGTGTATAGGTTTTCAAAGTCAGGTGTTTGAGAGGATTCACACTACTTTGGCAAACCGTGGGTGAGTGAGGAGACTCTTAGTACATCTGCCTCCTCCGAAGTGTATACGTGGAGTCAAAGTACATCGACCTCATTAATGGTGAGTATTTCAGATCACCGTATTTCAGGAAACTGCCAATGTGTACGGGGATTCCAAGTGTAATAATATCTCAGTAGTCATTTGAGCAATTTCATAGGTAAAGATTCCCTGACACGGAAGTTCAGAGTTTTTTGATCTCGCTTGATCCGGCCTGCTATGTTGAATTTTCAAAGAAAAAAATGCAGGACTAAAGTCAGCTAAAAAAAAAAACCGCTCATTAATGCAGGAGCCAATCAAATCAATTCGAAAGAAAATTCTGAAGCATTTGCTACCATCTTTCCCAAATCATCTCGCCCTCCACTACCCCTAGCTCACCCCAATGTTTCGAACATCACAAATTACAGTCCGTTACCAATTCGATTCACTTGATGTAAGGAAACGGCTGAAGATACTGAGTGCCTCAAACGCTTTGGGCACTCTCAACATAACGGGAATGGTGCGAAAGATTTCTGCTTCAGAGGTAGCTGCGACCCTGCAAAGCTGTTCCAGCTGAGCAGCAAAATTGGAATTACCTCAGTAATGAGAAAAAAAAATACCAGCTGTGTCCTCACCACGTAATGAAAACAGAGAAAAGAATCCTTCCTGGCCAATTATCTCCCCATTTGTTTATTCTCATTCACCATTAAAGTGTTGGAAAGTGCCACCGACACTGCTATCATGCGACACTTATTCAACCTGCTCGCTGACGATCAATTTGGGTTTCAGCAGCACGGCTCAGCCCCTGACAAAATTACAGCTTTCCTTCACACTTCGACAAAAGAATGCAACTCAAATCGTTAGCTGAGAGTTCACAGTTGACAAATTGTGACATCAAGGACTCCTAAGAATATTGATGCCAAATTGAATCGGGGAATGCTCTCAAAACGTTTGTCAAAACCAACACAAGGGATGTTGGTTTTGGTTGTTGATGGTCAATCATGACAGCCCCGGGACATCACTGTAGCAGTTCATCTGAATACATTTGTCCACCCAACCGTCTTCAGCTGTTTCACCAATGGCCTTTCGTCCATCAAGGCTCAGAAGGAGGAATTTTCAGTGATGATTGAAAAAAGTTGAGCACCGTTCCGAACTACTCAAGAGTGAAAAAGTCAATGCCAAATATAAGAAGAGAGAAACCATTAAGGCTTAAGCTGTTTGGGAGTCGATGGCGTAGTAATATTTTCACTCGGCAATTAGTTGAAGGTGAGGGACCAGACACAAAAGGTTGTTGACACATGTTCGAATCCGAGCACCACAGATGGTGAGTTTGAATTCATTGAAAATATTGAATTAAATGATGAATGTTGATGACCATGTAGCCATTGTTCAAAACCCACCTGGTTCACTAATGAACTATTCTGGAATGAAATCTGCAGCTCTTATTTGCTGTGGTGTTCATGCGGCTCCACGAATTACAGTAATCTGTTTAAATCATATATGCCCTCATAACAACGGCATTTGGGGATAGCCAATAGTTTCTGGCCTGGTTCAGTGACTAGGGCTAATTAATTAAACTAATAAAAATAGAAATTATATAAGCACGACGTCAGTGACCTTCAGCAAAACAAAATAGAGACTCTAACGTTCTCCCCTTTGCAATCATTGGCATTATATTTGCAGAATATCTCCACGATCAGCATCCTGGAACAGTCGTTTACATATATGTAATTTCCATTTTTTGCAGTTTCGAGGCTCAGAATCTTTAGAGTAACTTGCTTCAAAATAAAAGTGGAAAAATAGCCAGCATTTGCTGCTGAAGCAAATGCTTCATTGTATAGGAATCTTGCAACACAACGTTAAGGTCATATTTCTGGGGGTTTGCTATTGTATCCGGCCCAATGTAATGGGAAATTCATGGGAGCAAATTGCATAACTTTTATTCTGATTGATTGAGTTCAAAATGTTAGCTTACAAAGTAAATAAAGCTAGGGCTGCGTGTGGCTGCTAAAGATTACACACATTCAGGAAATGAGTCCCATGAAAATGGAACGAATTATTGTGTGGAAATGCTTGAGGATCACTTTTAGGGTACTGGAAGCATGGATAGTTTGTATTATTTTGTGCGCAATAAGAGAAGGCTGAACATCAGTAATGGAACAGTCAAGTTGAAATGAGAGGTCTGACTGTATAGGTTATCTCAGTTTTTTGGAAGACAGAGTTTCCATTGTTTTCGATCTACACGTCATATAATCATGGAATCTCGGAGTTAGTCACCACAGAAGATTATTTTCACCATGCAGGCTTTTTTTTTGTGCTTTCGCTCATTTCCTGCTCCGAAGACACACTGTTAAAGATAGGTTTCGTAGAAAAAAAAACAGAATTACCTGGAAAAACTCAGCAGGTCTGGCAGCATCGGCGGAGAAGAAAAGAGTTGACATTTCGAGTCCTCATGACCCTTCAGCAGAAGGGTTCCGTTGAAGTGTCATGAGGACTCGAAACGTGAACTCTTTTCTTCTCTGCAGATGCTGCCAGACCTGCTGAGTTTTTCCAGGTAATTCTGTTTTTGTTTTGGATTTCCAGCATCCGCAGTTTTTGTTTTTATAAGTTTCGTAGAGTTGGGTGTGAAAAAAAAAACGTTTTATAGAATGGTTTACATAAATGCAATATATGATGACATACATTTTCGAAAGAAAAACATGTGCATACAGTATGCTTTGAATTTTAATATGGTAGTGAGCACAGCGAAGACAGGAAGAGGCTATGAATCAGAGAAATAATGGCAAAAACAGTGTCATTTTTCTCAATAAAAACACATTGTTCGTAATCACGATTTGCTCCCAGGTTTGTTTTCCCTCCTCAATAGTGTGGATTTTGTGCTGAAAATGCGCAGTTTATTTTTACCTTCAGTCACAGCCCAGTATTACTTGACCCTGGCCAAACTGAAACGGCAGACATTCTCCAAACCTAATTCCCTAACAATATTTACAATGTTCTGATAAACCCTACAATTAGGAATTATTTAAGTCCGGTGACATGCTGGTATTATCAGTAATCCAGAAGTCCAGGGTAATGCTATGGTGACGTGAGCTTGACTCTCTTCTGTGCAGCAGGTGGAATTTGGTCATTAAAAGCCTGGAATTGAAAGCCTAACGATGACTAAGGAACCATTATCGATTTTGCTAAAGCATCTTCTGTCTCACTAATGTTCTTTCGAGAATGAAGTCTATCGTCCTTACTTCATCTGGCTTATACTTGACTCCAGACCGAACGTGTGGTTGACTTTTAAATGTTATCTAAACAAGGCAAATTAGGCTTTGGCAATGCCATCCTACACAACCAGCTGAGTTTGAAAAGTAAGATTTGGGCTGTAACTACTCATTTTTTAAAGTAGCATAATAATCTATTTCAGTCTCTCTCTCTTTCTCGCTGGCTCTTTTCTCTGTTGCCCGTGTCTATCTGTCTCTCTCCCTATCTTTCTCTATGTCACTGTCGCCCCTTATGTTTCCTTTCATACATCTGTTTCTTTTTTTTTTTTACTCTCGTTAACTTAATGTGTGTTACGTTTCCCCAGTTACTTGCGGGTGCCTTTTCTAATTGCAAACCTGTCTCTGAAGTTTTTTTTTCTCTCACCTGGCCTCACCGCATTTTTGTCATTCTATCGTTTTATACATGACAGTGATTGTGATATCCTTTTCTCCTTCAACCTCTCAATGTATTAGCTATAAAGTATCTTTGAGTTGGAATGCACGCCACTCGAAATTAACGTGTGTATCTGTTGTCAGTAGCCTGAAAAAATTGATAGCGTATACCATTATAGTAACAGTTTGCAATCATCATCCAGGCGAACATGAGGCCAATCAACATGATAAGAAACAAGGACACAACTTACTGCAGTTAGACACTTCCACGTTTTAGAGACGCACCACTAGCAATGGGAGAAATTGAACACGGTAACATAGTCGAAATGCTCTTAGCACGAGGATAGATTTTCTTTTTTTTTATGCAACTCATGGTTATGTCTCCATCCAATTGTGATATGTGCGGATAGGGCTCACCTCTTCCAGATGAAACAAAGTACTCTACATTGCTGAGGAGAATGGCTCCCATTACCTTTCTAATATACCGAATAATCTGAGATAATGACAGCTAAAAGTAAACAGATAAACAAGCAATATTGAAAGTTTCTGAATTAAAGTGTGGCTATCTCACTGCGGATGAGAAGGTAATGAAGGGCACCCTCATTCTATCTCAGGAATAAGTGAAGCATTTCTCTTCCACCACATTACTGTCTGTTCAAAGATATTTGGATAATTTTATTGCACACACCACTGAAATTTGTGATCAACCTGTGTAACAACATTATTAACATCATTTCTTCCACGGACAGTGAGTTCAGAAGCAAGACATGAATGCGGACCTAATTGACTCAGCAGAAGGGATGCCGCTCACTGCACTGCCAGACCCCCTTCAGCCAAGTAAGAGCTCTGGAAAAGCTGGATAACGACATATACAGGTAAGGTCTCTCCAAACGGTCCAGTTAAGTACTCCCAGCTCAGATACACTGGGATTTAGCTACAGTGTAAATTACCATCTGTACAGATCCAAGTGCATTTTTTTTTTCCCAGTTCATGCACTGGATATTTGCTTGTCCAGTAAAATATCCTCTATAATGCCCCATTGAACACTCAGATCAAATCTCATCGAATTTGGACAGTGTTGATTTGTGATAGCAAGCGTCCTCCACTGAATGTGTTACAGCAATTTTGCATCAAAAAACAGACCGGGGCAAATACATCACAGTTTATTGACAGACTAAATCCGCAACGAAGCAGGGATACTAACAGGTAACGAATGACATAGAGAACAAATGCCCTTAAATATTGTGCACTGAAATAATCCTAGCTTTATTGAAATATACGATGGAAATATTAAATTTTCTAAACAGTCAGAACATCAGCAGCATATGCAAAGGGAATTCAGTTAAGTATTCAATGCACAGAAGCGTAAATGTTCATTTATTTGACAAATTTTATGCTTATGCGGAAGGGCGGAATGGTGGGGTGGGCAAGGGTTTCAAAAAACTTTGATCTGTGGGAGGTGGACGCAGGAGAGATAAGTTGGCAGAGATAAATGGGTTGTTAATGGAACACAATTAGTGTAATAAAATATGGTTTCAGGGGTGGTGTAAGTGGGAAATACCAGAAAAAGTACTACAGGTGCTGTTCCAAAATTTTAAGGCTGAGGTTACGATCTGAAAATGTTGATCTCAAAGGTGATTTGGCAATCTTGTAAAGAGCTTAATTGCAGTTCCTGTACATATATGCGGGCACAGTAGAAGATTGCAAGACACCGATGACACATTTAACGAATAAGAATGATGAAAAATGAAATCAGAGAAAACTGGAAGCTCAGGGACACTCCTGCTAAATGGATTGCTGTGTTTATTCTCCAGTTGTCGAATGTACAAAAGGAGCAAAACGCTTACTACATTAATTTGTAAAGGAGAATGAATTTAGATTTATGTTAATTGTTAGTTCATCTGGAATGTTTGTGTAGGATGTCATATGTCAGAAATCGAGAGTGTAAAATTACAGGTTTTGCATCTGATTCCTTGTCATGTAAGTTGCCCTGAGATGAAGAAGGGAAGTTAAGAGTGAATGGGCAGTTCCCGGAGATAAAGAAGGTAAACTGAGAGTGAACGGGCAGTTCAAGAGGGATTCATGTTGGCAAGTTTCCATTCATAATGCTGATATTGGCGCAGAACTAAAGATATGCTTGTTACAGCAATGCACTAGAGTTTGTTGGGAATGCTGTAGGAAGGCTTGTTTATATTTAAGGTTGATTGGACAGAAGATTCATAAGAGAGGAAAGTTACTGTGATTCTTTGCAGAAAGGAACAACGGCGATATCAGAAGCGCAGAGAATGAAATTAACACACCCAGTGGCGTTAACACACTTTGCAGAAGGGTCCTTGTCTTTCGAAAAGAACAGAAAGCATTTGCAAATACTTTGTGCAGAAGGCAACCGAATATTCCGTTTTTCCGTTTTGTTTTCTTTTCCAAAGTTAATTGGCTTCGGTGGGACTCTGCCCCTGACTCAGGTGGGAGTCTCACTTCAGAGTTTTGCCAGACAATGGATGAAGTGGCAGCTCTTTAGCCACTGTGGCGACAGAAAAAATAATGAACAGAAAAAAATTGTGCATGAGGCCGACTGAGCCTAAGCCCTGGGAACCTTGTTTTATATGTAGCTTTTTTGATGTTTACTGGAAATGCACTCAAGCAGGGAGGTGCAGCCCATTCAAAGTCCCGGATTATACCCTGTAAATGCTGGACATGCTTTAGGGTTTCTAGAGGTGAGTTACTCATCACAGGTTGCGCAGCCTCTAACCTGCTCGTGTGACCATAATATTTGCATGGAGAGTCCAGACTCGCTTCTGGTCTGTGGTGGCACCCACAACTTTAATATTGATTTTATTCAGCGATGGTAATTCCATTGAATGTCAAGGAATGATGTTTAGACTCGTTATTGTTGGAGAAGGTAATTGCTAGAAAATTGTGTGGTGTGCATACTACTTGACACTTGTCAGTCTAGACTGAATATTGTCCACATCCTGCAAAATATGTACATGGATTGATTCTGTACCCGAGCATTCGGGAATGGTGCTGAACATTGTGCAATCTTCAGCGAACATCCCCTTATGATCAAAGGGCGTGAACAAACCAGATGTCTGGACGCTCATTTTAGCCAAGCCATGGCCCTTTGGGTCAAAAGAATGGGAACACGCCATCGTTTTATAAATGTGCATTTAATGTCCTAATGAGACAATAAACACGCGCGCAAAGTGCAATTATAAGGGTTAAGGTCAACAAGACGCATTCAAAGTGTGAATCACATCAGGCGTGAAACTTGTTTTTTTTTAAAGAATAACAGCCTTGATATGACTTGCTTCTAACCTGCAGGTGAGATGAGATCCTCAGATGAGAACCAAACTTTGGAGAGGTGTCGCACAGGCTATTCAAGCAACAGCATGGCATAGTCATCCTCTCGGAATCATAAAATATTAAAAAAAATGTCCCAGACGCCACCATCACCTTCTCTGTGAATGTCCGGTCTCACCAAGCGGAAAGACACAGCAAATGTGGCGGCACAGTGTATTTCAAGCCGGAGTGAGTTGCACTGGGAGTACAAAACATCGACTTGCAGCCCCATGAAGCCTCAAGCCAAAGGGCAAACAAGGAAAGGGAAAATCCTGCTGATTACCACGTACGGCCCTCCATCAGCTGATGAATCAGTGCTCCTCTATGTTGAACTGCAGTTGAAGGGAGCACGGAAGTTGGCGATGGCATATAATGTATTCTGGGTGGATCTGTATCACCACTACTGACCGAGAGGGCAAAGTATTAAATTGTAAAGCTGCTCGAGTGGGCCTGTGGCGTGTGGTGAGGGAAAAAACATCTTTGACCTCATCCTTGCCAATCTGCTAGCTGCAGATGCACCTGTCCATGAAAGTATCATTAGGCATGACAACCGCACAGTCGTTGTGGAGACAAAGTCTCATATTCAATTTGAATAAACCCTTATATCGTGTTGTGTTGCATGACAACCGTTTTAATTGGGATATATTTTGATCGGAGGCAACACCTAAGTCTGGGTAACAAGGAGGTGCCATGGGCCGTCAACAGCAGCAGATTTGTGCCAGGACACAATCCGTAAACTCATGGCTCAGCATACCGCATATTCTACCATAACCGTCAACCAGGGTGTCAACCTTCATTCAACGAATAGAGCAGGAGGACATGCGAGGACAAATTCCATGCATGCATTGTGGAGCTATAACAGAGGACCCTTTGCGTGCCAAACAGCATAGGCAGCAAGTGATGAAATTGATAAGCAATCCCACAACCAAAGTATCACTTCAAAGCTCTCCAGTCCAGCCACATAGCGTCCTGGATGGTGGTGCATAAGTAAACAACTCACTGTGGTAGGACGCTCCTTAAAGGTCCGCGTCCACAATAATGTAGGAGACCATTTCATCAGTGTCACCGATAAGGGTAATGAATTATCTGCAATTTCAGCCACAAGTCCGGAGTGCATTATGCATCTGGGCCTCCACCGAAAGACACCAGCATCACGGATGCCAGTCTTCAGCGAATTCAATTCACTCCAAATGACGTCAAGAAATGGCTGAATGCACTGGACATTGCAAATACTTTTGGCCCCGACAGCATTCCGTTAATATTGCTGAAGGCTGGTACTTTATGACTTGCCCTGCCACTAGCCAAGCTGTTCCGTGCAGCTACAAGACAGCCATTTAACCGGCTATGTGTAAAATTGCACAGGTGTGTCATGTACGGAAGAAGCAGGACTGATTTAGCGCGGCCAAACAGCGCTCTATCTTTTCTCAATCACAAGAAAAGTAATGGAAAGGTCATCAGCAGTTCTATAAATGCAATAACTGACGCTGAGTATGTTTTCCACCAGGGCCACTAAGACCCTGACCCCATTTCAGCCTTGGGTGAAATAAGTGCAAGGAGCTGAACTCCTGAGGTGAGGTAAGACTGATTGTCCTTGCAATCATGGCAGACTTTGACTGAATGTAGCATCAATTCGACTAGCAACACTCGAGTCAAAGGGAATCAGAGGACAGATCTCCGCTGTTTGGAGTCATAACAACAACAATTGAAGATGGTTGTGTTCTTTGGAGGCCTGACATCTCAATTCCAGGACATCATTGCATGAATCACTCGGGGCAGTATCCTGGCCCAACCATGTTCCGCTGCTTTGTCAATTACCTTCCTTCCATCATAAGGTTGAAACTAGGAAAGTTCGCAGATAACAACACAACGTTCGGCAGCATTCGCAACGCAACAGATATTGAAGCAGCCTGTGTCCAAATGCAAAAAGCCCTGTACAACATCCAGGCTTGGTCTGACAAATGGCAATCAACATTCGCACAACACAAGTGTCAGGCAATGGTCGTTTCCAGCATGACAGGAACAAGCCATAGCCCCATGGTGCTCAGCGGCATTTCCATCACTGATTTGCCAAACTGTCGACATGCTGGGTGTTACAATTGAATACAAACTAACCTGAAATATTCATATAAAGGCTGTGGTACAAAATCATGTCAGAGGCTAAGAATTCTTTGAAAATTAACTAACCTCCTGACAAACCGGAGTTGCTCCACTGTCTACAATTGACAAGACAGGTGAATGTAGAATCCTCCCCACATGCCTGGATCAGTGCTGCACCCATAACACTGAGGAAGCTTGACAGCATCCAGGACAAATTAGCCGGCTGGAATTGTAGCACATCCACATCACTCCCTTCTCCACAGGCACAACTTTGCAGCATCGTGTATCATCGAGGACATGCATTGCAGGAATTCACCCAGGTTCCTTGGACAGCAACTTGCAAACTTATGATGTCTAGGATGTAGCACAATAAGGGCATCAGATAGACTGGAACAAAACTTCGAAGTTACGCTCAAAGTCAATCATCATCCAAACTTGCACAAGTATTCCCATTCCTTCACTGCTACTGTCTCAAAATAATCAAACTCCCTTCCTAACAATACTGGGAGTGTACCGTCACCAATGGACTGCAGCAGCTTTAGATGACAGCTCACCACCACCTTCTCAAGGGAAAGTAGCGATGTGCCATACATGCTGGCTCAGCCAGCGAAGCTCAATTCCTGTGAATAAATATAAACCTCGCACGGTAATTGTAAGGCAGTAAAATTTCCTATCCTCATCGTTGAAGCAATCCCCTCAGAACATGCCACAATTTGGAAGAGTGGAACTTTTCGTTCCAGCCTCGGGTTATTGGTGTCTTTATGTTCAACGTCTTTCCTTCTCCTTTGTGGCAAACAGCACTGTGGGGCAACATGCGAAACATGTGATTCTCTTATCCATGTATGGAAGTAACACATGCGGATTAACTCACTCTCCTCTCCACAATGACGCCCAGTGGCCAGATTCGAAATGTTTTCATGACTTAATGAATCTTCAGAAGTGTCATTACCAGGTAATGCTTTCAGTAATGATGTAATATTGCAAATTTGATTCAAGGAGCAATGCCAGAGATAGTTCCTTTTTTAATGTCAAGTCAGAAATGGTGAACAGAATTTTCTGAGTTTGTTACATCTATCAATTATATGTTTGGAGGTCGTATAGTCTGTGGCATAAGTGAAGATGCGATTCAGAAAAGATGACTCTCTGAAACAAATTTGGATTTTCAGAACAGAATGCAAATTGCTCTTGCAATGTAAGGTGCATAGCGGGCCTGAAAGCCATACAGAAAGCGAAACATGGTGTCGAATTCCACGTTGGGTGGAGTGTGTCAGACAAAAAGACTGTAAATTTAAAATATTAGTTTGCTCAGAAGTGGGAGCAGTCCTCGCTAGAAGGTAAATTAAACAAGAAATCTTAACCGCCCAAAATGTCATAATAGTACCAGAGGTGGAAGCAAACAACCTTGAAATGAACCACAATTAAAAAAAAAGAATGGATTTCTGTCATCAGAAAGGCACCTCATGATATATTGTAAAGACTGAATCAGACAGACCCTCAAACAAAAGTTTAAAAAACGAGCGCTAATGCATTCAAAAGCCTGAAGTAATAGATTCAGATATTCATCTGTCGTGTAATTTAAACATATGATTTACATAGCCTATCTAATAGTCCAGAGAGCGAATGAGAGTCTGATTAATATAAAAAAGCATCCACAAGTCCACGAGGCTGATAGGTGAGCATACAATTAAATATTTGTACCACAATGGAATCCAAATTAATTTTGGAAGAAACAGATTCTAAATTTAAAAGTTTATTGTGAAAAGACATACAGGTCAAGGGCACATGTAAAGACACAGTAAACTGCCGGAGACAAAACTTGAAATTGCAGTAGTTGCTTGTAGCAGACATTGGGTGAAACTGGTTAAGGGAAAGGCGCATGGATTTGTCACAGAGTTTGCAGAAAAAAGGTGAAAAACCGCCGAAAGACCTTCATGTATTTCGAGATTCCACTCCTAATTAGATAATCTGGAAAAGTTTGACGAGAAACCAAAAAGCTCAGCACTTCTAAAGTAAAGTGAATTATCACTTGACAGAGAAGACACGGCAATGCTTAATTTCCCATGAGGCAGTCCCCTAGTGCAAAACATATGGAAGAGCCGAAAAAACAACTAAGTGCAACGAAAGAGGCTTAGGAGGCGAAGTCGCTTAATTGTCTTAGAGACTGAGAGATGATTAAATTCTGGAAAGTCAGCGATTGAGTTCACTCAAGTTCAGCTAACATCTGAGGTTAATCTGGATAATATTAAAGTTAGAAAAAAGTCATTGTCAGAAAGATGGATGCTCATCGAAGGAAGACAAAAAGGAGAAATAATACCATTCAGTTTGACAGCGTTTAAGTATATTTTCATTTGCAGTTGTTAGAAGATCACCAACTTGAGCCCAGTGAAAGCAGGTGTACATTTCCAGGTATCTTAGGGCCTAATGCTGAAGGGTCAACAAGGTTCTGCACAGGCCATTTAAAGTTGAATCCGGTAAAAACAAACCTGGACCCCAACGCTATAGCTCGTCTATGGGATTGCATCGACAGCGTTACAAATGCCACGCTCCTTACCAAGATTTATTTGCTAAAAATGTATTGTCAAGTACCTTTAAAATCGCAAGCAAAGGAGAGACCGGCGTGTGCCACACACAAAGGTCTATGTCAATGACGAGTAATGCAATTCATAAAATAAACATGTTGTATCCACTTTGCAATTATTAAGGATCAGGTGAGCACTAGGCCTCCTAACTGAAAGGCTTACTTGGATGATGCATTGGTCGATAGCAACACGTAAGAAGACCATTTCAAGCAATTGCTAGCCTTAGTTAACAAACTGCAGTAGTCAGATCTATAACAAAACTCGCAAAAATTGTTTTCGCAAAAGCACAAGTAATTTTTTTAGGGATTATCGTCGGGCTGGGACAAACATTGCCAAGAGCGCAGAAATGACAGGTCTTGCAGGAATCCTCTTTCCCTATAAGTAAACGGGGAATCATGAGATATTTAGGGATGTGTCGTTCCTATCGTAAATGCGTGCCAATCTTTTGCACAGAAGCGGGTCCACAAACAGATTGCAGAAAAATATAAGGGTGGTGTGATGAAGAGAGTACCAGGCAGCCAATGTGCACCATCAGACGATTCTAGTTAATGAACAAACATTAAGCGTCCTTAGTTTTGCCAACACCTTCAAGCTAACAAACCATTCTAATGATTAACGGTGGGCGAAGTCCAATTGCAAGGATATGAATCAGGCATAAAAAAAACAGTATTGTATTTATCTCAATAAACGAATCAACAAATAAAAATAAACCAACAAACGTAGAAAAATATAAATAGATAGATAGATAGATAGAGAGATAGCCAAAGAGACATTCGCCACAAAAAGAGGTACTGTGCAGTTGAAAAGCAAACCCTGTGATTGTTACTAGTTCCGAAGCATTTTAATTTATCTATCCATCATGACAGTAAAGAAGCAATATTAAGTACTGATCATAACAGTTTGGCCTTTGTGGAAAAAAAAATGACTCAGAATGGCTGGCTGTCAAGATCGATCTTGCTAATACAGCCTTACAATAATAAAAGCAATCATACTGCTGCTAAAATTAATACAATTTCTAATGCATTAACAAGAATGTATATTTTATAATTTCCTGGAAAGCATATCAGTCAGCATACTGCACAGGTTCACTATAAGGAGTGAATGGATGAGCGATTGCAAGCTTGAATTATGTTTTTATGTTGCATTTTTTTTTTCATTGCACGTTGCAATGAAACACATTTCGAAACTCCCCTTCATCCCTGAAGCAAGGAGGCATGTTTGGGCCTCATCTCTCAGGACTGACTTTTTGTTCTAAAGAAAGGACATGACTGCATATGAAAATCTTGTTGGGTCCTCAGGTTATGTATTTCAAAATAAAGCCATCATTTCATTTGGAACTATCAGCAAGTAGGCGTGTTCCAAGAAATGAGCTGACGTTTAAGGTAATTAAGGGAGTTCTGGTTGTTTGTTTTGAACTGCAATCAATTTTAATTGTGGAGAATAAAAGGCTGAAAAGGAACGTTTTTAGCTTGCTGCAAATCGCATGGGTGAGAGGCAAAAATGCTGAAGTGGTGAATATGCTGATTTTGACAGTAATCCTATTGGGAAACAAGCTGTCGAAGCCCGGGAAACAATATTGCTCCCTCTCCCTCTCTCAATTGTCTAAGCATGTGTGGCTATCATCCTGGTGAGAGAACACTTATTTGAGTGTTGTAATCTTCATTGGATCTGAATAGCAAGGAAAGTTTGATTGGAACCTCCAGACAGCGATCGAGACGAGCCTTCACTCGAGGGAGCTGCAAGTTGAAAGCGTCGAGCCCATGGACATTTTATCCTTTATTAATAACCCCATCTTCCAAAAGTCCATCCCTGTAGAGAAGCCCTATCTCTTTGTCCTGTAACTGTCTATATATCTTCCTTTATGTAAGAAATGTTTAGACAAACCGCTGATGCAGAAACGACTCTAACACAACCCAGCAGGCGGGTGAAGGAAAACCAATTTATCAGACATTCACGGGACAACTGATGACGTGGAAATAACCTATGGAACGGTAAGACATCAAGGGAAAACAATCAGATAGATTTTACGGGGCTGTTATCGAATAACCAGTGTAAAAACCTACTGTTTGTAGTAATTGTTCAATGTGCATGGTTGCTGGACGCATTCTGGACAAGCGGCTTCTCTGCCCACACCATTGGACCGATCTTGGCTGAAGAGTAAGTATCCAGGTGAGGAGTAGCTCTACGAATAGAAAGTGAGACGGGAAAGCATTTTAGCAGCTATACATGAAGAGTGCAGGCGAACAGCTCGGAGTCAAACAGAAGTTCCAGATAACTAGCATCCCCAATGTTCAGGAATGGTGGAAGGAATGAACAGGGCAGTAAAAACAGCTGTAATTAATTCAATAGGTAAAACGTGGAAACTTTATGTGAACATGTTAGCCACCATAATTATGTCACCTACAGAAAATAAATACGGGACTTTCAGCATTACTCCACAAGAGCTGTTGGACACGAAAGTAACCTTCAGACAAAGAACTCTCTCCTTTCTCTTCAAACACTTCGAATTTTATTTTTTATCTATTTGTGTTGTTTTCCTTTGTCGTCAACCAACACCAAACCCCAGCACTCACACAGCGATCTGCCCCTTGTTCCTAGGTTGTATTTTATCAGAGCCCCGAATATTGATCTCCCACTAACATTCTGCTTTTATAGGTTTTTGCCACGATCAGAACATACTTATTCTTCACCAATACTGTTAACACTCACGTTTTCTTGTGACAGCAACACCTTTGTCAGGTAAACACGGAAATTCCCAATGATTGAAGAACTCAACATATAAATGCTCACAACGATACCTAAGCATTTGCATATATTTTCATACAGAAGTTGCAAATGGATGTTCTATCTCGTCCTTAATGGAGGTCTGAAACATCACAAGTGTTTCTATTTAAATGAGTTGATTTACTCAGCGTGGCATCAGTAAACAACTGAATGTCCTGAATACCTGAAAGCTTTTGCACCCTTTAATCATCACAGCCAAAGACCTGAAGCTTAGGCAGTTTTTCCAATTCCGCTAAATCAAATACTGCAAGTAATTAGCAAATCTAATCGAATGTTATCATTTATTGCGAGAGTAATTGAATACAAAAGTAGGGAGGTTATGCTTCAGTTGTACTGTGCAATAATAAGGCGACATTTGGATTGCTGTGTACAGTGTGCTTCAACCTATTTGAAGAAGGATGAAAATGCATTGCAGGCAGTTCAGAGTGGGTTTACCAGACAAATAACTGGAGTCGGTGGGTTGTCGTATGAGGAAAGGTTGGACAGTAAAGGCTTGTATCCGCTGGAGTTTTGTAGAGTAAGAGATGGCTTGATTGAGAAAAGATAGGGTCCTGAGGGGCCTTAACAGGGCGGATGTGGAGAGGATGGTTCTTCGTCTGGGAGCATCAAGAACGAGGGGTCACTGTTTAAAAAAGATGGGGACGGTCATTCAGAACAGCGATGAAGTTTTTTTTTTCCACTGGGAGGCACGTAAGGCTTCGGAACGCACTTCCTTAAAAGGTGGTAGAAGCAAAGTCTGAATATTTCTAAGGCGGGTGTGGGTAGATTCCTGGTAAGCAAGTGAATTATAGGCTATATGGGGTAGGTGTGATGTATATTTCAAGTTATTACCAGATCTACCATGATCTTATTAATTGGAGGGGCATGCTCGAGTTATTGAATGGCGTACCCTTGATGCTCATTTGCATGTCCATATCATTGTATATACATCATCAGTATCTGCCTGGCAATGTAGAAACAAAATACAATAATGTGCCCTGTCTACCAAAAGCGCGAAAAAAGCAATCAATTAAAGTCCAGTCCTGATCCTCAGCTACTTGATCAATCCTGTCAAGAAATATAGTCATTTAAAGTAAGTAGTGTGGTAGGAATAAGGCATATCTTAGGTGCTTAACGTCGACTTGTACTTCAGTCCGTTAATAAAAAGCCTAGTTGAGTTTTCGATTTACATTAAAATATGAAACATGGGATCTAGTTTCGTTGTTTTGGGAAACAACAGGTCTAAAACTGGTTGTATGCCTGCATTGCTAATTTGCGTTTTATGACTTTAATAAAAGTTAAAAATAAATTCAAAAAGATTTTCAAAAATTGTGCTGTTGCCTAGCAGCAGAGGTCCCCAGAGACATGCCCTGCTCACACACAGATTGGGAGGAACAAAAGGGAAAGCATTTTGAATTCAATTATTTGAAGGCAGCTGCCTGAATGGAAACTAGATCAAAGGGTTAGATGTCAAGTCTCAAGCTGAAAAATAAGTTTCTATAAACAGGAGTGTGGAGCCGGAGAAAATCCCAGGCCGACATTCCATGGAAATACGTCAAAAAGTGTTGTTTTATGAGCAGTTAAGAGTAGGGAGCAGGGAGAGTTTTCAAGCCTCAAATCTAACGAAATGAATGCTGCAGGGAGCAACATTTAAATGAAGAACGGCTTTTGGGAATGCAGAAGGCTAAAAAGACAGCGGAAGCTTTGTAAATGGCACACCCATCAGTTGTGTACTGTTGACGGCTAAGTCAGTGAGGAACAGTGGGCTGAAGGATCTTTGAACGCATATGTTAAACCAATGGGCATTAGGATTTGAAAGTGATATCGAAAGAGTGGGGGCGGACCCTTGTGGAAGGCACCTGAGTGAAAGCCTCGTTTTGGTAACCATTCTGAAGAGTATTTTTTGGAGAGTGGAGTTTGCAACCCATCATCTGCAAGGCGGAGTTCAGTAAGGCTGGTTGGCTCGTGGTGCCACAATCTTTTGTGTTCAGTTGAGGAGAGATCCATAGCATACGCCTGAGTTGGCATCTATCAATTGGTTTTAGAGTGTGGCGTGCCTGACCACAGTCACCTAGTGGTTTAATGGACTTTATACCATTTATGAACACTAGCGTAAAAGGTAGCTTTTTTAACTTCTGTTATCCTTCCAAATCTTAATGTATCTGTAAGGGCAGATTTATGGGTGAATTTGTATTATAATATAAGTAATCTTTTCTTGATTGATAAGTATGCTTTTATTTCGTTAAGAGGTTCATCAGCTCACCGTTGTAACTCTGTTTATTGGCACCCTCAACGATTCTAAACAAAAAACAAGTGTTGGAATATATGAAAAACACGTAGATCACCATGTCCACTGGTAATATGAGCTAGGATCATAAGAATGGCATTAAAGATAGTGCAATCAAACAGTGCTCACACTGCAATAACTTGCTCAGTGTTTTGTAACTGTCAGGGCCATTGGACTCCTAACAGCTCTACAACATTTTTTCATACGTGACAAAGAAACAGAATTCAAGATGTGAGATGCAAGCTCATGACCTTGATATCGATGGTGCGTTTGACCAATTTTGGCAACAAGGAACTTCAGAAATGTGAGCAAAATGAGAATCAGTAGAAAAGTCACCACTGACTACATTCAAGCCTAGTGCAAAGGAGAATCGTTAAGATATTCTTGGGCCAAATATTGCAACTAAATAAACCACTGCAGAACTTCCTGAAGATGGTGTGCTGGGCAAAACCGCCATTCGTTGCTTCATCATTTAAGGTTCTCTGCACGACTACCTTAAAATGTAACAACTTAATGATGATTTACAGGTGCTCAATGCCAATGGTTGCTCCTCAGTTAATGTAGCGCTTAGGATTTACTTGCAGGAAAACTTAGCCAATACTCCACCTTAGGCTGAAATCTGAGGAGCAGCATTTCCAAAAGCAGCGTAAGACAATGATTGTTCGCAACATGAGAGAATATTAAGGTCACACCTTGACATTCAACGACATCATCATCTCTTAAACAACCAAATGCAGCCTTGTGCGCACATATTGCTTGACGTAGATGTGGACACCTTGCCAAATGAATTTTGTCAATTTAGATACATTTAATCTCCTGGTTCGGCTTTATCCACACTCCTTGATACATTCTCAATGACGTTTAACAAATGTTTCAATCACGATTCCCCTTTTTACGAAATCACTTTGGATCTGCTTGATTGTATTATTTTTAAATGTTGTGCTATTATGCAACTATTTCATTCACAAAGCATCCCATCAGTTTCAATATCATCGAATTTGGGGTAAATGGCCTGTATATTCCTGGTTACTCACTAAATTCTTTCTCTAACACGGTCAAATATGTGTCTGTGTGTGTGTGTGTTTCAGTGTGTGCGTTTGTGTGTCTTGGTGGTAGGAGCTGAAGTTTGTTGGGGTGAGGGGCTGTGTGGGGCAACGCCAAAGATGTGTGGGGAACCTACTCCTGAAGCTCATAAGGAATGTTTTGCCTGGTAATTTTCCAGAAGAACAATCGTGGCTGGACAAATACTCTGCAATGGGAACAATTATAAAATGCGTTTTAAATCGCAAACTTCGAATGTTCCCAGCTGTATGACGCAAAAAATGATTTAGAAATCGCTAGAAAAGACATGAAAATGTGTTTATGTACTTTTTGGATTGCGTTGAGTATTGTTGCAACAGCTTGGCAGTTTAAATAAATAAATGTTGAATTGAGAGGAAAGTGAACGCTGGAATTTGGAAGGGCCAGGATACCAAACATCCGATTATGCTTTTAACGCAACTATGATCAAATGCTTTCACCAAGACTGCGTTTCGTTACTTCAGAGCAAAGTAAGTCACACAGTGAGCAGTGAATATAGTATTAGAAATAAAATGAATTTAAATTCATACACATGTTACTTGAAGATATGCTAGGGTGCATGGTTAGAGTGTATTTCTCTCCCACTGGCTGCTTCTTAAGGGGCGGACAGAAAGAGGTTTGTTGTGCAGGTTGAAATTGAAGGGATAGGATTCACTCCAGATTCCATCCACACCTATCACAAAGCGATTTCATGCTGGTGTGGGCAAGGCCTCGGATGGGAAGCCCGCCATTCCAAAAGCTATTCAGGGGAATATCTGCATGGTGTTGGAGGATGCAGTGGAGGATGATGTTTTGCATGCGGAAGTGGCTGGTGTAGAAAGTGAGTGCTGATGATTGTGGGAGGGAGCGAAAAAGGATAACAGCTAAATTGGTTGCATTGAACAGACACGGTGGAGGGAAATGCATAAACATTTGCGGGAAAACCAAATTTCAGAAAGATGAAGACATATCAGAACCGCAAATGTGTAAGCTTGCTTTGTTGGAGGTTTCGCACATCAATGGAAGGACGAATTGCATTGGCTGAGTGCAGAAAAAACTGAATTAGGTTGGATCCAGTAACGTGCTCTACGTTGCAAGAGAGAGCTGATTCATCACATGCTCTCTTATGCTCAAGAGATGACGCCTGATATTGCTGAAACACATAAGATCAGAAGCATCTATGCAGGGTGGATTACGTGTCGTTCTTTCCGCTGCCTTAAGGAATAAATTTCATTGCGCCATGATATGCAGATATGGGTTGGGTGAGGTGCTGTGGTGTTGGGGGGCGGGGTCGTGTTTCTGGTCATTGATTTACTATTTTGATGAGATAAAAAAATCTTCAAATTGAGTGTTGTGTTTTATTTGCATTGTCTGGTGGAGGCAATTGTGTCTGTTGCACCTTAGGAGTCTGAGGTTGACATAAAATCATTCGTGCCCATTGTCACACTCTGCAAACCCTACTATCATTCTCGTACTCTGAGAAATTTCATTCCCATTCGGTCTCTCCTTAAAGATAAGGTCCATTAGATCACTGCGCAAATCTATTTTCTACTTCTGTGCTTTTAAATCTCACTGAGATCAACCTTGTTTCTGTTGACAACACACAGGTCCAGTGTATTTTAGGCAGTAAGAATACATATTGCTCGATCGAAAAACAGAGCTCATGTTCGAGATACATCCTGCCACAAGGTAACAAAGTTGAAATCGTGCCAAGTTAATCTGTGTGAAGGCCAAAGACCAAGTGACCACAAAAACCTTCAAAAATAGTAGCGGTTGCTGCCTTTTGCAAGCAGGGAGAAGTTGCAATGCTGAGTGCTGCCAATAATCATTTCAAAACTTCTGTGCCCCAGTCGATAACCGTGCTCTGAGTACGTGTAAGTAATAATCTCTGAGGATGCTCTCATTAACAGAGAGACTCAAAATGCTGCCGGGTTTGAAATGGATTGGGGACTCAGGATTACTGCTGACCAGACCATAGCAAATACACGCTGGATTAAGAAGAAGGGTTGACACATTCTTGTAAGTTGCAGTAAATGTGTACGAGCTTTGTAAGATCATTCTATTCCTGAAATATGTCGCTATCCAATTGAATTAACTAAAAGTTTTCCCTACTGGCTTATATTTTATAAGGTTTAAACCATCTCTTGAAATTATTGAAACAGCTAATTAATGTAATTAATGTATTAAATATTTTAGTTCTCTGTCTCAAAATAGCTTCAATAAAATCAGATAACTCTTTCAGTGCAGCTAATATTCGTGTCCTGGGCAACATGTGATGTTCCCCTGCCGTCAGATTTGCGGGGATAGGGAGAAGGAGCTCTACATATCAGGTGGCCTTCCAAGTAACGTGAAACCAACAACGAACAATCCTCGAAGTTATGCTAGGCCTAAGCCTTTCCCTAATTTAGACCTTATTGTATCATTGCCCACTCTGCTCTATTTTCATAATGGTGGAGTGACTTCATCAGGATACAAAAGTGCTGACTGTGACCATAATTAGTCCTCGAGCAGGAATGGGGGAAGTCCCCTTGGATGGTTTCCTTTCATTATCTGGTACCTCTGCACAGGTTAACGCCACGCACCTATCCTCCATCTAGCCTCTGCTCTCAACAGCGCTATCCCCACATTTGGTTTCTCACCACCCTAACCCATTCAGATACTCCAACATTCACCTCGGTCCTGAGGCTGGGCCTTAGGCATTAGAGACTTTTCATAGTCCTAGACCTGCCCACTGCAGCTTCTGGCTCTGCTGGAACTAGGGAGCTGCTGGCGCAATAGATTGTACATAATTTTTCTGAGGTGCGACTTGATCCCAACTGAGGGACAGAAGTCCCAGCTCCAGACAATTAACCTCCGGCAGCCCGTGTGGAAGACAATGTATACTCCACCGATTTTGTGCAGGAAATCCTGCCTTATTAAAAATCGTGCACTGATGTCCTGAGGCATGCTTTGTATTATATTAATTTACAAGTTCATGTATGCAAGGGTGACGTGTGCAAGAGGCCCTGGGTGTTGACATTTTTTGCAGAACAAGCAATGAAGTATTCATTTAAGACATTATTTCTTAATTGGAAGCAGCACAGACAAATATGTATATTGTGATTTGGAATTTTTATAAATGCTTTTAATTGAGGTAATGTTACCTATGCTAGTAGTGGCATATTGGAATAAACATTTTCGCCCGTAAGATGGACTAATCGTGTAGAAAATGGACACATGAAAATATTACTTTCAAATCCTTTGACCTTTAATGCAAATGTGATAATTACGGGTTGAGGAGGATTTAAAATTATGAAGCGTCATAGGCAATATGACTTAGAGTAATGGAAAGCTGAAATTCCCTTAACATTCATGTTTTATGAATAATGTTGTCCACTGTAATATTGTACAGCGCACGTTTATAATCTCTCTGAGTTATAAAATGTAATGTTGGTCTAGTTCAACTGGGATGAAAAGTAAAAATCGTTTTCAGAAGTTTCATGTTGCAAATGTGCTGAGAACATTACATGGCTGACTGAGAGTCAAACAGAAGTTTTGCTTACAGCGACGGAGTTTAGCAAAAGCAACAATTCCGCAGAATAGATTCACAATTGAAACTTCTTCTTGAGCAACATTGACAAACAAGTTAATTTAAAAAAAGATGCAGGATATATATTAAACGAAAGGCCAACTAACCTAGGAAATGGTTTACAACAATGGAAAGAACACAATAAATGTGGAAGCTCCAGGAATACTATTAAATATGCACAATGTATTTGTACTTTAATTGTGATGTTTGGATAGTGATTCACAATACCTATTTAGGAGGAAATTAAGGGTTCTACTTGTTAATATACATCATGGGAACGTTATGCATATAAATGGTTGTGCTGTTGGATGTCCAGTTTTGAGTTGATAGATCTGCTCGAACTCCGTTCTCATTTAGCAGGTGGTGGTGTCACAAATCTCTATGGAAGTTATTCTCAATGTGAGTCCCAGGTCTAAATCTCCTAAAGTGCTGCAAGGTTCCCACACCTATACATATTGTCATGGGCAGAAGCAACTGCAAAAATGCAGATTGTTCGTGGCGAGGCTAATTAGGTTTATTCCGTGTTGTTAGCCCCTGACCACTTGCTGCAGATAGGGCCAAGCTGATTTATCATTTATCACTCAGCCAGCGTCAGTTAGCTATCGTGCTACAGAACTGAGCTTGGTGATGGCCATTGAACATCCCCAACAACATTGCATGTCGTGTACTTGGCAACCATATTGGTGCTGCCAAACGGCATTCAACACTGAGGAGTGCGTTTGATCGGCTAACAGGAATAGATTGAGACGGATTGGCGTTCGATTGATAGTACTAAGTACAGGTCGTCCTTGCCCAAGTTTCACGTGTTCCCATGATATTTCTAGGCGTGTGCACTCAACTATGAATGTTCCGAAGGCAAATAATTCAAGATTATGTAGGACTTTGCCGCTTCGCCTTGTGGTTTTTTTTTCTTGTCTTTTGAGCAGGACGCACATGGTGATAGTGGTATAAGTACATTCCCTGTAAGAGGCGACTGCTCTGTGTGAAAGTGTTTCCTATTTATGTTCAAGTGCACAGATGTTCGTGAGCAAATCAACTCAGGTTTCCTAGGACTTGCTTTGTCCATTGTAGTATATTTTTTTGATAGAGCTAAGAGCTTTGCCAGGCACTTTCAGAGACCAATTAAGATTCAGTTACATTGATGGATCTGAAGTTATATTTATGTCAGACCAAGTAAGGGCGGCATCTTTCTCTTCTACAAGGCAGGTTTTTTTTTTCATGGGAATCCATTATTTTTTCATGGATCTATTATTAAGACAATTTTTGAGTTACAGAATAATTATATGACTTGAACTGACACCGGCTGCTGTGGTTTGATTTGAATCCGTTTGCACAAAGCATTATCTAGGTCTCTGGATTACTCTTCAACTTATGTTGCCACTCAGTTACCATGTAACATACAACATATTGCTTGAGAAAAGTGAAAGTTTGAAGAGAAGTGAAGTGAGGAACGAAATGAGATGTGCAGCTGGACAAATGGGAATAAATTGTCTAAAAAAATAAACAAAGCAGCTTTATTGTAAGAAAACAATTGGAACCAGAGTGATGGAAGCGCATTGGGGCTGTTTAGGAAGTAATTACATTATTTCTGCACAGAGGCTGAGGCATAACTAAGTAACTAATTACGCACTATAAATATGGTTTTATCGCCAAAAAGATGCTTTCAAACCCATAGCAAAAAAGATGGTAATGAGATAATGAATGGGCACAAAACATTTTAATATAAAATTAGTCCGTCTCTTCTATCTTTCAGAAGGAGTGCATCAGACCCATTGTGGGATATTAAAATAATAGTGGTGGAGAATGTGCCCATCAGCTTTCCATCCTCCTTTGATAGATAGTTTATGCAAGTGAGCTAGAGAATTGCAATTTAAAATCTTGTCAAAAAAATATGGTAAATCGATAATCTAAGAGCCACAATTTTAAACTCGGTGGTAGGAATGCTTGGAGAATGGGTATTCCACGACAACAATCACAGGCAATTGATGAAACAGGGATTAATAATGGGATGTCAATATAGATTTGTTAGGGGAAAATCGTGCCACATGTTATTATTTTTGTTTATTTTGATGAGAGAGGATGTTATAGAAATAAATAGAAATGCATTCAATCCAGACCATCAAAACAAATCGATTCTACTGATTACATTTTGCACCCTAACTTTTTGCTGTGGCTGGTCGCATGTTGCCTTTGTTAATTAGATTGGTGCGTTGATCAGTTTTATGAACACATTATGGTTCAAGGCTCGTTTTATATTACGGCCATGTGCACGACATTCAGCCTGGTCAGGGAGAACCCTCCTGCCCTCTTCGCTCGTGAAAATCACGCTTTGAGTCAGGGACGTTATAAGTCGCAAATAAATCTGATGAGTTAAAGATTCCGGAACAAAATTTGTTAATTGTATGTGCTTTACAGATGACAAACCCCCCGCCCAAACGCCAGGACACAACAACTGTGCCAGAGCAGGAGATTGCAAAGCAATAGATCTTTTTTCCAACATGATCAGTTTTCCTGCCTCGATTTGATTTTATTGCTCACCACTACCATTATACTTTTATTGTGAGCTGCAAAAGGGCAAAGGTAACATAGGGTGGTTGCAATGCAATTGTTACAAACTATTTAAATTAATAAACTACTGTTAGTTTGATGCAATAGAACATCAGTATTAAAGGCAGAGTGAGCAGTAAGCTGAACTGCACTGACTGGAACGATTGCCTGGAGAATGACCATTTATTTGTCATAATTCCATCATGGTTACATAATTTATAAGAAAATCCACATTGCGCTGGTGATAGATGATTAAGAAACTAAATTATAAATGTGTCGACAATGTGTGTATGAAAGGAATATCAAGGTGATGGAAAGTCATAGAGGTCTCCAGCACAGATTAATTATGTGCCTGTCAAACAAATAGCTAAATATTCTATTCCTATTATCCTAAAATAGGCACATAACCCTGCCCGTCATGGCATTGGAAGGAGATACCCAAATCCTTCTTAAATGTTATGAAGGTTTCTGCCTCTACCACAATTTCAGGCAGAGAGTTCTGGATTGCCAAGAGGCCATGGGTGAAAAAAAATCCTTCAGATCCTCTTGAAACCTACTGCCTCTTAATTTAAATGTTTGCCCTCTAGTCATTGATCCCTCCACCGAGGGGAAACGATCATTCTTGTCTACCTTATCTATGCCGCTGAAAATGTACTTCATCCAATCTTGACCGCTGTTAATCTCCGCTGTTCGGAGAAAATAATCCAGGCCTATCCAAGCTCTCCACATTAAGTAACTCTACAGCCTATGCATTATCCTGCTGAAACTGCTATACTCCAACTACAGCCTAATGAGCGTTTTATACAATTCCAGCTTAGCCTCCACCGCCTCCCCCCCCCCACCTTATATTCTATGTGGCTGCCAATAAAGACAGGTATGCCTTCATAACCAGGTTTTCTTCCTTTTCCGCTACCTTAAGGGACTGGTGGACATGCAAACAAGTCACTTTCATCCTCGGTATTTCCCAGGGTCGTACCGTTAAACGAGTATTCCCGAGCCTTGTTTTTCCTGCCCAAGTACATCACCTCATACAGTTACACATTAAATTTCATTTGTCATTAATCAGCCCTTATGACCAGCCCATCTATATCCTCCTGTAGTCTACGGCTATCCTCTTCACTATTTACCACCCCAACAATTGTGATGTCATGCTCGAACTTACTGATCAACCCTCCTACATTCATGTCTAAATCACTTATATAAACCACAAGCAACAAGGTGCCAGACAATGATCCCAGTGGAAACCCACTGTACACTGACCTCCATTCACGAAAACGCTGCTCCATCATTACCCTTGGCTATTGCCACTCAGACGATTCTGGGTGTAATTTGCCAAATTTCCTTGGATCTCATGGGTTCTGACCTTCGTCATCGGTCTCCCATATGGGAACCTATGAAAAGCCTTGCTGAAGTCCAAATGGACAACGCATTGCCACTTATCTCAGGCCTGGTCACTTTATCGAGAAATTCAATTAATTAGGTCAGAAATGACCTCCCCTTAAAAAAAAATCATGATGGCTTTCACTGATTAATCCCTGCCTCTGAACGTGTAGACTAATTATTTCCCTCAGAATTGCTTCCCATAGTTTCTGCACCACTGACTGTCTGGTTTATTGCTTCCTCCCTTCTTGAATAACGGTGCCACGTTGCCTGTCCTCCAGCCCTCTAGCAACTTTCCTGTGGCCAGAGAGGAATTTTGGTTTTTGCGCCCGCCCCTGCTATCCCCTCCCTCGCCACACTCAACCGCCTGTGATACGTTTCTAAGGGGGCTCGATATGTGTTTACTCTTGAGCCTTCCACAGCTTTTAGAACCTACTCGCTTTCTAAGCAAATTTCTTTAATTATGTCACATTCCTTCTGCATGATGTCCATACCCACGTCGCCCCTCTGACTTGTGAAAACCGCCGCAAAGTATACATTTAGATACCTGCCTACATCTTCCGGCTCCACACACAAATTATGGCAATGGACCTTAATGGGCCCTACTCTTACCCTCGATATCCTGTCACTCTGAACGTACTTGTGAAATAACTTATGATTTTCCTTTATTTTACTTGCCAATGTTTGATCATGTCCAGTTTTTGCTCTCCTCATTACCTTTTTTTGTTCCCTCCTAAACAAGCCACACTCCCTTCGGGATTCTGCTGTTTTGAGCAATTGTTATCCGCCAAAGCCTCGCTTTTTTCCCTTTATACAATCCTGTATATTCATTACAATCCAGGTTTCCATGTATTTTCTCGTCCCACGCTTTGTCTTTACTGGAATATGTTGGGCCTTTATTCAACTTTTTTCCTTCCTGATCGAATCCCAATGCTCTCACGCAGACCTAAAAGATGCAGCTAACAATCAACTGCTGCCAAATGATATCTGATCTAATCAAAGCCGGCCTTTCCTCCAATTAAGAACTAGGATTTGTGCCCCATCCTTGTCTTTCTCCACAACAAAATTAAATCTAACGGAGTTATGATCACAATCTTCAAAATGCGCCCCCACCCCTCACCCCCCCCCCCCCCCCCCCCCCCCCCCAAACAGCCATTGATACCTTTACCACTTGCCCGGCTTTATTCCTTATAATTAATTCCAAGGGCCGCCCCCTCTTTTGTGGTACATCCTACATAATGGCTGATAACGCTCTTTGGATGGCTTTAAGTATTCAGCTCCCTCTAAAATTGTCACACTATGATTAAGCCATTAAGCTTTGCGAATTTGAAATCCTCCACTACTACTACCCATTATTCTGACGCTTCTCTGAAGTTTGACAACATATCTGTTCCACTTCTTTCTCTCTGGCTGTTTGTGAGTGTTCATGCTTTGCTTTTCAGTTCTAAGGATATGGCTTCATTGGTGGAGCCTTCTAAGATATCATCCCTCCTTGCACCTGTAATTAATTCTATGAACAATATTGCGATACCAAGTCCTCCTTTACATCCTTCCCTGTCTTGCCTGAATACCATATATCCACGAATATTGAGCTGCAATCATTCCCCTCTCTGTACCATGTCTCTGTAACACCAATGATATTGTACTCCCATGTGTTAATTTTATGCCCTCAAACGACTGGTCTTATTTGTCATTCTCCTTGAATTAAAATAAATAACATCCACACTTGCCAGTCTCCCTTTTGCATTAACAGGCCAATATTTTTTTATGTCTTACAGTCTTATTGGCTCACTCTTCTAATTTTGCCTCTGCATCTCCCCCCGTTGAACCGGCTCCATCCCCCTGTCAATTTGGATTAAAGCCTCTGCAACAGCAGTATGAATCCTCACCAAAAGGATATTGTTTCCATTCCGTTTCAGGTGCAACCTGCTCGCCTTTTACAGGTCCCGCCGCCTGCAGAAGCGGTCCCAATGTCCCAAAAAATCTAAAGCCCTCCTTCCAACACCATCCCTCCAGGCAGGCAGTGATCGGGACTAGCCTTCTATTTCTATAGTCTCCAGCGTGTGACACTAGAAGAAATCGATTAATTACTGCCGCTGAGGTCCTGTTTTTTGTTTCTGTTTCTAATCTCCCTAAATTCTGCCTTGTAGCACATCATCCCTCTTTATAGCTATTTCCTTGGTACCAATATGTACCACGGCCTCCGTCTTTTTGCCATGTCCTGCAGACATTCAGTGACATCCTTGACTCTGGAACTAGGGAGACAACGTACCATCCTGGAGTTACGTCCACGACTACAGAAACGCTTGTCTTTTCCCCTTAGTATCGAGTCTCCTATCACTATTTCTATTACCCTTTTTTTCCTCCCCCCGTGCAGCTGGGCCCACACTGTGCATTGAGCTTGACAGCACTCCACAGAGGAACCGACACTGTCACCGATTTCCAACACCAAAAATAGTTTTCCGAGCGAGATGCACCCTGGGGATTTTGTGACAACATGCCTGGCGCCTTTCTTCTGACTGATCGTCACCCATTCCCTCTCGGTCTACACTTCCCTAAGCTGTGTGGTGCCCATGTCTTGTACTCCCTACTTTCGAAACTCTTACCCTGCAGCTGCTATTCAGGCTCCGAAACTCAGAGCTTAGTTAGCTGAAGCTGGTGGTGCTTCCTGCACACGTGGTTGCTCAGATGGCAACGATCGTCTTGGACTTCGCACATGTTGCAGGCGGTTCATTTGAAGTTACTGTGCTGCCCAGGCATGACTCTAGTTGGAAAAAAAAACTCATTTCCTTACGTGAAAGACATTAAACAAATTTAAATCATTTATGCCCTTCAAGGAAAAACTAGAGCCCTTAACTTTCCTTTGCTTAACCTGTATGAAACTGGAAAAAAATCTGAAGCAAAACTGTTTCAAACAATTCCCCAATCTTCACCAATCAGCTCTCACCTTTGTGCTGACATTTCTTCTTGAATTGGCTGCTTCACTATGATGCTGAAGGCAGGACAATCTTCCTACACTGCCTCATCATGATTCTGACTGCAAGGCAAGCTTCCCGAGTTGAGAGTGGCTAGAGTTATGCAAATTTGTAAAATTGTTCCTGAGTTTGATCATTTTTGAAAAATAAAGACAAAGCTTTGAAAAAATGTCAAAATAAATACAGCGCTGATTGAGTTTCATTTTAAATTCTGTTATCTGGGAGGCATTTTTTTTCTTCAAGGTAGCCACCTTAAGGCAGAATTTAATGGCATTCGGCCTTGCATATGGCTAAAGTATGGTTAGTCTTTGCTGACAAGATTAAATAATATTTTAAAGTTTTTCACTGCCTGACTGTAAACTCTAAGAAATTCCCTTGAAGAAAGGATAATGTTGTCCGCATGCTGGAAGTCTTAAATAAAGGCAGACAGTGCAGGTGAAAAAAAATCCCACCAGTTCAAGCAGTGTCTTTGCAGAGAAAAATAAAATTAATTATCGAGTCTGTATGACTTGTTCAGAGATCATCAAGGGATATCCAATGAGAGCTTTGGTGGATGGGGCTTTGTGAGGTGGGGACAACACTATATGAACGGTGGATTTAGAGGTCAGTTTATTAATTTTAACTTTTCTTTGATAACTTCTCCATATAACAACTTCAGAACGCATGATACCGCATAAGCAATCGAGGAAAAAGCTGAAGATCTTTAGGCTTCTATCCTGAGGAATTCTGTCAGCGACATTCTGGGATTGGGATTGTTGGTTTTCAACAACAACAGCTACATATGTGTTTAACCATTAGAAAGTTTCCCCGTTGATTTTTAATGACTTTTTCAAGTTCTATTAAATTCTGCCTTTACTGCAATAGCAGCAACCCCCACTCCTCTTTTGAGTTCAATTGTTTAGCCCATGTTAGGACTGAGAATGCACTGAGGTGGGGAGCAAAGTGTACCTGGTGGAAAACATCCGAACATCATTCAACAGGTTATTGTTGATTAAGTGCAGCTTACCAGCAGTGTCAAAAGTTCATTCCATTCCTTTGTCAATGAACTGGAATAGACTGTTGGGCAGTGATTAGCAATATTGCATTTGTCTAGTTTATTTTGTGGATAGCATATATCTGGGTAGTTTTCCACATTGCTGGGTAGATTGTAGCCTTGTTGCAGTTTTGAATCAACTAGGCTAACAGTGGACCTGTTTCTGAAGCTCAAGTCAAAAGTAATATTTCGGGCATTTGCCAGAGCAAATAATATTTGGAGTATCCAGGGTTTCTTGGTATTACCTTGAGAGATTCGAATTAGCTGAAGATTTCCATCAGTGATGGTGGGGAATTCGGTGGGCGGCAGATATAAAGTAATGACCGGGTACGTCAGTTTGAAGGTTGTTGAAAATGCTTCATCTGGCGTCTTGCTCATATGTGCTGTGTTCCGCCATAACTGAGGCTGAAAATGCATGTTAAGTGTCGTCTTTCCATGAGTTGTTTAATTTTCCACCATCATACATCACCGGGTGTGATGGGAATGGAGAACTTGTGGGATGGATGGAGGGCGTATTTTTGAAATGTGCATCTTAGGTACCAGAAAGGTAATGGTACAAGGAAAGGCTCTGGACCTCCCGAGGAGCTGATTGTTAAATGTAACATACAGTTTTCCTAACTATGTTCATTTCAGTGCTCACAGGTGAATTTACACAAGATATATTTAAAGCCTATTCATACAAAAACCATATAATAATGTGCATTTTAATACCACGCATGGCCACAATATTGACTGCGTGCTTTTCATTTGGCAGAATGGCCTAATCAAGTGGATCAAGGTGCCTATATATAATCTTTTACAGAACGACTATCAAATATTCAATGTGACAGTGACATAAGACAAAGTGAAACCCATTACAACTTTGGAAGCAACATAGCAAGGTCAATCAGCAGAAATTTAAGCAGAGCATTGAGACAAAGATTTTCTTTCTTGTGACATTGCGACAGTCAGGTTAGAATTTGAATATAATAATTTGATTGTTTGGCTGTGGGTTGAAACTGTAGACACAATTTGATTCCTGTCAATAGGTAACCACAGTTTAAACAGATATGAAACAGGCAGCAAAGTCCCAAGCAGTAGCAATACATCCTGTCATTTCATGATTAGACTATTGAAGCTCACATTCTACATTCAGAATGCGAATTGCAAAGTATAACATTTATATCATCAATAATCCCAGAAATATGATGAACAATCTTTATGCTAGGCAACAGGTACAAGATTGCTCACAGTCAGCCAGGAGACCCAGCTAGCCAATATACTGTGACAACTTTTCTTACCAGTAGAGGGGGTGGCAAATATTGTTCACTTACTTTCTACTCTCTCACATTATGAGACCTCAAATGATTCTTAAAGTTGACGGTGATTTACTTATACTTCATTCAGTTTGCTTCCTATACGTAATATTCAATACGCAGTATATTGGATGGCGAGTAGTGGATGTGTGGGGAAATAAAACAACTTAGTGATTGTTATGAAGCTCAAACTTTCATTCATGAGTTCGAAATTTGGAAGCTTACCTTTGGGACATAACTCTGAAATGATCTGCATGCACAGGTACGGAGCTTTGGGCGCAAAAAACAATTTTCATCGTTATGTTAATCAGGCCCAAGAATGGTCCTGTGAATGTGCATAAAAATAAAATAAAAAGTTTTCAAAACCCAGGGCCGGAGCTAGTAAATATCCGACACAGGTGACAAGGAAAAGGAAAAGCAACAGTTCCCAGGAACTGTTACAGACAGTGGGTAAGGGAAGGGGACAGTGAGAGATCCAAAATATTTTCTCAGGCAGAAGATCAGGGAGGGGGGTAGGAGAGGCCGCATTAAGTGCCCGTGCAGACCATCATGGCGGGGTTGGTGGTTGGGGGGTGTGGGAAGGCTGATACAGAGAGGCCTCAATAGCTGCCGGGCTGAAGACAAGAGACTGCGACCTGGGCAGCCCCAAAAAGGAGTCCCTGGCAAGGGAGAATGACAGGGGAGCGAAACCGTTCACAGTTATGATCTGTTAAAAGGGAGGTGCAGATAGAGTACATACATAGACTCCACGTTAGAGAAAGGGCTAAGTGGAGCAGACATTGTGTAGAAAAGTCTCAAGGCCAGCTCTGGTATTTGAACAGGGCCGTTGTGGCCAATGATACAATTTGGAGCTGTAGCGCTCTGTTGGATGCAGCCAGAGATCTGGTATTTTGAAGAGCTTTGGTGCTTGGATCTATACTAGGTATTCCCGTGGAAGGGAATTTGGAAGGTGAGATCGAAGAAATGCGAGGTCGGCCATTTCTGAAGCCGCCCCTTGCGTTAATCAATTGTGCTTTAGAATGTCGTGGTGAGCTGCCTTTGTCAGGCGCTGTAGTCCAGGTTGATAAGTAAGTGAAATTAGAAATCCAGTTTAATGCACCCTTGAAATGCATTAGTGAAAACCTTCGAGGTGTGTCACTGTTGATGCCAGCTGAAAAGGAAATAATTTTGCAGAGATTTCGAAGAGCAGCCTTTTCAAAATGAGGATTGGAAGTGCGCATAGCCAGGCAGATTTTCAGCAACATTGCTTGACTATGAGGGCAAATAACATTGAGAGCATTTGATGATAATTCCATGGGATTAATCTTGGTTGCATGTGTCATCCGTATATAGTGTGGTATATCCAGCACCAGTTTCCCTGCCTATTTATATGTTTTGTTCTCTTAATTCTTTCACGGGATGTCGGTGTGGATGGCAACACGAGCATGTATTTCCAATACCTAATAGCACTAGAGAAGCTCATGGTAATCAGCCTTTATGAACCGCTGCACTGCATGTGGTGTAAATATACTACCCTCCACCACCCCCCCCCACCCCCACCATGCTTTTTATGGCGTGTTCTCAAGGATTAGGACACAGCAACAGTGAAGGAACGGCGCCATATTCCCAAATCTGGATGGTTATTGGCTTTTAGGTAATCTTCCAGGTAATGCTGTTGTTATGTGTCTGCTGCCTTCGTCCTTCTAGGTGGTAGCAGTCGTGGTTTGGAAAATGCTGCCTAAGATGCCTTCCTGAGTTCCTGAGACTATCTTGCAGATGCTAGGCTTCTCTGCCACTAGAGGAGTGAATGCTTATTTGTGCCAATCAACTATAATTACTTGACAAGCTTCCTGAGCGCTGTTGGAGCTGTGCAGATCCAGGCAAGAGGACTGTATGCCTTCAAATTCATGACATCTGCCTTACAGCTGATGGAACACATCTGGGGAGTGAGGAGCTAACTTTATTGCCTCAGGAACCTTATTCTCGGACATGCTCTTGTAGCTACATAAGTTATATAGCTAGTCCAGTTCTGTTTCAGGTCAAAGGTAACTGTTCAGACTGGGGGAATTAGCGATGTCAGTGACATTGAATTTCAAGGGGCGACAGTTAGATTCTCTGTTCTTCGAGATGCATATCGTCTGGCGCTTCTGTGATGTCAATGTTAGTGGATGCTTAGTCGAAGATTGGACATTACCCTGACCTTTCTGCATTTCGCCTTGGGCTACTCAGTGCCTTTGGATTCTCAAATGGTGCTAAACATGTTGCAATCATCAGACAACATAGCACTTCTGACCTTATAATGAAGGGTATTGATGCAGCATCTGAAGATGTTTGGAGCTAGGACACTCCCCTTTGAAACTCCAGCAATGAGGACCTGGAACTTAAATGATGGATCTAGAATAGCCAAGAACATCTTCCTTTGTGTTAGCTATGACTTCAAACAGCGGAGTGGTTTTCCAATGATTCCCATTAACCCCAGATTTTCAAGATCTCCTTGATTCACATTCGGTCAAATGCGGCCTTAATGAAAAGGCCTGTTAGCCTCACCTTTCCTAATAGCAACCCTAAGTGTAACATTACAAAGTACTTGTTGTCAACTGTTTTAAATTCTGACATTTTATGTTAAAGTAATTGTTTGTTTGTTCAAAACCCATGGCATTTTATTGGCTTCTTAACTGAGCAATGTATCTTGCATCTCAGTCCAATCGTGATTTTAAAATATAGATTGGTCCTGAACAGGATCTAAGCAAATATTGGACCTGAACACGGATAATTACATGAACTGTGGTCTCTTGTGTTATTTCCAACCCACTGAAAAACATGAGTGCTTGTTTGTCCGAGATTGAAATTGACTTTGTAATAATCCGCCGTGAGCTTGGATAAGTTAACTGAAATTACAATGGTTGTTTTGTCAATTGTTGAGACTTTTATAGAGATGGAAATCTGTTGAACCAGTTCTGTTGAAGGGTCATGTGGACTCGAAGCATCAACTCTTTTCTTCTCCGTCGAAGCTGCCAGATCTGCTGAGTTTTTCCAGGTAATTCTGTTTTGTTTTGGATTTCCAGCATCCACAGTTTTTTTTGTTTTTATCTCAGCATTTCTCTTGAGTAACTAGAATTTGGTTGTCGGCGAAGCAGCTTGAGAGAAAAATAAAATAAGGAAATGAAAATATACAAATTATAGAGAGAGGATAAAGAAACAAATATAGGGAAAGAAATGGAAATGTGAAAGTTTAATTTTCAAAAGGGAAAGGAAACCAGACAGCATGAACTGGCAAGGGAAAAGTTTAGGATACAGTGTGATCGTCTGTTATTTTGAATAAGAAAACAAGTCTTGCCCGCAGCTTTGATGTAGGAAAGAGTATATGTGTATTGCCTATATTCCATTGAAATAGAGTTGAGAGATATTTCATCTAGTTTGAAAAGAGGGCTACGAAGATGAAGGGTAATAGCGGGCAGGATTTCATATTGCCGCACCGGTGGCTCTTAAGTGGGGCAAAACATTAAATTTCTGGAATTGCATTCCAACGTGATTCACACCCACCCAGGCCACTCTGCAATTTTATGTGTGCATAGACGAGGTCTGGGCCAGTCCAACCACCGTTCTCCCAAATTGCATTCCTTAAATTAACAGTAATCCACAATAGCCCGCCCAGACTCAATTATGATGTTGCGGGCAGAAATTATGGAGAGAGGAACTTGCAGAAAATACCGAAGTTCAGTCCTCGAATGGGGAGAGGAGTTACTGCTCCCTTTAGCAGTCTCCTTTACATATTGAGCGCCCCAAGAAACCTTCCGGAATTGGCATATTCACCATGGTAAATCCCAAGCCCCTTCACGACACCCCCCCCCCCCCGCCTTTCGACACATACCCTCGAGCCCCTATGCCACCAACCACATGCCACTCCCCACTCTACACCCCCCCCGCCCCCCCGCACCAAGCCAGGCTACAACTACCCTCGCCCCCATGAACACTCAAAATTCGCCTGATTATGAAATCCTAGGAACTAGCTCCGAGGCCTTAGGGCAGCCGGCTTCAGGTTCTGCGTATTTGTTTGAGAGATAAATGGCTGCAGAACATACACCATTTGCTGATATGTGATCTCCCACAACTCTGGCTGATAGGAAGGGAAGCACCGGCATACTGAAAATCTGACCCATGGTCTCTCATTTTGGTTTGAAGGCCAGCGGTGTTTATTTCAGCCTTTTGGAATTGTTATCTTCAAATTATGAGAGAGTTAAAACTGTGGCATTTAATTGCTTCTCTCTTTCCCCTGAAGCATATTTGTTTTTGGCAAATTTTCCAAAAGTATGCTAAATGACTCAATCAGGTTACCGAACACCATACAGAGCAAAATGCACTGGGCTAATGAGATTATATGTTTGTCCACCTCTCTGCTGTTAGTAAAGGCCAAACGCCAAGAGATGCACAATCTAAGATATTTTAATGAACCACCAAGCATGACCCGAAGCAAATAATTAACTTGTTCTGTAAGAAAGATATGCAGACTTGCAGTAACTTAGTACACTACATCGACAGCAATGTTGCATCCATGCGCTTATTGGCATCAATAGCCTACTCACCAATATTTCACTAAAAGAAGCCATAGATATGTGGGTTGCAGCACGATATCATTTCGAACTAAACCGAAAACCATTCTGTGGATCAGTGTTCATTGAAGTTATCAACATGGCAATGTGTGCAGTTGACTAAGTTTTAACGACTGTAGGTATTCCTAATTTGATGATGTTGCCATGGGTTACCCTGTAGGCCCAGCTTTGGCATACCTCTTTGTTGGGTTCCATGAGAAACGTGTATTCAATGTGCTGCCACCCAAACTCCTACACCTGGCACAATTCCGTCACATGGATGATACCTTCTCTATATTTTAATCTGCAGCTGCATGTAATAATTTATTTTCATCTATAAATGGGCTTCATTTAGCACTCACATTCATCTTTCAAACGGAGCATTTAAAACAGCCCCACTTCTTGAAGTATTGGTTAAGAAATTTTTAGGGGATTCTCTACCATGTTCTAATGCATTCCTTCCTTCTCTGGCCAACGTATGCGTTGGGATTCTTACATTGCCACACGTGTTAATATTGGTCTTACTGGCAATCTTTTAAATATGGCCAGTGAGCTTTGCTCAACATAGAAGTTTGCTGCTGAAATATAGGCCATTAAAGGCATCCTGCAGGATAATGGCTACACTGATCAGGTCATTTTGTGGTGTGTATAACACAACCTCATGAATAGGCCTAAAGGCGTGACTTTGGGCTCTGGAAAGTGCCTAGTCAACATTGGATTATCCTGGAATTGCAAGTTCTGCCTAAACTTTGAGCAGCAGTCGAAGCAAGGTATTTTATGCTTCTGTTATGCAGGAGCAACACGAGTAGTATTCGCTAGAAACAGGATGCTGTTGTCAAGCCAAAACCCTGTTCTGCCTATCACACAAATGAGAATTGTGGCATATGAATTTCAGTTTCATTGTAATGCTAGGTTTTTCGGCCGTACGTTCCAATGACTAGCACATCACATCAAGCAGCATGCCCCAGCTGCTATTCTCAATGGACAAGATGAAAACCATATCCAACCAGCCCGTGGCATTCAAACTCAGAACATAGTGTCCTGCATTAATCTGTTTCAACGACTGGGCGTTCACTGAATATTCCTTGTTATTCTGAGAACTGAGTTGCCAAAAAAAGTACGATTGTAAGTCAGGCTCTCAGTATCATGCATTTGCATGTAATGAGAGCTCCATTGTTTAACATGCTCGACCATATTCATTGCTCACAGAGAGAACATGTAACAAGACTCCAACTGCTTTAGTTAAACATATTTGCTACAGCCATTCACTGGCTCATTCCACGGGCCAATGCAATTGCAAATTAGAATCAATTTGCCTGGTTTAATTTCAATCAATGCTTGATGCTTCGCTTGTAGTCACTATAAACTGAAGCATTCTCCAAGTCAATGCAACGACTTACCAAACGATCAGCAATCTCTCCTCATAAGATATAAGTTCTCGTTTTCACGTTTATGTTACCATGTTTTGAGAAATTTCCCGAGGAGTATAAGACGAAAGGCTTAAAGGTGTCTCTTTTACAACAATACTCAAGCCCTGTACTGGTAAACAAATATTCAGGAAAAGTCTGAATCGAACAATTGCAGAATTTCCTATGAAAAGTAAAAATAACAGTAATATATTGTGGGATCATTGGTTTAGATCAGTGAAGTTACAACAATATGTTGAGGGTTTGAGTGAGCTAAAAATCCTGGAGAAACTTCGAAGTAGTATCCCCTTAGTTATAGGTAGCAATTGGGAGACGATAATATTTCTGTGGTATGGCATGCAGCGGTCCTGGCAGATGGGTAGGTAATATCAAATAGGCTATCAAGGTTAATAAAAATCAGTTGTAAACTACAGAGAAAATGGAGGATCAGAAGCAGGCCTAGGTTTTTGGGAGAAGACAGAATATGTTCCAGTCGAGAAAAAAGACAGTGTAATGATAAAAAGCTGCCAATAAGCTGCTATACTATTGCTGCCAAAAGTTCCTCAAAGTTTAATGCTATAAGCTGAACGATAAGATAAATCAGCCGTAGAAATGCTTAGGGATTTTTGATAAAAATGCTGTACTATTAACAACACGGGAGTGGGATACCGTAGCTGTGAAACATGTTCCCTCAGAACCTCCTGGCAATGATGTTAAGTGAGGTATAGTCTAAAAAAGAAAGTTAAAGGGGATCAGGTTCTTGAATTTATAGGTTTTTTTTTCACTAAGATGTAGTGTTCGCTTGCTCTTCCAATAAAACAAGTAGACAAAGTTTTATTTTAATAAACATTGGCGCAGTAGACCCTTGACTGTTCCTCGCTTGTCTGATAACTGAACGGGTAAGGCTAGATGGAATAAACTGAAAAAAAAAACATTTATTTATTCGTTCATGTGAACTGGGAATTGCAGACCTGGACAACAGTTATTGCCCATCAAGAATTGCCCGTTTTCAGGGAGATTTTTTTTTTAAGAGTCACCGCACTGCTATGTGTCTGGAGTCAAATGTGAGTCAGAGCAGGTAACAAGAGCAGATTTCCTTCCATAATTGGTATTAGTGAACCAGTTCGGGTTTTACACCGACCAGCAATGGGTCCATGGTAATCATTGGATTTGAAATAACAGATTTTTATTTATTACTCATTTCAAAAAATCACCATCAGCTGTGGTGGGATTCGAACCCCTGCCTCAGAGGATTGCCCCAAGCCTTTGGAATAATGGTCTAATGACAATAGCCTAATGCCAGTGGCGCCCCTAGCATTGGAATAAAAAAGTTACCTGAAATGTGAGAATGTCAAAGGTGACGTGAGAATGTTGCTCTGCCAAGCAGTGTAGAAGACGAACTTGCACACACAAAAGCTGAGTTTGCTAATGAAAAAGTTCACAAACAGCAACACTTAAGTGTCGAAAACAGGAAGTAGAATAACCAAATGAGCAATATAAACGAACTGTGAGAGGCGATAATCATATGGAATTAAATTAATCAAAGATAGGTTTTAAGCTACATTTGATCAGTTTTCAGTATCAGATTTATTTCGCGAAGTATCAATTAAAACACGCAGTAGATTAAACGGAACAGCTGAAGCTAGAACAGTTAAATGCCAATTTAAAAATCAAAACTAATGAACTGTTGGAACTTGGTCGTGAAAATAGCAATGAGATTCTTAAATTCGACTCAATCTGAAGAAAATAATAGTGAGATATATTTTGTGACAGACCAAACCCTGACATAAAAACAGAATCATTAATTTTTAAGTGATAGATCTGGGACCTAACGAGTGAATTGGTTAAGTCTAAGGACAGTCAATAACCATGCAGGAACCATTTGAAAATGAACCGAATGCCCTTGTGAAGTTGACAAGAATGTAAATCATGACAGAGAAAATGATATATCTGGATTCAGCACAGTATTTAAGAAGTAGATTAAAAAAAAATAATAAGCTTTAAAAAACCTGTTGATAATATAACAAAAAAATACTTGGATAAAACTGCGAAAAATTGAGATGGAATGTCGGTTTTGAAATATCGACGGGAAGAATATGTTCTTGTGCAAAATTCTGTAACATATTACCCAAATAATTTATAAAATGCCTTGAATAAAAAGATAAAACTCCCTTAGTGCAATTTTCGTCATCCGGCCTTGATCACAACAATGAAAAGTAAAGAACTGTTGACGAGAAACAATTGAGTAAACTAATGTTGATACTGGTTGCTAATCAGACCATTTCTATCGCAAACATAGTGGAAAAATTGAAGACATGTTTCCATTGACAGAGAAGACGAGTAAAACAAATGAAAAACGTGTTCCTCTGTGTTAAAGTTAAGAAAACTATGTGAAAGATGTTGCGTCACATAGCGTGATTAATTTGCATCCATATTTGAAAAGGGGAAGATCAGCAGATTATTGGTTTGCAATCACATCAGCTAATTTTATGAAGTAGAAATGAAGCTGATCAATATTTACCAAAAGAGAGTTTCAACGTATCTTCACCACCTTTGCTTGACCGCAAAAAGCTTCTGTTAAAAAAAAAACAGTCGGTGCTATATCCAGATTTTAAACAAAGGTTGCAGAGGAAAAGGTACATTTTAAATTACATCAACGCTGGGATGTTTATATCCTACAAAACTATTTGTTGCATGTACTGAGTTTTGTTTTGCTTAAACGGTGTAAATGCATAATATTATTTATGTCAATATGGAGCAAAATGTAAAGGTTTTGTCATATGATATTTGTTAGACTTTTGTGATATTAAGTATAAATGAGGAATTTATAAAGTCACCGTGAACAATCAGTCACCGGCGTGGAACTTTTTTTTTTTCAAGCGTGGTGTGGCATGGTAGCAGAGAACTGCATCAAGGTGACTGGTACTGGAGGTATGAGGAAATTCATACTCTGTTGAGCACCAAGTTCGAGAACAACAGTCTCAAAACGAGCTTGAAGCTTTCGCCTAAAGGCAGATCTGGAGGTGCGACACATGTGCTGTTCTACATCATTCCGTCATTCAGTCCCATGTCAGACCTTACGTGCATTTGAATCAAAAGAGAGCGAAAGCCAAGGTCATGTGACCCCGTGGTAGAGGCACTTCGACGGCAGAATATAAGGAAGGGGTGCATACCCGTGAATCAAGTGGAATGGAGTGTTGGAAGGAAAAACTGAAAGACTACGAGGTGACCAGTTGTTGGCACTGACCCTGCCTGCTAATGGAAGAGGCCGAATAAGAAGTCAGTTGAAGGTTGGTGACCCATGCTTCGGGCCATTGAATGAACGTACCCTTTTGAACCATTGTGTTCTCCTTGGCAGGGCCGAAGTGCTGAAATTAAGCTACTAAGTTGCTATTTAAGTGTAACAGTGGAACAGAATCTCGGAAGTCGAGATGGAAAACCTGAGAGGTTGGCCACCATTGCAGCCATCCGAGCCGAAGGATCTTTGGCAGAGAATTGCATGGCGAGAAATTCGAAAGTGAGCATTATAACACTCCTGAAAGTGATGGAGTTTCATGGAGATTGTTTGACTAACGTCTAAGTGAGATTCTGAGAAACACATTAAACCTTCTTTTCTAACTTCTTTCATGTGTTGTGTTGTGCGATATGCGCAATCACGATTTGCCTGTTCATTCTTCTGTACCCAAGAGTAACCATGAATATTAGAACATAATATGCATGCGCATGACATGCATGCACAGAAAATTCAAGGTCTGTCGTGGACCGAGGTTCTCGACGTTCTTGCTCAACAGGGAATGAATTTCGACACACCTCCACCACACATCATCTAGAACTCCCACCCCCTGTCCCCGCACCTCTGCAACCCTTCCTCATTACGAATAGAATTAAGAATGTTTCAGGAAGGTTTTGGATTGCTCACAATGGTTTTATCTTTTGCAGCGTCTATAGCAAAGTTTAGTTTTGTTCCTTCAAAATCAATGTAGCCATGTGGTTCTCTTCCCTGAGCAAGTGTCTTAAATCTAATGTGTTGCCAATGTGAAACAATACGTTACTGTCCCCTGACCGGAACGCTACAGCGAATTGGGGAGTGACCAAGGATGATAGCAAATCACGTAGCAGAACACCAAAATTCAAACTGCCTGTGCGCTTAGAGGTTTCCAGTTGGTGCAAACTGAATTGTCAGCATTGGCCCCACACTGACATTGCTGTTATTGGCCCGTGTCAAAGCTTAAAACAAACTCAGGAAACAGCACCTCATGTTCCAAATGAGAAATTTGGTGATTTGGAGCTCCATAATTATAAACGATAATCTTGACACTTTTTTTGTTTTGTTTTACTTTCCTTTGCAGTTTTTCTTGTCCACCATCGCACCCTATGAATTTCTTTATGCTGTGACCTGCGACGAGCTGCTTCTCCCTTTGCACACAAAGGAGATGCTTATTTTCTTCCCTTGCACAGCTGATTGTCATATGTTTGGCAACTGAGCCATGAAATAATTTGTTTTCTAACATTGCTCCTGCCATTTACCAGACTACAGTCCTCCACAACAACAATGCCCCCACCCCAGGCCGCCCACCCACACCACCACCACCCGCTCCTCCTTCACCATCCACCCACTTCTGCAACCAAAGAGTGGCAGAGACATTGGGGTGTGCAGCATAGAATCAATGCCATTAGGTGCATTGTGTCTGCGCCGGTCTAACAGGTTCCTAACCATTCTAATCCCATTTTCTATCAGGAGGCCAAAAACCTTACACGCCAAGTGCACTTCCAAATAGTAACCCCCATCCAACCCCCACACAATTGATTTCCACAAAGTAAACTCTACTGTTTTATTAACGTTTCTAACTTTCCCAATCAGATGAAATGAAACATGCCTAAAGTATTGAATTTTTTGCGACATTTTTTTTTCAAATCTGTTGAGTAATTCTAGCATCTTACATTTTAATTCCTGATTTCCAACTTCCCCTGTGTTTGACTTTTCATGCACTGTACTTTGTTGGCGTCTCCGCCGAATCATTTTGTTGTAATATGCTTCACCAGATAATTTCTGAACAGGTTTCATTACTACAGAGTGCTTACCAATAAAATGTGTATATAATTACATTGCATATTAAATCATTCCTTGGACTTTGGAAAATTTGATTGTATTTTGGAGATTATATCTTTTGTAAATAAACAATGTAAAAAATATCAAGTTGGTGATAACCTACTCTCACCATATTCCTAGCTAAAAAATAAGCAGTCAAAGTATAACGTAACACGTGACTCATGACAACCCATCCCTTTTTCATTGCAGCTTTTGGTATTGATCTTAAATTCACAATGAATAAGAATTTTTAGCAGAAATAGTCCTTGCTTATGCTGAGTTTGATCCGCTATTCAACAAAATAATGACTGTTCTGATTGTGGCCTTTACTCTGCATTCCTTCCTGCCTCCATAATAATGCATCCCTTGATGAAAACAATCCCAAGCTCATCAATGAATACAGTCAATGACAGAAACTCCATTATTGTCTGGGCCAGAGCATTCCAAAGACGAATAAGTCTCTGACCAGATTCTCCTTCTCAACCACATCTCACTTGGGTGTATGTTTATATTCAAACTGTGCTCGACCCCAATCCGTGGTTCTCTACATGATAAGGTGCATCCTCTCAACAATTACCCTGCAAAGATCCCAATCAAACGTATATGTTTCAGTAATATCAGACCTCATTCTTCTCATCTCGAATGTATTAAGGCAAAATGTCGTCAGGCATTTCTCAAAAGAAAATCACTCCAAACCTGAAATAAGCCTAGTGAACTTTCTTTCAACTATTCCCAAAGCAACATACAGTATCCATTCTTATGTAAGGAAAATCAAATTGCATATTGTACCATCATTCCAACACAATTCCATTCCGTACAATGGTACCAAGACTTCTCCACTTGCACACTGCTCTTGCTCTGTAAAGCAAAATACCTTGTCTACTTCCAGAACTGCCTGTATGCTAACTCCTGTTTTAAATGTTTGGAATTCGTACCCGGTTCTACTTGAGCATTTTTCAGGCCCTCTCATTTACTTAATACATTGAACTTCCAGTCTTCCTGCCAAAGAGGCCAGCCTTGCAATTCGCCACATTATGCTCCATCTCCTAAATGTTTGACCTCACCTCCTCCTGATTTGCATACCTTCCGCTGATTCGTCAGGACACTTGGTTCTAATTCCCATGGCCTTTCTATGCATGTTAATACATACTGATTGTAATTATTTTAGGTCCCAGCGTTGTTGGATGCCGTAATGGATTGGTTACTCTTCCCCAATCTAAAATGACCATTCATCCCGACTTTTTTTTTCCACTGTTAGTTAGCCAATCGTATATCCATGCTAATAGGTCACTCCCCTACACTGGACATCTTCCGTTGTGTGGTAACCTTTTTAGGTTGTAACCTTCCAATTGCGTCTTACAAATAAAAATCCACTGTATTTACTGGTTGCACTTCATCAGTCTTGCTTGTTGCACACTAAAAAACCTGTACAAATACAGCAAAAACGATGTCTCTTTCACATGACCATATCAACTGTGTTTGTTTTTACAACAGTGTTCTAACTGTCCTGCTTTTTTCCATTCTAACATTTCATTTTACCATGGGGAAGTCCAAGGTTAACTGGCTTCCTTTGATTCCAATTTCTTGAATAGTCGTGCTTCTCTGCCGTTTTTTTTTTAAATACTAGGCCAATCCAGAACGAAATATTTTTTGGAAAATTACAAACAACAAAGCCACTATTCATGTTGCATTTTGTTTGAGGAAAATAACATGATGTTATATGGCTGAATTAAAACAGCAGTGGAAAACTTATCTTTCGCAAATTTGGAAAAGTAAGAGTATTGAAAGAAGCACTTTTTCGAAGGCAACGTCGTACATGGTGCAATATGATCAATTAATTATAATAACATTTCCAACCCTTTTCCACGTCGTTTAGACAGCAGTGAATAAAATGATAATGCCGGGTATCATTGCTGCATTTGAAGTTAAAGCCTAAGTGGTGAAGGCAAAAGACCAGATTCACCAAAGATTCGTCTGGGTCCAGATCTTGAGAAGTTCAGGGTTCAAGTGCAGCACACACAACCAATTTGCTCAAGCACTATTTTTTTGATTGTGTTCCGTTTCTTTCCTCAAATTATTACATCACTTCAACGTAAAAATACGTTAATTTCTCAAATGTTTTATGTATGCCCCATCGCTGAATCCACTTGATTCTGATGCACAGAATTTTGGTTCCATGGGAAATCAAATATTTGGGGAGCAGGGGGGAATACCAAGTTATTGGGAAGCAAAGGTCAGCCATCATAATGACTTGCGGAGCAGGGTCTGTGGGTCATGTGTTCTAAACATACTAATATTAATGTTTTGGTGTTCTGCTGCAATTAATGCCTCGCTTGTACAGTTCTGCTGACAGCAAGACAAAGTGTACAAATTTGGTCTGAAGGTTCAAGAATTTAGTAAAAGCAACATTAGACAATCAATGTCATTTGAACCTTTGATCTACGTTTTACCAACGCAGTGCTTTCTCATATCAGTATAACACTCCTTTAATTAATGCAAGCGACATTGACCTTTTACTGCCTTGTAACGTTTATAGCATTGCATAAATGCAAAGTTAAAGGGATTAACGTAATGAACACGTGCAAGTGAAACCCAAAAGCGCACATGTTTTAAAACAAATTGAATTCTGTACGGTAAGGGTAATCCTCAGCAAGGGAATTTGCATTTATTTATCCCAAAAAGCGGTAACTTCATTGTGTTTCCATTGTTTTAATTCATAATGATTTGGTGAAAGCAGTATTCACATTTTGCTGTTGTGTCAAATACACATTAGTTGATCGGCCTCCGGTTATACGAGTCCCTCATTTTTTTTTTCTTTGCAGAAAAGAAAATGGAGAACCGTGCATGAAGGGTGCCTGCTTTGAATTTGCCGCTTGCCACTTTTGTCTAAAGGTAGCTTTTCGTCTAACACGCCAGCTTAATTCTAAAAAGGCGCAATGCCTGAATTAACATTAACTAAAACCCTAGTGGGCAATGTTTAATTTGTGCAATCTCCATAGCAACTCATTTATCAATCAGAGTGAACTTGCCAGTCCATCTTCTTTATTTAATCTTACAGCCTAGTGTTTGTTCTCATAAGTGCAAAACAATAAGCTTTTGGCATGATTTTTTGGTCTGCAAGACTTTCGTCCTTTCTATCAAGTTATTATTAGGAGTCAATTTGAAGATCTGACAACTGGATTTCCTACATTTAACTTTGGCAATTCTTTTTTGTAAGCCAACCCTTCTTTTCTTCCGACTTTTTTCCCCCACTTGTCATGATAAAATCCAAACCTTAACTTCCTTCTTGTTGCCTTCAATTCATGCCGAAGTAAAATTCAGTTCAAAAATTGCAACGTGTAAATTCCTTGAAATATTGAATTTAACTCTTCTCTCCACATCCAATAACATCACACCGAGTCGAACAATATTATTTTTCCGTGATTCTGCATCTGTTGCGTCCGTCTCTCCTCTTTTTCTGACCATTTCTGTCGTTTATATGTCTTATTTAGGAATGCACTTGATGGAGAAGGATTATATTTATATTTCCTCACAGATCAAAATTGTTTATTGAATGCATATTAGGCATATTAAAAATATATTGTATTTTTTCACAGTCATGGAGACTATATTGCAGTGGGGCTCATTATGGACTGCTAGCAGATAATTTACAGTATGAAGTAGTCTTAAATTCTTGAACAATTATCACCAATTGTTAACCTAGGTTATTTACTTCTCAGCGAGTTTGTGCATGCGAATGAGCTACGCTAGAGAACAAAAAATAACCTTTGGCCAGTTGGGCATGGTTTGTAATTTAAATGGGAAAGATGGAAAAGTGTTTTCTTGAAGCAGCTTCTTTGTTGCTGTGGGTCCATTCTTGCGAGTGTTGATTTACGAAATCGATGCCAAACGTTTTAGATAAGAATAATTGTAACCACAGGGCACCTGGGTAACATGGAGTTACTAAAGCTGTGCGGCTCAAATGTTAATCAAGCTAGAAGCTTTGCCTTACAGTTTAATGCCGCTGCAACATTTCCAATAATCACTCTCACGCTTCAAGTTAAGATAACCTCCAAATGCCTTAAACAATACTTATAATACGGACATTCAATTCAATGGGACCGAATTTGCCTTCTCAGGCGTAATGGAATAAGGTGACTGCAAAAGTTACCAACGTCCTGTAAGATATGCAATTCCCATTAAGTAGCACTGGTGCTTGCCTAACTACGTTCCAGAATTACTGAAATCAAATTGCAATTGTGTGGAAGTTATGTTTTGTGTGAGAATGGATGTATATTTTAACACATAGTTTGAAGAAGATTGTGCTGTTCTGGTAAAAAAAAAAGTGTGTGTGTGTGTGTGTCTCTCTGTGTGCCTTTGTGGGTGGGTGGATTGGTGTATGGGTAATATTTAATTAAGCTGCACAGTGTTAAATTGGATTCAGTTTGTAAGGAGATTTGAAACATGAAAAAGGTTACAGATAGTTTTTTTGGGGTACAACTAAATGAGTTAGATCTAACATTTGCATTTTCATATAGGTTGAGTGTTTGTTTGAATATCAAAGGGGAGCCAGATGCAAAAAGGAACACGTTTTTTAAAAACTTACAGGAGTTTTATCGGTAAAGAGTACTGTAGTTGTTATATTTTGTCGACCCGATGGAAAAGACAAAATTAAAACATGAAAGATTTTATATTTGGAAGTTTTGAAGTTCAAAAATATGTGAGAGCATTCTATCAGAGACAGAAGGATAAAACATGTCGTTTCCAGTTTATGTGGAGCGCCTAGGTTGGAAAGATATCTGGAGATTTTTGAGCAATTGGTCATTACGGGAGCTCTGTGGTGGGAGAGGATGTCGTTTGAAACAGCCATCCAGTCAAGCCAGAAAGATTTTGTGCTGCCACAAGCAGTTTAGTTGTTTAGTGGGTTCCACTGCAGAATACAAGAAGACAGAGGTCAGGAGGTTTGCCTTTGTTGAAGCTACAGCAGTTGGTATTGTGGAATATTGCTTGATTGATCTGATATTTAACATCCATAATGTAGCGCAACCTGGAGGTGTTTGCTTCTGGGTCTCAGCAAGCAGAGACCTTTGGGGGAATGATGTGTAAGGCGAAGGTTAAATGTTTAACTGTAACCTGTGTGCTTAATTGTTCTTTCACTCATCTTAATAAAACGATTACCGATATTTTTTTTTTTAAACACAAATGTGTTACTAGACCTCTTCCTGCTTTATTCGATACATCTTCATCACGTTTTCCAAATTAAAAAAGGGCAGGGCTCCTATGTGAAATCCCCCTCAGGGATTTCCTTTACACAGCTATTAGCACCGGCTGTGGTCACTGAAATTGTGAAAGTCGTGCCTTGACATTTCGTGATTGCTGTTGCACCGTTCCCTCGTTCACACATTTGCTGCACCATTTATCGTGGATAACATGTGATCACTATTTATCATTAATTTTATTCATAAGATATTTAGAAATTGGAGCAGGATTGAGCACTTTGCTCCCCAGCCTGCTCCAACATTCAATAAGATTGTGACTGATGAAATTAAGGGCCTAATTCAAATTCCATGCAGGCCTCCGACAATCCCTTCTACAACAAAAGCACTTTAAAGTCAAATACCTGTTTCCCTGAGCTCTTCTTATCTAAATATTTCAGGTCACACAATTTAATTTACCTCTTCACGCATTGCAACAATCTCTCCAAACGCTTTTGAAGTTCTATGCTCTCCTCCTCATTGTTCTAATGCTTCCAAGTTCCAAAACAATCCGAAATTTTGAAATTGATCTCTGTGCACTTGCTTTTCTGTCATTCGTTGATGTCAGGAAGAACAACGGCACCAGCACAGACTCCTGGCGAAGTCACCATAACCTTCTTTCAGAAAGAGAAACAACCATGATTGTGTTTTGTTTGCCTGCTTATTTCCTGTCACACAGGACAATTCGTATCCATGTTGTTAAAGTCCATTTTATACTTTGGATGCTAACATTTCCAACAATTCTGTTGTGCGACACTGCATCAAAAGCTTTTTTTGACGTTTATGATCACCGTTTCAGCAGCATTGCTCTCAATAAACCTCTTTCTAAGTCTTTAAAATATAAAATGAACAATTTTGTTCAACCCGATTTTCTCTTGGGAAATCAGTGCTGACCTTTCTTTTTTCTAAATTTACCCGCATTGCTCCAAGCAACGTTACATTTTGCCCTGAATGATCGTTCCTAAAACTTTCCTCAATGATGGTAAACTGGCTCAAATATAGTTGCTGGGAAAATATTTGTAGCCTTATTCGAATAAGGTGCATTTATTGTACTTCATCAGTACTCCACATCATACCTGTTTCCAAGTAAGACAAGGAAAATTATCGCCTGTACTTCCGCAATTTACACTATCACTTTCCTCAGTGGAAACCGGCAAAGTTAGTCCTGTCCTGGTGACATATTTACTTTAAGTTCGGTAAGCCTACAAAGTTCAACAACCTTTTCATGTTTAAAGCTTACTGTCATCTGGGTTAGCACTTTTTTCACCAATGTCTGCACAACATGTTTTTTTCCGAATATAAAAAGCAGCGAAGCATTAATTCAACGTTTCAAGTCTGCTGGTGGCCTCCATGCAGAAATCTAATTTTCAGTCGCCAATCTACCCCACTCCTCCATTTACCAATTTGTAAACAGTCGTAGACATCTAGACCACGATTGGATACCGTTAGGTTCATGTATCAGTATATAGTCATTATCTTTCTTTGTCTATTTTTCTTTTTTGTTTGCTTTTAACTACTTCCCTTCTGAACCTGTTATACTCAGTCTGATCCTCCACTGTAAAACTCAACAAGCATCTGTCTTAACCATAGTTGGTTATTTCATCTTAATATCTAACTCTTCTTTCACCACGTATCGCCTGGAATCATTTGCCTTAACTTTCCCCTTCATGGGAATATAGCTGTACTGTACCTGAAAAATCTCGTCTGCAGGGGTTGCTCTTTGTTGCGTTGCAGTTAGTCCTGCGAACTTTTGGCTCTAAGTTATCAGGCCCAAATCTATTGCTGCGCCAGTATTGTTGTCTTTCTCCCGCTTAATTATTCCTGCTCTGAATTATGCCCTGTCGTTTTCAATAGTCAATGCAAATCTTATGATACAATTATTACTGCCTCCTCAATGTTCATCTACTGATAGCTGACATAATTCACCAACCAGATTCCCTAGAAACACATCTGAACAGCCTCATTTCTTGTTGGCCTGGACAAATACAATTTTAGAAAATGTTTACAATCAAACTCAAAAAGCGTTTAACTACCTTCGTCCTTTTCACTACTACTATGTCAGTCCCTATTGGCAAAATTAAATTACCCCACATGTTTAAAACTGTTGTTTTGATAATGAAACGTATGAAGCAGTACTGGGCAAGTAATATTTGATCAGATCTGAGCTAGCTGACACTGGACACGTTAATTAGATTGACCTTAGCTTCGTGTCATTTCCTCCTTTTAGTTCTGTTTCTGATTTTGGGTATGCAAGAAAGAGTTAAAGAAAGTACGATGTTGAAAGGTCCTCTTCATTGCTCTTTTTCTTTTCTTAAATGTTCATTACTTACTGATGCCATAGTCAATCATGAAGAGATCAAGGCGATTTCAATGTATATATACAGAGAGAGAGACAGGCTGTCAATTATTGGTAACTGATTTATCGACGCTTTCTTTGTTGTTTACTCTCGATTCTTCACTCGGATTTCGGGCACTAATAGCTATAATCTCCTGATGATCCAGTCTTCTTCGGTTTGAGCTAAGTCAACTACCTTCATTTCAAGTGTGCCCTAAACTCTTAAAGACTGATATTTATTTTGCACTTGCTTTCCCAACATATTTGAAGCATCCACCAAACCACGGCAATTTCTACAATGATGCTGCCCGCCTTATATTTTTATTCACTTCCACATCGTACCTCCTCCTACCTTCGTCATGTACATTTCAACATATTCCCTCCCTTTATTCCCATAATATCGTCATCTGCTAAATTAGGTTAAAAATATGTACTTACTGTTCTGATTGATCAATACTTAAGGCAATGTTGTTGCTATGGTGTACATGGATTGCCAAAAGGCGTTTGATAGCGTTGTGCACAACGGGTTTTGTACGTAAATTCAAAGCACATGTAATAAAAACAACTGGAGCAAAGATAGCAAAGTAGCAGACAGACACATAATAGAGATTCATTGCTAATGAGTGTATTCCTGTAAAGGAAAGTGTCTTGCATTCAGCAGGGCACTGCCATTTATTAATTCACAAGCGTGGGTTTCGCTGGCTGAGACAGAACTTATTAGCCATCCCTTGTTGTCCTTGGGAAGGTGATGGTGAGCTGTCTTATTTAACTGCTATAGTCCATGTTGTGTAGAGACGTCACAGTAGTGTAAGAAAGGGGATTACATGGCAATGATGCTGCAACAGAGAAGGAACAGCAATACATTTCCAAGACAGGGGCGTTAGTGACTTGGAGGGGAAATTCCAAGTGTTGCTGCTCCCAAATGTGTGACGCCCTTGTCATTCTAGTTGGCAGCGGTCGTGAGTGTGGAAGGTGCTGTTGAAGGAACAATGGTGAAATCTTGCAGTGCCACTTGTACATGAAACACATTGCTCTTGCTTTGCGTCAGTGGTGGAGGAAGTGAATGTTTCTGGATGTGCTGCCAAACCAATCAAACGGCTGCTCTGCCCTGGATGGTGACAAGCTTCTTGGAATTTACGATAGATGCACACAACCAGGCAAGTGGGGAGTATTCCATCACAATATTGACTGGAGCTTCTAGATGGTGGATAGGATTTGGAGAATGAGGAGGTGAGTTCGTCTTCGCAGATTTCCTAGTCTCTGCCCTGCTCCTGTATCCACAGCATTTATATGGCTATTCTGTTTCAATTTCTGGTTAATGATAAACCCCAGGATGTTGACAGCGAGGGATTCAGTGATAGTAATGCCATTGAACGTCAACAGGGGATTTTAAAATTCGCTGTTGTTGGTGATGATCATTGCATGGCATTAGTTTAGCACTAACGTTACGTGCCACTTGCCAGCCCAATCCTGGATATTGTCCATGCCTTGCTTCGCTTGGACAATGGCTACTTCTGTTTCTGAAGCATCAGGAATGATGCAGAAAATTGTACAATCAGCAGCGAGCCAGCCTACTTCTGAACTTATGATGGTGCTGCAGTTAGTGATGAAGAAGCTATAAGTCATTCTGCTGAGGATAATTCCCTGAGGCATTACTGCAGTGATGTGCTGCAGCCGAGGTAACTGACGTCCATCAATCACTATAATCTTCCTTTTTGCTGGATATGACTCTAACGAATGAACATTTTCCCTCCTGACTGCCATTAATTCCAGTTTTGTTAGGGCTCTATGATGCCACACTCGGCCAAAATGTCCTTGATGAGACGGACAGTAACTCTCACTTCTACTCAAGAGTGCAAATCCTTTTAAACGTGTGAAACATGTTTGTGGTGAAGTAAGGAGCTGTGTGGACCTGGCGGAATGTAACTGAGCTTCAGTTAGCATGTTATTGCTAAACAAGTGTCGCTTGAGAGTTTGATAACCCCTTCGATTGCTTTACTGATGATCGAGGGTAGATTGTTGGGGCTCTAATTTGCCGGAGTGTGTTTGCCCTGCTTTTGTTTGCAGGACATAATTTGAACAACTTTGAACATAGTTTGTAAAGGCCAGAGTTTAGCTTTACTGGAAAATATTGGCCCGGGGTGCGGCATGTACTTGAGCAAAAACCGTGATTACTATTGGCAGAATAATCTCAGGGCCGATATTTTTTGCACTGTCCGTTGCCTTCAGTAGTTCAATGTAGTCACGTGAAGAAAACCGAATCTGCTGAAGCCTGGGATATGTGACACTGGAGGCCTCTGTAGCAGGACGGGGATGCTCATCCACGAAGCACTTCTGGAGGAAGATCTTATCAACTGCTTGAGCCGTTTCTTTGCACCGAAGTGCTGGGCTCCCCCATCATTGATGATGGACGATTGAGTAGAGAAAGAGCCTCCAGTGTGTTATTTAATTGTCCACCACCTTTTACGCCTGCATATTGCAGGACTGCAGAGCTTCGAAAACTTAGCTCTGTATATCATGTGCTGCTTATGCTGTATGGCATGCATGTATTCCTTTAAATTGTTTTACCACGTTGGCACCACATTTTTATTTATGCCTGCAGCTAATCTGGCACGCTCCCCGCCCTCCTTACTGAACCAGAGTTGAGCCCTTGTTTTGAGGGTAATGGTAGACTGGGGCATTTGCCAGCCGTGAGGTTACAGTTTATTTTCGTGTGCCATTAAGCTGCTGTCGAGGGCACATAGCATCTCATGGATGCCCAGTCCTAACTTGCCACGTCTTTACGAAATCTGTCCCGTTTAGCACTGCTGTCGTGTCACACAACAGTATAGTGAGTATTCCCAATGTGAGGACAGGTTCTTGTTTTCACCATGACTGTATAGTTGTCAATCCTGCCAATAAGGTAATGGACCGATGCATTTGCCGAAGGCAGGCTTCTGAAGATGATATCCAGCGTGTTTTCCCTCATTTTGGTTTCCGCATCAGCTGCGGCAAAGCTGGTCTTGCAGTATGGTCAGCCAGCAGTGGTTCTGGCGAGTAATAGACATGCATTCCCAAACCCATAGTACATCCTTCGCCCACTCCACTCTCAGTGCTTCCTCCAAGTGGTGTTCAAGTTGGGAAACACGCCTTCATCAGCTGAGCAATGGCAGTTTGTGGAAATCAGCAGGCGGTTTCCTTGCCCATGTTTACCTGATGCCATTGAAACTTCATGGGGTCCAAGACGATGCAGGGCAAGTTTCTCCCTATTGTATACTATTGTGGCGCCACATCTGCTGAGCCTCTCCTGCCAATGGGACAAGATATACCAAGGAATAATGATGGTTGTGTCTGGGGCAATATCCGTAAGATATAATTCCATGAGCAGGATGTTGTCAAACGCTTGATTGACCAGTCCATGAGGCAGCTCTACTAATTGTAGCCTTTGACCCAGATGCTAGTAAGGAGGGCTTTGCAGCACCGACACAGTTTGTGTGTGCCATTGTGCGTTCTGGTGCCTAGGTCGATTGACGTTGGTGAGGCAGGTTTCATTCCTCTTTCGAGACTTTGCAGCAATCTCATTAAACTGAACGGCTTGCTAACACATTTTGTCAAACACATTGCACAGGAATACTAATATAATGAAGAAAACAATAACTTATACTGTATGTGAACAGTATACTCATTGGTTGGCCAGTTTTGTTGCAATGGAGAATTCACCACTGATGGAGACCGATAGTTAACTGCCAAACATATTTAAAACTATAAGCCAAGCAGTTTTACAATGATTGGCAAGGTATTTCCTTGAACAATCAGTTACCAAATGGTATTAAATTACATCAAGTTCTGTCGAAGGGTCATGAGGACTCGAAACATCAACTCTTTTCTTCTCCCCCGATGCTGCCAGACCTGCTGAGTTTTTCCAGATAATTCTGTTTTTGTATTAAATTACTTTGTTTAGGTAAACCAAGCTACGTGTACATGCTTTTCCTGCCTGCACAGACCAGCACACTCTTTATTGTTACATATAGCTTCCAGTACAAGCAAATTATTTAGCAAATGCTTCCATTCGCAGAATCACATCTAAAATTTGAGGCTGCTTTTGAAGTTTTGTTAGACGACCTGGTTGGAAACAGTCTCTGGCCTGCCCATTTCGAACAATGGTTGGAAATGCTGTTTGTGCGATCCGCAAGGAAATTGGACTTATGGCCGTCATAATTATCATTGCATTAGCAATTATGTTCATTTAACACATTACTCACTTGTGTAATCCAGGTAACAGAGTTTTGTATAGGCGGCAGCTTCCTGTTAGTGGCGAACACCACTGCTGGTGCAACTGCATATTAGCATCGATAAAAAGGTAGCAGGTGAGCTGTTGCTCAATTTATTGAGACACATTTGCCTTCTAGGGCAATCTATGATGGACTTGGCACATTCCAGGGCCGAACGTAATGGCCTTAAGCCCGCTTATTTGTTTGCATGATATAAGCACAAAATCAACTGTTCAGCATAGCCATTAAACTACAGGATGACTTTGGTGTGCCCTGTTCCAGAATCAAGCTTACACAATGAGAAAATTGTTCGGGCACAATCTACAAGTTTGCCAATGAGACCAACCTTATAACGTGTGGTGGGATCTCGTATGTGTTGAGCGTCAAAGGTAGGTTTGCAGCAAACCATCTTAGAGAATCCCCTGGAAGATTACCCAACTAGTACTTAAAGGAAGGGGGTTTCATTTTACTGCTGGGGGTTTCATTTTACTGCTCCCTTTGAAAGGCGACTTTGAACGCAGAACAGAACCCATTAAGACTTGAATGGAAATTATTACACGCAGAAGCAGATTTAAATACATCAAACGTATCACACACAGATTAGGCATATGAAAGGATTCAGAGGTAGTTATCATTCCATTGAAGAAACTTTTCTCAAGGAACGCAACACATATTTTGGCGAGTGCTGGGCCTAGGTGACAACATCAGCTAATTGGGCATACATGGTGATATTAACCCTCATTTCAACTGCGTGAGTTGTCAAGTTTATAAGCTAAATGAATACTATTTCCCACAACAACGGGAGACCTAAATCTCCATGTTATAGTAGTGGATTAAGGTATGCCTTTGAATTCCCCCGGTGAGAATTTTGTGTGTCTTGTCCTTTCTGATATATATTGATGACCTGGACTTTCGTGCACAAGGGCATAATTTCAAATTTTACTCTGATAGGAAACTTCGAAGCAGGGTGAAATGTGAGAAGGACTGAGACAAGTTAGTGTAATGAGCATGTTCGGGAGCGTACGGTTCTCCTAGGATGTTCAACATATTCTTAAGATATTCATTTGGCTGCAACAGCAAAAATTAACTAATAGAACATGGTGTTCGTGTGGTTAGTTTTATGTGGCAGTTGACAGTATCCGAATGTCAGAGTCGCCACCATGCAAGAGACCATAGCATTATGTTTTTTTTTTTATTTTCCATGTAAGCTTGAATGCATCATTGGCCTAGTTACATTTGTGTACATTGAATGTTTGTCAAAGCTCCAACAAACTTTTAGCCCTGAACTGTGAAGGAGCATGAATCTCCTGCATCTGTGGATACAACGACTCCTGAACATGTGATGCAGACTCCACGCCTTCATGCTGGTGAACGCCCACAATGGGCAGCTATGTGGCAGACAATATTTAATGTAGGCAAATGTGAGTTGTTTCACTTTGGTAAGAAAAGCATGGAGCAAAGACATATTTTAACGGGTAAAATTCCAAGGGAGTTATTAGAGCAGAGTGACCTGTGTGTTTACGTGAACTAGTCATTGAGGATGGCAGGATTGGTGCAAATAATGATTATGAAAGTGCAGAGCATCCTTTGCTTTATTAATAGGGGGATAGAGCACACAAGCAACGAGGTTATGTTGAAGTTGTATGAAACAGCAATTCGGCAAATGGTAGTCAATTGTAGACAGTTCTGGGAGCTGCAGTTTAGGAATTATGTGAAGTTATTGGAAAGAAAGGATTCTAGATTGATGGGAATTTTCCATAGATAAATAACTTAAGATATGAAGTTAGTTTCGCAACTTTGGAACCGTGTCCCTTGTGGAAAGCGTGGCTAAAAGGACATGTGACAGCTGTATTTATAATTCTCCGTGGTCTGGACAGAGCACAGGGGAAAATTGATTTCACTGGTGAAATAATCGAGAATAGATGAACGTATATTCAAAGGGAAGCAATAACAATATGGGAAACTGCAATGATGCAGCGAGTTGTCAAGCATTTAGTGCCTAAACGTGTGATGGACTCACTTTCAATGGAACCAAGTAAATGGCAGTTATAACCTTATATAGAAATGATGACTGTACAGGGTTACGGTGAAAAGGGCGGTCGCACGAAAATAGATAAACTGTTCATTTGGAGAGTGAATGCATGCATGATATGCTTAATGGCTTCCTTGTACCCTATAAAAAATCAATTATTCTGTGACTTAAATAGCCTACAATCGTTTCAACAAATAGACATTTACCCTTACGCTACCAAAATGATATTGCAGCAATGATGACTTCCTACCATGATGCACCACATGGCGCCTTAATGCTTGAAAGCTTCCAAGTGAACGCTGTTCATCCATGGGTTCGTAAAAAATGTTCAACATCTCGAAATTTGGTTTGTATTTTTTGTTATAGTTCAGAATTTTGCTTTCTCCAGAATATTGAAATACTGAAACCATTCTAATAGTAGAGTGTTGTGCAGTTGCTCGGATTTATCGATTGCTAGCCTCAGAGACAGGGACATTCAACTGATGAATTTGTGAAGGTTCCGTGACTTTACTGGCTCTGGGAAGCAAACACTTTCACTGAAGCAGAATCAAGTCACTGTCCATTTTTGTTGGACTAACGGGTCACAAGAAAGATTTGCGCTCCCTGAGTGACTTGCACTGCATCCATGTAAGCAATACTCTCGGCTGTATTGTTTTAACTAATACAATAACTCAAAAATTGGTGCTTTCACGCACTTGAACAGCATACCAAAATTGCTGTTAATCAGTTAAATTTTACATACATCCCGAACTCGCGTAATGTAATTCCCAGTTACAAGAAGAATGATAGACCTGCTGTTTATCATATGAGCATTGTGCAGCATTCCTTAGCCCAGTCCTACTCACATCACCTCGCACAACTCTTCTTCCAATACATCAATGAATGTAGCGGAGGCACTTTGTGTTTCCTTCCGGAATATGAAGCAATCAGCACGTTATTTTACAATTTTCGGCATCCGCACCTTCAATTGGTCAAATTACGATACTTTCCTTCAATTCATTGACTTCTCTATATTTCGTTCTGAGGCTAGAAAATATAATAATACTCATTAAAAGCCCATCGACAACTATAGATACATCCCACACACCTCCGTGACACACTCTTCTTCCTATTAAGAACTCCATTACATTCTACATTTTATCCTTCTCTGTCACATCTCTTTTGATTATACTAGTTTTCATAACGGGGCATCAGCAAGGTCTTTCATTTTCCTCAACTGAAGGAAACATAAAATCCTTCCCCCCACCTTCTATGCAGTTTGCACTCTCCACTGTTGTTTACAGGATCTTAAACTGTCTCTGCCTCGTTTCTGCAGTTTGTTCCTCTCCAATGCCCCTCCATTCCAGAAGAATTGCAATTTCACACTTGTGATACATTTTCAGCCTCCATTTCAAGGAAGTATTCCCTGCCTTCCCTGACAAATTCATTATGTTTCACCACAAACTCACCTTTGCAACCCCTCTCAGATAGTGAGAGGGAGGATTCCCTCTGCAGAACTCTCTTCTACAAATCTATTACCACCAACACATTATCAACTTTCCACAGTACTGTTCCATGCAATCGCAGGAGATGTTTGAACCTGCCCCTTTACCTTTACCTTCCTCACTGCCCAAGGTCCCATAAAATCTTTGCAAGTGAGAGTGCAATTTATTCATATACTCTGCAAATTAGTATAGTCTATTCACTGCTCACAATTAGGCAGCTCCTACACTGAACACATGAACTCTTCATATATAAACTAGTGAGCATTTTACAGAAAACCTTCACAGAGCCAAAAAAAAACAATTTCCCAAACTTGCACTCGTTTTTCAATTGGCCATCTCGCTCTCATGCTTATGGTTCTATCCGCGGCCTGGTACAATATTCTATTGAAGCTGAATGCAAGCTAGATGAAGACGATCACATCTTCCGTTAATCCAATTGATAGCCTTCTATCTACAGCATAGAGTTCAAAACTATCATAAGAAATAAACGTGTCTTCCAGATGTTTATTTTTTCCATGTATGTTCCCCAACTGCTCGCCTGTAAATTGTGCTCAAGTTTTCTGTTTTCAAATGGCGTGCACCATTCGTCATAATTTAGCACATTCTTGTTTTCAGACAGTGCTGCCCCTTTGTTCTGCAATTAACACATCCTCTGGGCCAAAACCTTGTGTCGCTAACACCAGTCCATTCGACATTTCCGAAATGATTATTTTTTTTTATTCAATCTCCACTGCTCTTTAACCTATCTCTGTCCTTCGTTTTATTTTCAACTACTACCCCTTCCCCGTTTTTTCAACAGCATATACACCCCTACACCTCATCAGTTCTGCAGAAGTATAACATTGGACTTGAACCGTTAACTTGCTTTCACCGTCCAAAGAGTCACTCAGACCAGTTCAGTTATTCGTGCAAATGATGCTTTTATTTCAGATCTCCAGTGTCGGCAGTACCTTGAGTTTGTAATATATTGTCCATGTAATGCATGCATTGTTAGTATCATGGTTCTATCGCGGCTCTGTTATCGACAAGCCACAATGAAATAGGGCCTTATTCAGAAATTTCAGGAATTCACATCAGTGAAACTAAGGTGAGATTCCTATCACTCTCGTAAACCTTGAATAGCATTGGGGAAAAACAGGTCTATATAGTTCCAGTCAAGCAATCCCGCGTTCGGCACAGTAGACTTTGACCTTCTTTAGGCCTGATAATATAGAGAGCATTTTTCATAACGACATCAAACAAATAACATTCTGCATTTTTGCGAGAAAACCAAAATGGCAAAAGGGACTGCTACAGCTAAAATCACTGTAGCTTTTGGTAAGGTAAGCAGAAACCTAAAAGCAGAAAGTTGCATTTTCTTGTTCTAAAATCATATCAATGATTTTACTTATTGTGCTTTGTATTTATACTGTTCTAATGAACACAATGTTCGCAATTTATACAGCCGTAAAGTATGGTATATTCAATATGAGTTTCATTAACTGAGTCCTCCATTTATGTTCAGAAAACAAAATTGTTAGAAATGTATCACAGGTGATCGATCTGATTTTCCCCTCTAACCACTTTGAGAAACTGTTGGCATTTCACCTACTGCTTAAGCAAAATGAAATTCTACTTGAATATGGCATCAAATCAGCCTATGACAGAGAGTTTGTTTAACCAACCAAACTTTAAACTTTAATTCTATATTTTTCGCAATCAACTATTTCATGACAGTTCCTATTGTCTACTATGACCTAAACTGATTCAATCCTGCTTTCCAACTCAGACAAAACATTATATGCCTAAAAAGGTAGCACTATTGTTTATGTTTTCCTGCTTTGTCCATTTCATGTTAATGTAGTGGGGTCACACTGTTCTCTGTTAAGTGTTTAATGAGTACTTGAAAATTTTGCTGGAGTTGTGCCGAATTTCCCCCGTGTATTGACACACAAGGTGCTTTCTCGAAATCTTCTTTTGCAACTTGACCAATGAACGATCTTCCTCAAAATATGTTATCTACACTAACACTCTAGAAATTAACGTCCAAAACTGTTGTTTACATTTCAAAATGCCAATTACTCCACTGCTCTCTTTGTCCTCGTTGCCCCTGTCCCATCCACAAATCCAGATTAACGCTTTAATCCTGGCATGTAAATTATACTCTAACCTCATTAACGGTAATCACTGTAGCTGCCTCTTAGTTCTACCTATAGCGATTCTGAATTTGCCTTTTTATTTTAATGTTTCCTCGCGGTGCCTTGATGTATCTTCTGATCCACACTCTTCTAAATCTTTATTTTCATCCACATTTATAACAGATGCTTATATTCCCCCGATCCTGAACGATGCTAATTGTCCAATAACTAACATGTTGAAATATCTCCATCTACCATTTCTATTTAACAGGCGTTTCGCATTGATAAATGTAAATGATTATTTGTTTTTGTATTAAATCGCCATCAATTTATTAATATGTTTTGCTTCCCTGTCAACATTCGAAACAGATGTTAGTGAACCTTAATATGTATTGTCGGAACATGCTAATTTCCTGCTCCCTTTACTAGTAATACTATCTGACACGTACTGTGACCAATCCCGTAGCAATTGAACGAGTAGTTAACCAGTGCCCGCAGATCCCACACCCCTGCCTCCAAGCAACCCCCCACCCCATCCACCCCCAACACACACACACACACACACACACACACACACACACACACAAGCCAAAAAACACACCAATTTGTCCCATTCTACTTTTCAAACAATTCTACATCACCCTTTGTGTCGATGGAGCACCTCAATTCTGATTAATTTCCCAATTTTCATTATCAAAACCCGTGACTTCCAACACGTAAGAGTTAGCGAATCCTTGGTCTCTCTGAAAGTGTGTTTGCACTTTTACTTTGGCAGGTTGCAGCTGAAAATAATTTCCACCCTTGTGACCTCACTTACAACAGGATGATAATCTAACTTATTAAAATCTGAAATGAGAAGTTATTGAAATCAATGTTTAAATTTCCTCTCTAGCCTTCATCCTGTCATGTCAAGTCTAATCTATGGCATTTACTTTCGAATGATTGTACATGGCTTTTATGTGCCTCATGTATTACTTCACCCGTTAGGGAAAGTACATTTTTGTCCCCAAGGAAAGTTGTGGATAGTTCAAACAGAGGCTATAAGTAAATCAGGTTAATAAACATATGCCAATCCTATATCATTCATTACTATGCTTATAAGAATTAATGAACAATTCTCATCCAATATTAATGTAACAGCGATTTTATGTGGGATGGTTTAGAATTTCAAATCAATGTTAATGGAGTAAAGACTGTATATGTCCAAAGCGGGATGCCCTTGCCTTGAACGGTAAGCTACAGCAGGTTGTGTTCCAACGCAGCTGCAGCCCCAGTTTTTCAAGCTTGGTGACGTCACAGGTTTGGGAGGTGCTGTCGAAGGCTTCTCGGAACCTGCTGTAAATGGCACAAACTCCAGGTACAGTGCAAAGGTTTTAGAGGGCTGTGAAATCTAAGGTGGGTTAATTGGATGCATAGCAAATATCTAGATTGCCAATGCAGCTGTGAACATTCAAATAACTCTATCTTCTATTAAAAGTTAAGGTCACCCCCAATGTCTAGACGGCAGAGATGAGGATGATATTAATTTAATGAACGTCACTTTATGATCTGAGGCAGCGCAGAGTGCAAAAGTTCTGAAATTTGAGCTAGATATTCACTGCCCCACCACTGCCCCCAGACACCACCACCCCCACCGCCTCCCCCAACCATCTCCGCCCCCTGCCCCCACTCACGCAATCCACATACGCTCCATTTGTTATTGCTTCAGGCTTTATTAAGGCTGCGCTGTTCATTTAATTCCCGTTTCAAACAAATGTTTTTTGTCTGTTTGAAACGTTGAATACGACACCACTCTTTAAATTATCTTTAAGCATCATTTAGACCTTACTGGGCATGGAAACCCACCTTTGTTTACTAAGGAAAACTCAAATGTTTCCGGTATGTAAGAAGTGCTTATTGTTGGAGTGATTAATCAGATACTTGCGTAAATTTCTGTTGGAATGACCTAAGTTAAGTTCAAAGTGCATTGTCACCAGCAATTATCTATTTAATACACTGAAGTTCCAATAATACTTCTGCGAATTTGTCACTAAAGCTATTAATTAAGAAGCCCTGGGGGAAGATTACATGACATGTAGTTCTGGGGCCATTTGATAATTGCTGGTACGAGGGCAAATAATGTATAGTGATCGATTTTATAAGGAAAGATGGAATATATATTCTTCAACTGTTCATGCTGAAACTACTACTTATGTGCATCAGTTATATTGTCGGATCAGCTATGATTCTAATAAAAGTAATAGCGTTTTAGATCAGAAATGTCAAATAACTGATATGCAAAAAAAGGTTAATTTTAAGATTATTTCTGCATTGACGTGGAATGAGCAATGAACATTCTTAGAGAATAATTTTATAAAATGTGGGGTACAGCCATTGTGTGGAAATTTGCTGACCCAACTAAAATGGTTGCACTTGAAAAAGCATGAATGATTTCAGACACTCTAGGCGAACAGAGATTATTTCCATGATTATATTATATCTCTAATCATTGTCCCAAGCCATAAAGAGTGAAATTCTTCTTTGAAGCTCTACCATCCATGCACAGATAGCCATTTCCCATTCAAGAATAGTAAACCATGGAACATGTTGTTGAAGGAGGTGGAGATGGGTTGGCTCAATAGAATTAGCTGGTTCAGTTAGGGTGAAAGGATAACGAGAATATATATATCAGTGAATAGATTTGCCTCTTCTATGTTAATCGTGTGCCAATTGAAATGATACTTAAATCCGTAATTTGTGGTTATGCTTTTATCAGTTTTATGGTTAGAAACTGTAAATTCTCTCATCATACAAAATGATCACATAGGTTACATTTGGGAAAAATACTGTGCAATGATCAGATTGAGTAATTGCATGTAATATTTAAGTTGACAAATGAAGAACATATTAAGTAGCGATTCTCCTGTTGCACATCAATTTTTTGAAAAGGAACTGTCATCTAACAAAGATTTGCAAACCCTTCAGTTCGTGAAGATTCATAAGCGATCAAATTACCAGTGTTGCTTAAAGTCTCATTCACCTTTGGACTGTGAGTATGATCATAGTTGCCTTCATACAGAATATTTCCTTTCCATACCAGAAGACATCACTGTTCCGGCAAATTTCAGGTATGTTACAGTTGATTACTTAATTGTCAGCTAACATACCTTAACACCTTTTTCCGATTAAAGTCCTGAACTGGACGTTGTAATAACACTCAACAGCCAGCAGGGGATGCGGGTGCGTGACATAAATAAGGCAGAGATAACTGACCGAGGCGACCACTACTTCCCGCCCGAATTTGAAGCCTGTGAAAGATTGTACTTTTACAATGTCAGGTGAATCATCCCGCCAACCGCAAATTCCTTATGACACCAATAGTTGGCCTGATGCCTGTCCTGCATCGAAGTAAAAGGCTGCTCCTTCGGTGTGGGCGGGAAGCCATGGAGAACCTGGTTCCTTCAATATCAAGCCCAACCACCTACCACCTCTCCCCGCCCCCCCCCGCCGCCCCAACCTCGCCCAACGAAATGCCACCGCCGCATGAAATCTCGCCACAGAGATGCATGGAATGTAGGTCATTTATTCACTTTCACTGAGGGTCAAACTTGCATTGACCTGCCCAATTATCCTGCTTGATGAGCACGCATGCAGCTGCAAATAATTTATTAGCAGGGACAGTTGCTTGTTTAGCAGATAGGCAGGAGTGTGTGACCACATATGAGCCCACTAGATGTTGGAATGTGGTGAATAGTGAAGTACCATAAGCCTCATTGCTGGGACTATGGCGCTTTACAATCGCTATTAAGAAGTAGATGTAGAGACAGTGCTTATTGTATATAGCTTTCCAGCTGACACAAAGTTACAAATACGGAGCAAAGTGCTATATGCAAGTTACGTGAGTGAGCAACAAGATGACCAATGCACTATATATAAGGAACAGTCAAGTTATTCTCTTCTTTTGAATTAATTAAAACGATGATTAATACTTCAAAAATGAGAAACTTGCAAGTGTTGATGCTTAAAGAGGTTTGAGTGCGCTCATAAAATAAATATAAAACGTTAACATACAGCTACAGCAATCTACTTTGAGGCGAATTACATGTTGGCCTTCAGTAAAGCGGATTGGATAGCATGAATATAAACTTTTGTCGAATTGTACAGGTTTCTTGTATATCAACACCTGGAGTACTGTGGGCAGTTTTGGTCTCTACATTTAAGAAAGAATATACTTATGGTGGAGGCAGAACAGCTAAAGTTCACCACATTGCTCTCTGGAATGAAAGGGCGGCTCAATGATGAGAGGCTGAGCAAATTGTATCAAATTCTACTGGGGTTGAGAAGAGCCAGAGGGTCTCTTACTGAAAGGTACGCAACTCTTAAGAAGATTCACAGGGTAAATCCTGTAAGATTGTTTCCGAAGGCTGGGGAATCTCAAACGGACTGGGGTTGAGGAGGTGGGTGGGCGGGGATTGGGGGGGGTGGGGCGGGGGAGGTGTCACTTTCTCAGGATTAGGCGCCATTCCTTTCGGACTAAGATGAGAGCAAATTCCATCACTCAAAGGATTGTGAATCATTGCAGCACTCTTCACAAGAATATTATACATACTCCTGATTGAATATATTTAAGTCTGGCGTAGGCAGATTAACAGTTTCTTGGGGAATCAAGGGATAATGTGTAGGGAAGGGAAGCGGTGTTGATGCCGAAGGTCTGATTATTTTAGTGAAAGGCGGATCAGTATCGACGAGCCATATCAGCTTCTCCTGCTCCTCTTCCTTGTTTTCTTCCATTCTTCAATTTAATACGACCCCTCTAACGCAATGCCTATTCATGGTCCCTCGGAGCACAATCCATTTTGAAATATAATATAAACAGGAATGCAAGCAACATATAAGGCTGGTGAAATATTTATTAAAAGCGTTTTGTCCGGTTGCATCTCGTGTCATCAGAACTAGCCGTCGAAAACTAAATTTGCATAATGTGATCCTTATTTCAGAGTAAATGCTTCTCCATGTTGAAACATCAAGGCTGAATATTCACGTGTGGGATCTGGGATGGCAGAAAAAAATCAATAAGCTAAGATTCCATTCTGTCTCTTTAGCAATTGAAATTAAGTGCGAATTGCAAACACAAAGTCTGCTGATATCAATGATTAACATTATAAACGATTAGGCAACAAAAATATTGCTCATTTACAGGAAAACTTGCAAACCCTGTGAACTTTGTTTCGACAACAAATTTAGTTGGATAGCTAAATGTGCAGAATGCTCATGGAGGATTGATAGGAACAGTGTTACAGTTGAAAACAGTTAAAGGTCTCAACACAAACCACGAACAGAGAGAACCCGCCAGCAGCGCATCTAACACTATTATATCCGGAAATGAATGCTTTGAAAGCCTCAACAGTACCGAAGAATGGTTTACCCAGAGCCACGAGGAAGGTATTCTGACACTATTTCTGAACAGCACATATAATTCCAACGGCAACAACAGCGCAAACACAATGAAAGAAGACCACCGTCCCACATTTAAATAAATCCAAACTAGAAAAATTGCCAGAAGTGCAAGTACGTCCGATGATATTACTGTTTGCTTTAGATTGAAATAGAAAACAATTTTGAACCTTAATCCAGTGAACATCAATCTGCATTTCCAATTTCCTCTCACTCTGTGATAGATTTCAAATTGCCTCAAACTGTTTATCGATATAAGTCTAAATGTAAACCTTACACTGCACTTTTGACCGTGGGCCACATTGAAATGTTTGAGCTCAATTCGAGTTTACACTTTGATTTCAGTTGTAAACTGCCTGTGAAACCGAAGTTTTGTGTTCACATTATTAGTCTAATCGGCGCTTCTGAAAGGGACAATTATCATAAGCGGAAACTTGAAAGAAAGTATTACCAACTTTATAGAACAAGAGATTTAGGCTTTCTACTCTGAATGCCACATTAAAACAATTGGCAATTATTGGTGCCTAGTCCCTATTACATATATCAATCTCCCAATTCCGTTCTCCCTGAACTAATCATGGGGTTAGCGCTATTATTGGATAATCTCAAGCAACACTTGTGATTTTCATCAATATATTGCTACCCGCTTCTTCCAGGCCACTTTCCTGTTTTGTACTCATTCTGTTCGAAATTCAACTGTTATGACCAACGGCCTCCGAAGCTTGAACACCTCACCCTGGCTCGTGTAAACGAGGCCAAAGATGCAGTTTCTGTTTGGCTTCAGGTTTACAATTTGCAACTCAGCTACCATTCGCACTTTTGTGTGATGGTGCAAATTGGAAGTATTACCAAAGTTTGTCAACAAAAAATAAAATAATGATGAAGTTCAACAGGTATATTCTTTCAGTGTTTAATCATCGCAGAGTTTCTCAATTCCATCACTCACTCAGATCCATTTCTTACAGGAGGATAGGAATATAATCACAAGTGTTAAGCACTGAGCCATGGATGTTCAACATAGGCATCACCTGCTTACGAATGCAAAGGTCCAATCTGCGAGACACTGTGCATGATCGTTGTTGTCCATTGATTGAAAGTCAAATATATATAGCTGTATTGTATACAAGTGCCACGTTGATTGTTTGCAAAACACCTAACATGAGTTAACATTGGCAGTACATTCCATTATTACAGAGAGTTAGCTCATGGCACCAACAATCCACTGTGTAAAAAATAAACCATTTCACCTCCCTGCTAATTCTTCTACCAATTGCTTTAAGTTAGTGCCCCATAGTATCTGTTTAATTAAATAGGCCGTTCCCGCCCGTTCAAACCATGGACCTCACAATTTTGTACATTTCAGTCAATTTCCGCTTCATTGTCCTCAGCTCAAAAGAAAACTTTCCCAACAATGCCTTCTTCCTTTTGAATGCAACTTCCTAGTGCCGCCTACATCCTCGCAAATCTCCTTCTACCCTCCCTAGTTCAATTCGACTCTCTACGTGCCGATTTGCTTTTGGTATGTTTCTTTTTTTTTCCCTCGGCAGCAGTTGTTGCATTTTCCATAGACTAAAGCAATGGAAAGTTCATGACGAAATGCAGTGTGTTACCAGATTCTGCAAAACTCAACCTTTCTTGCTGCACTATTAATGCACAGACATTCTCGATTCCACAATTGCCAGACATTTTAAGGCAAATGTAAGGGGAAGCTGAAAAAAAAAGAGGCTCCTTTCTCCAAGAGACGTCTCAGTGATTATCTATTAGATGTATTTATCTTAACAAAACTTTTCCATTGGGTCGACGGAGAAGAAAAATGTTTCCATCTCTGAGTAAGTTCAACACTCGACAACATCAAACTGAGAAAATTACTCTTAAATTCTACAGTGAATTTTGAATTAATATATGTGTTTTTCGTGGTCAGAATTGTGAACTTGCAGCAACATTGTGTGGTAAGGCAACTGGCACCGTTGAATTTGAAGGGAAGATGCTATATTGCAAGAGTGGGAAACGGAAGAAAGAGTAGATGCTATGTTCCGGACAATTAAAATTGAGAAAGGGCATTTTAAGAATCAATACTATAAATGTGCATTGAAATAAATGGTCGACGTCTGAGCTAAAAGTTCAGATGCAATTTTATAAAATTTTAGCAAGCTTATGGCAGTACATTCAGGAAAAAAAACCATAATTTTGTATTAGTTGTTCGATGAACTTAATTCGATTTGTTAACCATTACCTTCCCTTTTGAAATTATTGTTACCTATAATTTAAGCTGCGCCACTTTAATGTCGACAGATATATTAGGTGTAAAGATGAATATTATAATGTAGTTAAAGTATATTGGATGAACGGGCTTTTGGGAAGACTTTATCTCCCTCCTTTCATGCACTTGAACCGGCACGGATGATTATTATAATTACGTGTGTATTTACTACATAAAAACAATGCAAAGCAGTGTTTTAGCGACTATGAACATTTTGACTATCAACAGTCTATTTTGGCTCCCACTTATCCATTTTAAATGTTTTTGTACAGCGTTATCCATTAATTCACTGTTATCTCCACGAATCAGAAAGCATGAGAAAGTATATCCCCCATTTAATTTTAAATGCTTGTGAACGTGTTGTGCATGTTTTTGTTACTCTAACTGAACTTTCGACATTATTTTGATGCTTGTGTGTAAAGTCAAATTTATACTTTATTATTACCACATATAATCATCCTCTGATCAATTTTCCTACTTTTTATTGTGGTGGTCACTTTTGGTAACTTTTTTCTGCCAATTATAATTATTTATTTAAATAATATTCTCTAATTGATACTTTCTGGATTCTCACCTTCTCTTAGCATTTAGCGCCCGTTATCTTCCCCTAAATAGACAAGCAATAATTAATTCACTTATCGTTGTGCTGCTTATCCAACTAATTCAAAAGGTGACAAAAACAAAATTACCTGGAAAAACACAGCAGGTCTGGCAGCATTGGCGGAGAAGAATAAAGTTGACGTTTCGAGTCCTCATGACCCTTCAACAGAACTGAGTAATGTTAGCAGAGGGGTGAAATATAAGCTGGTTTAAAATGGGGGGTGGCGGGGAGCGAGGTGAGGGGGGTGGTTGTAGGGGCAAACAAGCAGTGATAGAAGCAAAATAAACAAAAGATGTAACAGGCAAAAGTACAGAGAGATGTTGAAGGTGGTGATATTATCGAAGAGAATGTGCTAATTAAGAATGGATGGAAGGACACACAAAGGTACAGCACTAGTGGGAGAGGGGTGAAATAAGAATAACAGGGCCTAAAAGGTATAAATTGAAAAATAATATAAATAGGTGGGAAAAGAAAAATCCATATAAATTTAACGGAGTGATCTTAGAACATGGAGGCTGCAGCCACGAGATTAATGGGGTAAAATATGAATGTATTTATGAACACACAAGGAGAAAGAAAAAACGTTTGGGAAAGAAACGGATAGAGTACCATGTGATTCTTGTTGAAAATAGAGGGCCAGCTAGCGTTTCAGATAGAGCATAAACACCAACGAATAACAGTTGGATCAATGTATTTATGATGCAAGTAGAAAGTAATCATTGCCTTGTGCCAAAAATCAGAACAACATGTAACCTCCTGAAATGCCTGTTAAAAGTGTACACCTCAATGAAACGAAAACTGCAACATTACTAAAAGGAATTCCCTTTCTGTTAGAGCACTCATTCATTTAGATAATTTATGTTGCTCATTTTTGGCCCCGCACATTGTGAGCCTGTGCATTGCATACCTCTACATTATGTGCGTGTATATATTTTGCTTGTGCACCGTTCATCTATATATTCACCTCGAGAGTGTGAATCTATACCTGGCCCTATATTTTGTCTCTCCTAGCTTATGCAACTGCTTATTATGTGCCTGTCAGGCGTGACAATTTGGAATTGGACATTAAATGCATGTGCTGCACACGTTCGTATATTATGCATTTATGATTTTTCTGCTAGTTTATAGAAAAGTGCCTGTGAATCATATTACCTTTATAGAAGTTTAAAGCTTTATACATGACACAGACCAGATGCATTTCCCTTCTTTCCATGAGATAAGTTCTGGTCGTTGGCAGAATTCCCTTGCATCCTTTATAACCATTGTTGTTTTCTGAGGTCACTCTGCGGCTAATAGTGCAGATAATTTAGTTCATTATCATTATAGCTTCAAGTAATATACGACTGAGATAATCCTCGAGTAACGAATATTTGACCCGCCAAGTTAAAGTATTTATGAGCACACGAGGGGAAAGAAAACATGCAGAATGACAGAGGATGAGTCACAGAATTGGAAAGACGGATATTTGAGCCACATTTTTAAAGCATCATTTCAGTCATGGGATGTGAATTTTGGTGGCTGGGCCAAGGCTTTTTTCCCACTCCAAGTTGTCCTTCAGAAAGGGGTGGTGAGCTGCAAATTACCTATCCGCCACATTTTCATTTCCAATCATTTGAATTTGCAAGTTGGAATAGGAGTGGAACAATCGACATCACCCGTTTCTTCAACAGCGAAGCTTCTTTTTAAAATCATCTTTGCATATTTTCCAACCAGAAATTATGTGGGGGCAAATCCGAATGTACAATGAAAAGGACATTGTTCTGCTACCTTGTAAAATTCAAATAAATAAATATCCATTAAAACACAGCGGTTGTAGGCAAATAATTCACTAAGAGAGTACTTCGGGAGCCTAACAGAGTAGGTGGGTGAAAGGAAAGAGCAGGCGAAGATTTGGCTTTGTGTTGGTTCCTTTAGAAACTCAAATTCTAAGGAAGAACAAAACTGATCAATTAGTGTTCTCCTTGTAAATATCCCGTCAAATGCATTCCTCAACTCTTATTGGTGCTTGATGTTATTTGTGTACTTATTATGTTTAAAGTTATTCAGGTAGCGATCATTAACCTTGGTCCCCAATGAATACAACCAAAAGGATTGTCTGTTTGTTTACGAGAGGTCTGCTTACATTCTATAAATCTGGATGTTGTAGATAAAACTGTTAAGAGTCATTCAGTGATTCTCCTTCAGCACATTGTCTCCACAGCTGCTCCCGTAAGTGCAAAGTTTTTCCCGCATTTCCTATTTTATTCCTGCCCTTTGCAAATTGTTTTTCTGCGATAGAGGATCTGGTTTTGTCACTTGTTGATCATTAGCTGATCTACTAGCACAGTGAGCCACGCACCGTTTCCCTTCTTCTCTGACAGACCTCTGGCCTAAAATTTATTAACCCATTCAATAAGCAAACATATAGTGATTTTGATGGTGCGATCACATGACATAGGTGAAGGCTTTGATCAAATTTCAAAGTTACATTGAAAGAAAAGGATGAAATACAATAAAAGATGTTTATGGGTCAGAAAAAAATTGAAATGACTCAAATTATGCTTGACAGTAATAAATAATTCAATTACAACACCTCGGGTAATTTTCTGCAATTTACCAAAACTGATGTTATTGCAGTAATAAAATAATGTCGCAAGAAGCTCTGCCAGTGGATACACACTGTTCCATTCTTTTCCGGATGCAGGGAGCTTTTGAGAATCCTCACAGCGAAGAAGATGACTACCCACCTTCTGACGAAACTAGAGATGCCAATGATGTGGGTGTGTATGATGCCTAAATATAGATAGTACTAAATCAGTTACATGCAAGTTGGAGCAAGTGCTACATGCCTAAATAGTCGTTCTTGCCTCCAAATTCCAATTCCTATTCAGGTTATTTCGTTACTTGAGCGGCTGTAACAAGGAGACCCGTACTCAATCCTTAGATGTTATATAATGTACTTCTTGCTTAACGTATATAATCTCTTCTGTTTGCCCAGATGACTTCATAAATGCCCCGTTGAAATTTTCCAAATGCAGCATTTGAGGACAGGGATTTGCCATTGTCTTTCACGGTTTTGCCTGTTCCACCATTCAATGAGTTCATGAGAGATCCGTGGACACGTCTCATTATGCAGAGCTCCTTTCTTAATATAGTAATATCGCTTTGATTTATAAGAATCTGCCAATCTCTGATTAAGCTTTTTAGCTACTTGGTGGATTGTCAAATCGCCTGCTATGGCAAGCATTAAGTGCCTATCCCTTCACTTCTAAATGCCCTATTCAAATACTTTGACCATCATCTCGACATAGGGAAAGCCTGTCTCCAAAGAACTGAAATTCTTTTTCTCTAACTATATTTGGAAAAGTTCGACAAAATCACAATTTCAACCTTTCAAAGTCCAGGGAATAAATTATTTGTTTTTATAGCATCTTAGATTATTCAATTTTCCACCTTAATAACTGCACCGGAAAAATGAACAACGGGGTCATGGTCGAGATATTGCGCCACAATGTCCGAGCTCCCACAACATTGGACTTGTGCTCTACACACCTGAGGCGCTGAGGAAATACCTTTCACATCCTCCCAGGTAATGGAATGGACCAGTGCATAGAAGTAAAAACTTCCCCTGGGCATTCGCCCTACATCACATCACTCCACACTAACCTGCTTCCCAACCCTCCACACACCGAATCTATATACTCTGCTATCCACACATTCACGGAACTCAACGCCCCCAAATCCCAACACCGCATGGGAAACCCCATGCTCGGCTCCCTACACCACTGCAGCAGGTGCAATCCAACAGGGAGCACGCACAAACCCGCCCCTCCACCAAAATTAGAGGAGAACACTGTGGCAGGAATGACTCCCCATCACGCACCCCACCCCTCACCGCCGGACGCGCAATCCCAACCTGCCCCACACTGCTCCAGACCCGGAGCCTCCCCCCTCATAATTCTGAAAACCCCAGACCTCCTCCCTCCACCACGGACAACTCCCGAAGCCACATCCTTATCTCCGAGGTTGGGACGACCGCCCGCCAACCCACAGAGGTCCGTGCACCCCAACAACACCAGCTCCTCCCCCGTCCACACCGTACCCGAGTTCTGGCCCTCCCAGAGTCCAACAACACCAGTCCCCTGCCTCCGACACCCAACTGCCCTTCCCAACACCCCACAACAATCTCGTACCCCGCATAATCTCCCCAACTCCTATCCACTCATTTTATGGACCCAAACTCCCTGTCCTGTAGAATTCAATGAGCCCTTTAATTTGCATTCTTTACCGATGCTTGTGCCGTAATAAAGAGGGCAGCTTTTCGTATAATCCTGCGAAGATTCACTTCGACATGGGCCAGTTATTGTTCTACCCTGATCTCGACAGGCCTTTGCGGGGTTGTCGGGAGATAGACACAGAAGATAAAACACGCAGGTAATTCCAGGGTGTGGCAATGCAACGTTGATCACCACTCCAAGGAAGCTATTGCCCATTCTTCTTCAATGCAGTTTCACCTCAAATCATTCTCCATCTCTTTGATTTTCATTAACAGGTCATTCAGTTCAGATAATTTTCACTTGCGGTCAGGCTTAAACTCAATCGCCATGGCTGCACAGCTTTTCAGTCCCCTGTACTCCTTTCACTTTTTCTAAATAATTCACCATTATTGTTCGCATTTGCTGGGTATGATGGTATACATAAATATCCCAATTTGAGTTTCATTTGAAGAAAAATGATAAAGGAAAGGAAAAGAGAATAAGTAAATTTAAAGCATGACTTTACTGTTGCACTTATTCACGCGTTTGAATTAAATATCGGTTATATGAGCAAACACTTCAAAACCTCTCTATATCTGATTGCCCTTTCACTGCAGGAAGTTCCAAATCAGTAAACCTAAAGCACATTCTAGGTTTGCAGTCCGGAAAGATTTTAGTTTTTTGCGTCGATACAAATATGCTTATCATTTCGTTTGACAAATCAATCATTAGATCTACATATACATAGTCCACTTCCTCACTCACCCATGCTACCTTCCAGTTCCAATTTGGTTATTTCTGCAGGTGCACATGTAATTAATCGGCATACTCATCTTACCTCCCGATACTTTTCTCCATTGCTTGTTATGTTCCCAAAAATCTCCAATCCATTCTGTAACTTTGTTTCCTCTGTTGCAGGCTAATTCCACATCACTACCATTCCTTCCTCACGTAAACCAGCATTTGTCATTGGTAATAATTTTGAACAATGTATTATTTTCAATGGCTAACTTGCTCTGTTCACATTGACTGAAAGGACACAGTATACATTAATAGTGCAATCATGGGAATGTGACTCTGTCATATTTGCAAGATTCCAAAGCAGCCTTGATGCAATAACCTTTAGTTCATCATGTTCCTTTTGTCACTGGCGGCGCTGCATTTTAATTAGTTCTCATTCACACTTTGTCAGGAAATTCCGCTGCTGAAATCATCCAACTGCTGGGGAGTAACACTCATACCCAACTGCACAATATCACGTATTCTAACCAGGGGAGACTTGAGAATACGAGGGAAGAATTCGTGGAGTCTGCTAATGTGCAGCTTTTGAACAAAATCATGTTTAATGAATCCACCTATGAGGTCCGTTACATACACATTGGAACACCTAAATGATATGTGAGATTCTTTTTACTTTACACTGTGCAAAAACAGTGTATTGTTTTAAGCACAGCATCGCCCATAAATTGTTGACATGTGCCAGCTGATATAACGTTTCTCATGTCATGTTATTACAACTCTACGTAAATTTGTATGGCACTGTTCGTAAATGAAATGAATAATGTGACCAAAGGCATTTTTGTTCTTTAACCGTGAGGTTCCCCAAGCCGCCCCTCACTTACAACACCTCAAATGTCAGCGTTCTGTTAGGAATAATTCTCAACAGCCTTTTCAATGGCCTAATTCATCACATCAGATTTGGGCTCCCTGCCTAAGGTAGCAATGTTAGCTGTTCAATGTTAACAGCACAAACTGAAATTGTGCGCTCCATCATTGGCAGAGCATTTAGCAGCGAATGAGTACAGTCCTGAAGCATTAGCCAACGCTCTTTCTCTTCATATGCTGGAGAAAATGCTCAGCCTTTACAAGAGGCGTGCGAGGCGGTTGCATAGTGTTATTGTCATTGACCCAGGTCGGAATCACACCATTGCAGATGGTGTAATTGCAAATGAATAAAATCTGCCAGTAAAATTCTGATGATGACCAAGACATGGTTGTCAATTATCGCACAAGTACACCGGTTTCACTAATATCCTTTAGGAAGTAAATATGCAGTGCTTGCCTGGCATCAATGTGGTTGACTTTTCAGTCCCCCCAGAAATCGAAGGTTCAATAATTGCTGCCCTTGCCAGTGGAGCCCAGATCCATCAGAAACAACAAATATTCAAAAATTGACAGGTGTGCTTCACGATTCCCATGCGCTAAAATTTAGGAACCCATTTCCAAACTTTTCAAATCTCAAATATCCGATGCTCACGTAGCAAGGCCGCTATCTGTTGATCAAACATTTTCCCATCTGTCTATTTTACTTCTTATGGGGTCTCGGTAATAACATTTCACTCGATAATCTCTCCTGTGAAATTTGGTGTGACATTTTTATGTTTTAATGGCACGATATGAATCAAAATGCTCTGTTTCTATTCCTGTCCTCTTGCTTTCTTTAGCATCTATCGTCTTTAATCTCATAAGCAAAGGTAATAAGTATATCCCTGATTAACATGTGACTTGGAGTTTCAAAATTAAGAATGAATAAAATGAAGGAAGATATAATGTGTGCATTGACAGACTATTTGCTACTTTAATGTGATTCAAGAATATAAAAACACGAGCTGAAAATCTACGCTGACATGAAATTTCAAGACTTATTTTCGATACACTGTTACAAAAAGGGAGAAAGGAAAGTATGGGTCCTACTTTGTAAATTGCAGCATTCCAATCCAAAGTGGAAAGGGACTTCGCCATGTACAGGTAGAAGCCCATGCATGGAAAGTTATCTGAAATGTAGTGTGTCCGAAACTAACTTGAAAATGCATTTTTACCCAACTGAAAACATGTTTCTTTACTCAGAAAAAGATTTCACGTGATGATGATGATGATAATTATTATTTTACTGATGATTAATGTTTTGTTGTTGTTATTATTTTATTATTATTACTTATTGCATAGTCAGTTTCATTTTGCTCCATAAATGCAGATGATGTGTTACGTGGCTCAGGGCTTAATCTTTGCCATACCCTTCTCTAGCCTTTTCATCTGTCTATGTCGATTACCCACAGGGGATGTTTCTATCTTTTTTTACCTGTTCTAATATAATCGTGTATGTCTTGGTGTCAAATACTGCCACTGATGCTGCTGTGAAGCAATTCAGGATTTTTTGCGTTAAGACATTTTTCAGGAATGAACCAACACTGTGATGTTTCGGTAATATCCTGGCTGGATAAATAATTGGCAATGTAATGCATAGCTACAGACTGAATTAGGAATTTTAGACCGTGTATTAGCATTACACGAAAATGCGAAGCTAAGATCAAAGAGCAGGAGACCGCTCGGGCAATCGGGTTACCTCCCCCATAATCTAATATCATGACTGATTTTATTGAGGTCTGAAAGCTACATTTTGTCTAGCCCCGGTAAACTTTGAGTCATTTTAGTTCAATGCTGTAGTGTTCTCGCCATAGCCGCCTTCAGCTGATTCATCAATTACCTATATTCCTTCTATCTTAATATGAGAAGTGGGAATGTTCGCTGATGCTTGCAGGATGCTCAGCCCTATTCGCAACACTTCAGTTACTGAAGCAGCCCATGTACAAATGCAAAAAGACATGGATGGCATCCATTCTTCGGCTGAAAATTGACAAGTAACATTATTGCCACACGAGTGCCAGAGAATGAAAACGTCCAACAAGAGAGATACCAGCCATCGCCCTTTGTTATCAAATATCATTGCTATGATTGAATCCCGCACTGTAAACACCCTGCGGGTAGGCGGTGACCAGCAACTTTACTGGACTAGCCGTCTAAATGCTGTCGCTAGAAGAGCAGGCCTGAGGCTAGGAATTGTGTAATGAGTAATTAAGTTCCCGCCTCCTCAAAGAATGTCCACCTTCTACAAGGCACAAATCAGCAATGTGATGGAATTCTCCCCACTTGCAGCTCCCACAACATTCAATAATTTTGACAACATCCACGGGGAAAGCAGCGTCTTTCATTGGCAGTCACATCCTCAAATATTCATTCCCTCCATCGCCGATGCAAAGTAGCAGCCTTGTGTATAATCTACAACATGCACTGGAGTAATTAACCAAGGCTCCTTGGTCAGTATCTTCCAAACTCACGAACATTACCACCTAGAAAGGCAAGGGCAGCAGATAAATTGGCACACCAGCACTTGGAAATCCTCCTCCAATACTCAACCTTTCGTGACTTGGAAATATACATCCACTCCTTCACCGCCGCTGGGCCAAAATCTTAGAACTCCATTCTTTATAGCACTGTGGGTGCAACTAGCGCACATTGACTGCAGCGTTTCAAGAAGGCAAGTCACCAAATCCCTCTCAATAGAAATTAGTGATGGACAATAAATGTAAGCGAAGACCACCACCTATGCATGATAAAATTAATATATGTCTTAAAAAAATATATAAAATTGCTTTTGCCCTGTCTCCACCGCAGTCGAGTGAAGAGAATTCAAAATGCAATCGATACAATTAGAAAAAAAAAAGGAAAAATGTCTTCTAATGACTCATTTAAATTGGTGCTTCTTGTTGGTCAATGGCAGCCAATGATTCGAGTCTCTTTGAGAAGGGAAACACATTCAGAGCCCAAACTTCCAGTAACCTCAGCATTTTATATGCTTCAATAAGATCACATTTCATTATTCTAAGCTCCAATGCTTAAAGGCCCAGCCTTTCCAAGCATTCATCGTAAGTTCACACCCACCTCCTCTCCGTCGTCTCTCATCCGAATATCAGTTGAGTAGACTTTCACTGAACTCCTTCGAGTGCAATTAAGTCCTTATTGCAATAAGGATACCAAAACTATGCACATGCAGGAGATTCATTTTCAATAATTCGCTTCACAACTCTAGCAAACGCCATTATTTTCTATTCCATTCGCCTTGCCATGAACCGCAACAATCCATTTGCCCAGCATTTAACTCGCTGTACGTGCAAAATATGTTATTTTTTTTCCCGATTCATGAAACAGGATACCCTGCACTACTACACTGGGTGTTGCTAGTGTGCAGATGGTGTTGGGTGAAGACCTTTGAGGGCTAAACTCTTTGTAAAGTATGGAGTTAATAAACTATTGCTTAGTTTATTAGATAAATTAAGATTGTTCACATCTTAAGTGAAGATATACTCGCTATCTGAGAGCAGCTGTATAGAACTAATAAGGTAGACAACAAAACGGTTTCTGAGTTGTTGCAGAACTGACTCATCACTGTATTTCGGGGAGGCTAATTGCAGGAATCCCTGAGTACTGCATGTATGCAGAGTACTGATTTATTTCTCTCATTCTAAAGATGCGAATTTGGTGAGTTAACAAGTATGTAGCAAGAGGGGAACTATGAATTAGTGAATATAATGAAATATTTAACAAAAAAATAGATGGCAGGTAGGTGATTAGGCACAACTGCAACATGTTGGGAGCGTCTGCATGTCACTGTAAATCATGACAAGACCACATCGAGTGTACTAATGTGAATAACGTATTGCCTAACAAATAAAAGACAGATTTGGGATAGGCTAGGTTGGGCATGAATTTTCTGTATGGAAATAAGAAATTAAAGGAGTGCCACAGGGGTCACTACTGGGGCCAAATTTATATATAATACATATTAATAGAATAGGTGAGAGAAGTGAATGCACTATTGCCAATTTTGCGCATGCCAAAAAAATAGATGGGATGGCAAATTCTGAGGATGACAAAGGCAGTCTGCAGAGGATTCACGGTCTCTAAAGTGATTGGGAAAACACATCACAGGCTGAATATAAGGTGGGAAAATGTGAGCTCATGAACTTTGTCAGGAAAAATTAGAGAAGCTGAATAATATTTATGCTGCATAATGCTGCTGAACTCTGACGTACAGAAGGGTTTGGTTGCCCTTGTGCATGGATCAGAAAACGATAGCACGCAAGTTGATCAGGTAACCGGGAAAGGAAATGGAATGATCGCCTTAATTCCAAATGGAATGAAGTTAAAAAAAAAATGCTAAAAGTATACAAGACACGGTTTAGACCACACCTAGAGTACTGTTAACAATTTTGTTTGCCTTATCTATGGAAAGGTATACTGGTATTGGAGGAAGTCCAGAGAAGGTTCAACAAATTCACGCGGGAGAAAGAGGGACTTTCCTAAAAAAAAAAGAGGTTCAGTAGGCTACGCTTGTGCTCATTGGAATTTAGAAGATTGACAGACGACCGTAATGAATAGAACATATAAGGTCCTTAGGTGGATTGACAGGATCGATACTCAGAGGTCGTTTCCCCTTGTCGGAGAGTCAAGGAGCAGGCAGCGTAAACTCAGGCTAAGGGGTGTCCAGTTAAAACAGAGATGATGAGTTATATCTTCTCTCACATGGTAATAAATCTCTGCAATTCATTACTGCCATAGGCTGTACAGAATGTGTTGGTAAGTATATTCGAGGCTGATATGGACATATTTTTAATCAGTAATGGATTCAAGGTTTATGAGCAACGGGCAGGAAAGTGGAGTTAAAAATTATCAGATCAGCCATAATCCCGTTGAATGGCGTAGCAGGCTCGAAAGGCAGAATTAACTATTTCTGTTCCTAAGTCTCTTGCTCTTATAATAAATAAATGTGGGCAGCTTTTGGCTCAGACATAATGAGCTGGATGAGCTCAATGCCGAGCGTGCAGACATTGCTATGCATCAGAGAGTCAGAAAGTTACATGGACATTTTACTCCAAACAACATTGACACTCTTTAAGTTTGCATTTGATTGATTTTGTCAGCTTTTATAGATGAAAACGAGAAAGTCAGGTAACCGGGCAGAGTAGGTGGGAGTGGACGACCCTCAACACTAGCAGCTACACAAAAAAAAACAGGTTCATGAATCTTGGATGCACAACATCGAAAGCTTTATCTGGAAGAGCAATCTGACGATGGAACCATGGAGCAGGAAGCCATTGAATGAAGAAGGCTTAAAAGTAATGCAGTGCCAGTAATGGTCAGTATAAGCTGTGGGATACGCACTGATATATGCAACTGACTGCGTAGATCCTTAAGGCCATGCTGCCTCTCCGCTGCCAGAGATTTGGCTATGTATTCAGCGTTGGTTACCAACCTACAGAGGGAGGTGAATGATCCAGTTATCGTTTTCTACGCAGGTGTGAACGACATAGGTAATGTTAAGAATGTTGCAGGGTCTGTATTGCAGAATGTAACCTCAACTAGCAATTGGTTTGCCTTACTTGATAGTTATTACAGATACGTGGCTGCCGGGAAACCAAGCCCGTGCCCTGAATATCCAAGCGTATGTGACTTTCAGAAACGAAAGAACTCAGAGAAAACGTTGTGGTTTAGTTGTATTAATTAAATGGGGCAATAATAAGGCAGTTGAAGATGGCTTTAGTTCGAAAGTTGAAGACGCAGAAATAATTTGTGTGCAGCTTTGTCTCCTTGCCCAAGAAGGGGTATAATTGCCATGGATGGGGTGCAGCGAACTAAGAAACATCAGGGGATTTGTTTAAAGCCCACTGAACTCCAGAAATAATGTAAATAGCAGAATAAGTCATGAAATTGGAGATGTGTGGAACAAAGTTAACATAGTAATCTTGTGGGAAGTAAATCTACATATAGGATGGGTAAAAAAAAAATAGCAGAAATGTTGCAGAAAACGAACTATTTGATTTTTTTTTTCAGATCGTTTCCTGAAGTACTCCATTGCTGAACCCAAGAGGGATAAGGGAAATAATTTATGAGAGGAAACTAGAAATAAACAGTTTGAAATACTATAAATGCTTCTATGTGTATTTGAAAATAAAAAAAAGATTAGCAATGAATAAATACATGTGTGTTTATTAGGCGGGGAGTCAGGAGATCTTGTTTAAAGAGGAATAGGGACTAGACAGATAAAATAAATACATATTTCATGTCTATTTTCGAGTAGAAAATAACTACAAATGCCACCAAAAATTGAAACTAAAGGGGCAGGTGGGAACGAGAAAATGCAAGATGTACTATTATAGAAAAAAAAACAGAGTACTAGTGAAGTTCTTTGAACTTAAAGCAAATAGGTATACTTGACACGATGTTCTATATCCCAACGGGATGAAAGAGGTGGCAGTGGAGACTGCAGAGGCATTCGTCTTTTTTTTTTCAAATAACAGGTTTTGGAATGGTTCCTGCTGATAGATCATAAGGTGGTAAATGTAACCCTAAGCATTAACAAAGGAGGGAGAGCGCAAAAAGGGATCTATTGAGCTTTTAGCCTACGACTAATAGCAGAGAAACTGTTCTAATTCATTCGGCATATGATAACAGGATACTTCGAAAATAATGTTGATTTTGGGCAGATTCAATGTGGATTTACGAAGGGAGGTCGTGTTTACCAAATTGGCTGTTGATTTCTTTTGCGAGGTTGACCAGCAGGATAGGTAAGGGAGAACTAATGGGTGTGGTGTACATAAAAACAGAGCACATAAGAGCATACGGCCAGGAAGCAGAAACAGGTTATTCGGCCATTCAAGCATTTCCAACAGTCAATGTGATCATGGCTGATTTGATAATTATCAACACGACTTTCCTGCCTTTCCGCCTTAACCCTCGATTCCCTTAATGATAAAATATTTCTATCTCAGCCATGAATATCATTAACGTCCCAGCCTCCACAGTGCAATGCATTAATGAATTCCATTGCATCATTACCATCTCAGAGATGAAATTACGCCTCATCTCCATGTTAAATGTACGACTCCTTATTCTGAAACTATGCCCTTTGGTCCTGGACTCTCCAACAAGCAGGAGCAACCTCTAAGCACTTACCTGGTAAAGCCCACTCAATCAGTAATGTTTCAATAAGGACACCTCTCATTCTGCTGAGCTCAAGTGGGGACTGGCCCAACCTACTTAAGTCTTCTCGTTACAAAACCCTCCCTACAAAGGATCAACGCGGTGAAACCTCACTGAGGTGCCTTCAATGCCAATAAGTTCTTCCCTGGATAAGGGAACCTAAACAGTTCACAATAGTTTAGGTGAAATTTAACGGGTGTCTTGAATAGTTTTAGCAGTGTGTCCCTATTCTTGTACTATTTTCCTTATGAAATAAATGCCAACATTATATTTGCTTTTCCTATTACCTGGTTAACTTGGATGTTTGGTTGTGGTGTTCATGCACGGGGACTGTCAAATCTCTCTGTGCTGTTGGTTATCAAATCATTCTCCATTTAAATAATCTTCAGCTCCTCTATTCTTCCTTCAAAAGTAGATAACCTGACAACCTTCCCCCTTTTCTTCCACCTGCATGTTTTGCCCACTCACTGAACGGGACTGTATCATCTTCACCATTTTCTTGCTACCTATGTTTGTGTCACCTGCAAAATTAGAGAGAGTACATTCCCTTCCCATATATAATCCATTGATATATATATTGCCAATAATTGTGGGACCAGCACTGGCCAATTTGGCTCTACACTAGTTACAGCATGCCATCTAGATTATGCCCCTTTTATCCCAAAGTGCCGCCTTGAATTTGTTAGCCAGTCCTCTATCGATGCTTCTCTTTTACTCTGAATATCATGGGCTCTTATCATATTAACTAGCCTTATGGGTGGTACCTTATCAAATATGCTTTGGAAAGACAAATATATTACATATTCTGGTCCCAGTTTATTTACCCTGCTGTTACAACCATGAAGTCAAATACATTGCTGAAACATTTTTCCCTCTTCACGAAGCCACGCTGACCGTGCTTGATTATAGTTTGCTTTTATATTTACAACCGTTATACTATACTCTAATATTTTCAGAATGTGGCATGGTAAGCTAACTGGTTATAGTCACCTGTTTGTGTCTCCCGTCCTTCTTGAATCAGTGCGTTGCATTGTAAGACTTCCACTCCTCTGGGATTTTCCAAAATGTAAAGATTTTTGGGAGATTGCTACCACTTTATCCACTATGTCTGTGGCTACTTCATTTAATGTCAGAGGATGCAACCAATTTGTCTGAGGGACCATATGGACCTTGTTGTGGTGCTTTCAAAGAATCGACCACAGGAGATTGAAATAGAGGTTAACTATTGCATTATTCAAGCAACCGCAAGGAGAGTCTGCCTTTGAATGAATAAAACATAACTCTACAGGTTTCAGGAAGACCATATTTTCCATCTACAATTAGTCATATACACTCTTTGTTATTAAATTGCAACAGTGTCACTACATAATCACACAATTAGCAGATGTCTCCATTCCCCGGCAATATTTTTTCCTTTCACCAAGTGTCTTTATTTCATTCCAGCCTGACTTCGTCCCTGACACTGTTTTTAATTAGTTTATTTGTTTACCGACATCCCACCACCCTCCCTTCCCCTTCAGTCTCGTATTTTGTACATCCACTCTTATCACAGACATCATTCCAGAGAGTTGTGCTCACATTGGCCCTTGGTTAACAAGGTTGACCGATATAATTCAGCTGACCTTTTGTTTTACTCATGGAAGACCTGCTTAACTCTTACAGATTTTAGGCCCAGTACTTCCCCTAGCCCTTGTCCTTTTGCGGTATTTATTGCATTCATTTCCTCCAGTCATTTTTCCCCCTGATTATTCAGTATTTTGGAATGGCAATATTGTATTCTACCCTGAAGACTGATGCAAAACATTTATTGAACTCTTCCATTTCTTGGTTCACCGTTGTTATTTCCCCAGCCTCGTTCTCTAAGGGACCTATATTCAACGTGATCTTTCTCTTTTTTATATATATTTGAAGAAGCTCTTCCTATCGTTATTATATTACTTGATGGTTTACTCTCAACTTGCTTACCTCTGTATTTATTATTTTTTCTACCTTTTTTTGATTTTTAATACTTTTACAATCCTCTGATTGCCCACTAATCTTTCCCACATTGAACTTAGTTTTCTATGTCTTAGGTTTTTATTGCTGCATTCCTTAAACTATGTGATCCAACACGGCTTGCTTATTCTCTTCAAGGAGTCCTTCTTTATCAGTGGAATATATATTTCTTGTGAGCCGTGAATTATTTTCTTAAACGCCTGTCATTGTTCACCAGCTGCCCTTTTCCTCTGAGCCCCATACCCTGTCCACTCCATCCAACTCTGCATTGATGTCCTTATAATCACCATCATATGTATTTACCATGGATGTTTCCAACCCAAGTCTTTCTCTATCAAACTGAATGCTAAGTGTTATGGTCGCTGCTTCCTAGGGGATCCTTTAATCTAAGATAATTTATTAAAGCTGCTCATTACACATCACCATTTCCAAAATATCATGATTCCTGTTTGGATCCACAGCTTATTATTCTGCAAAAACTACGCCGAACATACTCCATGAATTATTTCTCGTTTTTACCTCTGACATTTTTTCCCAATCTATATGAACGTTTAATTCACCTAGGACTAATGTACTGCCATTTTTTACAAGCCATTTATTATCTCCAGATATATTCTCTGCTCCATGGTGTAACTACTATTAGTGGGCCTTTAAACTGCCCCCACAACGGTTGTCTTCAACTTGTAATTTCTTAACTTCACCCATATTTATTCGAAATCTTCCAATCCAAGATGTTTTCTTTTGCTATATTACTAATTCCATCTCGTAGTAACCAAGCTACTCGCCAGAGTTTCATTCTTTCCTGCCTTTTTTGAAAGTCATGTAGCCATGAATACTTACATTCCATATTTGATCTCATTTTAAACACATCTCAGTAATGTTTATACCTCAATTTGTGTCATTAATTCATTTTTTTTTTCTGAACACAGCTTGCTATTAAGTAAGCAGTCATTAATTTTGTGTTTCTAGCGGTTTTCTCCCTTAGACCATATTTACCGCTTTTCTTAAACATTTGTACAATCTATCCCTTCCTGTTACACCCTGCTAATCTATGCATAAATAACCGTCCTGCAAGCTGCCATATCCACTTGTACTGTTAGCGTATGCATGCACTTGCCAGAACACTCATTCAACCAATTTACTTTTCAGCCCTCTTTTCAGCCCCAGTTATTCGATTCGCCATGGCACTGCTGCCAGCACGGTTCAAGTGAAGACAGACCCATTGGAACTTTTCATTTCCACCTCAGTACTGGTGCCATTTCCACATGATCTGAAAACCATTTTTCCCACAACAACCTTTGAGCCACGCCTTGAGCCCATTGACTTTATGTACACTCTGCCAGTTTACCTGTAGCTCAGGTACAATTCCAAAGTATCTTATTCTGGAGGTACCATTTTCTTTTAAATTAGTTTCTCGCTGTTCAAACTCGTTCAGCATCATCTCCTTTCAACTTTTATCAATGCCGTTGAAGCAATGTGGGCGAGAAATGGACACCCCATCCCCTTCCAACTCCAAGTTCCTCTCCAGCATCGAGGAAATGCACTTAACCCTGGCACCGGAAAGGCAGCATAGCCTTGGGCTGTCATGCTCAGGGCTGCAGCCACCATTATCTATCCCCCTAATTATACTGTTACATACAACTAAAAAGATCTTATTTGGTGCCCGTATTTGAATGGCTCCCTGGATCCCGGTGCCATAGTCAAATCGTGCATGCTCCCTGGAGTTTTCACTCTCGTCCACAAAACTCGGAAGACCTTCTTAACTGTTGGACAGTTGCAGTGGCCGAGGCTTCTCGAACGCTATCCCCTGCGCCCCCAAATCTGCTTCAGTTCTAGCTACACCTCTTGTCCCTGGTCACAGGCCACATAGCTTTTGCAGAACGATGCTGTCTTTGTTTGAGAACTGGTAAATGGCCACAAAACAGAGGATACATATTGAAAGGTTAAACCAATGTCCAAATATTTCAAATATGACATGCAATAGGTAGAAATGTGATCCTATCCACTTTGTTTGGGTGAACAAAAAACAAACAAATTGTAAGTGGCTGTATAGTGTTGAATACCAAAGGCATCTGGGTATCATTGTTCTTGAGTCACTGAAAGCTAACATGCATACACAACAAACTATGAAGACGCAGATGTTTTGGTGGAAATTTATTGCAAATTGTTTTGAGTATAGGAGTGAAGATGGCACGATGCAATTAAACAAAGCCTTGCTCGAGACTGCACCTGGAGAATTGTAAGTAGTCTTGATCACCTACCTAAGATGGGTATCCATTTCATCGAGGGAGTGAAATAAAGTTGCAGCAATTTGGGAGCAATGGAATGTCGTTTGTAGAAGGAAAACATGAAACGTGCCTTTATTCCCTTGAATTAAGAAGAATGAGAATGGATCTCATTCAGTTGTCATTTTTTTGTTGTTGTTGCTGTTTTACAAGGGTCGAGAGGGTAGGTGCAAGAGCGAAATATACCTTGCCTCTGCGCCATAGAAGCAGGTGAGACAGGCTGAGAATAAGATGTAGGGCATTTGAGACTGTGAACATGCGGAATTTGTTCTTGGTGGTGAATCTTTGGAACTCTCTGGTCTGGAGGACTGTCTTGGATCAGTCTTTGAATATTCCACAAATTGAGTTGTATAGATTTCTACATGTTCAAATCATCAAGGGATACAGAGGTAGAGCACAAAATATCAGTGAATTAGTTCATCAGCCTTGATCTAATTGAAACTTTTAGTTGGGTCGAGGGGCTAAATGGCCTAGTCGTAGACTTGTTTTTTTTTTGGTTAAAATGTTCTTATAATCCTGTATGTCATAGCTATGCAGTTTCACTTTATTTCAGTTATATTCTGTTGCTCAACTTTTCCTGCCGAAGTAGACAGTTCCCATTTACACACATTGTACTCCGTCAATTTTACAAATCATTTAACCTGTTTAAGTCGCTTTGCAGACTCTTACATGCCCTTTTCAAAATTTACTTTGCTACCAATGTTTATGCCATTAACGAAGTGAGCCACAAAAAATGTATTCCTGCATCAGAGTAACTGATATAAATTGTAAATCTTGATGTCCCAGGCACTGAGTCCTGTGGCACCACATTCGTCACATACTGGCAAACAGAAAAAAAAGACGCATTAACGAGTTTTCTGCGCTTCTGTTAGCTAATAAATCCACTATCCATGCAATTTTGTTATCCCCTAATCTGTGCCCTCTCTACTTGCAAATTAACCTTTCATTTAGTACCTTGCCAAATGTCTTTTGCAAATACAAATACAGCACTTCCAATGGATTCCCTTTCATCTCAAATCCTTATTACTTCCTCATAGAACTCTACTAAAATAGTCAAATATGATTTCATATTCAGTAAAACATGTGGACCCTGTGTAATTTGCAATGAGATTCGCTAAATTTGCCCGCTATATAATTTGTAATAATATTTTCCAAAAATTTCCCTAGGACAAATGTTAGGCTGTGGTAACCTGCTTTAATTCTCCTTCCTTTATTTATGAGAGATATAGACCTCGCTATTTACCAACCTGATGGGACCTTTTTCCAGAACTTAGATGTATTTATTTTGTAAGCTTAAAACAAATGTATTTATTATCAAAGTATTCACATTTTACAGTAGAATGATGCAATCCACCAGGTCCTGGAGGCCTGTGAACTTTTAACTGCAAGTTTTTACTCAGGCCCCTTTCTATGGTCATTTTCATTGTTTTAAACTCCCCACTCCCCCTTTACTAAATATTCAATTATTTCTGAGTTGTTATTTAAATACGCTGCAGTATAGAAAGACTCAAAAATGTATTCCAGTCACCGTCTTTGTCCTTACGTTTAATTTTAAGTTTCCCACTCTCACACTCTAGAGGACCCTTACATTGCTTACACTTTTCATTTCTTGAATTACCTGTTGAAATCTTTACTAGCTGTTTTAAAGCTAATTTTCTCTCGCATTCCAATTCCAGCCTCTATTTTTAACTATTATTTATGCTTTGCTATTCTGAACATTCTGCCGATTCGCCTGTCCTGTCACTAATCTTTGGGCAGATACAAGCATTTTCTTTCAGGTTTATACTAAGTTTTACCTTTTTAGTAAACCATGTGTGATTTGTTTTTCTCTTTGAGTTTTAATTCATCTTGCCTTCTTAAATATCTCATCAAGTGTCAGCCCCCCCATCTGCATCCCTTATTTCTCACTTAAACTAATTTCCCAGGTCGCTTTTGACAGCTATGTCTCCATGCCACGACAAGTATCCAAATATTAAGTTGAAAACGCTGGTCTTATTTCCATTCCTCTCTCCCTGCAAATGAATGGGAAATTCAATTGTATTATGCTCACTGCTACCTACGTTCACTGTGAGGAATTACTTAATCCTCCCTCTTTCCACATCAGTAGGTGATGGCTGCCTGCTCTCTAGCCTGCAGTAAAATGTGTTTCTCTAAGAAATAAAAATAACAAAATTCTCCATAAGATCATTTCCCAGGTTTCGTTCGACAATGATTTCCAAATCTATATTTATATAAAAGTACCAATGTTTGCCGCTGTACATTCTCACTGGCCCCTATTATTTCTGCCTGTATAATCCATTCTACAGCATAGTCTATATTAAGAGACCTACAAATTACTACCTGAAGTGAATTCTTTGCTATTTCTCATCTCCACCCAAACTGATTCTAAATCTTGACGTCGAGGCCAAAGTTAATCTCTCTCTATTCTACCAGTGTAATATTTAATTAACACAGTTACCATTCACATTTTCATAGCTTACAGTCGTTAAAGTATGTCATGTACTTTTGAATATCCATTTCCAAGTTTTTGTCATCCTGCAACTGCGTCAGTGTAATGACTATCAGGTCATGAATATACATCTATAATTGTAGTGTAAGTTTCTTTTTACTGGAATGCTACACATACTCAGATATGCAGAGTTTAGGCTATTTTCAACTACTGCACTAACTTCCAACCTTATCTGATGGCGCATTCTTAGTTTTACCATTTCTGTAACTTCCAGCCTCGTGCTGATCATCGCTTCCCTTATTTATAGCTTGCCCCATTTGCCTTGTCTTCTTTATTTAATTCATTGCATCTTCTCAAGCTTGACCGCTTGCCCCAATATATACTGTCTAGCCCTCAAGTTGCCACTGTTACGTTACTCGCTAGAAGCCTTGTACCACTGTAGGTCAGGTGAGGAGTATGAAAACAGTAAATCATCCACTTCTCCATCAAGTGGCGCCATTGCCCCATGAATCAAAACCAATTTCCTTCAACAACTTTCTATCCCAATATTTACATCTCTAACCGAATTTACCCTACGACAATTTGCTCCTGGCTCAGGTAGTTAACCAGAGTTTATTTCCTTTAATGTTCAGCTTCCTTAAAATTATCCACTAGTTGCTCTTATTTTCATGGTAGAAAATGTTTACAATGCCACAATTGTTTAGGTGGAGAACAATCACTGGGTTGCCTCCCTACAATAGCAAGTTCTTCAAAAACCTCGAGCAGATGTCCTGAACCCTTGAACAAGGCAGGCAAAATAGATGTATTTTCTCCCGTTCTTGGCAGCAATGAATTGTCCCCTTACTATTCTGTCACCAATTGCAATACCATCTTATTAGCTTCCCGCGCTTGAATAGTTTGCCTAACGATGGAGCCATGGTCAATGTTCTAATCTAGCGTACATTCACTACTTTCACACGAAGAGTTTGGAAAATTTCGAAGGCTTAGCATCCTCCAATTCTGCGTTTCGGATCCCAATGCTTATTACTTCCGGATCTGCCATTCCAACGCTCTTTATCGTCAACTAAATTTCAAATCTACCAGCTGCTGTGTTAGGATTTGAATGACATGCCAGCCTCCAATGCAGTCTCATCCACCTGTCACTGAATGCTGAACAAGTCAGAAGACCCTATCATAAGTGGTATGATTGCTCTCTGGTGCAAAGCTTCAAGTTTACTTACCCACTCCCTGATGAATCGCAGTGGCTTTACCTCGGCCTCCAATTCTATGGTTCTGAACCAAAGCTCCTCAGACGGTACACACGTCCAGCAAATATTTTTCCCCTGTATCAAACAGGTTTCCAGTAATATCCATATTCTCTATTCACAACAAACCACCTTTCCTGCCATATTTATTCTGTGTCCTTTTTCTTTAATGCTAGATAATTATATGAAAACATGTCCTTCCCAATAACCTTTACTACTCTTCAGAAAACTTACCACAACTAAGAAAACCTCGACTTTGCTCCTGCAAACACATATTTTGAAGACAAACGAGTAAAATATTCTCCAACAGATGGCATATCTGTTTTCGTGTGATATCAGATTTTGAATGCACAGTGTGGATTGCATTGGATAGCTCTCCTAGGTTATGCTTATTATTTCCGAATCTGCCATTCTACCGCTCTTTTTAGTCAACTAAATTTCAAATCTACCAGCTGCTGTGTTAGGAATTGAATACATTCACCCAGAACATTCTTTGCTTTCACTACATGACTTAACCTGTGGCATCACAAGCCCTGTGATATCATCAGTGCGCCACCATCTTTACCATTAAATTCCTGAATTTTCCGTGGTGAGGTTCGCACCCGTGCCTCATGAGCCTTAGCCTGGGCTTCTGTATTACTAGACTCATGGCTTTGGCACTAAGCAGCAACCCCCACCACTGTATAATATTCTACTGATCAGTGCTATTTTGCAGCTATTGCTATCCATAGAGTAGCTATGCAGTTGTTCAAAACTCTTCATACTGCAATAAACGTGTCTCCACTTTGGAAAAGACTGGCATAACTTGTTGTGAATACATTTGAATTCATATCACTGCAATTTACTCCGCCCTTTGGACGCAGGAGGAGCAACTATCATGAACGAAGGTATAGGCACACTCTCGCTGATGATCTGAGGATAAATAAGAGGAGTATTCAATAATAACAATATTTGAAACGTGTGAAAAAGCAAAAGCCAGCACAATTGTTTGATGAAAAGCGTGATCCTAAATCTGAATGTGTGTTCGGATAAGGACCAAGGTTTTATAAAGAAATTGATATATATAACGCTGGCAACTTTGAACTAACTATACTCATATTACTGAAAAGATTGTAAGTAAACTGTCAATTTCAGCGTGTTGGGCGGGGGGGGGGGGGGGGGTGCGGGGGGGGGGGGGGGGGGGTGCTTGGTGGGGGGGGGGGGGGGGGGTGTTGGTCTTGCGGGGGCAGAATCTCATGGCTTTTAAATCCGTTCAGTTGATTATGCGTGCACTATTTCATGAAATCCAACTGGAAAGATAAAAATAATTTTTAAAAAGTTGGGAAAGGAATACAAAGGCTGTCTACGTCTATAGAATTATAATTTAGATAAACGCTCTTTCTGGAAATAATTAGCGCTAGTCGCTATCACAGGTTCACACCTGCAGCTGTCATTTTATGTTAACCCTCTTTGTATAAATAAAATAGTATATAATCAAATGGATCTTGCTCTGATATTCCATCCCGAAGTTCAACCAGCTCTAGACGAACGACTTCAACTTTTTCCTGAAACATCGTACAACCCTCATTTGCCTTGTTTACCTACTTGGCCGTGATTTGTGCCTTCTTCCCTCATGATTTGCTTCTTTATTATTCTTTCATGGGATGGGAGCTTCGTTGACTGGGCCAACATTTATTTCGCATGGTAGTTGTCCTTGAGAAGATGGTGCTGAGCGACATACCTGAACAGCTGTTGTCCATGTAACCTAGGTACACCCAGGAGTGCAGGGAGTTCCAGAATATAAACCAAACGGTGTTGTGGGGCCAGTAATATTTCTCCAAGTCAGTCTGATGAGTGGCTTGGAATGGAGCTTCCAGGTGGTAGTGCTGCTCTTGTCCTTCTACATGACAATGTATGTGCATGTGCAAAGTGCTGCGTAAGGAGCCTTGCTGCAATCTTGCAGTGCATCTTGCAGATGGTAAACACTGCTACTAATTTGCGTCGGTGGTGGAGGAACTGAATGTTTGACGATGTGCCTCAAATGAAGTGGGCTGCTTTCTCATCAGCAGTGTCAAGCTTTTTGATTGTTGTGGCAAGTTTACTCATTCAAGTAAGTGGGGTTATTCTATCACAATCCTGACTTGTGCCTTGGAGATGGTAGACAGGATTTGCTGAGTCAGGAGATGAATTATTCTTCCCAGAATTATAAGCCTATCAAATACTATTGCATATGGCCAGACCAGTTTAATTTCTGATCAAACAGCCCAAGGATGATGATCGTCAGGGATCTCACTGTTGCCAAAATAATTGAACGTCAAGTGGTGATGTTGGATTTTCTCTTGTTGGAGATAGTCATTGTCTGGAATGTGTGTGATGCGAATGTTAGTTGCCAATCCTGGATCATGCTCAAGTCTGCTGCGTATGGACATTGTCTGCTCAGTATCTGAGGAGTCACTAACGGTGCTGACTAATCTGCAATTGTCAACAAGCAAGCTCACTTCTGAGAATATGTTGAAAGGAACGTCATAAATGAAGCAGCTGAAGATGCTTCGGCTGAGGGCACTGTCTAGAGGAACACTTGCAATGATGCCCTGGAGCTGAGAAGACTGACCTCCAACCACCACAGCCGGTATTCTTTGCGTTAGGTGCGACTCTAACCAGCGATGAGCTTCCTCCATGGTTCCCATTGACTCCAGATCAGCTTGGGCTCCTTGATGCTACACTTGGTCAAATACAACGTTGATGTCAAGAGCAGCCTCCCTCACTTCACTTTACTGTTGTGTTGATTGCTATCACTTACAACAATGCTAAAAGTATCATGCCAATTTAAAACACAGATGGCTGGCGCTTCAAATGCACATGTTTTACATTTAGATCTTTCCCAGATACATACCTTTGAATTGCATACTGGCAAACGTTAAATTGTAGAACTGAAGCAGTAGAACATATTAATTGATCATTAATTTATTAACCAGTTTTCTGTGTAAATTATATTTGCATAGATACCGCTTATTATCATCTATAACTAATTTACTCTTGTACAAGATTTATTCAGATGCAGAACGTTTGATCTGAATATGGTTATTAGCACCACATTTCTTTTCATATCAATGCGTTTTCTTTAGAAAAGAAAATACTCTAAAGAAAGCAAGAGAAGAGAGAAGGTATGAAGTGTCTACTGTGCAATTTAAAATAAAAATCAATGCGTATTAGTTTTTTTTTTCATTTCTGGAAAACAAATAAATGTCACAGCTGTGCCTAAATCCTGTGCCCATGAATTTAATTGGTGATTCTGAGATCAGAGGCTGCAAAAATCATAGGTTAATTTTAAGAGTAAACAATTCCATATTAATGATTCGGCTACATTATCGGCTTTTTTCTGAGCTTTAGACTCGATTCTTCAAACTCCCTATGGTACTTCTGGCTTTGAATCCCAGTTTACTTACTCCTAAAAAAACACCCAGTCTCGGCTAATCGCAATGGCTTCATTCATGGATCAACATTCACTTCTTATCTCAAGCTTTCATCAACAAAATCATTCTACTGATCGAGACAGATGTAAAAGCTTTGACATTGGTTCTGCTTTCTCCTTCATAAGGAGATTGCCACACTCCTGATTCTTCAGTCGATGACTATTTTATTGTCACCACCAGTTCTCTGGACGAGGTTGCAAGCAAGGGTGCCAGTCAGACCGGCTAACCCAATATTCTTCATGGTGCCATCCATGCTTGGATTTCTTAATTGTTTAATTAACTCCAAAAATGCCACAAAATTTGCTTCACTTACAGCAATTCAACGAAAATGAGACGGCATTAATCATTAATTTCCACTCCCGCTTCACCTCCCCCCTGTCCCCAACCGGTCCCCTCCCCCGCCAATACCGTTCCCACCCAAGAGCCACAGCTAATCAGGGTGCTGTGTTTTTTTAAAAGATATCAATAATGTAACAGCATGTAGTTCAGATATACTTGATTTATTTCTGTTTAATTTGTCCTCATTAGAACTATCTCAGAAAATTCAGGTGCTAAAATCCTACAAATGTTGGCGAGTTGCACGGATATCGAACTCCGCTCAATTACCAACTTCTACCATCAGAGGCTGGAACAGTAAATTGAAGATTACTTGGAGGAATTTAGTCAGTTACTTTCAAGAGCAATTGTGTTCAGTAAAATAGAACAGAGGGCATGTACGCATTTGATAGATCTGTGTTAGGTGGCAATTTATCTTTATGGATGACTGCAATTGGACATATGCAGTGTTTCCTGCAGAAATAAACAGCAACCAAGCATGAGCAGAATTTGTGATATGTATCAATATGGCAATTGTTTTAATTGTTCTTATTGTGCTCTCTGCTAAAATAATTTGCTCGCAACTGGTCAATGAATGATTTAAAACAACAAGGAGTATGGGCCTCATTGTGCAGGCTATGGCCTCTATGGTACTGTTTGGGAATCCTCTATCTTCAGATATTTCATCAATGATAGTTGCTCATATACTTCGATTTAGAAATGAAAATTCTTCTGATTTCTTGTTAGTTAATCATACAATGAAGAATTCAAACGTACCAGAATTCAACGAATTCTGTTCAGAATGCAACCTTGGAGACAAGGAAGTAATGCGAGATACAATGTCAAGCGAGAAGAATAAAAAAAAAAATAGAAGGAATCCTTCAGTGGCATTGCAATAGTCAAAGCGACCAACATTAACCACTTAACAGTAAAAATTTGACCTTACCTATCGCAGCTAAAGTAATTGTTTTACTTTAGTTTCTGAAAGACAAAGCACACAGAGGGGGAACATCAGTCCAAAAATTAACCCAAATTTAAAGATTTATATTAATACCGCAAAGCAAATTAGAATCAATGGTCGCTTATAACAACACTAGGAGTATCTGTGCCATCTCCCAACAAAGTAGCACCAAAGGAATAACGGACTCTAGTTCAAAAAGTAACTGGCATATATATTCACATCCGATCATAATATTAACTGAAATCGTGGAATGAAATTGTTGAAATAGACGCAGTATTAAGTTCTAGGGTTGGCATGTATCATTGGCAAAAAAATTAAAAAAATGTGCATTTCCAGTAAACAACAGAGTGATGCAATCGCCGCTGGCTGTAACAATTTCATACAATGCCTATTAACCTATTCAACTCATCTTTCATTGCTCTGCCGATTCCTTGTATAAGCCTATTTCGTGCCAATGTCCAGAAATCCTTTACTTCGTTTCCAAAGTATGTAATTTCACTTTTGATAAATTTGACTCACTGAAAGAATAGTTTCCCTTGTTGCTCTCAATAGAATCCAGGTGTCTTTGGGTAGACCAACAATTATTGTCCATCCCAATTGCCCCTTCAAAAGGTTGGTGACTGTCAATTTGAACTGTTCTAGTCCATGTGGATTATGTGCACTTATGTTGCTTTAAGGGAAGTATTGCAGAATTTTAATTCTTTGACAGTACATAAATGGCAAAATGGCTCCAAGTCAGCATGCCTTGTGGCTTGGTCATGTCTTTTCACGGTACTGGCAAAGGAGCCTTGGTGAGTTTCTTTCAACGAGTCGTGCCAATTTGGCTTCCAATGTGCATCAGTGCAGCGGGGTGTAACTGTTTATAGTTCAGGTTGGGCGCCAATCAAACCGGGTGATTCGCCTTGGATAGTGCCCAGCTTCTTGAGTGTTGTTGGAGTCACACTCGTCCAGGAAAATGCAGAACATTCCAACATCCTTCTGAAATCTACCCTATAGCCATAGTGGACAAAATCTGGAGAGCTGGGGAAGCGTTACTATCCGTGGAATTCCCAGACTCTGACCTGTTCTTTCAGCCACAACATTTACCTGGCTGGCCAAGTTCAGTTCCTGTTCAATGATGACCTCCATGATGTTGATATTAGGGTAATCAGTGATGATAAAGCCTTTGGATATAGAGGGGAGATTGATACGTTACCTGCTTTTTGCAATGTTTATTGCATGATATTTGTTTGATGTGAATATTGTTAACTATTTGTCAGACCCAGCCTGAATATTGTCCAACACCTGCTGTCTATGAACAGGTGATTTTTCAGGATCTGAGAAGTCAACAATTCATCCGACAATTGCACAATAATTAGTGAGAAAAGCAATGCCGAACTTATGATGGAAGGGGTGTTAATGTTATAGCAGCTGAAGAGATTTGAGCCCAGAGCAGAGCCCTGAATAGCTCCTAGAGCAGCTTTCCTGGATAGAGGTGATTACCCTTCAGCACTCACAGCTTTCTTCAAGAAATATAGAGAGTTCCTCCCCTGTGCCCTATTAACTCCGCTTTCTCGGGATCCTTGATGTCAAATTCGGTCAAATGCTGCCTTGATGTCAAGGACCATTCCCTTCACGTCACTTCGTGATTTAACATCATTCGTCCCTGTTTGGATCAAGGTTGCACTGAGTTCAGGATCTGATTGACTATAAAGACAACTTTGGCCTTTGAATATGTTATTGCTCAGCATCATTGCTTCTCCAAGCTAATTATCGACAGTAGCCAGGTATGGTGGTAGTTGCAGATATTGGAATTGTACTTCTATTCCTAAGGACAAAACGTCATAATATTTAATGGTACTCAGTAATAAGGAACATTGTTTTATTTATTTCGGATTCTCTTACCAGAATTCCTCCCTTTCTGTTGGAATTTTAGCACTCGAGATCCCATTGCTTCGAAAATAAAATGTGCCTCAAAGAAAGAATCTTTGCTATAAGTTTAGTCTCTTCCAGCTTTGCATAATGAAAGATAATTATATTCCACATGTAAGGGCATGCTGTGACGTTCCTCTCTCCATAATTAGTAATCATGCCTTCATATATCATGCCTACTATTCAGGTATTAAAAAAGAAAAATGCAGCAAACACTCAGAATGTCTGTCGCCAATTTCACGAAATAAAAGCATACACATTTGAGGTTAATCTGATTTTATTTAAAAAAATATGCACAATATAGAGGTTAAAAATTTTAAAAGTGTATGCAGAGGCGGTGTTTAGATGTTGCGGCAAAAAAAAAAATAGAAAATAACCTGTGTGTTATGTGGAAAGAGAAGAGCCTTTAAATAAACAAAGGTGTACTGGTGCAACTTAAGCACCAGTGGTAAGGGAGAATTAATTATGAAAAAATGTTTACTTCGTGTTAGAAAGCAGCAAAGGAGAAAGAAACAAAGTTACTTTATGGTCCCTAGCATATTTTTTCTTTCTGTAGGAAAATACATATAGCAGAAAATGGGGGACTGAAAGGGGGCAAATATTATAGCAGCTCATCGGGGTAATTAATATTAATATAGACTGGTTAGCCGCAATTGCAGTAATAGTGTGGAGGATGAGTTAGTGGAATATATGCAAATACAGTATTTAGATCGCTATATGGACGAAGCACCTTTTTGCTACACAAGGTTTTTTTCAGGATTATGCTTAGGAATCATTTAGAGCTAATTGATCAACAAGTAGCAAAGTGGCCTGTAGGGAAAAGTAATCATTTCATAGATATTTTATTTAGTATTTTTGAGGAAAAAATAGATATGCCGTTGTCGATTTTCGTCCTACACAAAAAAGTACAGGGGCCAAATGCGAAATTTCAAATGGTATAGGAATTTCTGCTGCATGTGTCACATGAAGTAATGCTGATTCATGCATGCGTTGTCATGGAGAATGGAGGGAACTAATGTCCCAACGCCCATAATTTAAATACAGAGAAAGTTATGAAATGCCTCAGCGCATTCATTCTTCTGAAGAAGCTGCACACCTGCATATGCAGGTGTGTAGCATGTAGCCTTTCAAGTGAACTACACTGCGAGCATGACTGATAATGTCATATTCGTTTTTAGACTAATTCTTGAATATCTCTGGATTGTTCAAAAAACTTTTTCCCAGTCGTCGAATCGCATCTAAAATTGCATATCTGTTTTGGAGTTTTGCAAGCACAACGTGATTGATTCAGGTCAGTGTGTACGTTGCATCACACCTGCATTGAAATGCGTATACACACACAGCGTCTTTTTTCTGATCGCAGAACATGTATTTGGCTCACAGAAACACTCTGTTCAAGGCAAATAAGAGTCCTGTTGCTACAGATTATAAGCAGCAAGACATTTATGATTGTTATTTACTCTGTAAATAATCTCATTTAGTCCAAAGCCCATGCTTCTTAACTTAAAAAAACCCTGCAAATTATGGAAGTAATTGGTTACAGACAATTGGGAATTTACAGTTAAAGATACATTTGTAGTCAGGAAATAACTGACATTCAGAAATTAATACAATACTCACAGCAAATATAGTTACCTCAGCGCACATAAATAGTACATAAACATGGCATGCATTGCTAAATGTGAAACAGAAAAGACGACATAGTGCAAACAAATATGAGGCCAGTAGAGTCAGAAACTTAATCAAGTACAAAGGATTGTAAGGACATGGCGGAGATATTATCATCATATTTTGTGTTTGCCTTCATGAGAAAATATGGCAACAATCCAGAAAAAATGATGCAAGAAGCCAGGGATGTATTGACAACAATGAATTTTAATAACTTGATTATGTAAATAAATAAAGCTGGGCAGTTTATGATGACCAACTTTTGTTAGCACTTCCGAACTCGGTGCCGTTAATTATACATTATTAGAAGCGTTTGTTGAGGAGACGTTAAGTTTAAGGCTTAAATATTTCATGTTATTCGCCAGCAGCTCTCAATAATTTGAAGGCTAATGGAGAAATGGAGGTAAAAAGAAAACATGGACTATAGGCATGTTTGCCAAATATTATTACGGAGCAAAACGTTTGCATCATTTACTAAGGATGAGCTTAAAAATAAACCTTTAAGAAGTTGTCGATATCATCAACAATAACAAGAAAAGAATTAGACATGGTAATTGAGACTCATAGCTTTGAGCATCTTAATATTAGGATCGGTAAATGAATCAAATTGATGTAGTGCATTTGGTCCTGTTTTATTTTAAAGAGAGCATTAGGCATTGTGCAAAACAATAAACTATTGCAATGTATGAGTACTTTGAGTGTTGGATAATTAACACATAATAGAATAGGTGTAAATGAAGTATTTAAGGATTCCAAACAAATATAGCCAGTTACAAAACAATGCATTGTCTACTCAAAAGTCATTGTGCGAATTAGTTCAGGGGACGTTGCACAATATCTCATAGTTTTTTAACAGTTGTGCGGGAAGTAAAAAGGCAGGCGGATAATAGAAATAGCAGGTGGATATATCCAGGCTGTGAACAGGGTAGGCAGAAGACAATGTTGCACAACGTGAAGCTGATCACTTTTGTAGAGTTATAAACTTTTTAAGATAGAGACAGATTGCAGTCAGAAGAACAATGTCACGATTATATGAAGTGTGCGTGGGCAATTTCAACAGCTGACCAGACATACAAAGACGTCTTTAAAATACTTGTTAAAAAGCAAAAACAGTCGCATTTTGTAGCACCATTTTTGTTACTGCCTTGTTTGGAAAAAAAAAAAACAGCAATCCTATTAACACAATTGAAAGCAATCTAGCAGAAGTTACGAACTGCAATCCATCAAGACTTGGATGAAGAAGACCAAACTCTCAAAACCCTTGGCACAGAGTGGGAAAGAGCATTGCCTGTTGAAATTTACACTGAAATTTGTCAGAACTATTTTTTTCTTTTCAGAACAGAAATTAACATGCAAAGTTCTCCAATAATGAAATTACAGCTGCACAGCCAGGCACATGGAGAAATCATTGGAAATGAACAAATGTTTAGTATTTCAATGTGAAGCAGAGACCCCTACAGAAATGTATTTCTAAGGACACTTGCTGTCTCTTGAAATTGTTGAGCGGTGATAACTGGGTGAAAGCTGCTTTGGGTATGTGCTGTGGAATGAACACGGTAAATGCAGTAGTTGCATGTCTTGTTTAAATGCCGAAAACGTGACGTGCATTTTTTGTTAATTTTGTCTCTGTTATAGTGGTTAAATTATTTAACTCAATATAACCCTGTTTGATTGGCCCATCATTATTATTGCTTGAAATGGTAAAGAGATTCTGATTTGGAAATGGCATATCCTCTAGAAGAGGAAGTTAAAACTTTGTTGAAAACGGTGGACAACTGTGACAGACGAAAAAATTGTGATGAAGCAGTTAGAACAAAGACAATTTGAGTTGAAGCCTAATCATTCAGCAGCGGAGCGAGGGGGGGGTGGGGATGGGGGGAGAGGTGGCTGGCTGGGCGGGGGACGGAGACGAGGGAGCGAGAGAGAGAGAGAGCGCGACATTTCCAGAGCTTTGACAAGCAAGTGAGGGAGAAGAAAATTAAAGAGAGGTCTTCCAAAGTAGACAGCAATAAAGGTCAGCATTTTCACAGTGAAGATAGCAAGGAAGATAAATCAAACTCTGTGGACTCTGTAAGTTCACAGAGGCAGGCTGAAAAATTGGATTCCCCATATGGTTGAGGAAATCCAGAGGAAGAGTGCAGCGAAGTTTGAGGCGCTCAGAATTTCGACAGGGGTCAATAGAACCAGTGCAGTTTGAATTAGCGATGGATGAAGAACACGAAATTAAAAAGGCCTAGGTTGATCAGTGGAAGTAAAGAGTACTAAAATACTATCTGTGGGACGTGCGGTAGCTAAACAATAGATGTTGAAATAAAAGGGCTGAAGCTAAGCTCGCATCAGTAAAAAAGGGTAAGAAATGAAACCTTATGCTTTTGAAATAGTCGGAGGCAGGGCAGCAGAATTAAAAGAGGCCCTTTAAGGATGAGTAAGGTTCGATACTTTAATGGCAGTTTTAAATGAAAGCCTGTGGACTTCCCATATAGAGAAAGGAAGTATGTGGTTTTGGACACGCCATTCAAGGGCCACAGTTGAGTGCATCATGAGTTGAACATTCCCTTAGGAGAAGCAGTGTCCCTCGGGGCACGGAACATGTTTGAGCAACAGCTTCCCCTACCCACCCACGCCACCTCCCTCTGCCACCGCCAAAAATAGGATGAGGCTAGTCTCTACCATAAAGCATAACATACTTTTGGGCATCACAATGTAAATACCAATGCCACTCACCCAGGTTAAACACTGAATGAGTAAGACAATAGTGACCAAGTTTTAAAACTCAACTATTGCAGTGTTGATGGAAAAATCATTAAAAAGCAAGATTCTGGCACAGAACCATGACAGGTTAAAAATACAATTCAAGCCCACTAATATACTAGAAACCAGTTTAAAAGTGTTCCCGGGTGGTCCTAAAACAAAAATCACATTTTTTTGAGATAGATAGCGAGGTTATAAAACCAAAACGATTAGCAATCCGCCCCCCACAGCTAAAAAAAAATGCATGTGTGTAGTGCATACGCGAAGGAAAAGTTACTTGAGAACCCTGATATAATCTAATATTCCACAATGAAGAGAGGTTTATTTGTCCCCAATTAAATTAACCTAAATAAAAAAATAAATATCGTTTTCCAGGGCGTGAGGCAGTTTAGTTCAGCTGTGAATAGATTAGAGTAGAGCATAACGGGCACAATTACATTATGTGTGCGTATTTGTGTGAATTTTTTTATTAATATAATATTCAGAAGTTTGTAACAAAACTATAATTGGAGGTATTATTACACGTTGTGACTACAGTATGAGTGATATCAGTATGAAATATCAACACCTGACCACCAAAACACAAAACGGTTTAAAATGACTTTCAAAAGCAAGATACTGTATAATTTATGATTCTTTTTTAAGGAACTGCAATCCCCTTATAACAATGTAAAAATGCCAATCAGCAGAAAGGACGACTTCCATTCACGTCATGGGGATGCAAATGAGCAGACTATCAAACCATCAGGGGCGTGAGAAAACATCATCACCTGTGACTTTTATATTATAACTTCTGAAATATTTCGTAGAAGAGACAACAAAATGTTTAATAATGGATAGTGATTTAATGGTTGCCACAGGTATATCCAAACAAACACCTTGGAAACAAACAATGGTTGAGGTATTTCAAGGAGAGATTCAAACCCTCTGAAAGCTGTGCTCTCTCCCGCTCTCTTCGTCCCACTCTCTCTTTTGGAGAAAGCGTGTGTCATCTCATGAGAAGTCAGTGTTAGCAAAATTATACCCGGAAATTGGCATTTTTTTCGTAAGTGCAACACCTTCTATTTCCGATTGTGTCCAAGAAAACGGCTAACCTACGATTTTAAAACTTCAATTTTTGTTGTACAACTCTCCTACTCCCCATGTTTTTCATAGCTCTCTATGCTTCTGTGTGCGTGTGTGTGGGCGTGTTCCTGGTGGGGGCTGAGGTAAGGGGTGGTGCCTGGGGTGGTGAGTGCATGAATGCGTAAGAACCAAATGATTGAAGCAGCGATTCACTTATTTTACCCTAGGGTTTTGTGGTTTACTCAATGCTGCTTGTGTAGCTTAAGAACAAGATGTTTGAATGGCTTCTCATTGCACACCTTTCAAATAGGTAATTACATTCTGAATTGTACAATGTACATCCTCGTGTAGTGGAAGCTTATATACTTTATTGCGACCAACCAAGAAGAGTGAATACAGTGGAAACATCGATCCCTTCTCACCAGGTCGTCACAACCTGCATTTCCTATACATGTATTCATGCATTTAGCATGAAGAATCTGCAAGGAATTACGGAGGCAAAGTCCGCAGTAGATTTGATACAACTCAGTTAATTAATAAATCGTATCAAATCTTGCAACAATTGTGCAGAAATTCATGAGGGTCTCTTTGCTTTCTCATCGAAAAGGGGAGAACAATTAATACTTAATAAACTCATTCATAACATAAGGACATAGGCCAATGTTAATGGATGTTTGGTTAAACCCAATTTCTGGAGTTTAGAGGAACTAAATATCTTCTAAGCAAAATATGTGTATTTCTCATGTGAATAGAGACGTTGGATTCTAAGGAAACGTTTCCACTCTTTGGGAAATCTAGAACAGAGTGTGGCTGCCGTATTATGAGTTTTGAGCCATTCAGAACTAAAAGGGAGTGATGTTTCTTAAAGCAAGAATTGTAGTATTTTGCAAACATCTTTATTTTGAGTCACCTTCCACTCCGAGGGACCACGGCAGCTCTCTCCCAACACCCCCCCCCCCCCCCCATGCAGTTGGAAAACATTAAACAACTGTCCCTATTTCTCTTAATCCTCAATGACAAAGGGCCCAAACAAACCGGTCAACTGAATCAGCTCTTCATTTACACTTCCTTCAGTTTTGTCTATTGGACCGGCTGTTCCCAATGTGGTCTCCTCTTCATCCGGGAGTTCACAATCAGACAGGGTGACTGCTGTGCGGATCACCTATGTACTGTACACATGCATGACCCACATATTCCAGTTGCTTGCCATTTCAAAGCTCCATCCTGCTCTGATGCCCACATTTTCACTCTTGGCCTGCATCAATGCCCCAGTGAATCCCAAAGCAAGCAGGAGGAAGACCACCTCATCTTCCAATAAGGCCATTTACAGCTTTCTGGTTTATAACGTTGAGTACAAAATCTTCAGGCCATGAACTCTTTCTTCCATCCTCACCCCATTTTATAATTCCCTATTGTCTATGTTCATTTCTAGTGTTCTTTATCCATTTTTATTTCATTTTTATACATTCTCCGTGCTTTTATTCCCTTTTTTATTCCCCCTTCTGTCCCATTCTCTATCTCTTTTGTACCCCCGAATCACAGCACCTTCACCATTCATTCTCATACAGGGCCATCTGTTACTTGCTCCAAGAGGCCCTTTCGCACAATGCTACCCTTGTTCTGCTATTATCACTTGCTGCTACCTTGCCTTTATGCCACTACCCGCAACCTTCTTCTTTGCCACCAGACACCACTGCTAACACCACCTTCGGGCTTGAGCTCATGACATATTTCTTAATCCCATTATCTTTCCCCTTCTATCGCTGGCTGTTGTGGTGTCTTTGATTAATGGACCACAGGAGGTTCAAGCACAGGTTACGATCGTTTATTCGAACAATTGCAAGGATCGCACCATCTCAATGCATCTTGAGACAGTACTCTGTTAAACTAAAAGTGCTCATCATATTTATGCATTAAATGGTCACGTACAAGCACAGTTGCCAGATTTCGATCTGATCATCACATATGTTTGCAATAAACAGACAAATCTCTGGTAAAAAAAAAATACTTGCATCACCTGACCCCACCTTCACTCAGGCAAAGACCTGCCTACCTATCTAAGCTGGGAACATGTTTCGTTACCCTATCTGTTGAAGAGAACACGTTATCTATGTTATTGCCATCCTGTGACTCCAGTCTAACTCTCAAAATTCCCAATCCATAATATTTACACGCTTATTCATCCAATATGACCTTGCTGATTCTCGCAAGCCCTGAGAATTGCCAAGGTTTAGCAATGTTCGGGTCTGTTCTCCCTGTCCCAGCCCGAACTTTAATTGTTACCTACCTATGGTTTACTATTCTGGGATATTATATTTTAAGTCCTTTGACCGTTACTGTGTCCCTTTATTTTTCGCTAACTTGGCTTAGACCAAGGTAGCCAACTATAATGGTGACCGTTCAACACAGGCCCCCACCACACCACGCCCCCCCCCCCCCCCCCCCCCCCCCCCCCACCTCGGTCCCCCGTCCCTCCCCCCGCCCACACCATTACGCATTGACAACCATTGACGCTGGCCAGTCATCCAGCTTTGGGATGTAAAGTGTATAGGTTCTGGTCAAACTGTCTGTATCATCTGGCACTCTAATTCGAACATCTGGCTTACGAGATTCCTACTCCATCTGCTAAAACTCCCCAACACCAGGTTTTGTGACTTTGTGGTGAGATGAATCAACTATTTTAGATACATGATCAATATCGTCTGAAGTATAACTAGGGAATTGGAGAAAATCCGAATCCAGGGGGTTTTCTGCCCATTTGATCTCCAGTTCCACAGGTCCTCACACCATGTGGAAGAATCTATTTGTTCAATATCCGTCTTCAAGATTAGAACCTGTTGCTGCAATGTATAGTAACTTTTGTATATCTGCAGAACCTCTGAATGGCGCTGAGATGCTCTGGTAATAGGTCAATTTCATAGGAGAGCAGGTTCAAATACTGTTACCGGTTATCCTTAAGGCGTTCCTTGGCCATAGTAGTAGTCGTTGTGATCTTTTTATTTCCAACAGTTCCAATTTCCCTACCCTTGCTGGCGCCTGTGGTTGAAGGCACATTGAATGATTATGGACAGATCATGTCTTGTCACCACCATACTGAATTATTTCCTGCCACATGGTGATAAAATATCTCCACTTCCCTATATAAGCGCAATGAATCTGTTCTTTTGCAGCCCATATAGTTTCTATAGTACAGTTTTCTGCTGTTTAAAAACCATTTAGCTTCATCTGTCTCCTACATCTGAGGTGCATACAACTGCCGTGGCCTCTATCCTACACTCTTTTAATATGGTACTCAGTATATTCCCTCTATGTCTACTGCATATGGTGGAATAACATCATACCTAATATAATAATCCTCCCGTATAACCCCAATATTTTCTTCTCTATATAATGCCCTGCTGGGTCTTGAATTCGGTACAACAGTTATTATTAATTCACTTCCTCTCTCTTCACCGTCCAAGGACCCAAACACTCCTTTCAAGTGAAGCAGCATTTCACTTGCATTTCCCCCAACTTAGTCTACTGCATTCGTTGCTCCCAATGTGGTCTCCTCTGCATTGGAGAGACCAAACGTAAGCTGGGCGACCGCTTTGCAGAACACCTGCGGTCTGTCCGCAAGAATGACCCAAACCTCCCTGTCGCTTGCCATTTCAACACTCCACCCTGCTCTCTTGCCCACATGTCTGTCCTTGGCTTGCTGCATTGTTCCAGTGAAGACCAACGCAAACTGGAGGAACAACACCTCATCTTCCGACTAGGGACTTTACAGCCTTCCGGACTGAATATTGAATTCAACAACTTTAGGTCGTGAGCTCCCTCCCCAATCCCCACCCCCTTTCTGTTTCCCCCTTCTTTTCTTTTTTATTTCCCCAATAAATTATAAAGATTTTCCTTTTCCCACCTATTTCCATTATTTAAAAAAAAACCCACTGGAGCTATACATTGAGTGCCCTACCATCCATTCTTAATTAGCACATTCGTTTAGATAATATCACCAACTTTAACTTTAACACCTATGTGTTCTATTGTACTATTGTCGTTGACATCTTTTGATGATCTGCTTCTATCACTGCTTGTTTGTCCCTACAACCACACCAACCCCCTCCACCTCTCTGTCTCTCTATCTCTCCGCTCCCCACACACACACCTTAAACCAACTTACGTTTCAGCTCTTTCCTGGACTCGAACTCAAGTTCTGTCGAAGGGTCATGAGGACTCGAAACGTCAACTTTTTCTTCTCCGCCGATGCTGCCAGACCTGCTGAGTTTTTCCAGGTAATTCTGTTTTTGTTTTTTTATTATTAATGCAATGCCTATTTGCATGTTACTATTCACTATACATTCAACATTCATTTTATATACATGTGTCAAACCTCTGAGCAGGCTGCCATTCAAGTCATGATTTTTGTGTCTTGAGTGATTCAATAAATGCTCATTAGTTGCCCATAAAGGAATTACCCCTTCATTAATCGGTCTTACATTTTCTCGGCTTTGTTCCAATGCCCAACATCCATAGCTGTTTGCATCGTCTGAAATATTGGTTCCTATTTCAATTAGTTTATTGATAGTCCCCGCATGAAATTGGAGCACAGTAGCCAAAACTTTAATAAACCGTATCATGCCCTGGTCTGTATATAATTCATTATCCTGGATCTCCTCACTCCAGTCCAAAATCCCATCAAGCATAAAGCTCAGGGATAAAAACAAACAGGGCCCTCAACCATGTCTGACCCATCTCCTGTGTATCCGACCTCATGCCTTCTCCTCCCTCTCAGAAACATGATAGGTTCCCCCTTGTCCACACTTATCACCGCACCAGCCTCCACATGCAAAGGATCATCCTGTGCCATTTCCGCCAACTCCAGCATGATGCCACCACCAAACACAACTTCCCTTCAACCCCCACCCACCTACCATTGGCATTCCATAGGGATCGATCCCTCCGGGACACCCGGTCCACTCCACCATCACCCCCTACTCCTCAACCCCCAACTATGGCACTTCCCCATGCCCACGCAAAATATGTAACACCTCCCCCCTTACTTCCTCTCTCCTCACCATCCAAGGGACCAAACATTCTGTTCAAGTGAAGCAGCATTTCCCACAATTTTGTCTACTGTATTTGTTGCTCCGAATGCGGTTTCCTCTGCATTGGAGAGACCAAACATAAACTGGGCGACTGCTTTGCAGAACACCTGCTGTCTGTCCACAAGAATGACCTAAACCTCCCTGCCACTTGCCATTTTAACACTCCAGCCTGCTCTCTTGCCCACATGTCTGTCCTTGGCTTGTTGCATTGTTCCAGTGAAGCCCAACGCAAACTGGAGGAACAACACATCATCTTCATACTAGGCACTTTACAGCGTTCCGGACTGTATATTGAATTGAACAACTTTAGGTCTTGAACTCCCTCCTCCATCTCCACCCCCTTTCTGTTTCTTCTCATTCCTTTTGTTTTTTTTTTCAATAAGTTATATATTTTTTTTCTTTTCCCACCTATTTCCATTATTTTTTAAACATTTTTCAAATATCTTATGCTCCCCCACCTCTCTGGAGCTATACCTTGAGTGCCCTACCATCCATTCTTAATTAGCACATTCGGTTAGATAATATCACCAACTTCAACACATATGTGTTCTTCTGTACTTTTGTCTGTGACATTTATTGATGATCTGCTTCTATCACTGCTTGCTTGTTGCTACAACCACACCACCTCCTCCACTTCTCTCCACCCACCCAACCCACACACACCCTAAACCAGTTTATATTTCACCCCTTTCCTTGGATTCACCTGGTTCTGTTGAAGGGTCATGAGGACTCGAAACGTCAACTTTTTTCTTCTCTGCCGATGCTGCCAGACCTGCTGAGTTTTTCCAGGCAATTCTGTTTTTCTTTTATAAAGCTCAGGGTTTGGACGGTCTGATCTACAGTTGCTAGGTCAATGGAATTAACTATTGGTGTCCCAGTGTTGAGTAAACTGGTAGCACCATTTTCAGGCTGCACTTGGCTCGGTCCCCCTCTTGACCTAATTGCATCCCGCTGTTAAACTGAACTGTTTCAACAATCAGATGGCTCGTCAGAGCCACATACAGTGCTTGGGTGCGAGTTGACCCGGATGACCCTGGGTATCGGTGAAGACTACGGTTATCAGCTCATGGTGTACTTCATCACATAAAACTTAATTTTGGTTGATCAATACAAGACCATTTGTTGGCCCTGGGTAGATGACCGGACAAGGTGGGTTGGCTGGCGTAGTTTGAAAGTCTTCAATTATATCTACTCAGATTGTGGAAGTAGATGTGTGAAGTGTCTGGGTAGTGGTACTAATTTTCTCTTTCGGACGGACCTTCCCACGCCCGATCTGAAGCAAACCCTTACTAAAAATCGATAGAACATTATCTCCTACTCTTACATTTACTGTTCCCCACTGCATGTCGCATTCGGCACTGTCCATGCTCCCCTGTTGTGCAGGCTGAGCAGTGATGATCACCGACCAGGATCGTAGATCTGTGGAGTTAATAACGTTGGATCCCTTTCTCTGGGTTACCATATGGTCAATTGTCATGTATCTTTAACAATGTGTAATGCCTCAATTTAATTCTCGTTATCATATCTACAGGTGTGCATCAATCACCTGTCATAATTACCTTTAATGGTCCATTGTTACTCTTTGGTTTCCCTGTTTCCTTGTAGTTAATCACCTGTCGGTCACTGACTTCATTCCTTAACTGATGCAATTGCTTATTAATTTCCCTCACATAGTCTTGCATCCTTCCTCTTAGTGGTGTTTCATCTCACACTGCTACTATGATTCCCTCGGGTAATTGCATCACTCTCCTTGTCAATATTTCAAATTGGGTGAACCTGGTGGTTCTGCTGGGGTAGCCCTAAGGCGCATCAGATTACGGGTTTGTTCACTGTCTCTTGAATTGCCTTTTTGTTTGTTTGGGTTTTCTTTAAATTCATTTAATCGTTTCCACCCTCCCGAGCTCTCTGGCTGGTAGGGAATGAGGAATTTATGTTTTTATTCAAATTTAAAAAATTATTTAATGACTCTGCCTTTGAAATGTGTTCCCTGATCTGAATGCATCTGGATTGGCTCCAAAGCCCCTCCAATTTACTCTTTCCTGCTACAGTCTCATGTCATACCTCAATTCCTTAAAGAACTCCATAATGCACGTTATTATCCTCTCTTTCAATGGCTCAGTATCTTCACTTCCAGTGGCAGTACTCTCTGGGAGCAGCTTAACTTTGCTTGTCATCAAGGTGTTAATCCTTTGTTTTTACACTTTGTAGCACGCAGGCACATTAATACAATGAGTAATACAACTATTTAGCCTTTTGTCCCCAGTTTTACCTTTATCCATCTTGTGGTAAGTAGTTGTTAAGTATTATTTTCCTTATTTTTCAATTCTGGAACTCTATATTCCACATAGTTTTATCTCTAAGTTTTTTTTGGTTTCTCCCTGACCATGACCAACCTAATATTCTCTTGATTTCAGTTTTTGCATTACCTTGATCGTTTATAATGTTCATTGCTCTTTAGGCCATATTAACTATTCCGTGTCAACCAGAAACTCTGTCTCAAGATCTTTGCGTACCTCCCCCTGTGTGTTTCCAGTGTCTCAGCTGATGGCCAAATTATCAAATTCACTTCATGATAAAAGTGTGCATAGTGTGTCCTCTTTCCCTAAGTCATTCTCCTGCTTGCCTCATACCATTTTACTCATGCAACAGCTCTCATCTTATCTTATTCAGGCTGCCTGGCGAGACTTTAAAATAAATAAATATTCTTATAACAATTTTCAGAACAGAAATCAGGTATTGACATGACTTGCTTCTTCATCTTCTCCTCAAACATTTTATTGTCTCAAAAGTAACCCACAAAATTGAGTCTGACCCTTTTCTTTTAGAATTATCCCAGATTCATTAACTTGGCCAAAATTGCATTTCTGCCAAACTTTGTCAAGGTCTTCAGTTTAGCTTCATATTTTGTGAACAGACTTACAAATGCAAAAGCTTGCAGCATTTGAGTGTATGCCAATTGCTGCCAAAACTATTGAAATGAAATTTCCCTTTTGAGAACTTCCTCCCGAACCAAAGCTCAAATTTCAAACATTTTAAGAAATGCAATTTACACTTGCAAAATTAAAACAACCTCTTCCTCATGTGTATTGATTTGTATCCAAGGTATAATTTGCGTATGCTTATTGACACATTCTTTATCTTAGATAGCATCCCAGTGATTCAAAAGTAACCTGATAAAGTACATTGCACTTTACACCTCAAGCATTGTCCCAACTTCAAATATCAGTGCTGTTGGGAATCTGAGTTCCTTTCAAATTTAAGTCATTTCTTCGTAAGAAATTCCCTTTCCCCATTGGAACCACCAACACGTTGTGCTTATGTCTTTTGGTTTCCCTTGAAACCCTTCAAATTCAGACTATTTTTCTTCTCAGAATTTTATAATACTAATTCAAATAACTTAATGTATTGTGTATATATCAAACCCATTTAGCTTGGAGGTTGATGATGAGGGATTTTCCTTACTTGTCTGCAAGGGATTGGCACAAGTGTTGGCTCATCTCAAACATAGGCATGCCTTGTTTTAACCTTTTTTAAGTTATGATTTAAAATACGATTTTTGCCAGAAATCTGAACTCAAACCTTATACTCAAAACTTTGATATGTTTACTATATCTTCCCTTTAATCTAACATGAGGCTTTCAACCCTGAAATGCTGAACTACATACATAAATGACAATATACAGAAGAACCACATTAATGCAGACTTACAAATTCTTCTTTGCATACAAACAAAGATATATTTCCAGGTAAGTATTTATATTCATGAATACTTAAAGACTTAAAACTCACATTTTCTAAACTAAACTTCAAGAGGCATTGCGGACAATAGAGGGATCTTGAAGGCTCCACATTTTGGGACAATTAAACTGCCGAAAGCTCACATTACCCCTACTGCTGCCTGTCAGTGCTTATTTGCTCCCTAGAGGTAACCTTCATTTATCTCTTTCTCTCTCTCTCCCTGCTCAGCACTAGGATGCTCTTGTAACTTAGATCACTTCATTTTTTTCAGGGTTACAGACAATTAAGTAGCAGAACTTACGGGTCCCAATCAGCATTCCAAATTTTCAAGAAAATCTCTTCATCCCACACGGGAATGTATAGACTGCCGATTCATCTCTCATCCCCCACCACCCCGCCACCCAAGGATTCATTTACTGCTCTCTCAAACTCCCTGTGCAGATCTGTCGTCTTCTCCCAGCCCGGGATGTTTTCAGGATTCGTCCAGTCTTCACTCTTAGACATTTGGTGTAATCTTCACCAAATATCCCCTGGGCAGTTTGTCTTCACCAATATGTGAGTATCGAGGGGATGTATCGCTTGTAAAACTTGCATTTCCCGCAGTTTGATCCAACAATCTGTGTTGCCATAACGTGTTTTACATGTCAGCAGTTCTTTATGCAAGACCTGTTTCTATGCCGGGCTCAATGGTACGTACTTAACTTTCTCGGTAAACCTCTCAATCTCTTCATGTCCCCCGCCCCCCGCCCCCCACCACACTTATTCCTCAGACCGCATTCCCTCTAAAGGGTTTTAATTTGCCTTTCCTGACTTTGCTTATCCATTGGTTATTGTCATAGGAGTCATGGGATTCAATGGTCACAGTGGGGCTTTTGGTTCATATGAGGGCGGAACTACCAAAGCTCCACCATGTCTTTCTCTTTCGGAGCTTCCCACCTCTTGATCGATGCCACTGCAGGTTGTTGCCGCCCCTGTCCTGATCTGACCTGGATCTGGCTTTGCATCTCTCTGTCCAGTCAACTGGAATTTAGCATTAACCCTTCTGCACAACTGTAGGCACAGTGCGATAATAACCGTTCTCCCTTTCTTTTCCTTATCTTATTTTTTTTGCTCTAACCACCACTGTTTTTGTTCACCATGGATTCCCTCCGGGTTCCACCTATCCTTCTGCATGTTAGTGATTATGTCTGACTGGTGTTCCGCATGAAACTCGTAATTGAGTCTGCGGTCCCCCAGTCGAGTTCCATGGCGCCATTTGGTTTCCCTGACAGCATTCGATTTCAATTGTATTCATCTCCCTCTGCTCGATACATTTGCACGGTCCTAACAACGTATTTATCTGAAGTATGTATATGCAATTTATTTGGTGTCTGGCCTTCATGCGCGGCTTTGGCTATGGCTATAATTCAAACCATAACCACGCCACCACGGGTCCACCTCCTCACAACTAGTTAACGGTCTGGTCTTCCTGTGGGGCTTGGCCCCACGAGCCCACCTGCACGAAGCTGCCTATTGCCCCTTGCGCTTCCTAACTCCTGTCCTAAGTCAGCTTCTTGATTCTTTGATCGGTGACCGGACCGTTCTCGGGTAGGCCAACTACACTAACCACGGGTGATAAATTAAATACTCACCCACTTTGCAGAGGCATCCAGGGGATCAATTTCCAAGTATCCTGCTGACTATGCCAAATTATTCTGGTGGCTTTGATTAACGGACCACAGGAATCATAAGTACAGGTTAAAAAAGTTTATTCGAGACATTAGAAGGAGGGCACCATCTCAATGCAGCTTGAGACATTACTCTGCTAAACTACAAGTGTTCATCATATTTATACATTATTCGTCACATAGAAGAACAATTGGCAGATTTCGATCACATCAATATATAGGTTTACATCAAACAGACATGCCTCTGGTACAAAGATACATGCATCACCTGATCCCACCTTCACCCAGGCAGAGATCTGCCTTACTATCTAAGCTGCGACCATCTGTCCTTCCCCTATCTGTTGAAGAGCACAATTTTTCTATGTTCCTGCCATCCTCTGACTCCAGTCTAACTGCCTTAATTCCCCCCTAACATTGGCCTCCTAGCCAGCTCCATCTGCCCCAACCCCCTTTAACAGTATTAATACCACTTCTCTTCTGCTCTGAAAAACGGTTACTTTAACTATGTTTCTCCTCCACAGATTATGCTGCAGCTTCTGAGCTTTACCAGCATTTTCAGTTTTTTATCTTTACTTCAAAGGTTGTGGCTCTTTCATGACCTCAAGCACTGAATGCAATGGATGCTCAGTCGCTGAATATACCGCGTAAAGACCGATAGGTCTTAGTATTCACTAAGGAACACGTGGCGCAGAAAGACTGGTAAGGACGGTGGAGTTGATGTAAGTGATCAGCTATCTTGTAGAATGGTTCAGCAGACGAAATGAGCCAAATACATTTTATTTTTATTTCATAAAGTTTTTTAATGTGATAAGAAAAACATTATGGCACAGATTACAACAGTTATGGGGGAAAGTTAAGTAGCTAGTAACAGTAACTGCCAAAGAAAATTATCAAATGAACAAACAAAAATAAAGGAAATATGTAATTATCTGAATTTATAACTTCCTGTTGAGCCCAGAAGGTTGGTGGCCTACAATCAAAATGTGAAGTTGTCTTCCTCGAAGTTATTGAAGCGACATCTAACCACTGAAGGACACTGGGGGATGACTGGTTATGATGTGAATGCAATGGAGCATTAATATCAAAAGTGACTAAAACCTCGGAGAACATTCTTATAAACTTAGTGGAAGTGATCCCCAATGTAGTATTATTGCTTAAGCTGCTTGATGTAAAGGAGATCATTATTTGAATCGATACTGTTACAAACTCAAAACGAAGAAATTTAATTGGCATCTACATCTGGAAGGAATGTTTTGAGAATTTGAAAGTGAAAAACACAAATTTGAGAATGCAACATGTGCTGAAAATGCATGGGAAATTTTTATCAGAAGTGAAGGGATTGTTGCGCGTGGTAGAGCAGAGGGCCATCTTTTGAATATAACACTGCCCCATTGGAATGGTGAAATGTGAGTCAACGTAACCTTAAGTTTCAGGCTGACATGGCCACAAACTGGATGAAATCGCAAGACATGACGATTTGAACATGAAGGCTGTATTGGCTTAATTATAAATGAAGCAGAGTTTTGGATGTGGTCAGGTGTGGCTAATTAGTGCGGTAGGGGGAATGAAGAAGGTGGACGGCCGTGTGAACCCTACCGGAGTGAGTTTTGGTTGAGCTTATAGGAATATATGCCAGACGTGCGTTTATGAGTGTTTGCTTGCACATAACAGGCGTGTGGAGTAACGGAAAATACAGAATGCAGTTTTACAAGAGTTGAGGAATAATATCTGATGTAGCAGTAGGAGAGAATAGGTTTATTATAGATACCATTATAAAGCTTTCCATCTGAAACAGAGATAGGAACATAAATGAGCGGAAGGGCAATGCGGGATATTGACAATGACAAGGGATGGAAGGGAATAAAAAGTTGGCATCAAGTCTGCAGGTTAATTTCTATCCAGCGTAAGAGCAGGCAAAACCATAATTGTACCCATCACAACAGTAGTGTGTGGGGTGATAGGTGGGACCTGCATATGACTTCAACAGTGCATATAACCACATATTCCAGAAAGACAAGCAGACCTACAACCCATTGGGGCTTCCCATAACAACACCTTTCATTGGGAGTCAGTTATTAGAGTAAAAAGCGAATTTGTTCAATTTGAGCTCAGTTTCAATCAGGTGAAGCAAAGTAATTGGTGCTAGTGGATAATTAGTTGCATTTCAATTAAACATATTTCAGCAATCGAGCCATCCTTATGGAGAACGTAAGTGCAGATAAAGATTGGCAGTATATGCTGACAAGGAAACGGTTAAGGCCTCCGAAATTAAACTATTAAAGTGATGGATGGTCCTCGTAGAGTCCCGGAAGTTTTTCTAAATATAGTGGACAAGGGGAGAGAAAATGTAATGAAACCAGTAAAAGATCATTACTGAGAGAGAACTGCAGGTTGAACTGTTGAATCTGCCCCTACATTCATGCTTTTGTGTGTGGGTCATGACAATAATTTAGAAGTGGGTAGGCCTATGAATCTTTGAGTTTGGGTCAATGTACCTTTCAATTCGAAATGAGATGCTCTCTGTTAAGATCCAGGAAGTGTTGGAATGAAATCTCAGAATGCTGGCATAATGCATTTGCTGGATTTTGGACAGTACGTCAAACAGCCACAGTACAACCAGTGTCAGCATGCCAGAAAACAACGTTGGATATGATAGAACAGTGTGCTCCATCTTCAGTTGGTGTAAATGGTAGAGACAGAGGTGAGAAAAAACACCTAAAGCAAAGACTGATATTTCCGTACCTTTCAATGAAACCATCTTAGGCATATAACAATCGGTGACAGATCCAGATTGAACATGAATTAAGAAGACCTAAGAAAGACTCTCAACCAAAGAAATGGGTGCAGAGGAGAATTTCACCCAAATCTAGCTCAGTATCTGACAGAGGCCAAAAGGCGATGCATTGGGGAACTAAGGGGACAAAGCTGATTACTTTACTCAATAATTATTCTTCAGTGCCGAAAAGTAAATACCTTAATTATCACAAAATCAAGGTGACAGATGAGATTGGAAGGCGTTGCTTTAATTATTCATTCATGGTATGTGGGATTCTCAGCTGGCTAGCATTTATTTCCCAGCCCTGGTTAGTCTTGAGAAGGTGGTGGTGAGGTGCCTCCTTGTAACTCTGCAGTCCCTGTGATGCAGGTACACACAATGCTGTACGGAAGTGAGTTCCAGGATTTTGGCCAGGCGACAATGAAAGAACGGCAATATATTTCCAAGTCAGGATGGAGATTCGACTGATGGCAAAACTCCATGTTGTAGTTTTCCCATGTGTCTGCTGCACTTTTTTCATCTAGATGATAGTGTCCATATATTTGAAAGGTTGTGTCGAAGGAGATTCAGTGAATTTCTGCAGTGCATCTCGTAAATGGCACACATTGATGTCAGTGCACGTCTGTGATGGAGGGAGTGAATGTTTGTTGGCGTGGTGCCCATCATGCGGGCTGCTTCGTCCTGCAAGTCACCCAGCACCTTCAGTATTGTGGGAGCTGCACTCATCCAAGCCATTTAGGGAGGATTTCATTACACTCCGAATTATGACTTGTAGATGGTGGACAGGCATTGAAGAGTAAAGGAGTGGAGTGCTCGTCGCACAACTCCAAACATCTGACTTGCCCTTGAAGACACAGTATTTATATGGCTAGTCCTGTTAATTTGCTTCTCCACAGTAACCCCTAGGAAGTTGCTACAGTTGGATTCAGTGATGTTCATGGCGTTGAAAATCAAGGGGCAAGGGTTTGGTTCTGTCTTATTGAAGGTGGTCATGGCCTGACACTTGTGTGGTGCGAATGTTACTTGTTACTTTTTAAACCCGCTGACAATTTGCTGCTGTTGTTAACTTGTGTACTGACTTCTACCTCGCAGACACTGAGCGTCAGCTCGCAGAAACGTCTTCCTATCTCCCTAGGTGCATCAATGAACATCAAGCCATTGTTTTCAGGACTGACACTGACCTCATTTACTCCGTAGATATTCCCTGCACAGCTTACAACTATGTAGGCTCCCAAACTCATACGGCCCGCATCTACCTCCTAGCAAAAATCCACAAAAATGGACTGCCCTGGCACTCAGATAGCTTCAGCCTGTTCGTACCCAACCAAACTCATTTCTTGCCATCCTGAGTCCATTCTCTCGCCCTTTATCCAGTCTCTTCCCACCTACATCAGCGATTCCTCTGACAACATACATCATAACAAGAATTTCCATTTCACTGGCCCCAGTAGCCTCCTCATCACCACAGACGCCCAACTCCTCTACACGTCCATCCCCCACTGCGATGGTCTGATGCCCTCTGTTTCTTCCTCAAAGAGTGGCCCCAACAATCCCATCCACCCTACTCTCCTCCATTGGCTGAACATGTTCTCTCATTGAACAATTTATCCTTAAACTCGTCTCACTTCCGACAAATTAATTGTGTGCCAATGGGTAAATGCAGGGGCCCCAGTTATGACTGACTCTTCATGTAGTTAATGGAACATTCATTGTTACAGCCCTACTCTGTCCCCCACCCACATTTTTTTTTTTCACGTGCATCGATGATTGCTTCTGTACCACTTCATGCTCTCCTCTGGATCTGGAAATATTTCTTAACTTTACTTCCAATTTTCACTCATCCAACATTTTCACGTGGTCCATCACTGACTCTTTAATTGCGTTCCTTGATCCCTCTTTCTGATTTTCGGGTGATCAATGGTCCACCACTATTCAGTAAAAGCCTAGCGTATCCCAGACATACCACCAATGCAACTGCTCACACCCAGCTTCCTGTAAGTACTCCATCCCTTTCTCTCAGTTCCATTGCCTCCATTGCATCTGTTCAGATGATCCCACTTCCCAAAACATTAACTCTGACATGCCTTCCTTCTTCAATAACTGAGATTTTGCAACCACGGTGGTTGACAGGGACCTCGGCCATGTACGCCCCATCTCCTGTGTATCTGCCCTCAAATCTTCCTCTCACTCCCAGAACCATGTAAGGGTCCCCTTTATCCTCATTTATCACTCCAACGGCCTCCAAATTCAAAAAAAATCTTCATCCGTCATGTCCGCCAACTCCAGCATGTTGCGACCACCAAACAGACCTGTCCTTCACCCCTCCTGGCTGCTTTCCATAGGGATCCTTCCCTCCTGGACGCACTGGCCCACTCCTCCATCACTCACTACATTGCAACCTCCTCCCATGGAATCTTCTCATGCAACCACAGAAGGTGCAACACTTGTACATTTACTTGCCCCCTCTTCTCCGTCCAAGCGCCCACACACTCCTTTCAAGGGAAGCCGCACTTCACTTGCACTTCCCTCAATTTTGTCTACTGCATTCGCTGTCCAATTGTGGTCTCCACTACTTGGAGAGACCAGACGCAGACTGTTTGACGACTTTGTGGATCACCTTCGGTCTGTCCACAAGCATAACCCAGACCTCCCTGCTGCTCTCCCGTTCAACACACCACCATGCTGTCATGCCCACATGCTCATCCATGGCCCGCTGCAATGTTCCAGTGAATCACAAAGGACTCTGGAGGAACAACACAGCGTGTTCTGAATAGGTACTTTGCAGTCTTCTGGATTGAACATTGAGTTCGAAAACTTTAGATCATGAAATCTACCCTCCTCACCCCCTCTCTGATTCCCAATTTTCCAATTATTTTTAATTTGTTTAACAAATATATGTTTCTCTTTTTTCCACCTACTTCCAAATTCATTTAGATCTGTTGTCTCATCTCCACCTTTTAGCCCATTTTGATTCCTTCCCCCAACCCCACCAAATCTGCCAGTAGCTGGCCCTGTTTGCCACACACAATGACCCCGTTTTCACATTCTTTAGATCATATTGCCACCATGAACACCCCACTGTCCTTTTATCTGTGACACCTTTGGCAGCCTCTTCCTGGCCTGCACCAATCACTCACCCACTATCGAGCACCTCATGGCCCAAACCCCTCTATAAGCTTATATTTCATCTCATTTCTATATTTTTCGTTCTGAAGAAGGGTCAGATGGACACGAAACGTCAACTATATGCCTGGCCGCAGATGCTGTCAGACCTGCTAATTTTTTTCTAGGTATTTTTGTTTCTGTTACTCGTCACTTGTCAGCCCAAGACTATTTAATGTGCAGGTTTTGCTGCAGTTGGACATAGGCCACTTCAGCACCTGAGCAGTCGCGAATGGTGATGAACATTGTGCAATCACTGCAAACACACCCAATTCTGAAAATATGCAGGAAGGGAGGTCATTGATGTAGCTGCTGAAGATGGTTCGACCTCACACATTACCGTGAAAAAACACCTGCAGTGATATCCTGGAGCTGGGGTGACTGAACCCCCATATCCACAATCATCTTTATTTGTGCTAGTTATGACTGCAACCAGTTGAGATTTTACCACCTGATCCCCAATAACTCCAGCTTTGCGAGGGCACATTAATGCCACACTCGGTGAAATACTGCCTTGATGGCAAGGGCAGTCATTCTTACATCACCTCGGGAGTGCAGTTCCTTTGTACATGTTTGAGAAAAAGGCTGTAATGAGGTCTGGAGCTGAGTGGCTCCAAAGTAATCCAAACTGTGCATCAGTGAGCAGGTTATTGCTAAACAAGTGCCACATCATAGCACTGTTGATGACCCCTTCTATGAATTTACTAATGATCGAGAGTATGCTGATGGGGTGGAAAATGCAGGGTTGGATCTGTCATTTTTTTCTTGTATATTGGGCATTCCTGGGCAATTTTCCACGTTGCTGCAGATACCAGTCTTGCAACTGTACTGGAACAGCGTGACTCGGGGCACGAAAAGTTTTCGAGCACATGTCTGCAGAAGTATTGCCCGGAATATTTTCAGGGCCCATAGCATTCGCAGTATCCATTGCTTTGAACCGTTTGTAGATACCACGTGGATTCCATCGAATTGTTTGAAAACTGGCATCTCTGATGATGAGGACCTCCGGAGGAGGCCGAGTTGAATCACACACTCCGCATTTCTGGCCGATACTTGTTGTGAATGCTTCAGCCTTATCTATTGCAGTGCTCTGCTGGGCTACTCCATCCTTGAGGGCAGTGTGATTCGTGGAGTCTCCTCCACAGTCAGTTGTTTAATGTCCTCCACCATTTACGACTGGACGTGGCAGGTCTGCAGATCTTAATTCATACCTGTTGGTTGGTTGTGGGTTCGCTTAGCTCTGCCTATCAATTGCCGCTCATGTTGATTAGCTCGTAAGTAGCTCTGTATTATAGCTTCACCAGATTCCAATATTGTTCTCATGTATTCAAGACGCTGCTCCTGGTTTGCTTACCTACACTCTTTACTGAAACAGTGTTCATCTGCAGGATTGATAATGTTGGGGAGACGTCAGCTCATGAGGTTACAAATTGTATCCGAGCACAATTGTGCTGCTGAAGATGACCCACCGTGCCTCGTGGATGTCCAGCCTTCAGCTATTAGAACTGTTCGAAATCTAACCCTTTTAGCACGGTGGTAGTGTCACACAACATGATGAATATTATAGGCAATGTCTCTACAATAACTGTGCTGTTGTCAAATCTATTGATACATTCATGGACCGACGGATCAATGGCAGGCAGTTTGTTGAGGTAAGCTTTAGTATGAGTTTCCGCCTTGTCCGTTCCCTCACTACTGCCACAATCCCAGTCACGCAGCCTTTCCCTTTAGGATTCGGCCAGCTGGGCTAGTAGTGGTGCTATTGAGCCTAGCTTGGTGATGGACATTGAACTCCCCCACCCAGAGCAGATACTATACGTTTGGCACCTTCAGTGCTTCCTCCAACTGATGTTCAACATGGGGTAGCACAGATTTATCTGCTGAGGTTGCGCTGTATGTGATAATCAGCAGGAAGTTCCATGCCGATGTTTGACCAGGAGCCATGAAACGTCATGGGGTCTGGAGTCGATTTCAAGCACTCGCTGGGCAACTTCCTCTCTACTATATATCACTGTGTTGCCACCTCTGATGGATCTGTTCTTCCAGTGGGACAGGGCATAACCAGGAATGGAGATGTTGGAATTTCTAACATTTTGTGTAGGGAATGAGTCCTTGATGATGATGACCCCAGGCTGTTGCTTGTCAGCTCTCCCAATTTTGGCACTGATTCCAGATGTTAGTAAAGAGGACTTTGTGCGGTCGACAGGCTGTTGTCATTTCTGGTGGTGCTGAGGTAGATGTCGGGTCTTAAATCCTGTTTGATTTTTTTACTTGAATCTTTGTAGTGATTTGAAAAAAAAATGTGGCTTGCGAGGTCATTTTAAAGTCAACCACGTTA